>NC_046284.1:25448877-26048877 GCF_004115265.2 Rhinolophus ferrumequinum | reverse complement strand
CCTGCCTCAAAGGGGACCAAACAGGCTGCCACCGGCTCTGCTTCAGTTTAAACAATGCAAGACATGCTGTGTGTGTGCCCATGCAGAGTAGGATGCACACCCACCCAGCGACCCTCAGGTTCACAATAGGATTGTAAAATCATTGCACTGATTTTTGTCTGTGGGATCAGTCTCCTCATCCTATAAGTCACCCCTTAGCCCTGCAAGCCTGAAAGGGAGGAGTGCAAGGGGACAGAGGGCTGAGCCTGTGTGGGGTGCAGGAGTTGAGGGAATTGGGGACATCTTCCCCATGGTCTCCTGAGGCCACGTTAGTCTCAATGGGAAAACAAAGTCTCTTTCCTCCCACCAGTACAGTACATTCTCTTCAGATCTCCACAATGACCTTGCAACCCGCACCCCCCTCTTCAGTCATGCTGCCTTCCTCAACAAACATTGCTCTTTGCAGCCTTTGTTCTTTCACATCACCCCCACCCCACATGGATTCATGGGGTTCCTCTACCCTGGGATACCTTCCCTACCACACTCCATACCAAAGTTCTCCAAGTCAAGGTTCAAGACTCACCTCCCAGAAGCTTTCTTTGATTCTGACCACCTCTCAACCTTTCCATCTGGTATGACTTTGTTTCTGTGTTTTACCTGCATCTTGATGCTCTGCTCTATTGCCTTGTTCTCTAGTTGTTTCTTGTATGCTGTTTCCTGGCGAGCAGTGTAAGCCCCTTGAGCTCAGTTCCAGCTACAGGAAAATGAAGTCTTTCAAGAAAGACATGTGGTCAGCTTCCTTTTTTCTTCCCATGGTCCTCTTGCTGCCTCCATGTTGTCACTTGGGTTTCTAGCTTTACTGCCACTGGCATCTTTTCTACAGAGATCATGAGGTAAAAAAGGAGATTCACATGTTTACCTTGATCTATCCCTTTTACTTTTTCATTCTTGTCTCTCATTTGCCAAAGTAGATAAGTGGGGTCTGAAAAACCTTAAAGAAAACTCACCCTGAAGTTACTCTCCCAGTCTTTGCAGGTCTTTTTGTCTAAGCATTTGTGGGAGGGGAAACAATCTATTGGGCACGTTAATGTCTGCAACACTACCTCCTACATCCCTCCCCTTTATCTACCTCACCCCTTCCCTTTTACTTCTCCCCAGCTCCGCAAAAAAAAAATAATAATAAGATAAAATAAAATAAACACCCCACACACACACACACTCAATTACAGCTAGGAAGAGACAGCCCATTTTCCAGATTTCAAGAACAACACACAGGGAAGTGTTGGACAACAGTGTTCCACAGACTCAGAGAGATGGGGCCACCTCATACCACCAAAGGAGTTTTTTCCAGTAGCAAAATGCCCAGCCTTCCAGTCCTTGTCAGTAAAGGCACCAAAACTGATTGTTAACTCTGTCATGCAGGGTGACAGGCGGGGTCTCTGGTCCCGCTCCCCACATAAGACATAGTTAGGCCAAAAAGGAACACCCACAGAGCCATAGATAGGGGAGTCATACCACTATATTCTCGCTGGCGGCTGGGTTGGAGACACAGGAAGCAGGAGCCACACTATCCGCAACCTGCTGTCCACTTGTCTCTGCCAACCAACCTCACTTGCTAGCTGCAATCCGCCTCTCTGCAATCCACAATCCACACTCCACCACGCCACAACTACACTACCACACTACACCACCCTTTGCTAGCTTAGCCGCGGCAGTTATATCAGTGGCTAATGGCTAACCGGTAACAGCCGATGGCCAACTAGTCACAGCTGATGGCCATCTACTTCCTGAGCCAGCACCTTTCTATGTGAGGCCGAGAGCCTGGAAACTGCTCTCTGGGGCTCTGTCCCCACACTCTCTGTGTTCCATGTACCTCCTTCCCAGCTCACCCTGAAACTAGAGATGCTTCAAGAATATTGTACCTGATTCTGTCTTATGCATTCTCACATATTCTCCCCAAAGAGGTTGGACCAGGAAGGCTATTGCTGCCCCATTGTATAGATGGGGGTACTGAGGCACTGCGGGAGACATGACTGGCCCAGCTTTCTCTCAGGAAGAGAAATTCCTTTCCAGCTTCAGGGACCTCCGTATCTCTAGGGCAGTTCCAGTCACTCCGCTGGGGTTCCCAGCACTGAGGAGTTCTGACGGAGCTTCTGGGAATGGAGGTGAAGAGGGGATGATCTGCTCCTTTCCGTCTCTCCAGTTTCTTTCAACAAGCCTCGCGGGTGGCATCTTCTTCCCCCCCCCCCCCCCCCCCCCCCCCCCCCCCCCCCCGCGATCTTTTCTGGCGTTCCTCCAGCAGCTCGCAACACTCCCCGCCCCAGCGCTCCGCCCCTGTTTCCCAAAGGCCTTTCAAGAACCGCCCACTGCCTGGCCACTCCCCCCACCCTCACCCCCAGCTAACTCGGGGACCGAGGTAAAGGCCTCTGAGCCTGGCCCTTCTGATGCAGCAGGTTGAGAGCTTCAAATAGCCACATGGACTAGTGAGAGAAATGTTCTGAAGAAAGCCAGGCTCTCTCCAATTTAGAACGCTGGTTCTGAGCATCCTCCATTGTTGCTGTGGACTTGCCCTTGCCCTTCTACTTAAAAAGTGCCTCCCTACCTGCCTTCCTGCCTGCCTATAAGAAAGTGCTGCCCTTGACTCTTGAGGGGAAGAGGTTGTATGATTCACCCATACCCTACCCCTGTCCTTTCACCATACAGATTTGGAGGATGGAGGATGGGGGTGGAGGTGGAGAAAGGGCTCATTGTGCAACACATATCAGAATTCAGACTCTGGCCAGGGGTTGAGGAGACTGGTCTGTGTGTGGAGTTGAGGGGTCCATTGCTGCCTGGATTAATAGAGTGGGGGTGGGGGGTCCAATCTGTGGCCAGGGTTAGAGCCAGGAGGAGAAGTCAGGGCAGTTGTGTCATCTTTGAGCCATCCTATTAAAGAAGGTCTGGTCATGCTCCCTGTCAGAAACTCAGTTTAACTGGGATCCTTTGTTCTAAGAGGCAGTGAAAGGTCCCTAGAGTTGGCCTCAAGGGGCTTGAGCAGTCCTGGCCGTGATACTCATTTTCTGTGTGTCTGGTGTTAAGCAAGTCACTTCCCCTCTCTGACTCTCGGTTTCTTCATCTAAACAGTGGGTAATCAGTCTTAATCTCTCAAGTTCCATCTAGCTCTGAGAATCTACTACTTTGGGTCTGTGGGAATACAAAAAAACCTCTCCTATTGATCTTCTAGGGTGAAAATATATAAGGAGGAAGAATCTTTAAAAAGGGACAAAGTACCAAAGAGAAATGAAATGCTATTTTTCGTTCATTAAAAAATATATATAAAAGTATCACATCTTAGCTATTGTGAATAGTGCTGCAATAAACATAGGGGTGCAATATTTTTTTGAATTAGTGTTTTGGATTTCTCTGGATAGATAGCTAAGAGTGGAATTGCTGGGAAATTAGGTAGCTCCTTTCCAGTTTTTTGAGCCAAGACATGGAAACAACCGAAATGCCCATCGGTAGACAACTGGATTAAGAAACTGTGGTACATTTATACAATGGAGTATAACTCGGCCATAAAGAAGAATGAAATCTTACCATTTGCAATGATATGGATGGACCTAGAGAACATTGTGCTACGTGAAATAAGTCAGACAGAGGAAGACAAATACCACATGATCTCACTTATATGTGGCATCTAAAGAATAGCATAAATGAACAAACTAAACAGAAATAGTCTCAGAAATATAGAGAAAAAAACTGAGGGTTGCTAGATGGGAGGGGGTGGGGATGAGAGAAGGTGAGGGGATTAGAAAGCACAAATTGGTAGCCACAATATTGCCACAGGGATACGAAAGACAGTTGGGGGAATATAATCAATAATGTTGTAAAAATTTTGTATGGTGTCAGATGGGCACTGTCTTCTTAGGAAGATCACTTAATGGACAATGTAGATGCCTGACCATTGCACTGTACACCTGAAGCTGAAGCTGAATAATATTGAATGTCAGCTATAATTATATGTATATATATATATATATATATATATATATATGTATATGTGTGTGTGTATATATATATATATATATATAGTCACAAGATGTGGAGTACAGCATAGGGAACAGAGTCAATGGAATTGAACAGTTACATATGATGTCAGAGGGATAAGAGATTGGAGGAAGGGGGTTATCACTTTGTGAGTGGTGTAAATGTCTAATTATTACATTGTTTTGTTCACCTGAAATAAAAAAAATACCTCAAAAAAAGTATCACGTGCTCATTGTAGAAATTTTGAAAATACAGGAAACTATAAACATCATAAAAATCATTTGTCATCCTACCACATAGTTTACTATTGTTAACATTCCAGTCTTTGATTTATATTTATTATATATTCTAAATAAAAATGGAATCATGCTGTATATAGCTGGTTTGTAACCTTCATTTTCTCATAAAATATATATTGCATTTTTCAATGTCATTAAATACTCTTTGGAAACATGATTTTTGAAGACTCCATAGTATTCCATTCAATAAATGTGCCATAATTTATCCACCCAATCTTTTGTTGGGTATTTAGATTGTTTACCCTTTTTTCGTTATTATAACTATAATTCCTTACGAACATCCTTTGTGCATATCTGATTTTAGAAACAACTGGATCGAGAGGTGTGTTATTAAAATTTTATGATGGAAACTTTCAAACATACACTAAAGTAAAATAGTATAACAACCTCCCGTGCACCTATCTCCTAGTTTCAATAACTATCAACTGATGGTCAATCTTGTTTCACCTACACCCTCACCTACTTCTTCCTGTCAATGGATTCTTTTTGAAGCAAATCCTGGACATCATGTAACTTTGGTAAGCATGATTTTTTAATATTTTGACACACGGTACCAAACCAATGTAATTAAAAGATTTTACTGGTTTACGCTTCCACCAGAATGTTCACACCAGCTTTGTTCACAACATCCCAGTTGCCACAAACTGGAAACAATCCAAATGACTATCACCAGCTGAATGAATTTAAAAATGGTACATTTATTACAATGGAATACTACTCAGCAATACAAAAAAACAGACAACTGATACATGCAACAACATGGATGAATCTCAAAAACATGATGCTGAGTGAGAGAAACCAGACCAAAGTACTATATCCTGTTTAATCCCATAGCATAAAATTCTAGAAAATACAAATGAAACTATAGTGACAGAAAGTAGATCGATGGTTACCTCCTGGGGACAGAGGTGGAGGAAGAGATAGACTATAAGGGGGCATGAGCAAAGTTTTGGGGGTGACCGATATGTTCTGCGTCTTGATTGTGGGAGTGGTTTCATGGGTGGATATATATGTCAAAATTCATTAAATTGTAAAATTTAAATGGCTGCAGGTAATCATAGCTAAATTATCCTTTAATAAAGCTGATTTTTAAAACATGCTTCCCTAAGCTCTTATTGACAGAGTATTATATAAATAAATAAATAAATAAATAAATAAATAAATATTATTAAAATATGTAAAAATGTATACATATATTTGCCAACTTGATGGGTAAAAAGTTGTATGTTGATGTCAAAATTTGAATTTGTGCTTCTTTAGTAACACTGAATTTTTTTTTCTAGTTTACTGGTCATTAGTATTTCTTGTTTTGTGAATTGCCAATTCAGGTCCTTTGCCTAGTTTTCTAATGAAGTGTTTGTTTTTTTATTGTGGATTTGTAAGCTTTCTTTATATATCAGAGATACTAACACTTTGTCATATGTTGCAAATACTCCTTGCCCGTAGGTCTTTTAATTTTGCTGTGGTGTTATCATTTTTAAAATACAGAAGTTACAAAGACAGACAAATACCATATTATCTCTCTTAAATGTGGAATTTTTTATTATTTATTTATTTATTTATTTTAAGGAGGGTGCAGCTCACAGTGGCATATGCGGGGATCAAACCAGCAACCTTGGTGTTATTAGCACCACGCTCTAACCGACTGAGCTAACCGGCCACTCTGGATTTTTTTTTTTTAAAGCTCATAGAGAACAGATTGGTGATTGCCAAAGGTTGGAGGATGAGAGAAATAGGTAAAGGAGGTTAAAAATACAGAATTTTGACATTTTTATATAGCCGAATCTGTATGTTCGTGTCTTTTATTGTTTCTCCATTTACTTTTTTTATTATTATTATTTTTTAAATTTATTGGGGTGACAATTGTTAGTAAAATTACATAGATTTCAGGTGTGCAATTCTGTATCACATCATCTATAAATTACATTGTGTGTTCACCACCCAGAGTCAGTTCTCCTTCCATCACCATATATTTGATCCCCCTTACCCTCATCATCCATTTACTTTTATGCCTAGAAAGACATTCCCTACTCTCAAGACAAGAGAAATACTCACCTGTTTTCTTCTAGGTTGCCTATGGCCTTATAGTTTGCCATTCGTGACCACTCTGAAGCGGAGTGGATAAGCTCAAGTTTCCAGTCTGGAGCCAGATGGAGCTGGGACCAAATCTCAGTTCCACCCCTTCCTTACCAACTGTGTGACCAAGGGCACCTTTCAGCTTCCTTCTCTGTAAGGTGGTGATAATAATAGTTTCCAACTTACAGGGTTGCTTGCAGGGATAAATAAAATATGTAAAGCAGTTGGCCTAGTACATAGTGAGTGCTCAAGAAACATCCACAACTGCAGTTGGACATTTTTGGTTTGGGTTGCTCGGTATCCAAATACCCCGATGATTTGAAGTGAATCCCGAGAGACTCAGAGGCAGATATTCTCTTTCCATATCAGCCTGCAGCTAGGTAGCAGGGATAGGCCCAGGGTTTGCCTGTCAACTACCTCTCTCTGGACTTTGGAACTTGAGCGTTACAGCACTGTAGGGAAGAGCAGCAATTATTCCTGGAGGTCTCAGCAGCCAGGTGTCCAGATGTGCAGCTGCAAGTCTCTGAGGGGGCCATGCAATGAAGGCATCCCAAGCAAGCCAGTCCTGCGGCCTGACCCTAACTGTGCCTTCCTCCCTTGGTTCCTAGCCTTTTCCTGAAGCTACTTCTTGATGTTTCCAGTCACAGTGAGATCTCCACTAGCCTTCCAACAAACTCCTTTTCTGCTTCAGTTAATTAAAATCAGATTCTGTCGTTTGCAACCGAGAACCTGACTGATCAGGCTACAGTTTAATTCTGGAATTTACTTTCGTGGATGGCATGAGGTGCTAACTTGTTTTCCCCCCAAATAATCAGGTATCCCCAAACCATTTGTTAAACAATACATTATTTTCCCACTGATTTGAAATGACTGACATTTTCCATTGAATGAGCTCTTGCCCTTGGGACTGTCCCATTGACTAGAATCCCATGCTTCTCCTAGAACCCCAGAGAGTTTTTCATTCTCTTCTCCCCAAGGAAAGTCTCACGTTCTAGAACCCCAGACTGCCTGCTTGATACCGAACCCTCCGAACATATAAGGATGTCCTTGTCTTGAAGCTGAAGGACTGTGTTCAAAAATATTCTGCTGACTTTAGGTTTCCCCATAGCAAACCATCTATTTGACAATTCCAGCCCCAATTTGGAAAATCTCAGGGGGATTAGAGGCATTTACCTCATGGAAAAAAAAATGGCCCACGACAAGCACCCACTCCCACTTCACCCCCCCTCACTGGCCCCCTATTCTATAATTCTCATTCTCATCTACGGCAATACCCAGATGAGAAAGAGACCTATTAACCTTCCTCCAGACACAGGAGCTTGATCTGGCCTTCCCCAGGCCTGCCTATAGTGCTTACCTCTGGGTTTACTTTCTTGGTGACATCAAAACTGAGTTTGTAAAGCAATGAAGGTGCCATCTCTGGCTGGAAGGTGGGAAATGGAACTGGCATCCATAGATTCCTGGAGGAATCCACAGCCCAGACTTAGAGGGCAGACCAGGGAGTGGGTAGAGGCAAAAATGGCCAGGGAAAGTAAGAGAGGATTCTCTGAGGCAGGGGTGGTGTTGAGTTACAACATGGTACCGCAAGTTCTAAAACTACCTTGGCTGCCAATGAGTGTACAGAAGGGCAGAGACTTGTGGAAATGGCTAACTGAAAGGACCAATGTCTCAAGAAATAACTGGATTTGAATATGCGGGGTGGGGTACAAGTGGTTTCATAATTGTCTTCTGCAAAGACCTGGTATGGCTGGGGTGATCGTGGGTAAAGGACAAAGGAAACAGTAGGCCTGGGAGCTTTTATTCTTCATTTATTTTCCAGCTTTATTGAGATATAATTGACATATAACCTGGGAGCTTTAAAAAGCAATGGGAATCTACACAATGGACTATTATGTGGTCATTAAAATGATGTTTACAAGGAGTTTTTTTTTTAATAACATAAGGAAATTCTTGTTATAATTTTAAGTAAAAATTAAAAAGGCTAGCTATGGGGGCGGCCAGATGGCTCAGTTGGTTAGAGTGCGCGCTCTGAAGAACAGGGTTGCCGGTTCGATTCCCAGTGAGCTGCGCCCTCCACAATTAGATTGAAGACAATGAGCTGCCGCTGAGCTTCCGAAGCAGTGGCCAGATTCCAGCATGAGATGGTGGGCTGCGCCCCCTGCACCTAAGATTGAAAACGGCAACTGGACTTGGAGCTGAGCTGCGCCCTCCACAACTAGACTGAAGGACAACGACTTGGAGCTGATGGGCCCTGGAGAAACACACTGTTCCCCAATATTCCCCAGTTAAAAAAAAAATTAATGTTTAAAATGGCAAATTAAAAAAAAAGGCTAGCTATAAAATAGTATATTGAGTTGAATCACAAACTGTATGGAAAAAATATGCATTTTTTAAAAAGACTGGAAGGAAATGTACCAAAATGTTAACAGCAGGTGATTGGTTTGGATGGTAGTTATATAACGATACTAGGTACCTGAAAATAGGGCCTATTAGGTACCAGGTTCTGTGCTTGGCATTTTGCTTACATAAATTATCATCTGTGTTTGCACAATGACCCTGTGAGGCAATTACTCCCACTTTACAGATGAGAATACTGAGGCTCTCAGAGGCTAACTAAATAAAATCCACACAGCTCCGAAGTGGCTTGATTAAAAATTATATTTCTGCTTTTTTCTATTTTCCATATTTTTGACAACGGACCTGGGCTTTCTGCCTTTACCCAACTCTCCCTTTCTTTGTCTAATTAATCCTTTTTCAATTAGGAACAAAGGAAAGCATTCTCTCCTGCTCCTTAGAATTTGTGATCACTTTCTCAGTAGAGCAGGAGCTTCTGGTAGGGAGAGACTCAGTCCCCAGTCCTGAACACAGAGGGGCAAACAGTAATGCTGAATAGATGTTTTTGGAATAAAGAACTGAATGAAGGAACAGTAACGAAAAAGTTAATTGTGATGATGTTGATGGCTTGTATCTACAAAGTATTTGGGGAGGGGGACAGCCTTTTCACCAGGATGTTAAGAAGGGTGCCCTTAGGTCTATGACCTTCCTATGAGACTTGGGTCCCCTTGCTCTGAGTAACCCAGCCAACCATATCTCAAGTGATATCCCTAGCCTTGGGGAATCTCTATACTGGGCCTGCCAACCAAAGCTGGTAGCTACCATGTCCCGCCCTCCACTGAAATACCCCTGTGCTTGTCAGACCCCAACTCTTAGTGGCTGGAGGAGGGAGGGGTCTAAGATTAGGTTGATGCTTTTAGTGACCCTGGTCCATGCTCACTGAGTGGGTGGCCACCTCCTATCCCTGTGAGGCAGGGGGACAGGGGACAGGATACTGACTTCATTTCCTCTTGGCCCATGCTTCCCCAAAGGAAAAAGTGGGCTGAGGAAAATTTTCATTGAACTGGTAGCACTTTGGACAAGTATAGCCAATTCCCAGTAATCAGCACCAACAAGGGGGCAGCAAGCAGTGCAGGTTCCTGCTAGAAGGAGCTGGCACGTGCTCCAGGCCTTGTGCTCAGAATAATCCCTCCACCTGCACTGAACCCCAGCCCTCAAGGCCCTGTTCAAATCCTTCTTCCTCCAAGAGGTCTTGTGGTTCCTCAGTCATTTCTCCTTCCTCCATGCGCCCTGTAGCACTTTACTACCACTGGGCAGAGCCCCTTTCAAGGTCAGCTCCATCTGTGCCTGTCTGTCTGTGACCTCTCCCTATAAAGTAGAAGATCCCAGAAGTGAGGTCACAGCCGGTCACCTGTGTTGTCCATCTCTGCAGTTGCATGAACCTAGCACAGTGCCTGGCACAGTGGACACTTCACCTGAGCCTCATTTGTTGTTGCCCAATGGAATGGACTCAAACAGTCTGGACCCCAACTCCCAGCCAACTTGGGATGGGGACAGCTCTAAGATCTGGGAGATTCAGGATTCCCAGGACCCTAGGGAAGCCCCCTGTGGATAACAGGGAGTTGCCCTTACTTTGCAAGCTATAGAGGAGTATTTACCAGGCCCAATTACAGCTCACATTCTCGGTTCAGGACTGGGGAAGTGGCCAGCTTAGCTGCAGGGGCAAGAGTGAGCCAGCGAGGATAAAGGGCTCCTCCGGCTGGAGAATGGGGTCCCCAGGCCCCATTCGGTCACTGAGCCTCTCTAATGTGAGACCGGAGAGTTGAAGCTGGGGAGTATCCGGAAAGGGGGGGGCGCGCTGCCCTCCTCCCTCTCACCCCTCTTTTTCTCTCGCGGTCCCCGCCGGCCTCCCTGTTGTGCTCTTTGTTGGTCGTCTGTCTGTTGGCTTTCTGCTGGCTCTCCGGCTCTCTCTCTCTCTCTCTCTCTCTCTCTCTCTCTCTCTCTCTCTCTCTCTCTCTCTCCTCGGCTCACGTGACCGCCTGCTCTCAACGGCTCCGATCACCTCTTCCTGAGGCAGCACCTTCAGTTGGTAACAGGAGACATTCGGGTGTTGGGGGCAGGATGGGCTTCCTTCCTCCGCGTTTTCCTCCTCGCCTTCTCGGGCAGCTCTGGCCGCTCCTCGGGCTCGGCCTCGGCCCGCCACTCGTCTGGCCTCTCCCAGCCCCCACAGCGCTCGCTGCCCTCTCCTCCCTTTCCCTTCTTTCCCTCCCCTCCCCTCACCCCGCCCCGGCCTCCCTCCTCCCCTACTGTCAGCCCTTTTTGGGGTGGGGGCTTCGGGGAGGGGGCAGACAAAAGGGCCCGGACGAACTCGGGGGCACCCTCTGAAGCGTCCCATCACGTGACCCCTCCCTTCGCGGGCGGCGTGCAGCTGCCCCTCCCCAGCCTAAGGTCTGGGGAGTTTGGGCCCCGAGGCCTCGACCTTTCCCGGCCTCGTTCGCGCCATTTGCTCAGCGGCGGGTGCTGAGCCTCCCGGTGCCTAGAACACCAAAGAATGCACCGGGAGCGGGTGGGGGAGACGCTCCAAGGACTGAGGCCGCTCTCTCGGTTCCCAGGCTGAGCACCGGTCCGCCTGGGAACTCGGGGAGACTCGGGCCTCAGGGTCGGAAAGCTCCCAGTCCTGTGGGGTGACAAGGTCTCTAACCTCAGGGAGCCTGAGTCTGATGGGAGAGATTCAGTCACCCTCCCCTTTGCAGGACAAACTCAGTTAAAAAAAAACACAGATGAATCCAAAAGTGTGCTGAAAGTGCCCTGCCAAAGCAGGGTACATGTTCGTGAACTTCTGGCAGAACCAGATTGTTTCCCTGCCCATCTTGCCCAGCACTGAGCTTCTGCTCCCAAGCCTACCAACCCCAGATGCCAAATTTTGGAATTAGAAATGAACTCTCCTCTCATTCCATACCAGGGTAAATTTTTCAACAAAGGCCATTTAAGATAGAAGTTATCAAGTGAATCAGACAAAACATTTTCAAAGCTGCGTCACTGTAAATGCACACTTAGCTAGTGGCTATAGCCAGGGTACTAGCCTGGTCCTAGACACCATGGGTATGCATTTGAGAGCCTGTGGGAGGGACAGCTTCACTGAGTGCCCCCCCAGGTGAGCACTTAAAACCGTTTTTTGGCAATAAAACTAAATTCCCTCGGGGGATATTGCCTGTGGCCAGAGCCACACTTGCTGTACCTTTGGCATACCCCAGGCCAATTCCGATTACAAATTACCCAAATGCTGGGAGGGGAGGGGTGTCAGAGGAATTTCATCTCTCCAGGATCTTAGGGAGGGACATGGGCTGAGAAATGCTCCAGGCTTGACAGGTACCAGGCAGAACAAGACTTGTTTGCAACGAAACCTAAGAAGAATGGTTACTACAGCCATAATTTATTGAGCACTTACAAAGTGCCAAGTACATAGTACACATCATATTTAATCCCCATAAGTCTCATGTAGTAGGTACTATTATTATCCCCCTTTAACAGATAAGGAAACTAAGGCTCAGAGAAGGTAACTTGAAGAGATGGTGAAGCTAGTTAGTGGCAGAGCTGGGTTTGGAATCCAGGTCTGGCCACAGCCCAAGTGCAGGCCCTCAACCATTATGTTATCCCACCTCTTTCCCACAGGGAGTGATTCTAAAACTCTCCCAGAAGGAACAAGGACAATCACGGGTCAGGGCACAATCTTGCTGGAAATGAGCTATTTACCAAACTGTGGAGGGGTCAATAAGGGCCCATAGTCATCCTGCTGGCTTTGTGAATGCCACAGACTCCCAAATAAAAGTACAGACGCCTAGGTTCCTATCCTAGAATCCAAAGGACATGTCCTATCTGCCCATCCCCACAGAAGTCATCCCACTTCCTGTTTCTGTTGTTTCTGGGTAGTGGCCAGATTTGCAGGATGCCAGGCCATGAGTGAGTTTCTTGGAGCAATGTTATAGGGGGGTGGGGGTAGGCTTGATCATGGACCCCCACTACCCCACCCCCAGTCCTCCCTAGAGGGAGGACAAATAGGCCCATTGATTCGAAAGTCTCCCAGAGGGCATTAGAGTAATGACTCTGGACTGTGTGATGCCTACACCACCTTTGACCTCCCGACTGACCCCTGCCCTGGGAGGTTCCAAAGGCTACAAATCTCTGTTGCTTGTAGGCCACGTGGTTTGTAGCTGGTTGTAGTTTTGGAAGGGAGGGGGAAACGATAGGGGTAGGGGACACTGCTTCTCACTGTGCCAGGCTTCCCCGAGAGAACTAGGAAGAGGAGGGCAGGGCCCCTTCCTAAGGCTGCCAAGACACACTACAACTACTGATATGGGCTCCATCATTTATTTTTGAAAGCAGCAGGGCTCTTGGCTCATTTGCATAAATGTTTGCACTGCTAGCTATATTATGGTTCCAGAGAAGGGCACCAGGGCACAGACCATACATAACAGATTTGTAACTGGGCAGCTCAAACCTGCCCCTGGATGGTGAGCTAACCAGCCAGCCAACGATGGCCCCTCACCCTCTATGTCTATTTTTGAAAGCCCTTCTAAGTGCAGAGTCCAGTACCAGGATATGTGGCAATAGTAAGATCTTGCCCCTAAAGGGGTACTTCTAAGCCAGTTGTGTGGGTGAATGGGAAGATAAGGCAGCATTTTGACTTGAAAATACCTGGGAGTCTAGACTCCTGATTTCTACTGTTCAATAAAGAAACATTTATTGGGTGTCATCTATGTGTCAGGCATTTAACTAGGCTCTGAGATAACATAATAAATATCAAGACCCTGTCTCCATCATTGAGACACTCATAGTCTAGCATGGGTGACAGAAACATAATCAAATAACCCTAGTGCGGTGTGCCATCAGAGAGAGGATAAGAGGATTGCTAAAGTAGCATTCACCTAGTTGGGGGCAGAGGCTGGAGAGACTTGGTGGGCGATGCAATTGCTCAGTCTGAATCTTAAGCATTGCCTCCCCGACCCCCCCCCCCCCCCCCCGTCTCCAAGCTGCGTTTTAACCTCTAAGATAACTGACTCCCTGTGTGAGCTCAGCAAATGTTTAAGTTCTCTGAGCTGCCTCAGTTTCTTCATCTTCAAAATGGGAGTAATAATCTGGGAAGTGCGCCCCTGTATGTCCTGTGTGCCCTACCCTCCATCTTGCCTGGTCCTATACCCAACACCGACCCCAGAGTAAAACTTCCAGTTTCTTCAAGATGCCATGCAAATCTGTGGCAGAGCGAGAAAGTAGGGAATATTGAGTGGGACTGGGAATGGAAAGGAGATGCAGTTACGTGCAGGGGGTGGGGCCCCAAAGTAAGGTGCGGGTAGATGTGCGGGTTAACTTTCTACGGATATAACCATCTTTATGTACCTAAGTCGCAGCGTCAGGGAGGAGAGTGGTTCTGCTGGGGAGAAGGCAGCGCTTCAGCCATCCTCTCCTCCATGCAATCCATCTTCAGGACCGAGGCACTGAGGGACGGGTTGTCCTTTCCGAATTCCACCCCTCAACGACTGCGATCCCCTTCGTTTCTCTCTGGAGTGGATCATTTGCCCGCACTTTTTAAAAATTCTAAATCTGGCCCACCTTTGGAGAGGGAGTCACCAGTTCCGTTACATTTTGCCCACGCTGAGTACAGAAGGTCTTAGGGCTTCAGGGGGGCGCGGGAACTCAGAGCCGGGCCGGGGCCCAGCCGGCGGCGCTGCCCCACCAGGATTTCCTGCACTCGGCGCGCCGAGGTCTGCTCGAACTTCGGCCTTGCACGAAGGCAACTGGGCTTCCCTTTAAACTACATCAACTCCGGGCCCCCGCCCCCGCCCCTGGGTCCGCCTCCGCCCCTCCCCCTCCGCCCCCGCCCCAGCGGAGGCTCCGCCCCAAGCCCTCGGCGTGGGGGCCACCCTGCCACCTGCCCGCTGCCCATCCGACATGCAAAGCGTGACCGCCTGGGAAGGCGGCCGCGCGCGCCCACACCGGTCCCGCGCCGCGGCGACCGCCAGCAGCTCGCCTACCTCGGCCGTCTGCGCTTACCCAGCATGCACTTGTAGGCCCAGAGCTATCTCGGAGCTGCAGCCCCGGGGTCAGAGCGGCCGAAAGAAACAGGAAGTTTGGGACGGTCCTAGTCGTGGGGCCGGGAGCACTAAACGGCAGGCCCTGCAATTGGCGCTGCCTCTCCCTCCCCCAACTCTGGCGGACTTCCCTGGGGGGCTGGCCTGAACTCCAAAAATCCAGATGTGCTTGAGGGTCATTCAAGGCACACTCCCAGGGTTCCCTTCGCCGTAGCATCTCCAGGCTTTCTGGATCGAGGGGTGGGAGTGGAGAAGTGCTCACGTCTTGGTGGGGTGGTAGGCCCCAGGGTAGTTCGTCTTCTACCCGCGGAGAGAGAGAAAGACGCTAGATGGGTGGAGGATGAGGGCTAGAGATTAGCCTCCCAGGGGCGCCTCTTGGGCAGGTAGGGTACGGGTTGGAACCGGGTGCTGAGTCTAGGGTTATTGTCTCCCCTCCTCTCTGCCAGTAAGCGGCTCTCATCTGCCCTCCACACTGATTACGCCTGCCCCACTATCCTCGACAATCATCTCACTAACAGGCACTGCTGTTCACCAGGGGCACGGGGCAAGGGAGAGGGGATGACCAATGCCCACTTCTTGGGCAGAAAAACGCAAAGGGCACACCTTGTTAAAGGTGTTCTCCATCCGCACATCCCTTTGGCTAGGCAGGAAGGACTGAAGTCTCAATTCCCTTGGCCTCCCTCTCAGTCTCCATCCCCACCCCAAGGTGAGCTAAACCAGTGCTGCTGGCAACTGCAACTATCCCCACTTGAGCCTCTCCCTGGCCTGTAGCTAAGAGGGACATGGGTAACGGTGGATCCCAGTGGGCCATGTTGATCCTAGCATGCTGCTTGGCCAATCCTTTTCAGGTTGTGCAGACAGGCCCTTTGTGTGGAAATGCTCATTCTCTTCACATAGTCTTACACTCCCAGCCAGGGACCCCTCACTTCCAGCTCACTAAGGGTTTCTAAGTTCTCCTGGTGTCCTTCACTCAGGGTGCAGCTTCCTAGATTTCCCAAGAGGAAGGGGTCGTGGTGGTGAGCAAAACGAGAATGAATATTTTGGAAGTAGGAAAGTGGAGATAAAACCTCATTGGCTATAGAATGATTGTGAGACTGTCACAGATTTGGTTTCTGCCCCAGACATCCCCAGGCAGAATTAATTGGTCTTTCTTGTGTGCTCCCATAGCATAGGATTTATACCTCTATTATCACATTATATTGTAATTATTTGTGTACATCCTTCTCCCCCATGCTAGACAGTGAGCTCCTGGAGGGCAGAAACTATGCCTTATTTATCTCTGCAGCTCTCCGCACAGATCCTGGATCACAAAAGGGCTGTTGGATAAATGAAGTAGAAATAGAAGGGATTCAATTAGATAACCTATAGGATCTCATTCAGCTCCAATATTCTGTGATGCAATTTAAATATGTACCTATAGATGCACTCACATGTAAACACACAGAGCAAAAAGACAAACACCATCACGCCATAGTCCATAGTCCAAGTGTCCGTGTAAGACCACTCCTTGGAAAGTGAACAGATGTTACATGATGCCAAGTAACTGGCCTTTTGAAAGTTGAATCGCCAAACCTAAACATCTGAAGTGTTGACAGCCAACGTCACAACTGGTTTGGCTGATTTTTTTCCCTCTGCCCTGACTTTTAAAGCAGTCACAGCCATAGATGTAGAAACAGTGAACATTCGAGCTGAAAGGGCCCTCTGAGATGCTCTGGTGTCTTCATTTTACAGATGAGAAGGTCCAAAGTCAGACAGGAGCAGAGATGTCAGTCCTGCATTCTTGCCACTTAGAGCATGCACATGTATGACACATGTTTGTATGCAGACACCTGCCTGGACCTGCACACATGGCTGCTGACATGCGTAGCCATGGGTGCATCCCCAAAACATGTGCCACCATGAAACCTGGGCACACCCTCCCCGCAACAACCCCCTAGCGAATGAGGATGGCCCCACCCCCATGCGGCTGCGGATCAGGGAAGGGAAGGCAGGGGTCACCTGGGCCTGGGCAGCCCTTGCCAGAGTGTGGAGGGGACAGAGAAGCCTACAGGTTTGCAGCTGTCATTTAACGTGCTCGGTTCACCCAGCTCCCTTCAGTTTGCCTCTGTCTGTAGAAGGCGAGGAGAGGAGACAAGGCGAGGAGAGGAGACATTCCGGGCTCATTCCAGCGAGCCTTGTGCACGCTGCAGGCATGGTATGCAAGTAAGCTGTGCATTTCCAGCTGCTGCCTTACACTTCAAGGGCTGACAGGCAGCCCCCTCCCCCCAAACAAAACTCCCTACCCACCGCTGGCCTCTCTTCACATGGGCATGATTAAGGCAACCAGGGCTGTTGCAAGCTCTTCTCAAAAGGAGAGAAATTATGGCTTTTTCTCCACTTCGCCTGCCGACCTTTTCCTTGGGGATCTCCTCTCTCAGACCCACCTCTAACTGGAAGCTGAGGCCGATTTCACACCCCACCCACCCCCGGTCGCCCCATTACATCATGCTCCTTTAATGCTCCCGTGGCTAGTTTGCACACTAAACATTGGTGCCTAGTCATTTTTCCCCAGCAGGGTCCTCTCTCCCACCTCCACCCTGCTTAGCATGAGCATCCCATCCTTGCCTTTGCACAGTGCTTTATAGTTTTCAAAGAACTTTCCCACACGTGTCTCATTTCACCTTTACCACAACCAAGTGAGGCAAGTATCAGTAGCTTCATTTTACACACCAGGAGACTGAAGCTCAGAGAAGATAAGCCAGCTGCCCAAAGTCACACAGCTAATACATGGGGATGGGGCAGCCACACCTCCATCTTTTACTACAAAGTGCAGGCTTTGTCCAGGCAGCCACCCTAATGCCCCGTTGATGTCCAGCTCCCCAAAGGGAGGGAGCTATCTTTCTGCTTCTTTGTACCTCCAGGGTACCTGATGTAGGACTGGCTCTGCACACAATGGGCATTCTGAAACCAAGGTAGACAGACAGACAGATGATACAACCAGCCAGCAAATCCTGAAAGCTCCAGGAAGGGAGAGGCACTTGCAGACTAACGCTGTGGTGTACCACCAGAGTCTTTCCAGCAGCCCCCACCCCTTATGTCTCTTCTCCGTCCTTACTGGCTCAGGGAAAGCGATTCCAGGGCCAGAGAGGAGAGCATTCCTACCGTGTAGACCCTGGCTCTCTCTTCCCCCTCTCCTTTGGGGCTTCGGAGTGTTCAGAGCTCATGAATAAAGCGAATATTGGAACTAGTCTTATACTAGTCAGAGAGGGGCTGTTGTCTGGATCCTTCTTTACAGGGACGGGTTGTGCCAATAGAATGCCCCGAGGCCCCAGCCCTCTCGGGCAGGCTGGCTCGAACTGAGGGCGCCCCCCCTTTTATGAGTCTCAGCTGATTTCCCTTGAGGGCGGCCCCACTTGGCAGCTCCCCCCCACCTCCCCACACACCAATCCGACTCCCTCACGGTACCTGGGCCCCGCCTCGACTGTCCTCAGGGGCGGGGCCAGCCTTAGGGCAAGCTGGGGCAGGAAGTGGTTGCAATTACACACTCCCGCCCCGCACTGGCTGCCACTGCCAGAGCGACAATGCTAACTCGGCCGGCCCCAAACGCCAGGTTAGAGGCTGGAAGCTGACTCGGCCGCGTGCTCCTGGGCTGGAAGAAAGCTCCTTTTTCTGAAGGAAGGGAGTTTCCCAAGGCTGGGAGAGGCTGGAAGCCTCAGTTGACTGCTAGTTACATTCCCTGATGAAGAGAGGGGGTCGTGGGTCTCAGTCCTCACCCCAGCATGGCAGCCACTTAGTGCCATCATCTCTTTTTAGCCTGGCCACTAGCTAAGAGCAGCGTTTCCTTGCTGTTTGGGCCCCCTGCTTTCAACTGCCAGGAGAGTGGGCCCTGACCCCTTCTACCTGGAGAGGACGGGCTTTAATCCTTTGCTACTCTGAACTACCAGGGCACAGTGGCTTTAAACCCCGCATTCCTCCCTAGTTTCTTGGGCATTCCCACGGAGGCTGACTCTGGGCCAGGTTGAGGGTGTAACTGGTGTGGCTACAGCCAAGGGCTAAGTACACTGTAGAGAGAGGGATGGGGGAGTTTGAGAATGTTTGGCTGGAGTGGCTTCAGGACTCTGGAGTGGGCTTTCACTGAAAGCACCTTTAGCTCGGAACATTGGGGCTACACTGGAGGAATGGAGGTAGAAGGGGGCTCAATGAAGAGAGTGGAGGAATTAAGACGATATGGGAGTACGGGACGGAATGGGATAAGTGAAGTAGGAAGGTTAATAAAAAAGGCCTAGAACCCAGTGGGTACAATGGAGTTCCTCTTTGCCCTTCACCAGGCATCTTCTCCTGCAAGTCCCAGGTTCCTTGGGTATGTCTTCACCCT
Source organism: Rhinolophus ferrumequinum (assembly GCF_004115265.2). Taxonomy (NCBI): domain Eukaryota; kingdom Metazoa; phylum Chordata; class Mammalia; order Chiroptera; family Rhinolophidae; genus Rhinolophus; species Rhinolophus ferrumequinum. The sequence goes on along the minus strand of NC_046284.1, from coordinate 26,029,723 downwards.
ACAAAGCCTGCACTCAGCAGTTGCCTCCCCAGCTTCAGAGTCCCATTTCATATCCTACCGTAAAAGCTTCACATCACCCTCCTTTCCTTCTCCTATTGACTCTGCCTGCCTTCTCCTAAGCCAGGCCTGCCGAATCTGCTGAGGTGGGTTGGAGTTCACTTTAGGGCTTGCCCAAAGAGGAGGGTCTCCCCTACCCATCCACCCATCTAGACAGGAGCCAAAGGCTTTGTGACCCAGCTGGGGGGGTTACTGATCAGCAGCCCTTTTCCCTGGGGTTCCAGGCTCCTGGGAGACTGGGAAGCTGAGTCATGGCAACTTGGAGCTCCACAGACAGCATAGCAAGAGAAAGAGGGAAGAAAAAAAGAAAAAGGTGCAAAATGACAAACCCACCATGATGTCTGTTACCAGGGGGCTGGAGGGACTCTTAACCCTGCCTTAGTCTTGCTTCACTAAATGATGGAGATCACAATCAGAAGATTGTCTTTGAATATGAAAGATGATGACAGGACATAGGATCAAATAAAGGAATAGGCATGGAAGTATTTTGCAAACTATTAAGTTCTGTACAGATGTGAGGGATTACTATTATTAATGTGCATTACAAATTTTCATTTTGCTTCCATGGATCTGGTTTATTCAATACTCTCCTTAATAGAGGAGCATGGAGTTTTAGAGGCCCTGAGTGAAGCATCCTGTTTGTGTGTGTGTGTGTGTGTGTGTGTGTGTGTGTGTGTGTCTGTGAGAGAGAGAGAGAGAGAGAGAGAGAGAGAGAGAGAGAGAGAGAGAGAGAGAGAGAGAGATGGGAGGGATTGATTTGGTGGAACCCCTTCCCTCAACATTTGTCCCCTGGCAAAATGGGGTTATAATGAACAAGGAGAGACTTGAAAAGGAGACCTAACAAATCACATGGTCAGTGAGGTCTAGGAGGCAAGTCTCATTCTCTCTGTACCCTCAATACACAGAACATGCTGGGGTGGGTGGAGAGGAACTGGAGCTCCTGATGTCTGTCTGCCCAATGAATGACTGATGGCACAAAATGAGGGAGGGCTGTTCCAACCCTACTGTCTCCACTGCTGCCACAACAGTGCTGATTATGTACAGATGAGTCTCAGCTCCTTGCAGCTGCAGGAGTCACGTCCTACCAGCCCAGTCCCCCAAGTGCTGGTGTGTCCCTGCAAGTCTGTGTCAGCAAGTCACTGTACTCCTGATGTCTCTACCACAACGAGAGGTCTGGTGTTCAGAGGCCCAGCACACAGACAAGGCCACTTGCACCACACATGTCACTGCTATTTGATTCTTCACAAGTCCCTCCAGGTTCTTGCAAAGCCGCTGGACAGCTCTGAACATCAATCTACAAACAAATGGGGTCACAGATGGGGAAGCACTTGGTGACCTGCAAAGCCCCACACAAATGCAAGGGATTATTGCATTGTATTACAGAAAGATTCAGATGCTTTGAGGGTTGTGGTTATTGGGATTTTGGCAAGCAGGAATTTACTGTGTTATAAAATCAGTATGTGTGGAAAGTATCTGCACACGTACGTGTTCAGTGATAAGACCCATAGATACTAGAAACCCACCCGGCCAAATAGCACAAACAAAGACTCCTTTAGACCATGCAAAGCCAATATTGGTAAATGAACAAGAAGTCCCAGGCCCTCTTTTTCAATATGTTTTATATAGGTGCTCTCATCAGTCTCCCCACAACTTTATGTCACTGTTAAGTCACTCTGACTTGAATTCAATGGAATAAAGCACACAGTCAGCTTGGAGTAATCTACTTTTGAGACTTGCAGGCTCTGAAAACTTTGCCTGGGAGAAATTTTCAGGCACAGAAAAACATGGTCTGTGTAGGTCCTGGCAGGGTGCCCCAGACTCATGCCAACTTCCCTCCATTCTCTGTCCCTACAGAACAGCTCTACAATGCCTCCATAATGACCTCCAGAACAAGAAGGCTCCCTTTCAGTCAGTCATGCAATCAACAAACATATTTTGAGTGTTTTCCTATCAGTGGCAGACCTTCTGCTGGGTGCCGGGGCTACAAAAATGAAGAAGCCTTCCTCACTCACCGTTCACTTCTCACCTCTTAAGCAACATGTTTTGTGGCATCTCTTCCCCTTCAAGGCTCTCCTTGATGTTCATTTCATTCTGTGGTGAAGCCAGTGTGAATGATTTTGAATCCAGCCTGGTTGTTTGGTCTCTGACAGGGCAACAAGAGACCCCTTTGGAGAGGGCAGTGATCAGAACATCAAATGGGGCTCTCAGATATGGGGAGCAAGTATCACAAACCTCCAGAAGGGATGCAAGCAAGCCTGTTTTTGTTTTGTTTTGTTTTTGTTGTGTTTTTGTTGTTGTTGTTGTTTTTTGTCCTCACTCTTGAAAAGTCAGGAGAAAAATCGTGTGACCAGCGTTGTGTTGGAACAATGTTCATACCTCAGGTTCTGTCAGAGCAGACACTTTGGGTCTGGAAGGCCTCTCTGGAAAGTCCAGCTTAGCCTGTCACCTTTGGCGGGACAGTTAAAGGGCTGTCATATTGGTTCCCAGTACATCGCCATGTGCATCCTTGGTGGGGAAACTCTAGTTTGTTAATTAGAACATTTCGCAGAATGACTTCCTGGATTTTGGAATTTTCTAATTTATTGAAGGTTCACCTCCAACTCCTTTCTTGTTTAGCTGCTTGGTGTGGAAAATCTTTCTAACATGCGTGGACCAATTTTCTAGATTGTCAGTAGAGTCTACTGAGCAACTTGATGGAACCTGTCTTTGTTGACTGGGTGTCTTGCAAGGATTTGCAATCAATGTATCCCAAACTGGGGTTCCTGAGCCCATAAAAGCCTGGGAGAGAGTCTATGAATTACGTCTGTATTTCATAAAGTCTAATGAAATGCACCCACATGAGGCTGCAGAGGTTAACTACAACATCAAATGTTTTTGGTTTTGGCTGGAATTAAATGACCTCTGTGTGGCTTTCTTGGGCTGATCTGAAGTTCTGGTGCAGTTTTATATGTATCCGATACATTTTTAAATGGCAAATTATTACTTGAAAATATATCCTGTTTAGGTAGATAAGTATTTTGAACACAGAAGGTTAAGAGCACATACTCTAGAACCAGACTGCCTGGATTCAGATACCGACTTGAAAATTTACTAGCTGGGAATGGATAAACAAATTGTAGTACATCCATATGATGGAATATTATTCGGCCATAAAAATGTATGAAGTACTGTTACATACTACAATGTGGATGATCCTTGAAAACATGCTAAGAAAAGAAGCCAGAAACAAAAAGCCACATATTATATGATTTCACTTAAATGAAATGTTTGGAATAGGTAAATTCATAGAAACAGAAAGCAGATAAGTGGTTGCCAGAGTCTGGAGGTGGGGGGAAATTGGAGCAATTGTTTAATGGGTATGGAGTTTCATTTTTGGGTGATGAAAATATTTTGGAGCTAGGTAGAGGTAGTGGCTGTACAATGTTGTGAATGTACTAAATGCCACTGAATTGTTCACTTTAAAATGGTTAATTTTATGCTACGGGAATTTGACTTCAATTGAAAAACTTAGTAGCTGGGCGACTTTGAGCAAGTCACTGAAACACTCTATACCTCAATGTCTTAATCTGTAAAAGGGGAAAGTAATAGCACTTACCTTATAGGGTTGTTATGAGTATTAAATGAGTTACTATTTGTAAAACCCTTCGGACAGTGTCTGGCATATACTAAGCGACATATAACTGTGTATTAAATGGAGTCCATGACGGGAAAGAAATAATAAAACCCATGGTAGTGAAAAGTTTGGGGACCTCTGGTGAAGATTAAAATGGGAAAAGTACTAAATGTCTTTCAAGGTGTAGTCCAAGAGTCCTCTGGTTCTGAATTCCGGGTAGAGATTGCTAGAAATTCAGAGGATGAGGTATCACACCCCAGATACCCTAGGTGGGAGGGTGCCTTTGGCATCTGACTTTTAACAAGCTCCCCCTTCCCCACCCCTCAATGATTCTTATGTATATTAAGGTTTGAGAAAATTTAGTGTGAGAGTTTAGACTGATTGTATACTGAAGGCAGGATACTGGCTCCCTGAATTTTTTAAAAATCTAAACCTCAGGTTTTAACTTGCTTTTTGAATCATTTTGTGACTTTCTTCCCAAAATAGACAATTCTTCCTCTGGAGCCCCTTGCAGTTTAACGAACAAGAACAGACACACAAGAACACATATAAACACACACGCCTGAAATAAGAATGGTATCTTCACCCAGTTATCTATAGCAGCAAAACTATGTGCTTCCTCTATTCTGTTCATGTTGGAAGCACTATGCTGGGCTGCATGGAGGACATAGTAAAAATGGCCCTCACCTCCAGATACTTACAGATTCTGAGACAAGATGGCTACTGAAAAGGCTGGTTAATTTGAGAAGTGTGATGTATGGGAGGACAGCAGGGTGGGCAGGACATGGGGAGTACCAGACCCCTCACTGAATGCCTACTGTCAATCAATCCCAAAGTATTCATGGAGCGCAGTCTGCAGGAACTGCTGCCAGGCACTGTGGGGGATGCTGCCTTCTACGACAAGGTGCCTGCCCTCAGACAGGGAAGGAGAATTAAGGCACAGAACACAGAAAAGTATTAAGAGCTAAGTCGTGCAGTACTTAATCATAGGGCCAAAAGTTCAGAGGCAAAAGAATTCAGAGGAAGCTTTGTGGACGTGGGGCTTGAAGGACTTGGCCAGGTGGAGGAGAGCTCAAGTATAGGCACACAGATAGGAGCGAGAATTGTATGCAGGGGTTCAGGAGGGCACTTCAGTCCCGTGCCAACATCCCTAAGCCTACACAGAATCATCACCACAGCCAGAGGAATGTGGCCACTGCAGGAATTGGAATTGGGTGAGCACCCATTGAACTGGGTGTTATTCTCAATATTCTTTAGACTTTTTTGGGGGGTGAGAAGTAATAATTTTACTGAAAGATCTTGCTAAATATTATCCCATTCCCCTTGCCCAAAACACACCTCTCTGTTTCTTTATGTTCAGATGGTGGCTTTTATTCCCGGGCTTGAATTAAGCAGGTGCTTCCAAGTTCTGAACGCTTTAAAAACTCCTCAAGTTCTGTTTGTTTGTTTTTTAACGACTATGGGGCTTCTATTAGGTGTCAGTGCTTAACATACAAGAACTCATCTGATCCTTGTAATATTTACAGGGGGTGTTTATTAGTCACCATTCTATAAATGAGGAAACTGAGGCTCAGAGAGAAGTTAAGTGTCCAAGGTGATATCTCTGGGAGTGGCGGAACCAGGATTCAAACCACCACGTCTGTCTAACTTCAGAGACTGTGTGTGTAACCACTAACTGGGAAGAAAAAGACAAAAAGAGACCAAGACTTGAAACAGTCTAACTGGCAAGAAGAGAAGCCAAGTGTGGGCCTCAGATTCCCCACTATAAAATAAGGGGGTTGATTAGATCATCCATTCATTCACTGATTTAACAAACACACGTGGGGGTGGGGGTGGAGGGGACACTGGAGGGAGAGGAAAGAGGCTGTGAGACACAAATGAGAAACACTGGGTCCCTTCAATACAAGGAAGTGAAAATCTAGTCAGAGAGACAGGCAGGGCGTAGAAGTGCTAAATAACGGGCCAAGCTCTGCATTGTGGGGTACCCTGAGGGGCAGTTCACTTCCTTGGGGAGGGAGCAGGGGTCAGGGAATGTTCCATGAAAGAGCTGGCTGGAGTAATGGTTGAGTAGGATTTAAACAAGCCAAGAAGGACATAGGAAAGGCTGAGGGAGCAGTCAAGAAAGCACTCGTCCAAGAAATGGCCAGAGGGCCGGTTGGGTGAGAACAGAGGCCTTGTAAGGGACACGAAAGGAAAGGAGATTGGAACCAGATCAGGGAGGGCCCTGAAAGCTAGGTGAAGGCTCGTGGACTTGATTTTGTCAGTGGGCAGCTACAGCAAGTTTTTCAGGAGGGCAGATGATCTCTTCTAGTCCCTTCTACCTCTAAGGCTGTCTGTTTGATTAAGAACGCTTGTTAAGTGCCTAGGAGTTTTAGGGAAGATGGACTTGACCTCTAGAGTAATTTTAGTCCCCTTTCTCATTTTCCCTCCTTTGCCTATAAAACCTAGAAAGGTTGTTGGCTGTTTACAGAGTTAAGTTTAACCAGACATACTGTCTCCCCATCTAGACCCAGGGCTCTGAGAACGCAGAGACCAGACCTTCCACAGCATGCAGTGGGCTGCTGGAATGCTTCTCCAGCAGCAACCTGCTGTAGTAGGGTTTGTGCATTTGAGATTTGGGAATAGCAAGTAGAGGCAATGAATTCTTCCCTTGGGCCTCTCCTAGGACATAAAGTGAAACACTAGAGAGCACGTAGTGTCTATAACTCATGGCCCGCTTTGCTGACCTAGTGTCTTCCCAGAGTTTGCAAGGTCCTTTCTCTACCTCTCTCTCGCTCTGGTCCCCTTTCAACTGGGGTGACATAGAATGAACCCTTTGGCAGTCCTGAGAACCTGAGTTCCAAAACTGACTTCATCTTCAACTGAGTGGGGTGCAGGAGATGAAGGGACAACCAGAAGATTCAAATTTACTTCATTCTGACACTCTACAGATCTAAACCACAGGAATTTTGTGGTTGTTGTTGTTGTTGTTGTTGTTGTTTTTGTAGGGCTGGGCTGTTTTATCAGACAGACAAGGCCTCTTATTGCAGAACAAAGCAGAGAATTGAAGGAATTATCCTATGAATTTAGGCAGAGGTTGGTTTGAGGCCTAAATTACCCTTGGACCCCCAAATGCCGTTTTGTCTAGTAAGCTTCAGGAGGGCAGGGCCCAGGCAGGTGTCACTCATGGGTCTCTGTGCGCACCTAGGGAGGCTGCTGATGCTGATCATAATAACTTCTGCATGAGTCCAGTAGTTTACAGTGTACAAAATTCTTTCCCATCCATTATCTCATTTGATACCCAAGGGTGTTCCTGTGAGGGAAGTAGGACAGGTACATTGACTTCCATATTTTAGAGTGGGGGGAAGACCCAAAACATAGTACTTGGCATCAGGCTGGTGCTACTCAAATGTTAGGACTTACTTAACAGATGTCCTACCGCTAGCTATCGATAAGACAGGACTGTGATCTGGTTCTTAGAACTCTCCAGACAGTCCACTTTCCATTATACCAAGTTGCCTGTCTGAGAGTCCAAGTCCAGGCCAGTAACTGCTATTGATGAGAGAAACAATTAGAAAAAAATCTGCCTGAAAAGGAATATTTTGGCATCAAATGGAGGTGTACCATATTGAAAAGAACTCTGAATGTGGAGTCAGGACTACTGTGGTTGAGTCCTAGCTCCGGAACTCACTAGCCACGTGACCTTGAGCAAGCCACTCATAGATGTTCATAGACTCAGTTTTTTTAATTACAAAATTGAGAGTTGTAATCAGAAAAAAATGAAATAACACAAGTGAAAGGACTTTGTAAACACTCTGATGGTATACAAAGGTAAGTCATTATTATTATGATTATGTTGTGCTTCTAGCCTCAAATAAAATAATTATTAATATCTACATTCTTTACAAGGTTTCCCACAGCTCTCCCAACCATGCTCCTTGGTTTTCCATCCTCTCCTGCAGGGCAGGAAGTGTGGCCCCCAACAGGAAAGGGCTCAGAGAAGCTAGAGCCTCAGCCAGGAAACAACCATCTTGCCCCAACTTTCATTTCACCAGGCAAATGATGTAGCCAAATGGTGAGACATAAATGAGTGTGAATGAAGCGGTCCAGAACCCATTTCAGCCTCAGACCAAGGAGCAAAGTAGCCCTAAGGCCCTAAGGGCCTTAAGAGAAGTGGAGATTTAGTGATTACCAGATTAATTAAAATCAGTGAAGACAGCCATCCCAAATCAAAGCAGAATTGGTGGGGCCTGCATTTCAGGCTCAATAGAGGTGACCCTCTCCTTAATAATGCAGTTTTGAGTTCATATGCTGATTAGTTTAAACAAATCCTTTCCAAACCTTTACTTTTCCTTGGTGCGACTTAGGCCAAAAACTTTTTAAGGTGTGTGTGTGGGGGGGTGCATGGCAGTGTGAGAGTGGTCAAGTAAAACAGAGGTTCCCAAAACAAAGTAAAATGACAAGTGTTATATTCACACTTCTGGCAATATATCCAAGGTTGGTGAGGACAGCAAGAGAGCTCACAGAACATCAGGTCTCAGACAATAAATAGCAAAGCCACTGCAGCCTTAGTGGCTTGCCATACTCCGCAATACTCACACACATCTTTCAAACCAGGTGAGAAAGACATACTAGGCAAGTCTCAACTGCCATCTCTAAAGTCTTTCTAAAGGAGAGAAGACACCCCATAACTTAGAGGTGGAACCTCTTGGCCTAGGACAGAGGAGGGGGGCAGGGACGAGGAGGAAGACATTAATCCAGCAGGGCTTCCTTCTAGTCCAAATGACCTTCTGGCTTCCTTAGTATAGATAAGTATATAATAAATAATATCGATATATCTGCACATAAAGACTTTTTTCAAATTCCTGCTATTCAGTTCACATTCCGCTTACAAAGCCGTGAACCTTCCAGGAACTGCTGGGCACCTCCCCTCATGCCCTCTAGGCTAAGGCAATACCTTTGAAGTCCCCACCACGGGCTCAGGGTTGGAGCTGCTAAGAACTACCCTAAGACTGAAAGCAAGTCTGCCGGCAGCTTCAACTCCTTTCGCAAGCTGCTCTCCTCTTCGGAGCTAGTGTAGAGTCATCTGAGTTCCAATGTGGACCACAGGCTTCTCAGCCCTTCAGTCCAGGGGACGGCCTGGGATGTAAACATATAAGAAGATTTATTCCTTTGGCTAGGCGGGGAGTCGTTAGGGTAAAGGGTAAGGGTCAAGGGGCTCGGTTTGATGACTGAGGAGCCCGGGAAACGCGGGCAGAAGCCCAGTCCTCTTCTAGTCAGGTTTTTGGCCCCGAGTCCTGCAGGCGTCCCCCTTTACAGACCTTTCGCCCCCCTCCTCCTCCTTCCTACCCCAGGCCTCTTGCTCCCGCCCCCCTCCCCCAGATGCCTCTACAGCCCAGGCTGGGGGCTGCCCTTTGAGGGCCCAGGGGTTTTGCAGCCCTGGAGGTTGCCACGAAGGGTGGGCCGCCCGGCAGACGCGAGGCAAGGCAGCGAGCCCCGGCATTTTCCCTTCTCCAGCACCTGTCCCACTTCGGCGCTGGGGCTGGGGCTTCGCCCTCGGGCTGCCTCGGTGCCCGAGCGCCAGAGCCTTGCATCGTGGTCGCCGGGGTTAGGGAAGTGGGGGGCCGGGAGCGGGGCGGGGCCTCTGGCGGGGGCGCCCCCCGCATGCAAGACCCTACGCCCCCGCATACATTAAGTCTAAACAGAGAGAGAGAATCACACATAAAGCATGAGCGAAAACGCTCGCTCTCCGACCCCGAGTGGCGTTGCTCGCCCCCCCTTCCTGGAGCCGGGGGCTGTCCAGGGAAGGTGGGTCCGTTCTTCCCCTGTTGCCAGTGCGGGGTCTGCGGCTGCCTGGTGAGGTTCCGGCTTCCCTGGGGCTAGCAGGGGGAGCCCCGAGAACTGCAGGCCCGCCCCCCCTTCCTCCTCCTCCTCCTTCCCCTCCTCCCCCACGTGTCCTCCGGGAGCCCAGCGGCCTGATCCCAGCACCCCCGCCACCTCCCTCCTCCTCCCGCTTCGCCCGCTTCCCCGGCGGCGTGGAGAGGAGCAAAGTTGCGACACTGGCCGGGGGATCTGCCCAGGTGAAGGGGGCTCTGGGGAGGGTGGGGGGACGATGCGGCCCTGCGGCGGGGGCGGGGGGAAGATAAAGAAACTTGCTTTTCGCGGCCCCCACCCCTCGCGGGTTCGGATCTTGCGTGGATCGAGCCCTCGTGGCGAGACGCGGCAACGCTGCCGGGACCGAGGCCGGCACCGGGACCCGGACCTGGACCGCGCTCCTGGGCCGGATCGGCGGGCGCAGGCAGCGGGCCAGGCCAGCACCCAGGCAAGGGCGGGGTGGGTGGCTGTACACCGGACCGAACCCGGGACTCCGGTGGCCTGGGCGCGGGCCGAACCCGGACCGAGCTGAGTTGGGTGGCGAAGTAGGACGTGGATTCGGGGGTGGGGCGCGGCAGGAGGGGGAAACCAGGCCGGGCCCGACTGGCCTGGGCGTGGGGGCGGGGGGCGAGTTCGGGGCACTTGCTGGGCTCCGGACCGAGCGGTAGGGCGGGGCGGCGCTAGGGGCTGGGTTGGACCCGCGGAGAGAGGGTGAGGGGAGGGGGAGCCGGGGGTGGAGTAGGGGCGTGGAGTTACGAGCGGGGTCTGGCCTCGGCCGGGGGCGAAGGTAGATCGGCGGGGCCGCCAGCGGAGGGAGGGAGGCCCGCGGCAGCGCGGCGGAGGGAAAGGCCAGCTTCCGCGGAGTTTGTGCCCTGGCTTCCCGGGCTTCGGCCGCCTCATGCGCACAAATGGGGTAGGGGATTGACTGGTAAGTAACTACGAGTGTTAGACGGTGTTCGGCAGCGATTCCTGCAAAAGCGAGGAAAGACACCATCTGCAATTATGCTGAACCCCCCACCCACTTCTTAGCATCTGGATTCTGCTCTCAGGGGGCCGCTGAACCTCCTCGACACAACCCTTTGACTCTCCAGCACTCTCACAGCCTACCCCTCCCTCGGCCAGCTGACCCTTCTAGGGGTATGTGTTTGGGGTGGATGAAGGCAGGGGGTATACTTCCCCTCCCGCCGCAGCAGCCTAGTTCGTATCTTATTCCTACATGTAGCGTCGCTTCGAGTCGTGTGGACATTGAGGTTTAGATAATCTACTACCACTACTCACCCCCCCCCAAAAAAAAGCGATTTGATAGATTTTAAGGACAGGGACGAACCCTGGATTTCCATACCTGGAATGAGGTTTGAGGATTGGGATTCACCCCCAGCTCACTTCCACTACCAACCCCTTTCCTTGTAAGCCATTTCCACGGGAATCCGAACTTGGGTGGGGGGAAACGGGAGTATTAATATGCTTCTCTATCTCTACACAGGGTCGGCGTGGCCAAGAACGGCTAGTCTCGGAAGGAAAGTAGCCACCGGTTCAACTCGGGTCGCCCCCTCTACTACCTCGGTGAGGGGGGCAACGCTAAGAAAGGGATACTGGTGGGTAGGGGCCCAGCATAAGGGAGACGGCTGGGTAGTCACCCCCGGAGGGACTCCGTTTCTTGGTGGGGAGGAAGACGTGAGCTTCGGCTTCAGGGAAGGGGTTCCAGGGAGGGGAATAGGGGATGGGGACGACGTGGGGGCTGGCAGGAAGAAAAGGGGAGTCACGCCCTGACAACAAGGGGAGCCTCCCTCAGTCCCCTGAGAGAGGGGACTCAACGTGTCTGCCCTATGATGCCCAGCAGGGGAGATCTGGGGTCTCTGGATTTGCACACTGGATCAGGCACCAGTGGCCTGAGAAAGTCAGGTCGGGGCAAAAGGCGGAGAGCGTTGGAAGAAAGAGAGAACCCCCAGGCCTTGGCGCACTGATCCTTTCCCTTCCTCAACCTCCTCCTTAGAGGGGCGTCGAGGGGGGGTGCTGGGGATCTTGCAGCCCCTCAGATGGAGCGCCCCCGCCTCTCTTGGGAGTCTAGCTTTTTGCCCGGCTTCCTGCAGCCACCGCTGCCTCGCTCTCTGGAATCCGCTGGGTCCTCACAGCGATCCCCTCCTCCTCGGCTCCCCTCCCAGTGTCACCGGGGCTGCTTGGCTCTGCCCCCTTCGCTGCCGCTTGCTCCTTGCTTTCGTCCCTCCCTCTCTCGCTCGCTCGCTCCCTTCGCCTCCTCCTCCCCATTCCTCCCCCCGGTCAGGCGGCATTCTGGGAGTTGTAGTCCCGTGGAACGCGGGCTGGCGCCGCCCGCGGACCCGGCCGGACTCCACTTCCCGTCGAGCCCTGCGACCGGCACCCACTCCACCAGGCTTCGCTCGCACACACAGACACACACACACACACCGCTCTCCCCCTCACTCTTTCGCTCGCCGCGGCTGCTGCCAGTGTGTGGCTCTGTCTCTCCTCCGCTTTGCTGAGCCCTCCCTTCTTCCTCTCAGTTCCTAGAGTCCGACCGCCGCCGCCGCCGCCGCCGAGAGGAGAAGGAGGTCGGTGGCGATTAGGGGCGAAGGGGGGCATCAGATCCGGGCAGTATGAAGCGGGTGGCGGTACTGAGGGGGTAAGAGAGAGCCCGGGTGGCGGCCTGAGCCTCCCCGCGGAGCCGACCCGGGAACAGGTGCGTCTTTTTTTTCTCTCCCCCAACCCCTCCACCCCTTTTGACTCCCCGGCTTTCTCGTATCCCCCTACACCCCGCTCCTTTCTATCTTAAGCCTTTCCTCAACCCTGTCCCACCTTCGCCCGGCGGCTGCTTTGCTTGCCCCCCGGGGCGCCGTCCTCTTCGTGTCGCCGGACGTAGCGCTCCCTGGAGCTCCCTCTGTTCTCGCCCCTCCCTTCGGGACAGCTCCCCTCCACTTCCCACCTTCGTACCCCATCCCTGCCCTACCTTCCCCTCTCCTCACCCCCTTCTCCCTCAGCCAGGTGAGACTTGTTCGCCACAATTCGAGATAGTCTTCTTCCCGGCTGGGCGGGGGTCTCCATGGAAACGGGGGGTCTGGTTGATCTTGGGGGGAAACCATTGGAATTACCCCACTCCTCGGGAAAGGAGGTGGAGGCTATAGTCTTGTTAACTACCTGGCCCCAATCCCCCCATCCAGGGATCCGACGATCGGAAGGGATGCTGGCCAGCAGGGCAGGGCGAGAAAGGGCTTGTTTTTTTGGGGGGTGGGGTGAGGGGTTGCTGTCCGTGATGAAGTCTTGAAGAGACCGGGAGAAAATACCCTCCAACCTCAGAGGGGAGGTGCGACGGGTGCTTTTCAGGGCTGCGTTCTTACCGGTGTTGGGGTGCAGGAACCTTAGGGTAAGGGGTACCCCTAGGTGGCGGCGGGGCCTGGGTTTGGGAGTGGGAGTGCTGTGATGGGGGCAGGGGCAATTATCCTAGTCCTTGGAAAAAAGGCGGGGGATGACTTCGGAGCGCCCTGGCTCCGCTGCCCTTGCTATAGGGGCGGGGGCCGCCGGGCCGGGCACCGCGGGGAGGGGGCTTAAATTGAAGAAGGATGAGATCGGGGGCAATTCCTACTAGCCCTGGCAAGCCAGGGGGGAGATCGGGCGTGCAAGCTCTCCACGCCAGGCCTGGAGGCAAGGGGTCTGAGAGCGAAGCCGAGGGCTGGAAGGAGGGAGGCTCCGGTTACGGGGCCGGGTTTCGGGATCAGGGGCAATCCCCCAGTCTCTGGAGAAGGAGGGCGAAGGATGGCCGCGAACCCCAGGGCTCCCCCACCTGGGTCCTAAGGGGCGTGAGGAACAGACAGCAGGCCCAGCGGAGCTGGATTCGAGCGGATCGCGGCTGGGGCGTGGGTGGGGGGGCTTAGTGGTGGGCTTCGGGGGGAGCAGTCCGGCAGCGGGGCGGGCGGGCGGGGCGTGGGGCTCCGGCGGGCGGCGGGGCGGGGCCGGGGCGGCGCTGCTGCCGCCGCCGCCGCCGCTGCCGCCGCCGCCGCTGCTCCTGCTGGGGCCGCCGCAGCCGTTGCCGCCGCCGCCGCCGCCGCCGCTTCTGGGCGGGGAACGGAGGCCAAAGGGAGTCCCGTGCCGGGGCAGAGGGCGCAGGCGGCGCGCGGTGGGGAGGGGGCCGTCCTGGGGGCGGGGGCAGGCCGGGGGTGGAGCCCCGACGGGGGCGGTACGAGCCCGGACAACGACGACGAAGAGCCCCGGGGGCCGGTGCATGGAGGACAAGGTGCTGGGAGAAGGAAGGGGGGGTGGGTCCCGCGACGGGCCTCGTGGGCTTGGCTTTTCGAGCTTCTGCTTCGGGACAGAGCCCTGCAGGGGCGTCCAGAAACCCGGGAAGGGACAGGTTGGTGAACTGGACGGTGGAGCGGGCCCTCCTTGCTAGGGTCCCGCCGAGAGGAAGGCTGGGCCAGAGGGACGTCCGGGGCAAGGCTGGGAGGAGCCGACCGCACCTCGGCTGGGGATTTCGCGTTATGGAGGTGCGGGAGATTGTTGTAGGGAAAGATGTGGTTGAGGAGAAAGGCGGGAGGGAAGCACACTGCAAATCCTGGAGGCCAACAGCATAAGCCGGTGGGGGTGCCCTTCTATTCCGCCCGCACCTCCCCCTCCCCCAGTGGAAGCACTATGTTTTTGTTTTATTGTTTTGAAATTTTCAACGTTGGTTGTGCGAAGCTGTCGATGTGATACTTGTCCATTCTTGGTGTCTACTAGAGTAGGCGAGTAAGGAAAGGCGTCCTTTGGAGAGGACGCATCTAGCACAGGGTTTAGGACCTCTTTAGGCGAGTATGGGAAGGGGGCCCAGTAACTTCGTGCGACAGCTGAATATTCTCAAGGCAATTTGGAGGTCGTCTCTGTGGCAGAGAGGTGGAGTACCTTTGCAAAAATCTTTGGTGACACTTCTGGGGTGCCGTTGTAGGTTAGCATTGCCCTGGTAGCCCCATGGTTTTTTTTAACTTAGAAGACTATTGCTCAAAGTCACACTGCTGAAACGTGGTTTTTTGTTTTGTTTTGTTTTGTTGTTGTTTTTTTGGAAATGAAGGGAGATGCATTTGGGGCTGGGAGTGGATTAGGTTGATAATAAACCTCCAAGGTTGAAGGAACTTTAAAGGTCATCTAGTTCTCTGTTTGCCTGTCTTATTCTTGAATGTTGGGATAGAGGGAGGTTTATTTTGGAGGGACATGGCAGGCAGGACAATGAAGGAGATTTTAGTTTAGTACCAAAGTACTTAAATTGGATGGTGATATCACCATGTGGTACCAAAGAGGATAGTATGTAGGAAAGAAATTTGGGGAATTCCACTGGAGAGTAAGTGGGATAACCCAATCCCAAGAATCACCCAGGGGCTCCAAATAGAAGTAAACGGTTGGAGGAGGAGCCTGTAAAATTTTGATGAAGAAGCAAAGTTAGTAGGAAAGACTGGGGGAGCTAGGAGGAGCAGGGGGCTTGGTAACTCAAATTCAGAGAATTTGAAGGTTGATGGAGTTTAGGAGGGACATGGCCATCTTGACTTAAGCCATGTGGATATTGAGAGGCAGACTCATTTTTTGATAGGGCAACTGAGGCAACTGCCCTCGGGGGAGATGTAGGGGACAAGAGGCACAGGTCGTCAGGCACAAAGCCTTACTCAAATTGACTTTTAAGAGGGCTGACCCTGTTACCAGCCTGTTTCAGCAAGGGTATGTAGGTTTCTTTCCATGCTGGCTCTGAGAAGTCATTGATAGAAGAAGGGGAGGGAGACTCTGATGTCTGGGTTAAGGGAGACTGGTTCTTTAGAACAGGCCAAGAAGGAAAAGGGTGAATTGTTGGGATTAGGGCAGAGGAAAGCCAGGTACCTGGCAGGCTCTGCTGTTGGAGTCTGGATTGGGCAGAGTTGAGGTGAGTTCCAGGAGAAATGGTGGCTGCACCAAGAACACTTGTAGATCTGACTCTTGATTTACCAGGAGAGGGGAGGGAGGAAGGATCCCTTTCTTTCTTAGTGGTGTAGACTTTCTTGGGAAGCAAAGGGTGCCCCTCCAGGAGTCTCTTTGCTTTGATCATGGTGCAGTTCACTACATAGGAAAAAGTGTTTTGTACAGGTGGCAGGTGATCTCAGGACATGACGATTCTGGATGATGGGTTTTAGAGAGGTGCTTCTTTTGGGGAAACAGAATTAAGGGAGAAAAGGACTTGAATACTGGAAAGAAGGGAAGTAAAAAGAGAAGTCAGGAGGGGGGGTTGGTTGGGCAGTAAAGGGGGAAGAAAGGTTATCATCATTGGTCCCGTGTTAGGGCCAACTAACATGGGAGAAAGTGGAACCTTGAAATCTCCAGGATAATGTTTTCCATAGTAAAGTTTGAAGAACCTTTAAGGCTCTTTACACTTTCATGATAGAATCACTAAGGTTGGGGCAAGAGAGAAGGATGATCCTGTGGAAAAATAGGGTTGGAGAGAAACTGGCATGTAGGAAGAAATATAAAAATATTTACCCATAAAGAAATAGAGAATCTAGAGATAGTGTACAGGCAGAATGTGAGAGAAAGAGAGTGGAATAACTAGCCAAAGGAGAAAGATGTGTATTCAGGTGTCATCTGGAGCTGGTGTTGGAGAAGGTAAAAACTTGCCTCTCCCTGGGGAGAGCCCAAGAAGCAGAGGTTAACTGAGATCCAGGACTTACAAGTCTAAGTAAGCATTAATTAGAAAGTCTATACAAAGTAAGGATAGTGAATGGGCGAAGGCATTCGTGGTCCTAAATAGAATGGTCTTGAAAGAAGAAGAAAGTAAGAATACACCAATTTTTCCAGTCTGCAAGTGGGAGGAATTCTAGATATAGGGAGGTGAATGATGAAAATTCTAGAGTGAAACAGGATAAAGAACAGTGGCCTGAGAGCCTTGGGCCAGAATTGGAGGGTGGGGTGGGAGCATGGAGGAGAGGTGCTATCCAGGGGTTGGGCATCTGGAGTGGTTCATTGATTCTAAGCTGAGCTAAGTGTGAGATGGAATAGAACAGCCACAGTGGGTAGGGAGCTGTTTTCCAGAGCCAACCAGCATCTGGGATTGTGAGAGGAGGAGCTCATGGTTGAGTTGGGTGGGAAAGTGAACACTAAAGTGAAAGAGAGAGAAAGCTAGGGAAAGTGGAAATTGTTGATGGGATAAAATAGACCGGAAAGTGGAGAAGCCCCTAATGATTATGTAGAGGGAAGGAAGACTCTAGACCTTTGAGTTTTTAAAAAGAAAGGAAATTTCTTAATGCTTGAGTTCCAGTTAGGTGTGAGTATGCTTGCCAGAAGGTTTAACTTCAGTACTGCCAAAGAGGAAGGGTAATAAGAGGTAATCTATCTTTTGGCCACTAGGATTCTAGTACAGTATTGTATATAATCTCACATGCAAACTAGGCTTTATTCATGTCAGTTTTTTAATGGTCATCCCTAAAATAGTGTAGACACTATTCTCTTTCTAAATCTACACTTTCCCATTATTTATAACTTAAAGGCAGTCTTTTATGATGAAAACTTTCTTTGGTGAACTGAAGTTGAATTCTGATAAAGAGTAAAATTTAACTCTGTTTCTATCCCCATAATTCAAACATGTTGTTCTGTTTCCCTCTTTTTTTTTTTTTTTTAAGCAAAAGCCACCCTTTCCCCATAAAACATTTAAAAAGTGGCTGCTGGCTGCATGTGAAGGTCATATTTTCCCTGGTCAATGAATTGTGATGAATTTGAAGAGAGATGATTTATTATTTATTTGTGAAACGTGGTAATTTTCAGATTTATTTGTGAGAGTATGTGAGCCAGGATACGTCTTTATTTGGATTTTAAGAAGACCTTAAGCTAAGCATTGAGAGTACTGAGGAGCAGGCAAAGCTTTGTGTTTCGGGTTTCTTTACCGACTGTCTGCTAAGAAATAAAATTTGGTTACCTCATTGCTAAGGTATGCCTAGAAATCTTAGTGTTAGTGCCATTTAAGGGTACAGCTAACTTTTGTTATAATGCTGGTATCCAGGGACAAGGAGAACAAGCAGATTTTCATTTTTCCAAGTTCTATAGAGAAGTGCACCATATGTGACTCTGATCCCCAGGAGGAGTCAGTGCGCTCTATACCGGGATCTATGAGGTGCTTAGGTATCTTATGATGACAAGGCTTTACTCAGTTTGACTTGGTCACAGCACACACAGGTTAGTATCTTGCGGTGGTTCTCAAACTTTAGCATGCATCAGAATTACCTCAGGCTTTGGAGACATACAGCCTTAGGTTAGAGTCCTTCCTCTTCTACTTCCTAGCTGGGTGGCAGGAAGCAAGTCACTTAACTTTCTTCAGCCTCAGTTTGTTCAACTATAAAACGGAGATGATAATGCCAATCTCTCAGGATTGTGAGAATTGCGTGAGGTGATATATATGTAGCACGAGGTTCATAGCAGGTGCCCAATAAATACCATCTATTATTATATTATTATCTAGTTTTTTTCTTGTTCAGTTGTGTCCTATGGCAGTACCTTTTATATTATACTGTGGTAAACTAGGTGGCAGAATGAAAACTGTTAATAGCTCCTGAGAACTCTCCTTGTGTCTTGACTTCTGTGCTCTTTCTCCATATTCCTGTTGTATTAGTACATATTTAGCATTTACAACGTGGTAGGAAGAAATAGCTTGGCTCATCACTGCATTATTGCTTCTACCTTTGAGGTCGAAGTGGCAGCTTCTTTAACAGCTGTGCTGTAATACTGCTCAATATTTCAGGGCAGGAACTGAAGAGTGTATATTTAGTTGAAACTTCAGGGGACATTTTGGCCGCATGCTTAAAAAATGACCCAAGCCTAGTTTACTAGGGTGACATTTCAAAAAAAACAACAACGACATTGCTTTCTGAAAAGGGATGCTGTGTTTAATTATGACTGTTTGGGCTTTCCAGCTGTCTCTAACATCTGGAAGTTCTACAAAAGCTGATATATAGAGCCCAGACTTAGTATGGCTCTATGACAAGGATGTTCGTCAGCGATTGGATGGGAGAGAGTAACATCTCAAACAGCTCAGGTATCATCAAACCGAACTTCTGAGAAGAGAAAAAAGATGGGCTGTAACATAGAGACCCTCTCTGCAGCCAGAATGGACTTTGATGCCAACAATCAGTTATGACAGTATAGGGAGAGAGTGATAGCAGGCCAATTTAAAACAGTAGATCAGTTAAGAATTACAGTTGACCCTGGAACAACATGGAGGTTAAGGGCACTGACCCTCCACAGTTTAAAATTTGTGTATAACTTTTGACTCCCCAAAAACTTAACTGTAGTTATCCCTGGTTGTCCTCGGGGGGATTGATTCCAGGACCCTCACAGATACCAAAATCTGTGGATGATCAAGCCCCTTATATAAAATGGCTTAGAACAATGTATACAGTCGACCCTCTGCATCCACAGATTCCCAACCTTGGATTGAAAATACTGTTTTCAATATACACTTGGTTGAATCCACAGATATGATATCCAGGGATATGGCAGGCCAACTGTATATTTATTGAAAAAAAATCTGTGTGTAAGTGGACCTGTGCAGTTCAAACCTGAGTTGTTCAAGGGTCAACTATAATAATTTCTGTTTGACTTTGGAAATGCGTTATTATTCTCTACCTGCCCCCATCCCCAGCAGATTTACGTTCCTATTTATATTCTGCTTAGGCAAATATTAAAATGACTTGTTCCTTGAGCACGAATCTACTGTAAGTGGTGGAAGGCAGTCCATAAGTAAGCTGGGTTTAAAAATTAGCTGTGGCTAAACCACGCTCAGATAATTGGAAGTTGATTTTATTGTTTTGCCCCATCTAATTTTATTTTATTTCTATAGTTGTCTTTATTGTGGAAGTAAGGAAAAGAAAGAAGAGAAAGTTTCTGAGAGAGCAAGGGAAGTAAAAGGAATCCATAGACCCAATGCTTTAGCTTGAAAGAAACCACAGGATCCTTGGTTTCTGTGTGATGTTGAGAGGATTTCAGTTTTTTTTCCAGTAGTTTAGCAAGTATTTATTGAGTGTGTATTGTGTGCCTCGTATCATGCTAGACACTATTGGGAGGGTGATTAAAAGAGTATAAAATATTCTTTCTGGCCCTGATACACCTATATACTGGTAGCAGGTTGAGCTAATACTGAGAGTCTCAAATTCTGTGAACTACTTGTGTGTGTGTGTGTGTGTGTGTGTGTGTGTGTGTGTACCTTTGAATGAATTATATATGTGTGTGTATGTGTATATATGTATATATACATATATACACACACACATATATATGTATATATATGTGTGTGTGTATATATATATGTATATATATATACACACACACACACACACACACACACACACACACACACATATAAAATGAGTGTATAGTCTGGGGTGAGAAAATAGAAAAGATAGCCTGATAATGACCTTTCCAAATATTTGTGTAAGAGGTCCAGGAGACTTAAAAAAACGAAAGGCCAAAGTTTGGTGAGGAGGAATCCTCTTTAGATTAAAAAAATATCCATATCATAAATGCAGTATATGGAAATGGAGATAGCCGAGGGCCACTGTCACAATTCATGGCAGAGAGGACACAGAGGAAGCATCGCAAAGGGGATTCAAGTTTCAGATTACAATGGCACAACTTTGGAGTGTGAAAGACACACCAAATATTCACGTGGTCCTACTGAAGACCAAGACTGAGGAAAGCCAAGTCTTATTTTTGATCTAGTAGAAATAAGAAGTGCTCAGAAGATGACTAGTTACTTAGGGTGACATTTTGAGGTGGCTTTGCATTTTGAAAAGGACTGATTTTGTGGTGATCACTTAGGTTTTTCTTGATATCTATGACATCTAGAAGTTGTACAAAATCTTACAGGTAGATCCTAGGTCTGGTATAAAGATTTGATGAGGTGTTTTCCTTAAAGTGAGTAAAATAATTTCTTTACAGCGGGAAATGGAAGTGAGTACTATTTGACTAATAGGGGAAAAGTATCATGGTCGTGGGTAGAAGAGCTAAACTGATCTGGTGGTATGAAAGTGTAAATGAGAGATTAAAACTTTTGCTTTTGCCCATCTCATTGTTGGAATTGATTACCTTTGGTCCTTTCAAGTGCTTTCATGTTATTCTTAGTTTTGAGTAGGGACTAGTTTTTTCCCATTTTGCAGATGACATAGTAAATGGACATAGTGAGGTGTGTCTGAGATGGTTGAGAAGTGGGGGCTGAAGATACTCTCCAAGTTTTTCCCCCACAGTTTAGGCTGTGGGTAGTAGAGTGTATCACACTTCAAGGGTGTTGCTGCTTTGTGATTAGCTGATCCCAAATGGATTTTGGCAGTTTTTAAACATCCAATTGAATGGATGGGGATCCCACACTAGTGAGGAGATTGAAAAGGGTGTGTTTTCGGTTGAAAAGGGTTTGTATGGTAATGCTCACCGAAGAAGTGCACCAGGGAGGTCGCAAGCCCTGGCCAGACCGTTGAGGTGAATGTCTAGCCTCCCAAGGTGACTACTTTGGAGGTAACTGCATTCATTTGAATGAATATGCTGGCATGTGTTTAACAGATAGTCAAGATTCCTTTGTATCCAGTCTCATAAATGTTTATAGGCAAGGTTAATAAACATTGAGGTACCCAAGGAGTCTATGAAGGTGTCCATGCTAGAGTTGTGTGCAGGCAATGATTTAGCCTTCTCAGTAAAGGACTGGAATTAATGTATCTGGGAACAGGACGCAATGCCCCTCATGAGACTGATTCCTTGGGGTAGAACCAGTGGAAATATATGGATAGGGAAAAAACAAAACAAAACAAAGGGGGAACTAGAAAGTGCTAGAATAGATTGTCAGGCAGAAGGTTGGGATGAACAGTGGAAAGGGTCCCTTCTGCCTTTCAATTACCCAGCAGATTATTTACAGTTGATTTTGTATGGGTGTATGTCTGTGTGTGGTGGTAGGGGAACCTGTTTTGCATGAAAGGAAGCAAAGTCAAGTGATTGGGGCATGTATGGTAGGGACAGATGAGGGAATATAGATACTGGGACTGGGGGGAGGATATTGAGGAGATTGTTAGAATAACCTTATATGGGAAATTAGTACATTAGAATAATTACATTGGGAGAGCTTCCTCAGTAGGAGATGAGGTTTGGCATAAGTAATTAAGTAGGGAGAACAGGAATGTTAGTCTGTTGAATACACATGGAAGAAGGCAGAGCGATAAGGAGGGTAAGATCTATGGTAGGGGTTCTATATCTAAAGCCAGGTAAAGTTATCCTTGTTGGGTATGTGTAGACTTTCCTATTGAAAGCAATGTTTTTGAGATGTTTAGACCTTTCTTTAAAGGCACTGTGGTGGCTGGGTGAAAGTCATGGCCTTTTCACTTTAGCCCTAGGATCTCAATGTCAGTGGTGTCTTGGATCTTCTTTGGGGGGTGTCTTAGATGCTGCTTTTCCCAAAGTGGGGTAATGGGGTAGCCTCTCCTTTGCTTCTGGGAAGTTTTAATGTGAATGCCTCTGTCTTATTGGAGCTTTACCCAGAGCTCTGGATTTCTATTGGAGCAATAGGTCCCAAAGTTGGTTTTCTTTACTCATTAGTCATCACTGACCCAACCCTCCTTCTTAAACTGTCTACTGGCCACACCTATCCTCTTGAGGACAGATTCAGGGTCAGGCTTCAAGATGAATATTTTCCAGCTCTTTCATTTTTTAAAGTCATAATTGCTTCCAGGTCACCAGGCAATGTGAACCAAAGAAGCTTGGGAGAGTACTACCAGATTTAGTTTAACTGAGACCTTCTTAATCTTGAGTTTCCAATTTACTGTCTCACTGGTAGAGTCCAATAGATGGTCAGGTTTCATGCTATGTTGTTCATGATTCTGGGGAACTTGTCCACTGGACAAGCACCCTCTCCGGTAATTTTCAAGGTTAACTTTTTAAACAATGCCTACCTTGATAAAAAGCATTTGTCGGATAGATGCTCTATTACCTCCTTTCCTGTCTTTCTCTTCCTCATATGCATGATGAGAATACTTTTGCTTGTAGTTGTTGTGAAATCTGCTTGCTTGGGCATCTTCATTTCAAAACAAAACCAAAAAATTCTACCAAGTTTGTAAAATCTTCTTTGAGTTTTAGTGCTGCCTGTCCCCTATTACCAACTCCCCTCAACCCTGACTTGGTCTATAATTTGATGTTCTTCCCCTTTTGATAGCACATTCTCTCTAAACTTTTCTAAAATGCCTGTCTTCAGTGCTTCCCCATAGTGTTTCAGTTTGGCCCATGATGGTGAAATATTTCAGGTTCCCCTATTTCATTTTTTCCCCTTTTGGTTGCTATATCCTATGGGCTTCTCCTTTATACCTTTCATGGCTGTCCTTGACTTCTAGGGGTTTTTTTGTGTTTTTTTTTTTTGGGGGGGGGTGTTGAGGAAGATCTCTGCTTCATTATGGTTTCTCTTCTACTATCTGTTCTCCCTCAGCTTAGCTGCTATTTTCCCCATTTTAAAGTTATTGCTCTCCTATTAGTCCAATTTTGTTTGGGTTTCCCCTGTTTTGTAGTGTGGTGATTATGTCTAGCTACTTATACTGCTGCCTGCTTTTTGGATTCATTCCCTTGAATCTTTCTCAGTCCTTCTACTAATGTGTACGTGTGCCTCCTAAATCGAAAAGTTTTGTTTGTTTTTTTCAGCCACATTTATCACTTTGCATTGGTGAGCATGTGCTCTCCTTTGTTCTGACCACGAATTGGATGTATCTTGAGTTTTCCTCCGCAAAGTGGGCATAGCTCACAGTGGTCCCATTACCTTCTAGGCAGTGACCAGCATTTGATTCTGGGGCTGTGCAGCTGTTCATTTCTTAACGATTACATGGCTGTGACATCTGGGAAAATCCTTTGAGGTATTTCATATCCTTGTGCCTGTGCTTCCTGGGTCATATGGGATTACCAGGTTTCTTCCAAGTTCCTTTTAGGAACTTTGCCTTTTGCCTTTGATGTGATGGTTCTCATCAGAGAGGGAGCGAGAGTAAGAGATTGAGAATGCCCACCACAAGTAAGTGCGGGTGCTGCGAGTGAAAGCAAGTGGTATGCAATTGTGTACAGCAGCAGAACCTACCAAGTGCGGCGTGTCTGTAAAGTTTTTCTTTTTTGCTCGCTTCTCCTGATAAGTAATGTACAGTTGAGTGGTTAATAATTTGATTGGACACAATAATAAAACCCTAGAATTTCCAGGATTGGGACATATGACTCTGTATTTTAAACAATCTCCTCAGTTATCCTGGCGTGGGAAACATTGGTGTCTGTTGGCCATCTTGAGTCCTCCTGTCCTAAATAGGCACTGACACCATCAGTGCCTCCCTAGAAGTTCCTTTTGCTTACTCTGGCTCAGGAGGGCACATCTTGCCTTTTTGTGTAGACCACTTATCTCGATGCTTTCCTGCCTGTGCTTTCCACCCCTCCCCGCCCCGCCCCGCCCCTCCGCAGCAAAGGCTGTTGTTAATTAGCAGCAGTGGGCTTCACATAGGAAGGGATGTTGCTCTGGTAAAATCATAACTGAAGAGTAGGAGGCCCAGATTTAAGCAGATGATCCATCTTTGGGATCTTGTGAAAATGGAGTGCCCAGTATCAGTTTTTCTTTCTAGGTAGTCATAAAATGTGTATCGTGTGGTAATTATTTTGGTTTTCACTTGGTTTTCTTTTTGTGGTTGTTATTATTTTGGGTTTTGGGGGGAGTGTAAAAACTCCTTTGTCTAGGTGATGATGATTTTATATGTTGTTCTGTTTCCAAATGCCAGGATCCCCCTCCTTTGATGTGTGTCCCAGGCCCTACAAGCTACTAACCCCTCTAAACAGAACAAAAACAACCTAAGAGTGAAAAAGCCCATGGTGACTGACTTATATCTGCTGCCTACAAATATTCAGGTAGCCACTATAATTTGTACTAGATACTGAAATTCATCTTATGGCAAGAACGGCCCCTTCCATGGCCTAAGTCTTTTAATGCTTTATAGAGAGAAAAGTTGAAAAAATTACCTGGAGTATCAGCCAACAGGCAGATCCATTGTTTCTTAAGCTGAGATATTCCAAGATATTCTAAGAAATAGTCAAAACTTGGTTAATCAGGATGTTCAGGGAATGGGATCCTGCTGAAATGATGTGAAGCAGACCGTCAATCCATTTGTCATACCCCATGTTGAAATCTTTCTAAAATTATGTTAACCCACATAACTGTCTAAGTAATATTAAAGATAATTTTCAGAAAAAGGTAAAATCATGAGTCGTACGGACATAAAAATGAACACGTGTTAAAGATTTTATTTTACTCATTAATCAACAAGGGAACCAGACAGATGTTATAGCAGGTTGAAAGAAAAAGTCCAAAAGCACAAATTTATATGGAGCAAAGGAATTGAGTTGCAAATGGAGGCAAAACTGGTTTTTCCACAGTGGGGAGGAAAGTCAGTCCAAACTCTATGGGACAAGACAGAGTTGGCATACCCATTAGTTACCTGTAATTTATAGAGGTGCAAAATAGCTTAAAGACAATGAACCAGGCTAGGATCAGTCAACTCCAAAGGGTGTACTATAGACAATGTATACTTTTTTCAGTGAAGTACAACATTTCTTTTCCTGTAGCAAGTAAGTGTGCATGGTGGACACATTTGTTTTGGTTGATTTTACTTCTTGACAATTTCTCAGGGTCATCACCTCAATTCTCATCCAGGATTCAGTTCCACACAACATGCAATTACTGAGTGCTTACTCTATGTAAGACATTGCAGAGGAACTAGAGACAAAAAAGACGGTGTTTCTTGTCTTAAGTAGCTGATTGTCTGGTGGGAGAGACAGACATGTCACATCCCCAGGTAACCACACTGGAGGAGAATAAGAATCAGGGCTGTGGTAGAGACAGGAATGAAATGTTTCAGAACCAGAGAGGGAGGAGGTAACTGACTATGGGCTGGGGCTGGGGAGAAAACATGATGACATTTAAGCTAGTCCTTGACGGTGACAGAGAGAGGAAGAGGGGGAACAGGAGAGAACATTTCAGGGTGAGGAAACATCAAAGTCATGAAACTGGATGGTCTGTTCAGGGAAGGGTCGGGATGGCAAGGGCAGCAGGGGAATGAAAGGATGTGGCAGAAAAAGAGACTAGAGAGGAGGTTTGAGGCCAGGTCATGGAGGGCCCCGAATGCTGTGCTAAGAAGCACAGGTTTGATTCTGAAGATGGAGGAAAACTATTGAAAGCATTGAGGAGGGAGGGGATGATGGGATCGAACTGGTGCTTTAGAAGATGAATTGATTGTAGAATCAAGAGATTGGAGGCAGAGGAATCAGTTAAGAGGCTATTGTAATATTCTGGGTGAGAGATGATGAGGGCCTGCGTCAGGATGGAGGTAGAAGGAGAGGACAGAGATGGCATTATTAAGGCTTGACTCCTGATTGGATGCAGGCAGTGGGGGAGAGAAGGAGTTGGAGACAACGACAATGCTGAAATTTCCAGACTAGAGGATGGATAGTGGTGCTATTAACTGGGATAGGTAACACACTGGGCGTGGGGGGTTTACGGAAACAGATAATGAGTTCAGTTTGAGACACATTGAGTTTGAGGGGCTCAGTGGACATCCAATTAAGAGTAAGTTGCTGGCAGTTGGAAATTCTGGTCTGGGTCTGAGGAGAGAGATCAGGGCTATACATACAAATTGGGGCGTCATCAGTGCACGAAGGGGCTGTGTTGAAACTGGGATCTCATAAGCTGAAAGAGAAGGAGGGGCAGGGTTGACATACCCAGAGAGGCGGGTAGTGGAGAACCAGCGAGAGCCACACTGACTAGTGAGACCGAAAGAGACAGAGAAGGAAGGAAGGCAAGAGACACAGAGGGAACCAGAAAGACAAAAGAGGGAGGCAAGGCTGAGATGTGAGGTAGGAGAGTGGTGGGGGGAGGAGGAGGAGAGTGGAGCCTGAGGGGAAAAGGAGAAAGCGAGATAAAGGAGGGAAAGGACAGGGGCAAGAGAGGTGAGAAAGGGGAGAAAGTTGGAGGCAAGGGAACTGTGCCAGAGAGAGATAGGAGATAAGGAGAAGAGAAGCAGGGGAGAAGGGTAGAGGGAGACAGCTGGGAGAATAATAGGGAGAAAAAGAGTAAGGAAAGGGGAAGAGATTGGAGAGGGTGTCAGAGACAAGCAGAGACTGAGTATGACGAGGGCCAGGTTTCTGGGGCAGGTGGAGGGAGAGAAGGACCCTAGAGAAGCCAGCAGGCACTGGATCCGGAGAGGGGCAAGTATAAGGAAAGGGGCGGGGCCAGAATCACCTGTGCTGCAGAGATAGGGAGTAGGGTGAGAACTGAGGAGAGAATGGGCTTATGTGGCTCAGCTCACCCCTCACTGCCTCTCCCCCTTTGCTCACTCTCTCTGCGCCATGCTGACCTGCTGGCTCTTCCTTGATGTTAGCAGGCAGCCTCCTGCCTTAGGACCTTTGTATCGTAGATTGTTGCCTCTGCCTGGAATGCTCTTCACCCAAATATCCGCATAGCTTACCCCTTTGCTTCCTTACAAGATGTTGAAATGTGTCCTCAGCATGACCTGTCCTGATCACCCCCTTTCAAACTGTAGCCCATTCTGCCCCCCTACCCGTACCATCACCATGACCCGTAGCCTCTGTTGTATACCACCTTCTAACATACTGTAAACAGAATCATTTAATGTGTTTATTGTCCGTCTCATCCCACTAGAATATAAGCTCCATGAAGGTAGGGAGTTTTTGTTAATTGTTGAATCCCCAGTACCTAGGACAATGCTGGCACATAGTAGGAGCTCAATAACTATCAGTTGAACGAATAGTGATATTGTGTTGCATATGGACAATCTCTGAAAATTGTTCAAAGAATAAAACAAATCCCTGATGTGACTATTTTATTGTGATTTGCTTCTTTGAAAACTGGAGAACAGCATTAAATTCTGATCAATGTAGGGTTCTGTTCAGTTGAGCCTTGATGATTGAGGCTTTCAGGTGATAAATCAACTCGAGAGTTGAAGGGTCTGAAGACAAGCTCATTGGAGAAATCTTTTTTTCTTTGCCTCGTTTTATCTAGAACGTGAATTGGCTGTGCAGTGGTTGTCAATAGCAAGAGCTGGACATTGGCTGGTGAAGGAGGTGGTAGGTCAGGGGTATGACGGGCAGATAGGAAGGGACAAGGACAGAAATATATGGTTCTTGACGGAACATTGTTTTCTGCTTGTTTATGGTCAGAGTACAAAGAGTATTGCATGATTTGGAGGAAGCTTTAAAACAGGTTAAATATAAGCATCATACCTATAACTCCCAACTTGAAACCAGAATAGAGTTAGTTTTGAAGGGCTTATAAAGAAAGTGTGTGCTTCCTCTGGAGAGCTTAAATTGGCTACGTCACTCAAATACTTCAGTACCTGGGCAGCCGGATGGCTCAGTTAGTTAGAACGTGAACTCTGAACAACAGGGTTTCGGGTTTGATTCCCACATGGTCCAGTGAGCTGCGCCCTCCACAACTAGAATGAAGTCAATGACCTGCCGCTGAGCTTCTGGAGGGGTGGCCAGATGGCTCAGTTGGTTAGAGCGCAAGCTCTCAGCAACAAGGTTGCCGGTTCAATTCCTGCGTGGGATGGTGGGCTGTGCCCCCTGCAACTAAAGATTGAAAACGGCGACTGGTCTTGGAGCTGAGCTGTGCCCTCCACAATTAGATTGAACGACAGCGACTTGGAGCTGATGGGCCCTGGAGAAACACACTGTTCCCCGATATTCCCCCAATAAAATAAAATAAAATAAAAAAAACTTCAGTACCTGTGGACTAGAGTTGATGAGAAAAAGATCCCCAGTAGTCTTTCAGTGCACTGTTCACGTAGGAGAACGACCCTATAATTGTAGTTGGTTAGGCTAAATGTCTGTAGAAAAATATACTGTCATCTCATTTGTCTGAAATAGATTGAATTTCCTCGAACACTCAAGCATATCTGTCTTTACGATAATTTAAAAATCACTCTAGGTGATTAACAGCATCTTCATTTCCATCCTGAAACCTATGGATTCCTGGAAAGCTGGTGCTCCCTCATCCCAATTTGGCCCTTCATTTCCCATAGCAGTCTGGCTTGTGAGAGAGACTGGTTTAACATTTTGGTGCTGTAACTGCCTTTAGTTAAGTGTTTCCTTGTTAAAGGTAGTTAAAGCAGCTGTCCCTGTTACGAGTTTTGATTTTTTTTTTTTGGGTTCTTTTTCCTCAGGGGGAGTGGCCACAGCAGGTCCTATCTGGTGGTGAGTGGCTGTCATGATCTCTACAGCACCGCTCTACAGCGGCGTGCACAACTGGACCAGTTCTGACCGGATTCGCATGTGTGGAATCAACGAGGAGAGGTGAGGAGGCTTCCAGTGAGTGGTACCTACTCACCAGAGGGATAGCCACAGCAGGGTCTGGGGAAAGGGTTGTTGGTCGTTTCTAATTTTCTTGAGATGCGATGGGGCTAGGAATGTGTGAGTGGCCTGCTCTGCTTTGCCATCCGTGTTCAGATGAAGGTGAGGAGGCCAAGAGATGACCTTTCACCAACCAGTATTTGTCTACTCGTTAAAAACTGTCAGATGGTAGAGTAAGGGGAAGCTCAGGCAATTGCAATTTTTATTTCCTACAACCATGTTTGGTGCCCACAGATATGCATAAGATATTTTTGGCCTTGATCTAAGCCTGGAAGAAAGGTAATTCTATCATTCAGCTTTGTACTGGGTACTGTTAGTGGGTGTTCTGGTGATCAGTGCTTTCCTGCCTCATGAGGCTAATGGCGATTTGCAGGGAGATCCTTATGAAGTATCAAAGGTAGATCAAACTGCTTAACGTAGTTTTCATACGAAATTGAGAGTTGGTGATGCCTGTTTGATCTCTGTGTGTTTTCAGTTCTCTGTTCACCAAAATATTTGGTTGACCAAGCTATGCCATTTCCTGATCATGCCCCATAGGAAAGGCACTCAAAATGGCCTTCAGATTTAATATTTGATTTTCATAATCGTTGGCCAAAGAACTGTGTGTGATGGTTGCAATGCCTCTCCCATTTTTAGAGATGGCATGGCTCCCCCATGCTTTCTGGTGTTTAGCTATTGTTTCAGTCCATCCATTGTTTGAGTTCAAATACATCTGATCAGTCACCTAGAACATGGAATGATATAGCTTTTCTTAGGATTCAAGAAATGTCATTTCCTTGGGTAAATCTTAGAAGTATGTGCATAGGTATGTGTGCGTGTGGGGGAATGTTGGCAATTTTGAAGGGAAAAGGAATGGACGTCTTTGTGTCTATCTACTTTCTTTTTCCATTGTTAACTGGAGAAGTGCGTACTTGTCTGAGGTTCAGGTTAGGAGAATAGACCTTTTTATTTTTTTAAAGCCATTTTTCATCTGATTGCTTAATGTTGTTTATACTGAGGAACAAGTTAGAGTGGACTTAAAAGGAATTTAATTTTAGAATATAAAAGTCAAGACCAAGGAAAATAAGGCAAAATTCTTTCAGATCTTAATAAGAAAGGTATTTTCCTTTGCATGTGAGGTATGTCCTTAGATAATTACTAAGGGCTGAACTGGGGGAAGGCAGGGTATTGGTATTGATTTGTGTAAGTCTTCATTGGCAACTAGTTAGAAGTGGTTGAGACTTTGATACAGAGATCTTGGACTAGAGACTTCAAAAAAAAATCAGTGCTCAAGTTACCTTGGTTCACTGTCCATTCTAAATGCCTTCTCAGAAAGGAGCAGGGAGTGGGCCCAAAACCCGATTTTCCCTCTTTATGGACCTTTCTGCAGATGTTAAATTACCAAATATGCCTAGTGGTTAAGATGACCTTTTAAGCGTTGTCACTTCTGATCTTACCTACCCTTTATTGTCACCTTCCTGCTGCAGTCTAGGCCATGCTACAGCTGATTTCCACAATGTGATCTTACCTTATTTAAAAACCATCTTTCTCAGTGTTTTACAACTTGTAGAACTTTGACATTTTGGTTATAAAGCCGTACCTGTGGCTTAACTCTTAAAGGTATGTTTGGGAAGCCTGCCTAGCTTCATCAGATGCAGTTGAGGACTGCAGGGACCAGGGGCAGGGGCTTTCTGCTGGCCCCAGGTGGCTGACTCTAGTTAAACCTCCCGCGAAATCTCTGCTTGCTTGCTTCCTTTCTTGCACCCATTCATTCCTTCATTCAACAAACTTTTGTTAAACCCATTGAGAGCAAACCAATCGTCACTGGACATTGGCGGTTAGTGCTGTAGAGTGGTATGTACAGATCCTGTGGGAGTCTAGATGCAAGAATGACAAGCTTCCTGGGGGAATAAGGGAAAGCTTCCCAGAGGCAGTGACAGCAGAGGCAGGGCTTGGGGGATGAGTAGGAGTTTGAGGTGAGGGTTGGCATTTCCCACACGGTGCGTTTGGGGAAGACCCTGCTTGGAATGAAGGTGGTCTTGGTGTGTGGTGACACTCGAAGCAGGGGAAGTCTGCAGGAGCTGGGGGATAAGGAACCTGGCGTGTGACCTGTAAACAGGGCTCAACAGAAACTGTTAAAGGTCTGTTCTGACAGTGGTGCTAGCCCTTAATAATTAGGAAAATGGCCTAGAAAGGTTGTGGTCAGTTCTGGTTTAAGTTCAACAAAGCATTGAGCATAACAGCCCAGGGTCACCTCTGTTGGGAAAAAAATGGCAGGATTGATTTTCAGTCCTGATTGAAGCCTGCTTTGACTCCTGCTCCCTCCTCCCAGCCACCTGAACCCTCCTAACCTTGCCTGGTTGACCCAGCTCTCTGGGTGTACCCCTCCCCTGCAAGTTATTCCTGTCCCAAGTTTTTCCCTCAATGGAACAATTTAATGTTTTCTTAGCTTTGCACACCCCAATTCTCAGAGGACTTGAAATGTGGCCTCACGACATTTTCCCAAAGCCTGGGGGGCTGGCACTCAGGTGTGGGATGGCTGGAGTAACCAGGACTGCTGCTCCTGCTGCCACTGCTGCTGCCACCTCCAGAGTCTCTGGGTTGGCGGCTGGCTCTGCACTCTCTGGTGGCTTCCTTGGAGGGCAGGGTTTCTGCTTTCAAGATGATTTTATGCTAGGTGGAAGCAGAGCAAGGCGGGTGGTTGAGTATGCAGCCAGCTCCCTTTTGCATGGTCAGGAGGGGAGGTAATGTAAATAAATAGCATCCTCCCTCTGCACTCTCTCATGTGGGGTTGGTGAAGAGGGGAGGCACTGCCGCTTGTTTCCCCTCACCACCATCCTTCCCCCCCCAAAAAAAAAAAAACCAAAAAACATCCCTGGCAAGTCTAGTTGGAACACTCTTCTCTCTAGCCCAAGACTGGGGATAGGTCTTGCTTTTCTGGTCTCTCAGGAGTTGATGTCAAGGTATGTTTTCCCTTTAATCTCAGGCCCTGCTTTGTCCCCATCTTTGAGACCCATGACTGCATCTCCAGCTCTTGCCTCTCCTTACCATCATTTCTGTTTGTCACCAACAGTGAGTGCTAGCAGTAGAACCCTCCCACTTCTGCAAGCTTAGCTTCCTTTGAAAGAGAACAAGCCTCCCCTCCCCCCTACTCCCCCTACTTAGACCTGAAAAGATGGGGAGAGGCCCCTGGTGATCACCCTTGCCTTTTTCGCTTCTCTTGCCCCAGGTACCATTTTGGAGTGCATCAACGGTGCCTCGTTCCAGCAGCAGGGAGGGAGTTATCAGGGCTCTCCCCAGTCTCCCCATGGGGCTTGGCTGCGGGCACCTGGACTGCCCTCTGGCTAGGGTGGCTGGTGAGGGGGATGCTGTCTTCTTCAGGGGCTCAGGGCGAGGCTCCAAAGAAGGGAGGCAATACTCAAGGCAGTCCACCTCCCGAACGGCATGCAGAGCATTCCTGTGCTTTGCCCCCTTAGGAACTGCTGTGTGGCACTTCTGCTGGAGCTTCATCCTGGCACCCAAACCTCCAGTTGGCCACTCACACCACTGCTGCTGCCCCACTGTGTCTTCCCTAGGACAGACAGTGGTACACTCTTCCTTTACTCAAACTACCAAACTTCCAGGGGGTGTTATCCTCTCTTCAACTTCACTCTCCCAGTCTGACTTTCTTTTTTGTCCGGATGTACCATTTTCTAAGATTCTTGTCTGAAATTTAGAGAAGACTTTTTGAGCATGTGGGGGCACAGTTAACTTTTCCTCCTTTGTAACCCAGCTCTCTGGTCTTGAGCCCTTCCCTCTGCGATACACCAACTTGAATTTAGGATCTGTGGCCTTTAAGGTCTCCCTTTAGGATGGGAAAGAATGTGGTGGTACTAGGAGGCCAAGGGAAGAGTGGGGAGCTGCAAGGGGTGGGACACAGGCAGGGTATAAAGGTAGGAGGGAAGGCGCTGGCCGGAGCTCGCTGGTATTCCAGAAAGAGGGAAGAGGTAGGTACTCTGGAGGGAAAGAAGTCGTGCCCTTCAAATGCCCCTCAGCACCCAGTGACCTGTTGGCCTTGAATCAGTATCATGTGTGCTAAAATGTATATGTGCTCTAGGCAAGCCCATCAGGTGAATAGGTGATGATTCAGATTTAGCACATGGAACACAGTGGAGGTGGTTATTTGTTTTAGGAAGATTACTCTTATGGTACCTACAGCCCGCTTCCCTTATAGACTTAAGATGGCATTTAAGAGAAAAGCAGTTTGCATGCCTTTTGAGATCTTCTGTGATTCACCTCTCCCCTTTTGGCAATGCCCAGTACCTTGTAGATGGTCACTTTGACGGGTAAGCTCAGCGGACAAGGCAAAAGTGCTGGGGTGTCCTTCACACTTCTGGCAAGAGCACTAGAAAACAGGATACACAGCCCAAGGAGAGTAGTCTAGTCAGACTGGCCTCTTTTGTGGGAACTTGCAAAGCTAGGCATGGAGGCTCTGGTTTGCGATTTGGACCCTCTAATTCCTTGTGGTTTCCCCCAAGCCACCAAGGGAAGCAAGACAGGAAAGTTTATGGGAACCCAGGCAGGCAGGGGGAATTCTGGGGAAGGTGGCGGTGGTCCCAAAACTAGGCCTCATGTCCCTTCTCTGGTTGTGTCTCCCATGCTAGAAGAGCACCTCTTTCTGATGAGGAGTCCACGACAGCTGACTGTCAGCGCTTTGGATCTCAGGAGTTTTGTGTCAGCAGCAGTTTTTCCAAGGTAAGGGGCTATGTGGAGCCACGTGCCACCTGCCAAAGGGTGGAGCTGAACTGCCTGGGTGATGTGCCCAGCCTGCTGTCCTCAGCAGGGGGACAGGAAGGGACAGGGTATTTCCCAGGAGTTGCTGTATGTGAGACAGATATTGGCCAGCTCCTCTTTGCTTCTGCTGAGACCTGGTTGGTTGAGATGCAAAGAGGACCAGCGGTCACCTCACCTGGGCCCTGGGACACTTGCACCATCCACAAAGAGTTACTAAGATGGGCACACTGCTCTGTTGTTGCAGGTGGAGCTCACAGCAGTTGGAAGTGGCAGCAATGCCCGGGGGACAGACCCAGATGGCAGTGCAACAGAAAAACTTGGGTACAAGTCAGAAGACAAGCCTGACAACCCCCAGCCGAAAATGGACTATGCTGGGAATGTGGCAGAGGCCGAGGGTCTCTTGGTACCCCTGAGCAGCACGGGAGACGGGCTAAAGCTTCCGCTTCCTGACGGCACTGAAGCAGGCAACAGCAGGCCGGACTGCTCCTGGACTCCCCTCAGCACCCAAATGAGCAAAAAGGTGGACTGCTCACCTGCTGGTGTAAAGGCTTTGGACTCTGGGCATGGTGTTGGGGAGAAGAATACTTTCATTTTGGCAACTCTGGGAACTGGAGTTCCCGTGGAAGGAACCCTGCCTCTGGTTACCACTAACTTCAGTCCGCTGCCAGCTCCCATCTGCCCCCCTGCTCCCAGTTCAGCCTCCGTCCCCCCGTCTGTTCCAGATCCATTCCAGGTTCCCCTCTCTGTCCCTGCCCCAGTGCCCCATTCGGGGCTAGTTCCTGTCCAGGTTGCCACTTCGGCTCCGGCTCCTTCCCCTCCCTTAGCACCAGTCCCGGCTCTGGCTTCTGCACCTCCATCAGTGCCCACGCTCATCTCTGATTCGAACCCCCTCTCGGTTTCAGCATCGGTCTTGGTGCCCATGCCAGCTTCTGCTCCGCCCTCGGGCCCCGTTCCCCTGTCAGCTCCAGCCCCTACCCCCCTCTCAGTCCCAGTTTCAGCTCCTCCCTTGGCCTTGATCCAGGCTCCTGTGCCCCCTTCGGCTCCAACCCTTGTTCTGGCACCTGTCCCCACTCCAGTCCTGGCTCCCATGCCGGCATCCACGCCTCCAGCAGCTCCCGGCCCTCCGTCAGTGCCGATGGCCACTCCAACCCCATCCTCTGGCCCACCTTCCACTCCCACCCTCATCCCTGCCTTTGCTCCTACACCGGTGCCTGCACCCACCCCAGCCCCAATCTTTACTCCAGCCCCCACGCCCATGCCGGCTGCCACGCCAACTGCCATTCCTACATCTGCACCCATCCCTGCCTCCTTTAGTTTGAGTCGTGTGTGTTTTCCTGCAGCTCAGGCACCAGCTATGCAAAAAGTCCCTCTGTCCTTTCAGCCAGGGACAGTACTGACCCCGAGCCAGCCACTGGTATATATCCCACCTCCGAGCTGTGGGCAGCCACTCAGTGTGGCCACACTGCCAACCACCCTGGGAGTTTCCTCCACTCTTACACTCCCTGTCCTGCCATCCTACTTGCAGGACAGGTGTCTCCCCGGTGTGCTTGCCTCCCCAGAGCTACGGTCTTACCCATATGCATTTTCTGTGGCCCGGCCTCTGACTTCAGATTCCAAGCTGGTCTCTCTGGAGGTGAACAGGCTCCCATGTGCTTCCCCATCTGGCAGCACCAGCACCCAGCCTGCGCCCGATGGGGTCCCTGGGTCTTTGGCAGATACTTCCCTCTCCACTGCTTCTGCCAAGGTGCTTCCAGCACCACAACCTTTGCTGCCAGCCCCCAGCGTAAGCTCAGCCCCACTCCACGCCACCAAGATGCCAGGTGGTGCCGAACAGCAAACAGAAGGGACTTCCGTCACCTTCTCTCCCCTCAAGTCACCTCCACAGCTGGAGCGAGAGATGGCCTCTCCACCGGAGTGCAGCGAGATGCCCCTCGACCTCTCCTCTAAGTCCAACCGCCAGAAGCTTCCATTGCCGAATCAACGCAAGACACCCCCCATGCCTGTGTTGACCCCCGTGCACACCAGCAGCAAGGCCCTCCTCTCCACGGTCCTGTCTAGGTCTCAGCGCACAACCCAGGCTGCTGGCAGCAATGTCACCTCATGCCTGGGCTCCACTGCCTCGCCCTTCGTCATCTTTCCTGAGATTGTGAGGAATGGGGACCCGAGCACCTGGGTGAAGAACTCAACTGCGCTGATCAGCACCATTCCTGGCACCTATGTGGGAGTGGCCAACCCAGTGCCTGCCTCCCTGCTGCTGAACAAAGAGCCCAACCTGGGCCTCAACAGAGACCCCTGCCATCTCCCCAAGCAGGAACCCATCTCTATCATTGATCAAGGAGAGCCTAAGAGCACTGGTGCCCCTTGTGGCAAGAAGGGCAGCCAGGCTGGGACTGAGGGACAGCCAAGCACAGTGAAACGTTACACCCCAGCCCGCATCGCCCCAGGGCTGCCAGGCTGCCAAAGCAAGGAGCTCTCTCTGTGGAAGCCCACAGGGCCAGCAAATATTTACCCACGGTGTTCAGTCAATGGGAAACCCACCAGCACCCAGGTCCTGCCTGTTGGCTGGTCACCATACCACCAAGCGTCTCTGCTTTCCATTGGCATTTCCAGTGCCGGGCAACTGACCCCCAGTCAGGGAGTGCCCATTAGGCCCACCAGCGTTGTTTCTGAGTTTCCTGGCGTGCCGTCTCTCGGCCCCACTGAAGCTGTGCATGGACTTCCCGAGGGGCAGCCACGGCCTGGGGGCCCCTTTCCTCCAGAGCAGGACACTGGCACAAAGAACAAAACTTGCCGCATTGCTGCCAAGCCTTATGAAGAACAAGTCAACCCCGTCCTCCTGACTCTCAGCCCTCAGACAGGGACCATAGCGCTGTCTGTTCAGCCTAGCAGTGGGGACATAAGAGTGAGTCAGGGGCCTGAGGAATCAGAGAGCCACCTCTGCCCTGACAGCACTCCTAAGACAGAAGGCCCTAAGGGGACTTGTGTGAAGCTGGCAGGAGACACAAAGCCTAAGAACCAAGTGCTGGCCACCTACATGTCCCACGAGCTGGTCCTGGCCACCCCCCAGAACCTGCGCAAGATGCCCGAGCTGCCATTGCTACCTCATGACAGCCGCCCCAAGGAACTTACCTTGGACGTGGTCCCAAGCGGCAAGAGGGGCTCCAATACACAGCTTTCGCAGCTTGGAAGCCAGGTGGACCTGGGGCGGGTAAAAATGGAGAAGGTGGATGGTGATGTGGTCTTCAATTTAGCCACCTGCTTCCGGGCCGATGGCCTCCCAGCAGCTCCCCAGAGGGGCCAAGCTGAAGTTCGGAATAAGGCTGGGCAGGCCCGAGTGAAACAGGAAAGCGTGGGGGTCTTTGCTTGCAAGAACAAGTGGCAGCCAGATGGGGTGACCGATGGGGTGACTGAATCTCTGCCACTCAAGAAAATGAAGTGTGGCAAAGAGAAGGATGGTGAGGAGCAGCAGTCACAAGCCAAGGTCATAGGCCGGAGTTCCCATGGACCCAAGGTTAGTACTGGACTGAGGTTGAGGGCAGGGCCCAGACATCAGTGGTCTGCTTTGTCCTGCACATGTCAACCTTGTTTAACTGTGGCAGTGTTCTTGAGTAGCTCTGTGAACTGACCTGATTGGAAGGCATGTATAAAGTGAATAATGACCTGCTCTCCCCTTTCTAAGTCACATTCTCCATATGTGGTATTTTAGCATGTAGAGGGGCTGGCGTGCATTTTGTGGGATGTAGGAAATGGTTTGGTCCCTGAAGCAAGGGAAACCATTGTCCCAGATGAGGTTGGAAAGCGGAAGAAGGTATTGGTGAGGGAAATCAATAACAGGCCCTTCCTTGCATAACCATTCTTCCTTTTCCTTTTCTAAGACAACCACTGGCCTTGAGAACTTGGGGCCCAGGGAGGGAAGGGGCCTTTGACAGGGTTGTTCTCTGTACCACTGGGGGAGCCTGCTCAGGATTTGCTTGGAGTTTTGTGGGGCTAGAGCCAATTTGGCTTCTGGGCTTATCCGCCAGTTTCCTACCCCCGTAATGCTTAGGGTGGCAGCTTTGGGGTTTCTGCCCATTGGGAATTCGGTATGCAAGGCAGGTGAGCATCTAGGTCTGGCTTCTTAATGAGCTAAGGATGGTGGCAGTGTTCTAAGCAGAAAGGTGGGTCACAAGGACTTGACTTGAATCCAGTGGTCCTCCAGAGAGGATCCGAAAAGCCACTGGTGATCCAAGGAGATTCTTGAAAGTCACTGGTGATCCGAGGAGATTCTTGAAGCAGTTGAGGATAGGGCTTATTCAAAATATGGAGCAATTTGAAGTTCTGTTAACAAGCCTTCAAATTGGATGTTGATATACACTGATGAATAGATTTCTAGCCAGAGCACCATGAATTTATTTGAGGCAGAAACTCTTAGTCTCTTTTGCACTATAGAGTGCTTTGAGAAGTGATGAGAGCTACGGACCTCAGAATTTTGCCAATAATTTCAAGGGGTTCATGGACCCATCCCCTCCCCAAAGCCCACCCATGGACTCCAGATTAAGAACCCTGGGGACAGAATTCAGATGGGGTTTACTCAATGACCTCACAACCACCTCTGTATGGCAGAGATGTGCGAAGTAGGAACGTAGGTCACAACAGTAGAACATATATACTACAGCATTTGCTCAGGTAGCTGCAATCTGCCCTTGATGGTAATAAGAATAATAATAATTCATGTCATTATAGTTGTTCCCATTTGTTGAACTACTGTCTATATACCAAGTGCTTCCTATATACATTTTCTAACTTAGTCCTTACAACAACCCTATGAGGTAAACACTACACCCAATTTACAGATAAGAAAATAAAGGAAACAGACTGAGTGGGTAAGTTACCCAAAGTTACACAGCTACTAAATGGCAGAGCAAGAACTCATTGGCTCCAAAGTTCATGTTCATCTTCAGTTATACCATACTATCTTCCATTCTTGTTATTATGCATAGCTGTTTTACTGACCACTTAGCAAGTGTGCGTCGAGAAGCTCGTACATGCCAGTCCTTCCCTGGCAGTGGGACTACATCGTTAGGTGGGTGGAATAGTGTTTTGGTGAGGAGTGTGCTGTCTGCAACCAGGCCCAGTGTCTGAGTTTGAATCTTGTTCCTACTTCTTACCTGAGTGATATCAGTCAAATTACTTAATTTCTCTGGCCCTCAGTTTTCTCATCTGTACAATGAGACAATAATAGTACCTACTCATAGGGCTATGTAAAGATTAAATGAGATGATGATGTGAAATGTCCAGAATAGGCAAATCAATCGAGATAGAACGTAGATTAGTGGTTGCCTAAGGCTGGTGGGGATGGGGACTGGGGAGTGATGGCTTCATGGGGACGGGGTTTCTACATGGGGTGATGAAGAAGTTCTGGAACTAGATAGTGATGACGATTACACAACTTTGTGACTGTGTTAAAAAACAACTGAATTGTATACTTAAATGAATGAATTATATGGTTTATCTCAATAAATAATACATCAACAAAGCTATTGTTAAAAAAAGATTAAATGAGATGATATACATAAATGCTGACAACAGTACCTGGCACATAGTAAGTGCTCAGTAAGTGGTAGCAGCCGCTGTTATGATTGTTAGTATTGCCAGTAAAATATTAGGTTGGTGCAAAAGTAATTGCGATTTAAAAGGTTAAAAATAATTGCAAAAACTGCAATTACTGTGCTCGCTTCGGCAGCACATATACTAAAACTGCAATTACTTTTGCACCAACCTAATAGATGTGGTCCTTGCTGTCACGGAGCTTACCAGTATGTCTTGCAGATGACTGGATGACAGGCAGGCACTGCCTCTTCCTATATTGGATGGACAGTTCACTGGGCCCACTGACACATGCAGAGGGCAGAGAATAAAGTTACAGGATCAGGGGCCTTGAAGCAGCCCTTAGCGATGGCCTGTAATGATTTAATAAATGTCCTTTTTTTCAGGAGAGCAAATAACTTAGGTCTTTCTTTTCTTATGTTCCATTTTCCTGAGAAAGAAACCATTGATAAGCAAACTATGGTCAGGGGTTAATTCAACACAGCCCTTTTCAGGGCATGGCCAAGAATCAGAAGAGTCACCTGTCTCCAACCCTACCTGCCCCAAGGCCTCGCAGAATCCTGAAGGACCTTCTGAATCATCAGAGAAGAAAGAATTCTACTTCGTCTGGCACTGGGTGTATATTATTGTCTTTTCATCCTTTGGAAAACCTTTCATACTCTGTTCACTGCAACATTCATCTGACACGGTCTCCCCATCCTCCCAACTTTTTGCCTAAGTTGGAATATTTTTACTGTCAGAGCTGCCTTTGCAGAAGATACACACAGAAATCCCTTCTAGATATTGTACTTGTTTTTATCTGTCTTAGGAAGTAAAAGTTAATGATCTGTACTTGAAAGAGCCAGCTAAAATGATATTCAGAAATAAATAGGACATGTTCATGGAACTGAAGTCCCTCTGACTTAAAATAGTTTTTCTCTGGCCATACCTGAAGGTCAGATTTTAAGCAGCAGTTTCCCATCTTCCTATTTCCTCCCCAGTTCTTTCTCCTAACACTTTGCTTTATAGGAACTGGCAGCAAACAAAGGGGGGAATTGAACTTGAATTTTCAGCTCAACCCTCTGCTGAATAAGGAGCATGAGGAATTCATGGGATAGTAGGAATCCCTGGAATTTGATGGGGAATGGTGACTTCCCTGGAGAACTCACACACACACACACACACACACACACACACACACACACGCCCCCAGAAAATGTTCCATCAATATGATATCTGCCATCCCCTTAGCTGGAGCTAGACAGTGATAACGTTCTAGAAGGTGGCATGTGGGTCTGCTTAGAAGGAAAACAACTCTTTCTTCCTAGAGCCTCCTGTCATCGTTGACTCGTTTTGCCTATTCTGCAGTCCCTGGATACTAGAATACTGCAAATCTCTACCATTCCCTATTTCTTGTTTGGTGGCGTGGAGAGACCTCAAAGCTTGTGAGAATATGTGACTGTTAGGTTGAGTGTCCTTGCGGTGTGTAAACGCAACCATTGTGCCTATCTGACGCACCAGGCAGTAGGCATGAGTGGGGCTGAGCCAAACAGTCAAGGACACAAGTAGGGAAATAGAGGAGTGAGAGATGATATGAAGATGCCCAGGCTATGAACCAGGAGCCCTGGTTCTTAGTCCCTGCTCTGCCAGTTTGTCACTGCAAGCACAAATGAGCTGACTTGTAGGTTTGTCTAGGAAGCAGCAGCCCCTGAGTGAACAGATGCCATGGGTTGCACGTTGCCCTGGACAAATCATTTAACTTCTTGTCTTGGAGCTTTCGTTTCCTTGTCTGTTCAATGGGGATGATTTCAGCTTCTCCTCTCAGGATTTTTGGGAAGATCAAATCAAATAATAGAGTACATTGAAAAGTTTAAAGTACTGCAGAGTATAAAGTGGCATTATTAATAATGCCTGGGCCTCTTCTGTGTCTTTCATAAGTGTGGGGAGATTTGAATTGCTCCTGTGTCTTGCCTTTCTTCTTGCCTTAGTTGAATCTATTTTCTGGTATTAATTTACACTTGAAAATAGACAATTTTTCTTGAGTTGGCCAGTGCCCCACATTATTTTCAGTTGTTGGTGTCAATACCATTCACAGTGAAGTTATTTGAACAATGTAGTCACCCAACTTGCAGAAGAGGCATTTTTGTTTTCTGCCCATCTCTATTGCTCTTTGGATATAGAGAGCATGGGTCCTGACTTTGCACCTTTTAAAATGGCTTTGGGTGTTTATTCGGCTTGTGAATGCAGACTCTGTAGACCTGTTTAAAATGATGGGGTGTGGAGGTCTATGGGGATTAGCTAGCACATAGGATTTCGTCCAGAAAAGCCTCTGTAGCCCACTGTGGAAGGCAACAGGTGGCCCCTTCCTCCAGCCCCCACCTGGGGAGCTTGTGTCCATGTGTCAGAATCAGGACACAGGGCTCAGCATTAGGAGAGCTTTCTTAAGAAGAGAAACTGACCTCAGACCTGACCCTCTCTATCTCTTCACAGTGCCGGAAGCCACCTAGTGACCCCCAGGAACCCACCAAGAAAAGCCCCAGGGAGGCTTCAGATTCAGGAAAAGAGCACAATGGAACCAGGGTAAAGCACAAGCACCGGAAGCCAACCAAACCGGAGTCCCAGTCTCCAGGAAAACGAGCTGATGGCCACGAGGAAGGTAGGCCCCCAGGTCCTGGCCCTCTGGGGTGGGCTGCAAAAGGATCCCTAGGGCAGGCTGGAGGGGAGGGGCTCTGAGACGGACAAAAAAGTGAGACTTCCTCACTCTGGAAGGAGGATATAATTGACACCTCTGAAATCAAAGGCAAGCGAAAAGAGAGAAGTGGCTTATTGGGCTTGCCCTATTCGCTAGAACAAGGCACACTGTGAAGGTGGAAAGATGTGGTTTTCAGACAGACAAAAGTTAGTCCTACAACAAGCATAGCCAACCCATTACCCTGCAATGGGTCTAGGTTCAGAGAAGAAACAGGTTTAATGAGGATTGAGACTAAAACAGCAGAATGGGGGTTAGTTACATTCTTTTCTCTACCTTTGGTGTATTTGAAAACTCGCTTTATAAAAAGCTAAAAATTAATAGCTAGCTAGCTAGTTAGAGGGGTTTAGAGAAATCCTAAACCCTTATTATTTAGGGACACACAAGATGTTTGAGGTGGGGAGGTGTGTACTTAACCTGTATTCTCTGCCGCTAATAGTTCCTTGGTGCCCTAATCAGAGAGAGAAGCCCAAGTATTTCTGCCCGCAGTAGCCTATGTTTATGGCCTTGCCCGTCTGACATGACCTGCCTCTTTCTAGTCTGTTCTTATATAGCAGTTTCCCTCTGTTCACTGATTCCTGCTCCCGTCTTCCTGCCTCACTCAATCCTCTAAGATTCATTGAGGTTGCCCTTCTCTGGGACCTACCCCAGCTCTGTTAGAACTTTCTGGAGATGTGGCAGCCACACAGTCATGCAGGCAGTCTGGCCTTCTACTTTCTGGCATGCTGGTGAATTGATTCAGTGCACTGCCTTTTTTGGTGTCAGCAAAAATGACCCAACTCCCAGTTTTCAAAAACCACCAGGAAATGCTCCTTCTCTAAAAGAGATACGTAGGTGATAGCAGCGTACGGGGAGCTGATAAATGAAATCAAGGAAAAACACAAAGCCTCCCTTGATTTTTCCACCTGAGCCTCTTGGCGTGTGGGGGGCTTTCCAGTCCTTAGACTCTGATTGTCACATTTCTGCCTTCTGCCCCCAAACCACTCATCACCAGGTTCCTTGGAGAAGAAAGCAAAGAGCAGTTTCCGAGACTTTATCCCGG
Source organism: Rhinolophus ferrumequinum (assembly GCF_004115265.2). Classification (NCBI taxonomy): domain Eukaryota; kingdom Metazoa; phylum Chordata; class Mammalia; order Chiroptera; family Rhinolophidae; genus Rhinolophus; species Rhinolophus ferrumequinum. The sequence continues at coordinate 25,986,697 of NC_046284.1, read as the reverse complement.
TGGTTCTGAGCACCCGGACGCGCAGTCAGTCTGGTGAGTGAGTCTGAGGCTGTGGCCTATCTTGGCACTTCTCTGCCAAGAGAGGTAGCAATCTGGTCGAGTGATTTTGCCATTGGCCCAGGTGGAGAGTTGGAAATTTGATTCACTGTGCCAAGATTCCCAGCTCCTGGTGGAGAGGAGAGAGCCTGGGGTGAGGGTGGTGGGAGGCGGGTGTATTGCCCACGATTTTAGGACTATTTGCTTAGCTTTTCAGAATAGGGATTTGGGGGCCGGCCCAGTGGCTCAGGCGGTTGGACCTCCGTGCTCCTAACGCTGAAGGCTGCCGGTTCGATTCCCACATGGGCCAGTGCCAGATGGCTCAGTTGGTTGTAGCGCTGGCTCTCAACTACAAGGTTGTCGGTTTGACTCTTCAGCTCCTGCAAGGGATGGTGGGCAGCGCCCCCTGCAACTAAGATTGAACAGGCACCTTGAGCTGAGCTGCCGCTGAGCTCCCGGATGGCTCAGTTGGTTGGAGCGTGTCCTCTCAACCTCAAGGTTGCCGGTTCGACTCCCGCAAGGGGTGGTGGGCTGCGCCCCCTGCAACTAACAACAGCAACTGGACCTGGAGCTGAACTGCGCCCTCCACAACTAAGACTGAAAGGACAACAACTTGACTTGGAAAAAGTCCTGGAAGTACACACTGTTCCCCAATAAAAAACGTCCTGTTCCCCTTCCCCCCAAAAAAAAAAAAAAAGAATAGGGATTTGGCATCTCTTGTTGCTAGCCAGTGGTGGAAAGAAGAAAGGCCTGTGCCACTCAGGAAAACTGGCTCTATTCCAAGTGTTGGCATCTCATGATTATTGGGGCCAATCTCAGGCATAGACATTTAGCCTTTGGGCCTCTGCCTACTTGGCCTATGTGACAGGTGTCATAAAAATAGAGAATGGTCTTTGACTGGTCAGGGCCAGCAGAGTCATATTTGATCCCCTGAATTTGTATTGGTCAACCCCCAGTATTTGAAAAAGGATAGCCCTTTTCAGCCACCACTATTGTCTGCTAGCTGCCATGTTGGTATGTAGTACTAGAAGTGGTTACCCCATTTCACCCAGATTTTCATTCAAAGTGGGTAGAACGGGGAAGCAGGGCACAGTGTAAACTCAGTTATCTGACATTCTATTAACTGGCATCTCAGCACATAGAAAGCTCAGTGGTAATTGGGTCTCATAATGACAGTCTGGAGGCCTCACAAAATCCTGAAGTGTCTTCTGAATCATTGAAGAGTGATTACATTACAGCCAATCCCATTTTAGTGTTAAACACATTGTACCGCATTTGATTCTTTGGAAATTGGTGATTCCTGTGTGATCTCTATGGTGATTCTGTATTAACCAGAATATTAGATTAACCAGAACACTTTGTTCCCTTCCTGGTCCGTATAATGGGAAGTTTACTGGATATTTGCTGTCTTTACGTGGTCTGACTGACTTGAAGCTTTGGGTCAAGGGCCTCAAACCATTTCTTTCTTCTGCTGACCTCACTTCGCTTTGGAGTTTGTTGAGTTAATAGCCAGGCCTTGGGAGAAAGAGGGTGGTGTTTTTAGAGCAGTTTCTGAGGAAGATGTCAGATCTCCTGTAGTGCTAAATTGGGCCAATTTAGAATTGTACTTTTTGGTTGTTAGCAGAGTTGAAGGAAGGAGTAGGGAGAAAAATGGCCTCTTGGCAAGGTGGCAGAGGAGGGCAGGAAAGGTACCATCATTCTGGGGTGGTGGGGAGAGGAGGGGGAAATGCTTCGCCAGCAGTGAGGAGCAGTTGTAGTGGGGGTGGGGGATGTGCCACAGAGAAAGCTCCACCCCTGGATTCTTGGCCAATCAATTGGAGGTGGGGTCAATGTAAGGGAAGAGGGCCTGGCTGAGGAGCATTTGGGCAGGACTAACTCAGGCCATGTCACAGGAAAGGAACTCATTCTTGCTTTGCTTTTCCCAAGATTCTTCTTTTGTGACAGTTCTGCTTCTCTAGGTTGGCTCTGTCAGTGAGATTAGTGGTCACATAGTGAGCAGGGGTGGGGTCACCATGCCAGTCTGCCCTCCTTCACTCTCTGTTAAACCCTGATTTCCCAAAGGGCAGGGACCTATGGCCCTCTCCTGCCCCTCACACAATGCTTGGTGCCTTGTAAGCACTCAGTAAGAGTTTGTGGAATTAATTGAAGTGGCAAAGTGGATGAGGAAGGGTATGTGGTTTGGATACTAGATAGCTATGTGATACCGTGTTTCCCTGAAAATAAGACCTAGCCCGACATTCAGCTCTAATGCGTCTTTTGGAGCAAAAATTAATATAAGACCCGGTCTTATCATTATACTATATTATATTATATTATATTATATTATACCCGGTCTTATATAAGACACGCTATTATATTTTATTATATTACATTATACCTGGTATTATATTATACCTGGTATTATGTTATTATATTATATTATATTATATTATATTATATTATATTATATTATCTTATATTATATAATACCGGGTTTTATATTATAGTAAAATAAGACCGGATCTTGTATTAATTTTTGATCCAAAAGACACATTAGAGCTGATTGTCCGGCTAGGTCTTATTTTCGGGGAAACACGGTATATTGTAGTCTGTAAAGTGCTTAAGGGCAGATTGTTTCACTTGAGTCTCAAAACAGTCCTGTGAAGTCAGTAAGGCAGAAAGCAGTATCCCCATTTTATAGATAAGGAAACAGAAATGAAGGAACTTTTCCAGAGCATACAGCTAATAACTGGCGGAGCCTGAACTTGAACCCAGACCTTCAAACTCCTATTCCAGGGCACTTGCTTCAACACCATACTCTTTGTCCTTTGAAGAGGTACCTGACCATCTTCTGTACATCCCGTCCACAGGAAGCATCTGTAGCTCCTTTGCTGGAATGGCAGACAGTGACATGGGAAGTCAGGAAGTCTTCCCCACAGAGGAGGAAGAGGAGGTAACCCCCACCCCGGCTAAGCGTCGGAAGGTAAGAAAGACCCAACAGGATACCCAGTATCGCAGTCATCATGCCCAGGACAAGACTCTGCTGAGCCAGGGCCGCAGGCACCTGTGGCGAGCCCGAGAAATGCCCTGGAGGACAGAGGCTGCCCGGCAAATGTGGGACACCAATGAGGAGGAGGAGGAAGATGAGGAGGAGGGCCTGGTGAAGAGGAAGAAACGGAGACGGCAGAAGAGCCGAAAATATCAGACTGGGGAGTACCTGACCGAGCAAGAAGAAGAGCAGCGGCGGAAAGGGAGAGCAGGTAAGGCCGGCCAGGGGGTGCTATCCCAGGGAGCTGCTGTCGTCTGTCCCCAAACCACAGTGACTTTGGCTTCTGAGCACCCTTGGGCATCTTGGGTGTTCCCACCTTTGCCACCTCTACGCCTGTCAAAGGCCTCTGCACGCATGGAAATCTGGTGCTATGAGCTCCAGCTGCCAGAGGGGGTCACTCAACGCCAGTCTGAGGTTTCGGTTTGAGATTGAGATTGAATGAGTTTGGACTGACCTACAGGTGAACTGAGGACACATAGGCCTGAGCCCTCCAATTTCTTATAAAAGTCTGAACCTGTGGGCAAGGCCACAGAGACATCCTTGGCATGGGACAACTCGATACCACAGAGTGCTCTGGTTGGCTTGAGGGAGTTGGGTCTTTTAGGAGGTTGAACTCTCTCTCCTTGAATCCTGGATTCAAGAAGAAAGAGGGCATTCACTGACTTTTCTGGGATGCCTCCAGCCCCCAAACTAAAAAGAAGTACAATGGTTTTCTCAGCCCAACAGAAGAACTTCAAGTAGAAGTGGGCACAACTTTGCTTTCTTGGTTAAAGCCACAAAGGTTATTAAGAGACTTGGTGCAACTTTGAGGTGACCTGAGGTAGCATTATTTTTGTTGGACCTGAATTGGAAAAGCAGGCAGCCCAAGGAGAAAAGCAGGATTTCTTTGGCCACGTCAGATGGAATGGCAGACAGTGACATGGGAAGTCAGGAAGTCTTCCCCACATATTACATTATAATATGTAAGCATGGAGGCACAGCCTGTCACTGAGCTAATTATCAGTATGTTCCACTAAGTAGTGTTCAGGAACATTCCTATAATGGATTTCTAGATGAGCAAAAAGCAAATCTCTGGGTTCCATAAGAACACCTCTCTGTCTCTCATTCTCCTTCTCTGATCCCTGCTCAAAGCAACAATTGATTGTCCCCTGTAATGTATTCATCTTGAGCTGCTGCTAAATATCTACAGTCTCTTGAGTAGCAAAAACTGAATAACTGCATATTGAGTGGGTAGTAGATTCTAGACTTGCTATAATGCAAAGAAGGCTAAACCTCATTTCTGGTTATTTAAGTAGAGACACATACTGTGTTTCTCCGAAAATAAGAGCTAACCGGAAAATAAACCCTAGCATGATTTTTCAGGATGACATCCCCTGAACCTAAGCCCTAATGTGTCTTTTGGAGCAAAAATTAATATAAGACCTGGTCTTATTTTCAGGGAAACACGGTATGATACCGATCCCTCTACTTGAGAGTAATTGAGCTAATTTTCGTCAACTATTAGGTTGGTGCAAAAGTTATCGCGGTTTTTGCACACCTGTTAAACCACAATTACTTTTGCACCAACCTAATATGTGAGAGAGCAGGGGTAAATTTCCCTTTTTTCTGCCAGAGTCTTAATTGATTGGTCAGGAATGAGTTGTCAAGCCATTGGCCTCAGCCACTTGTGTTAGGATGAAGAGGAGCTTTTGTATCACCAATCTTCTCTAATGAGATCCAGTTTCCTAGAAGCTTGGAAGCTTCTCATTGAACTTATGGGCTTTTGGAAGCAGAAGAACCTTTGAGGTTGCCTGGTCCAGTTTTCCTCCCAATACAGAGATCTCTACTCTTGGCAGGCAGCCTTTACTTAAATACCTCTAGGACCATAGAAAACACCGCTTAGTAAGGCCTCCTATTTGACTTGAGGGCAGCTTCTGTTGCTGGCAAGTAGGTCATTCTCCCTGCATGTGTATGTCTAAGGGTTTTCAGCTGAGGCTGTTGTCTTTGACATATGGTCTGGTTACCTTCCTGCAGATCTGATGGTGACATTTTCATAAAGGAATTGCCTGGAAAATAATGCCTCTTCTCAAAACGCTTTGATCCCTCCTATTATTACTATTCATCTTTCAGGTGGACACCAGAGAGTCAGGCAGAGGCCAAATTAGATGGGTCACCTTACTCCCAACTGAGCCTCATGATCTTTCCTTTGGTCCTGGGCTTGTGTATGTCCTTTCTTGACCTGCAGAGGGAATAGGAAGAGCTACTCCCACTCACACACCTAGTACTACCTCCACTCTCTGTCCCTTTCTGTGCTACTAGGAAGCCCTTGGTCTGCCACAATTGAATAAACTCCAGAGCTTTCCCTGCCCTGGGTAACAGGGTAGGGGCTGTTGCTTTTCCTGTGGCGTTGAATGCTGTAATATGGCTTCCTTGTGTTTTCTGAGGTCCTCACAAGGCATGGTTCTATTCCTTCCTCTTTTGCCCCAGCCCAAACTTGTTGCATCAAAAGCCCTGGTTTAGGGTGTCCGGTTAGCTCAGTTGCTTAGAGCATGCTGCTAATAACACCAAGGTTGACAGTTCAATCTCTGCATGCATGGGCCACTATGAGCTACGCCCTCCTTGAAATTAAAAAAAAAAAAAAAAGCCCTGGTTTAGAATGTTCTGGCTGGAAGTGCCATTACAAGCCATCTAGCACACCAGCTCTTGGACAAGTGTGAGGACCCACTAGTGGGTTGAGGCTAGTTGGGACAAAGGATAGTATGACAGCTGGCCTTCCGAGAGCTTTGCATAACCCATGGCCAATTCCTCATGCTGTAATTATGGTTCCCATATCTGGATCTGCCCTTGGTAATGTCACACATGAGAGCACGTGCCAAGGTCCGAAGAGGCGAGTTGAGAAGTCTTGGATCTTGCTCAGTGCCCCCTCGTTTTACAAATTGGAGAAACCAAGGCCACAGTTATTCATTTCAGACATACTGATCCCCTGCTATGTGCTAGGCATGGTGGTCAGTCCTGTGGGGGAGATAAAGCACACATGCGCATGACCCTACCTAAAGAGCTTACACTTCAGTAATGTGATAATGATGCCTTACTCTTTATAACACTTTATAAAGGGATTTTGCATATGTTAGCTCATTTAATTCTCATATTAGTCCTGTGATTTGGATTATATCCTCCCCATTTCATAGGCATAGAAACTGAGGCTCAAGGAGATTATGACTTGTCTCCAGTCAGTCACACATCTAGTGGCCAAGCCACGTAACACTAATATTAGCTAAGAGATAAGAGCAAACTCAGTCTATCCCCTTTACACATGGGGTTTAGAACTGACGTGGGGGATGAGGCTCTTGTTAATGGGGTTCCCGGTGCTACTCAGGGATCCCTACTCTGGAGCTGGAAAGAGCTGTAGGAATCACAACCACACTTTCCGAAATTAGAAAATGCTTTGTTCAGTGAGCTAGAATTAGAGATGTTGCCCAGTGTGTTCCAGTAATTTGACTTCCAGCCAGGATTTCCAACCAGGGAAGGCAGCAGGTTTCTGTGATTGCCCACTTGCTAAGTCCCCATGGCACCTTCTGGTTTCAGGGAGATTCTGGGGCTTTGATCTTTGTGTCCTCAGAGTGATCACCAGGCCAGGTAGGTAGAACTTGAGGCTATAAAGGAAGCCTCCTACTATTTACTCTCTACCCAGTATACTTCATACTTCAGTACAGCAGAGCTTCTGAATTTGTTTTCATATCGGAGCAGAGAAAGAGATTAAGGGGATAAAGGGAAAGCTAAAAAGAAAGTTCTCATTTGCTCTGCACTATGAGGACATCTTTCAAAAATTACCCTCATTTTGGGGACAGCCACATGGGCTGCCCCTCCTGGCAGGGCTGGGAAAAGTTGCCTTCGTGTAGAGGAGGGACTTCGATGTTGAAATACAGTGTCCATTTGAGAAGCATTTAGTGGAATTGTCGGCACCACACTAGATACAGGTGGCTGATAGTTACACAATTTCGTACTGAGATTCTAATCCCTAAATTCCTCTGATTCATTTTAGAGGAAGGCATTGCTTGTCTGTGTTCCATTTCCCTGACATCCACTCTTTCCTGTTTCTTGTCTTCAGATTTAAAGGCCCGTAAGCAGAAGACTTCCTCCCAAAGTTCAGAGCACCACCTCAGGAACAGGAACCTTCTCTTGCCCAACAAAACCCAGGGGATCTCGGATTCGCCAAATGGTTTACTCTCAAATAACCTGGAGGAGCCAGCCTGCCTTGAAAATTCAGAAAAGCCATCAGGAAAACGAAAGTGCAAGACCAAGCACATGGTGAACCTCTCAGAAGAGGCAAAGGTGTGTTGCTACTGAGGGCACTTGGCGGGTAGAGGAGTGGGCTAGGGCTGCAGGCTTTCCACAGGCTTCTCAGTCAACAGTTCTCTGAGTGAATGAGTGAGTGAGTGAGTGAGTGAGTGAGTAGATGGGGAGGATCAAATTAACCCATATTTATTAAAATATTTTAAACTAGTTCTAGAAGGGTTCAAGGATGATTTGAAGAGAGGGAACTAAAGTTAGAGCTAACAATAAGCATTTGAAAACTAGAGCGTTTGGCCCATGATGGCTTTTCCTCTACAATCCTTGGATCTCCTTTGAGTTAAGGAAGAGTTAAAGAGTATGGAAGGATGTTAGCCTGAATAGCTTATTAACATCCAATCAGGAAGCTTTTGTCCTGGCTTAACTCACTGGAAACCAATCAGGGAGCTTTCTGAGTCAATCAAGGTAGAAAACCACTTGTAGGAGCAAGGATGTTGATGTCCAGACAGAGGTTGCTGGAGGGTGGGACTGAAGGAATTCCATGTGGGCCCCATGATAGCCACCCTTCCCCACAGCCACTCGCTAGTCCCTTTTCTTCAATGAGAACCAAAGGAGCAGGTAACTGGGCACTCACCAATCAGTAGCCAGGCAAATGTTCTAGAAATCCTGTTCAAAATTGACATCTTTTTTGGATCTGATGTTCATGGCATTGGTGTTGGGTTCCACATTGTACAATCCGAAAAAAATCACAAAGTTCTCATCCTGGGTAAGCTGTATATTTGAGAGAAGTGAAGGTTTGGGTTCAAAAATGCATACTTGTAATATGTATTTGTCAGTGATAACAAACAACAAAAAAAAGAGACGTTATATTGGGCTTGTGTTGGTGGTTGTGCTTCTTCCAATTCTTTCCAGCTCCAGTGCAGGGATCCCTAAGTGGCACTGACAAAAGGTGGGACACCCAGCTGCTCATCCCCCGCCTCCCGCTCTTTTCCTCCTCCCCTCCGCCTTCCCCATTCTGAAATCTGGTTCCAGCTCAGACAAAGTACTCAAGCCTATTTCTTCATCTTTAATAATGGAGATGATACTCCATGTCCTTTCCATCTCACAAGGGTCCTTAGGGGAACAAAGGAGGCAGTGATGTTAAAGGCTTTGATCATTGTAAAGTGCTCTCCGAGGTTGGTATACATCCTGAAGCTTGGGCTTCAGCCAAGACAAAAATGAGGGGACAGAGGCATGAGGCACGGAGTGGCAGGATAGCACTCCTCGGACCCCCAGAGGAGACAGGAGGAGGAGCAAGGAAGTCTGTGCTGAGTGCTCCACTTACACGATTGCTCTTAATTCCCACAGTGGCTCTTGGAATTAGGCGTTGTTGTCGTCTTTTCATAGTGAGGAAACTGAGGCTCGGGGAGGTTAAGGGACTTGTGCAAGCTGCTCAGTGGTCATGAGTAACAGTTGGGTCATGAAGTTGGCCTGGCTACCCCCTGGAACCCTCTGCCCCCACCCTACTCTTTCCATATTTCTCCACCCTGTGAATGGGTGGCTTCTGCCTGTATCCCGGAGATACTGGGGGAGGGGGCATCTAGGCAGGGAAACACCGCAACCCTGAGTTCTGGCAAAAGATGGGCATACCCTGGCCCTTACCCCTGCTCCTCCTGACACTCAGATGGCCCCATGCCACACAAAGATGACCAGCCACCTGATATTCAGGAGCACACGCTGATGCTTCTGTCTGGTTATTCTGTCTGACAGTGTATCCGCTGAAATGTTCTTCCCGGAGAGGTTTTCTCCCTTCACAGGGCCTCCCTTTCTCCCTCCTGCCTGCCTTTCTTTCTCTCCCAGTCACCACCACCTGCTCCAGTTGCCCCCATTGTGCGGTGCTCTATAGTGGGAAGCAAGGGGGGGGGAACTTGCCTACAACACTAAAGCTGGAGCATTGGCCAAAGGATTCTTCCCACAGGGGCTCCGAACCAGGAGGGAAGTGAGGAGAGGGAGGTGGCCCCCATTTGCTCTTGTTACTCCCCTTCTCAGTCTCCTTGGTCTCTGGCAGCTCTGGCCCCTAGAAGGAGAGCCACCCTTTGTCTCCTGGCTAGGCTTACCAAAAACCTGGGCACTTTACCCAGCATCCTTCAGAACTGCCATTATACACCTCTGTCTTCCTGGCGGTAGAGCAGCATTCTATGCTGAGAGCTGGTGCCTTCCTGCTAGTGATTGTACCTGTATGCCCCTTTGGGATGGGGATGGATAGTGGCTCTTGTCTTGCGATTTACCAGAGGAAGCAAATACCATGGGCCCTCCTTTCCTAGCTTCATGTCTTTCTAGGCAGTTTTTCTGGCTGCCTAGTGCTCTGCACATGGCTGGTTTGAATCAAGTCAACAAATATTTGTTGTGATGATGTTCCCAGCCCTGAGTTAAGTGCTGTAAGGAACAAAAGAGAAAATGACAATATGAACCCTGCTCCCAAGGAGCTTAAAACCTAGCAGGGGAGGCCAGACTTGCCCATGAAACAATGAAAGGAAATTAAGGCAGGCACCAGACACTGGATTATGTGATTCAGACTAGGTGTTCTGGGTATGCAGAGAATGAGGGCAGTGGGGACCAGAGTGTTGTGGAATGTTGTAGAAGACCTAGGATTTAAGTGAGACCTTGATGCCCTGATGGATTTGGATAAACTGAGGGATGTATTAGCTATATATTGTATAACAGATTACCCTAAAACTTAGCAGCTTCACACAATGATAAACATGTATTATCTCACAGTTTCTAGGGATCAGGAATTCAGGAGCGGCTTAGCTGGATCTGGCTTGAGGTCTCCCATGAGGTTGGAGTCAAGGTGTCAGCCAGGGCTACATTCATCTGAATGCTTGACTGGCGCTGGGGCTTTCCGGATGGTGCCCTCTCATGGCTGGCAACTTGATGCTGGTTGTTGGCAGGAGGTGTCTTGTCCTTGCCTGGGGTTCTCTCCAAAGGGCTGCTTGAGTGTCTTCATGACATGGCAGCTGGCTTCCCCCAGAATGAGTGATCTAACAGAGAGCAAGGCAGAAGCCGCATTGTCTTTTAGGACCTTGCCTTGGAAGTCACACACCGTCATCCCTGCAATCTCCTATCGGCTACACGAGGTCAGCCCTACCCAGTGCCAGACGGGGCTATGCAAGAGCATGAACATCAGCAGGTGGGGATCATCAGGGTCCATCTTAGAATCTGATGAGGGCACAGTCTGCCTTCTCTGCCCCCAGTGACTCATGTCCCTCCCACGTGCAAGTCATACATGCACCTCTCCCAAGGCCCCCCCAAAGTCTCAACCAATTATGACATCATCTTCAAGTTTAGAATCTCATCATCTAACTTAGATCCAGGTTCAGATGAGGCTCCTTGGGTCTGGTTCTTTGAGTACAGCGCCTGGAGCACAGTTCCTCTTGATACAAAGACCTCTGAACTAAGGAGATGAGTTACTTGTCCCCATAGATACAATATACCATGGTGGTACAGGCATGAGAACTTGCTCTAGACATTCCAGTTTAAATGGGAGGAAAAAAGAGACACACAGGAGTCATTCATGAAGAAAGGACTCTAATGTTTTGTGAGTACCCACCCTGTGTATTGTTCTGGAGGCTTTCTAGTTTATTATCTCAAAGACCCTGCAAGGGAGAAAGTGAAGCTCAAAGAGGTTGGGCCTTGCAGCTGGTGGATGGCAGAGGCAGGATTCAAAGCCGGCTCTGAGTCCTGGGCCTCAGCACTGTCCACTGCCCCGTGTGGGCATGAGTGACCCAGAGATGCAATGTGGTGGAAGATGGGGGAAGTCTGATGAGGGTTAGATTTAGATGTGGGAGGGAGGTTTTTGCAACAAGAGTAAAGGCTTCTGCAGCTGTGCCTCTTTAGTCAAAGATAGCTATCTCTGCTGCTCTTTACTCTCAGAGTTTGCTTCTGCTTATTTGTAGAGGTGACTTATAAAACCTCAATAAGAGGGGATTGAGTCAGGTAAATAACACATGCAGAGTGCTTAAGAGAAGCTGGGATGTCCCCTCACTCTAATTTCCATTCCTTTCATCATTCCTTGGTTTGTGTGGTTGAGGCTTTGAGCCCCTTCGCGTCTGCTCACTGGGTAGAAGTGGATGGGAATCTGTGCCGATCCAAGACTACATCTCTGCTTCCAGGGCAAAGGGCGTTGGAGCCAGCAGAAGGCCCGACCTCCCAAATCTCCCACCCCAATGAAACCCACGGAACCATGCACACCCTCTAAGTCCCGAAGTGCCAGCCTAGAGGAGGTCTCAGAGTCACCTACAGCCCGGCAGATACCCCCAGAGGCACGGCGCCTCATAGTGAACAAAAATGCCGGTGAGACCCTCCTGCAGCGGGCGGCCCGTCTTGGCTATAAGGTAAGGAGCATCCTGGCTGCAGGATGCCATTGCTCAAGCATCTGTGGAGAAACTTCTCCCATTGTCTCTTCTGTAGCCTGGGCGGGGCTTTGTTTGGGGCCTTCTACCGCCCAGATGGCCTCTGGGGCTTCCGTGTCTCTGGCATGTGTGGGTGAATGCAAGCTCATTTGAATGGCAATTTGGGACGAACATAATTGAAATAGAAACACAATATCATCCAATACATTTCTAGACCAGAAACAGGACTTGGGCCTTTTTATGTTGTCTTGAATTTCCCAGTGCAGTGGCTCCCCCACTCGGAGAGAACAGGGGTGATCATTGCTCGCTCTTCATAGCCTACTCTAGTATCCCCTCATTTCGGCTTCCAGTAGTGGAGGGGTCAGGAGAATGTTGGAGTGCAGGGCTGGGCTCACCCCACTGGATCAGAAAGAAAGCAGGAAAGGAATCTCTGGCATTTATTGAGCACTTCTTTTGTCATGTTAAGAGCTCTGATTACTTCATATCATTTCATCTCCACTATGAATCTGTAGGGCTAGGTTTTATTATCCCCATTTTACAGGTGAGAATATCAACTCTTAGCGGTGTTAAGTGTTATGTCTAAGATCACCCAACTATTGAATTCATATCAAGGTCGTTTTGATTCCCAAGTGCCAGGGTAGGAATGGAAACCTGACTCATTCACCATCATGAAATAACATTGTTGGACAGTTTGGTTGTTTCCCACTTTTTGTTGATATGAACTCCCTTGACTCTGTACCTTTGCCCACCCCACCGGGTATATCCTCAGAATTTGTTCCTAAGGGTGACGCTGATGGGTTATAGCACCTCTTTTGTTTTTTTTTTTCTTAAGGCTTCTGATGCCTATAACCAACTCATTTAAAGGTAGCCACACTCCCAGCCAGGCTGGTCTGCATAGGAGAGCTGTCTTGACAGTGTCTCAACTGCAAGCCACTGTCTTTCTTGAGCACCTAGTGTGGGGGTCTCGAGGACTGCCAAGGGAGATCTGAAGGCAAAAGAATGAGCAACCCCTGCCCTCAAGGTTAATTTTCTTTAACCTGGGGCCAAACCAGCCAAACAGGGCTGGAGGGTAAGCCAGCCTGTGTCACAGGAGGGAAGGAGGGGTAGTCTGTGGCCTAGGGGAGAGGTGAACATCTGCATTGGTGAGGAGGGTAGAGGGCCTCATGCTCCCCCGGGCACAAGTGGTGTGACAGCTCCTGTATCCAGGAGTCAGCACCCCTGGATATGTAGTCACACATGTTCGCTTGCTTGCACCCTTGCTCACTCGCTCTACCAGCCAGCCTGTGACGTAGCTGTCAGTCAGGACAGCTGAGCTGCCCCTTTCACCAGGGTCTGAGAACACTAATGATAGGCCCCCCCAGTAGCTGCTATGGCCTCTTCCCTTCAGAAGAGCTGCCTTTCCCCTCCCCCTCAGTTTATTCACTAGCTTCATCCCAGACTAGCTGGGGTGCTTCTAGGCCCATAGTTCTGCCTCTGGTCCTATTATTTCAGCCCAGGGAAGCTAATTATTAGTACGTGGATGAATGACTGCACTGTATTATACTTGGAACAATCCTGATTTGAGGGGAGGGCTGGGAAAAGCATCCGGGGGTAGTACTCAAAACTGAAAATCAGTACCCACGGATAGTACTTGAACCATTTCTTTCTTCCTTGTTCTCAAGTTACCCGAGGCTGTGCTTGCCACCACAAGTCTCATTGCTCTTTTATAAATCCCCAGACTAGGGAACTCGTGTGCTCAGAGAGGCCTTAGGGTTTGGGATCTGGATGGGTAGGTGAGTCTCTCTGAGGACCTCACCCCAGCAACTCACACCCAGATGAGTGTTCTTGGTCATAAGGAATGTCCCCACTGCCAAGAAAACATCCTTAGAGCTGAGGCCCTGGCGATGGTAGCTCAAGACTGACTTTGTTGACAAAAGATTTTGAGACTTGCCTGTCAGTCCTCAGAATAAAGGGCAGGCTCTGAGACTCTCTGGACATTTGGAGAGCTTTGAATCTAACTGGGGAGTTTCAAGAATTAGGCCTTTCTTTGTTCATGGAGCTATCTCTGTCCGCACAGGATGTTGTTCTCTACTGCCTTCAGAAAGACAGCGAGGACGTGAATCACCGCGACAACGCTGGCTATACGGCCCTGCATGAGGCCTGCTCTCGGGGCTGGACTGATATCCTGAACATCCTGCTGGAGCACGGGGCCAATGTGAACTGCAGTGCACAAGACGGCACGAGGCAAGAAGACTGTTCCTCCCACCACTCCCACCCTCCCCCAGCTCACCCGCAGTCTGGACCTTTGCATCATGCCAGGCTGCAAGTTGCAGAGAGGCCTTATCAGGAGGTGTTTCAGGAAGACATCTGCAGACTGCAGGGGGAACCGGGTTAGGGCAGGGGTGGGTGTGTTCCTGGCTGGCCAGTCCACATCAATTACCAAGGGGAGGCTGGGTGTTTAGGGACCTCCCAATCAGATAACAGCTTCGCCAGGAAGACTGCTTAGGCTTCCCAGAAACTGTCCTTTCTGGTGGTGCACCTGGCTCAGGCAGAATCTTGGGCTTTGGGAACTAGAAGGCTGACCTTAGGGTAACATCCAGATTTGATTCTTGATGTGATCTCTGTATACTTTTTAAAAGATACCTGCTGTGTCTTAAAGAAATCGCACCCATTCTCCTCTGCTCTATCAGAAATTCTACTTCCTGTGCAAAATTGAGACATGGGCTAGAAAGCAAGTGAGAGACTTGGATCAAAGGACGTAGGCTCCGCTTGGCTGCCATCTGGTTCGTGGAGCCACTCTGTTCATCCCTGCTCATGGGAGGTCATGCGCGTCCTTCTGTTCATACCCCAAGCATGTGCTTTAAGTTTATCCTCAGTCAGGGGACCGTTCTCTCCTAAACTCCAGAGCTGCCAGTGGAGCTCCATTGTGCCCAAGGGACTGTCTCAAGATGTGAGAGGAACATAAGAGAGAGAGATAGGAGGGAGGAGAAAAAGGCACAGAGAGAGGAGAAGGAGGTGAGGAGATGTAGTGGAGGGGTGCAGGCCAGAAGTGGTTCCCCCGCCCTCTCTTACCCACATTACACTGGGGTCATCTCATTTTACTTTCTCCTGGTGACGTAGCCTGAGGTCTAGACACCCAGGTTACCACTTGGGCCATATTGTCCTCACCCTGTATCACCTCTGCAGGCCAGTTCATGATGCAGTGGTCAACGACAACCTGGAGACCATCTGGCTCTTGCTGTCTTATGGGGCCGACCCCACGCTGGCCACCTACTCTGGACAGACGGCCATGAAGCTGGCCAGTAGCGACACCATGAAGCGCTTTCTCAGTGGTAAGCCCAGACCAGACTTGAAGCCATCATTTTGGGGACTGGCCGCTGATTCCTGAACTCCTGAGGAGATACTCATCTCCCTCCATCTCAAACAGCTTCCGTGAGGGGTGTCAGCCCTCTTCCCAGGATTACCTTCAAGGGTCTCAGAAATCTCTATGACCTTTGAAAAGCTCAAAGGTCCACTTCCTCTTGTCCCTGTGCTGTGAGTGTCTGTGTTGCATGCATCCTCTTCAGGGCCCTGGTAGCCCTTGGGGACACATTTCCCAGTGAGGCATGTGGGACAGGCCTCCTTGTGGAACAGCAGCCCCATTAATAGATTTAGCTGGGGGCAAAATGTGTTGACCTGTGCTTTGAATGGGATGTCAGTTACAAAGAAGTGACACTTAGTGTTTTGCTTTTGTTTTTGCACTTTCTCCTTTTGGTGATCACAGTGGAAACCATGGGATCCCTTCTGATGCTTTAGTCCTCATAGCCCTTGCCTGTGGTAACTGTGAATGTTCCCTCTGTGCCTCCCGCCCCCCCCCCCCCCCCGCCCGTTCCTTTCTCTTCCTGTCTCACCTGCCTGCTCTGGAAAAGTGTCTGGTGTTCAGGCCCATGGCAAGGGCCACAAGCCAATAAGCATTTATTTTCTCATTAGTGGATGTCAGCTGTTTGTCTGCACTTAGATAGCTCTACTGAGTTGGGCAGCAGGAGGAAGATAAGGAGGGAAGTCTAGCTTGGGCATGCTCATTGGGAATCTCCTCAGACCTGACCTCCAAAGGAAGGAACCCCGCCTCCTCAGTGACATCACAGCTTGGCCCTTGCTCTGACAGTTACTTCTTCAGATTGCCTAAGCGAAAGACAGATGGAGCAGATGGGAGTTGTGTCACTGACACTCCTTGGAGGCATTGATGTTTGTGGTCGAACCCCTCCCCTCTTGGACTGGGAGCACACAGGACCAAGGGCTTGCCCAAGGCCACTCCCTGGTTAGTCCCCACCCTACAGAGAGACAGTTCTGGGCTCCTAATCAGGAGCTCATTTGTTTATCAATCAAAGGTTAACTAGGTAGCTGATGATGGAGGAAGAAACAAAGGAAACTGAACTGAAGGTCCGCATGAAAGGGGGACTAGGTGAGAAGTGCAAGCAAATACTAATAAAAGCTAGAGGGGGAGTGATGGGAGGCTGCTGAGGGAGGCCTTGGCTTCTTCTAAGCCAGTCTCCATCCAGTCCCCAGTCAAGCAGACTAAACCCTGCAGTTGCTGGTCACTGTGTATGGGCCTCAGGCCTCACAGCTGGACCCAACCTCTCCCTGGCTCACAGAAGGAGGACTTCCTTTTACTTCCCCCAAGCTGTGGGGTCCCAGGCCTCTGAGGGGCAGAGCAACTTTGTGGTGCTCAGTTAGCCATTTATCCTGGGCCAGTGATGACTCCTATTCCTTTTAGCTGAACCAGGGCTCAGGGCAAGCACCCTTTGTAGCCTCCTCCCACGTACTGTGCTCCACATGTACTCTCATATATACACGTGTGTGGTTGTCTGCAGTTCACTAGATTCCCAGGAAAAGCTGACACAGATGACCATCCAGGGCATTTCAACTTGATAAAAACATCACATGAAGCTCTGTCTCTGATCAACAGCTCTAATCTAGGGCCTCTGTGGACTAGAGACTGCCCCCATGAGGGTCTTGGGGCCTTCTGCAGCCACATAAAGCTATCTCTGACCACTCGAGTAAGCAGATGAACTCTTTACGTCCCAGACCCCTTCTCCAAAATCCCGAAGGAGTTTGAATGTTCAAATTATTTTAGATTAAGAAATAAAAAATAAACACGTTTTTCTCTTTTCTTATGTCTATTAACTCATCTCAGCTACTAGTCAGCCTTTTGACACCTCCTTAAACTAACTTGAATGCCAGTCCCTGTTACAGAATCAAGAGAAGACTTAATTCCAGCACTTCCTAGCCTATCCAGGCCGAACACCTTCATTCAAATCTTGATATTGTTTCTCAGCTTTATGGGATGGAGCTATAGCTTCATAATGGCGGCCAGAAGCTGAAGGGACTGTTAAAACTGGGCCACCTCTTTTCTGTGCAAATATCAACTGGTGTTAAAGGTAGAGGTCTTTCTGGGTGTTATGGAGAGTGCTAGAAAGCCTGGGTAGGACCTTGGCCTGACACCCCAGTGAGGCAGGCATTGGCAGCAGTCAGCAGGCATCCAGGAGGTGAGACTTGGGCCCAAAGACTGTTTTGGGGGGGACGAGAGGACAATACTCAGGGCCTTTTTAAAAAATTGAGGTGAAATTCACCTAACAGCTATTTGGAAGTGAACAATTCAGTGATACTTAGTATATTCACAATGTTGTGCAACCATCATCAGGGGCTTTTTTTGGTTCCTTGAACTGAGTACTTCTCTCTCTCTCTCTCTCTCTCTCTCTCTCTCTCTCTCTCTCTCTCTCTCTCATCCTGGTAACCCTCCCCCCATATCTCAAGGAGCCACTGGGTAGAGTGGCATAGTGGCTGCAGGAAGCACCATGAGGTTGGAGTGGCAGTTCTCTCCACTGTCCCACATCCCCAACCCCTACACCTGGCTGCATTTTTTTTTTACCTTGCCTTTCTGACTGAGGTATTTAAAAAGCTTTTTTGCTGTTCATCCCCAAGCATTTGCCTGACCAGACTCTCCATAGATTAATTGTCTTCTTCCTCCCCTAGTGGCGATCCCACTGGGCAGAAAATGAAGGCGAATCCCCATAGGGTGCCAAGGGCTCCATTTTCTGCAGGCAGAAAAAGTGAGTGAGAACATCAGGGTTGTGCCTCATGTAGAGTTTCCCTCACTTTGTGCAAGGCCCCTGTTCTTGAAGAGTGTGGGAATCAAATCCTCTTTAAATGCACAAAGGGATGTCACTATTTACAGGTATCCTGTAGCGAATCCTTTTGTAAAGCAGAAGATGTTCGTATTCATCTGGGTTGTAAATGTGGGTTTCCCTATATTGGGTTGGCCTAAAGTGAGGCCCATTTCTCCTGAGATTATGAAGGATGTAGCAGCACTCCTTCATCCATTCATTCATCCATGCATTTATGGAGTCCCTGTTGGGTTTCATGTATAATGCCAGATACTGGAGGCCAGGCAGTGAGCCCTTTCTCTTTCCTTCTGGGGCTTGAAGCACCAAGCCATCCAAACCATCCCAAAGGCCTTGGGAAGAAAGACCTTATCCTTCGGCCAAATGACAGGCAGGCATGTGACTGATTTGCCTTTGACCCTTTGAAGATCCAAGCTAGCCAAGGGAAAACAGATTCGTTTTTCCTCCTCTGTTGGAAAGAATGTGGGGGCTGGGGGCCATTGTTGCCATTTGGTTTGGGACATGGGAGGAAGTGTCAGGACTGCTTTCCCTTCCACTGATGAAAGGGTTAGCAATTTACCACTTGAGGTCACTGAATCACAGGTTTTTGTTTTTCCTGCCAGAGACCTCTGCCATATGACCCCATGTCAACGACCACTTGTTTTTTGTTTTTCTCTCCTTTCATGGCCCTTAGCTGGCAACTTGATTGGAGGAGATGGGGAGGGGTATGATGGGACCCTGGGAAATAGAGAAACTCTAATTGCCAGGGTGATCGCTCACACTGAGTACTTATTTATTGTTTTATCAAGGCGAAATTCACATAAAATTAACCATTTAAAAGTAAACAATTCAGTGGCATTTGTACATTCACAATGTTACACAACCACCACCTCTATCTAGTTCCAAGACATTTTCATCACCCCAAAATGAAACCCCATACCCATGAACCAGTTGCTTTCCATTTCCCTGTCCCCCCAGCCCCTGGCAACCACCCATCTACTTTCTGTCTCTATGGATTTGCCCATTCTGGACATTTCATATAAACAGAATCACACAATATGAGGCCTTTTGTGTCTGACTTCTTTCACGTTGCAGCATGTTTTCAAGGTCCATCCATGTGGTAGTATGTTTAAGTACTTTCTGTTAAAGTTGAATAATATCCCATTGTGTGGATGTCCATTTTCTTTTTTCATTCATCAGTTGACGGGTATTTGGGTTGTGTCCACCTTTTGGTGATTGTGACTAGCACCACTATGAATGTGCGTGTACAAGTATTTGTTTGGGTACCAGTTTTCAGTTCTTTTCGGTATATACCTAGGAGCAGGATTGCTGGGCTGAGGGTACTTTTGAAGGAAAGGATAAGAGTGAAAGACTGAAAATTGTGGGAAGTGGCAAGGGAGAGTTAAGGAAAAGAAAAGTCACTCTTCCTCCTGATTGTATGTGAACACCTGTGAGGAAACATTACTCGCAGCTGTGCCATCAAGCAAACCTTGCAGTTTCTTCGCTCACAGGCTTGTTCTAACTTTTGCATCTTTGCTCACGCCAGTTAACTTTTGGCTGTCTCAAAAAGGTAAATTCACCTGCAGAGGACAAAGATTTGCTGTTAGTGAGGAGAAATAGAGGAATGAGCCAGGGGCTCTGAAGGCAGTTCCTAGAGAGGAGCCCTAGGAATGTGATGAGCTAGGGTGCTTGAGGGAATTCTCCAGCAACCTCTCAGGGGGGACTGCAGTCATTGGAATGCCTAGGTTCCAGCATGCTGGTTAAGCAAGCACATTACTTTATAGTCTTGCCCTGTAGTAATCCCTCCCGCCCTTCCTCTCTTCCCCACATATTATGCTCTTAACTGTGTGCCAGGCACCTGGGCTTAGGTGCCAAGGAGACAGTGATGAACAAGACAGATGTGGTCCCTGCCTTTTGGGAACTTAGGATCTTATTCCTTTATCTCCTAGGACACCTAGCATAGGGCTAGGCACAGAATAGACACCTACCTACCGAGTTTCCCGAAAATAAGACCGGGTCTTATATTAATTTTTGCTCCAAAAGATGCATTAGGGCTTAGTTCAGGGGATGTCATCCTGAAAAATCAAGCTAGGGCTTATTTTCCAGTTAGGTCTTATTTTCAGGGAAACATGGTAACTGACAAATGATTTAGGAAGAAACTACTGCTAACTTTCAAGAGGCACAGGGTACGGAAGAGCACATAAGCTGGCAGCAATGACCTCAGAGCTTTTTTCATGAAGTGCACAAAAGATCTAATGTACGTGACTGAAGGTTTTCCATTCTAGCTGCTCAAACATTACTTTGAAAGCTTCTCTCTGGCTGCCTTTTCCTACTGGAAGAAAGCCTTCATCTCCTAGAAGGTTGCTAAAAAAGGACTTCTTTGAGCAGGTCAGAACAGCTAATAGGCATCTTTTGCTGATAGGAAGGTATGTTGGAGTTCAGTGGTACCTTCCATTGGGGGAAACTAGCTCCACTCCTTTAAAAGTGGCTGACTACTTCCTCCTGGGATTTTGTTTTTAGGGGACACCCTCACCTCACCTGTGCCCTTTGGACTCTCTCTTGTTCTGTTGCCCAGGTATCACTTGAGGGCTGGTGGCACCCATACACAGCTAAATCAGCTTGCCGACTGTACTAGTTGGCATATTGACAACTGCTAGGCCACGTACCCACAAATGACACAATTGAATTTGTCATGAAAATCTGCTTTTTGTCCATGTGGGTTTCAGAGGTGAAACAGTTCCACTAGATGATGCTTAGCTAGGAAACAAGGAGGCTAAAGGGTGACCTAATATCTGTCCTCAGATCAAGTAAGCAAAAGGTGGTTCAAATTTTTTTTATTGTAGGAGAATGCTTATAACATAAAATGTACTATTTTAATCATTTTAAAGTATACAATTGATTGATATTAAGTACATTCAGAATGTTGTGCAACTATCACCACTATTGAGTTTCAGAATTTTTCTATCACCCCAAAAGGAAACCCTGTACCCATTAGGCAGCCATTTCCTGTTCCCTCCCAACCACTGATCTGCTTTCTATCTCTATAGATGTTCCTGTTCTGGATATTTCATATACATGGAATCATACAATATGTAGCCTTTTGTGTCTGGCTTCTTTCACTTAGTGTAATGTTTTCACGTTTTATCCATATTGTAGCATATATTGGCACTTCATTCCTTCTTATGACTGAATAATATTCCATTGTCTCGATATACCACATTTTATTTATCCTTTTATCAGCTGAACGACATTTGGGTTGTGTCCACTTTGGAGCTATTGTGAATAGAGTTGCTATGAACATTCATGTATAAAGTTTTGTTTGAACACCTGTGTTCAATTCTTTTGGGTCTGTACCTAGGAGTGGAAGCAAAAGGTTTCTGTCAGGATAAACTTGGCCATCTCCCCCATATTTTTCAAATATGAAACAGAGGAATTGTGCTTCCTTATCTTACTTTGAATTTGGGGAGATCATTATTGGATAAATGAACATTGTGACCAGCAGGGAATTAAAATCTTATGGTAGGTCTAGGATTCTGCTTAGAGAGTAATTCCCTACACCATTTAAAGCAGGGATCCCAGACCTAATGCCTTCATGTAAGAGAGCAGAGCAGGCTGGGTGGGGACTGTTGAATTGTAGAGCAGCACATGTCGCCTCTCCCTCTAGTCAACTGTTGACATGCAGGAATGTGGCTATAGTGTTGCCAGATCTGATTTTTTTTTTCAAGAAAAGTTGGAAATCTGGATTTTTTAAGTGAAATTTTTCAATTTTAAAATGATGGATGCTAATCTATTATTGTTGTTGTTTATTTAAAACACTGGGCCAAACCCCAGGTGGTCAGTGGGCTGCCTTTGGCTGCTGGCTGCTGGTTTGCAACCTCTGATTGATAGCTGGAAGCATATCACTCTCTTGTCACTCCCGGCCCCTCTTGTGGTCCTTCCCTTCTCCCATTCTCCTAGCCCCACATGGACGTACTTTGCTTCCAGATTCTTTCTCCAGCCTACCCTCTTTGTCTCACTGCCTTCTCTTCTTTCATCAGATCACCTTTCGGATCTTCAGGGCCGGGCAGAGGGTGATCCTGGTGTATCCTGGGACTTTTACAGCAGTTCTGTATTGGGTAAGCTTTCAGTGGGGTTCCCCTCTCCTCTCCCATGGCTCAGAGATGCAGGATTTCCTTTGGGTTTCACTGATTCTTTTCAAAGGCAGGAGTGACCCTGTGGAGGTAGCCCTTCTTCCCCTGTTAGTATCTTACAGACCCTTTCAGCCCAAACCCTAGTGTATACCTCCCCCAGACTCAGAACTCATTGACCTAAATCAGGAGATGCCATTGATTTGGACAAAGCTATCGCTCATTAGCCCTCTACTGCTCTCTATCCTAGGTATTTATTTTTAATTCTCTCTCTTCCAAGATCCCTTTCTCCTCCCTTGTTTTTTCCTAATCCTGCCAGAAGCCCCGCCCCTATGCACATTGTCACCTCATGTGGCATTTCGCACACTCAAGAGGGATCTAACTCCTCATCTGGCAGCTGCCATTTCCTCCCGCCCCTGCCCCTACATTGCACAGTTTCTGAGATAGCTGCTGTCTCTCGAGCCCTTAGCTTTCTTCTTTTGGAAGAGCAGCCAGTCTTTATCTGTGTCAGTCATTTGGCATTCACCATCAGGCCAAGGGCTGCAGATTGAGGGAGGCACCCACCCCTGAGCTTGAAGGAAGCTAGAGCAGGAGGTTGGGATGGAGTGAAACAAGCCATACCCAAACACGTGGCTGACACGTGGCTGGGGGAAGGGAACCGTCTGAGCCCCATCCAAGCTTTTAGGGATCCCAGCAAGCAATCAGGATGATTTGGGAAAGCTGTGAGAAGTGAAGGACAGGTGTTTCTTTCTGTCTTTCTTTCTTTTATTTTATTGGGGAGCAGTGTGTAAAAACAGGACCCATCAGCTCCACGTCAAGTCATTGTTTTCAACCTAGTTGTGGGGGGGCGCAGCTCAGCTCCAGGTCAAGTCGTTTTCAGTCTAGTTGTGGAGGGCGCAGCTCACTGGCCCATGTGGGAATTGAACCGGCGACCTTGGTGTTATGAGCACTGTGCTCTAACCACTGAGAAAACTGGTGCCCTGAAGGACAGATGTATTTACCTTGCCTTTGACTGTGGGAGTATCTTTAGGCTTCCATCTCCAACAGCTGAGCAGCTCATCCTTCGCATCACCTTGCTTTTTTCCGATTGAAATGTGGAGGAGTATAATGAATCTCTGGCCACAAAATACTGTCTTCCAAGACTAGAACGTTCATGTGCTCTCCCAAGGATGGGAACTATGGGATTAGCACACCTTGGCCCACGCCAGGGGGCTGTGGACTTGTTTATCAGGAGATAATCACCCACCTTCATAACCCTTTGTCTCGTTGGAGCATTTCTGTTCTTCGGTTTGTGCATGTAGCTAATTCCTAATTCCCTGTGTGCTCTCCTTATAGAGGAAAAAGACGGGTTTGCCTGTGACCTCCTACATAATCCCCCTGGGAACTCTGATCAAGAAGGAGATGATGGGGAAGAGGATGATTTTATGTTTGAGTTCTCAGACAAGCCTCTTCTCCCTTGCTACAACCTCCAAGTGTCAGTGTCCCACGGGTAAGTGTCTAAGAGATCTATGGGGACTGAGGACCAGGATCCTGGCAACCCCTGGCCTGCTTCCCTGAGAAGGGTAGAGTTCTCCAGAAGGAAGCTGAAACCTGGAGAACAAATGCTGGAGCATGGGAAAGATAATATATATGACCAAGGCCAGCCTGACTTTCCAGCCCAGATTGGTTATGTTCATAATAGAAGCTGTAAGCTCTAGATACATTGACTGTATTTATTTCCCAAACCCCAGATCTAGATTCACTCTCTAAAGGGTTTTTGCGTTGTACCTGAGTGTAAGAGATAATCTGGGAGATATTTGGGCTGATGAACTATTAGAATCTCTGGAACATTTTTGTGGTTTTGGGACAGCGAGACAGAATTCTGAAATTGAGAATCTTGGAAAAGCCGGGACATATGGTTGCCATAACTATGGGGCCAATGGTCCATAAGTAATCTACAGGCTGGTTTCTCATAGCCTTAATGCTGGCAAGATAATGACAACGGCGCTGTCATCTCAGACTACTATGTATTTATAACAGGGTTCACCCACTTTTGGAGACTAGAATATACCTGACACTTAACATTAGACTGAACCCAATTTAATCTTTATTTGATGATTCAGAAGGGAGCTGGACAGACTGCAGGGCTGTGGTTTTTGTTGGGTTCACTGTATGGCAACAAGTGGCAGTGCTGGTTAGGACGATGCAGGATGAATTGTCCTTTTGTTCTTAGCCTCCATCATTAAGTATTTTCTTCTTTTTGGTCTATTCACATATTTTAAATATCTTTGCAAACACTTTTAAGGATACTTTTTTTGATATCTATTCTTAAAATATCAGATCCTACTTTTTGTTAAGTGAAAGAGCATGAAGTGCACATGATAAAGAAAGGCGTGGACAATGGATTATGAACCATTCAACTGAGCCCCTCTGTTGACGACTCTAACCACTTGACCACAGTTTCTTTGCATACCTTCCCTCATGAACTGATAAGAATTAAACTAGCCTATATGATGATACTAGTAGAGATCAAGTTTCAGGGGCTTTTGGTCCTTATTCTTCTGCACATAAGCTGATCCTGAGGGCAGGGTTAGACCTCTGAGATATAGTATTGCACAGTTAATTCCTCCAAAGTATTCAGCACCTCCCTCTCTGAAACAGGATCTGGGGCCCCAGGCATTAAAAGGACCAGGGTAGTATGCTTTAGGTGCGGACAGAACACCGGCAACCAGGGCTGTGCACCACTTAGCAAGCAGGTGGCAGGCAGGCTTTCGGTTGAGAGTTAGGTGCTGCCAAAGCTGCTTTTCCTGACGTTACATCCTCCAGCACCTCTTCTGAATCTGTCCGTCCCCACAGCTGCAGCACGATGTGAAAATTTTGTTTTGCAAGAAGTAGTAGGGGGTGTAGAACAATGACTCTAAGGCCCTGTAGCATTCAGAAGTGACTTCTGTATCGTCAAAGCAAAACTGAATTCTGATCTTTCATGTTAATGTTTTGGGGTTTTTTGCATTCTTTGAAGGTGAGGTTCCAAGTGTATGGTATCTGTAGTCCCTTTCTCTTACCCCAGAACACTCCATTCTCTGATTGTGAGATGACAGAGTTTGTGCTCATTTGGAAGAAATGTTGCATTTTAGGAATAAGGATTGTGGGTCTCAGTAGAAGTTTTAGGTGCAGTACAGAACCTTCAGTTCCATAAACATGTCGTAAGCAGTTGCACCAGGTCAGATTCTGAGGACCAGAATACAGTTCTGGCCTTCAGAGAGTCTCCAGTCTAGTGGAGGAGACAGACAAGTATAAAATTAACCCTAATAAAAGGCCAAATGTCCTAAGCAAATTTATTATTGTTAACAACTCAAACAGTTCAGAAGAGTGTCAAGTAAAAAATAACAGTTCTAGCCCACCCTGAGCCCCCATTCCTATGCCACAGAGAGAACCAAAGTTTACGTTTCTTTTGTATCCTTTCCAAAATGGGCTCCATTAAAAACAGTATAATAGGGGTGTGAACCAAGTGCCAGAGACTGGAAGATGGGACGAGCAACCAATTACATTGGGGGAAGTCTTCATGGGTGATATGGCATCTGATCTGGGCTGGAGAGGAGAGGATGAAGGAGGGCATGGCATGAGAAAAAGGCACTAAGACATACACGTTCATAAAGCAGGGCTCGTCCTTCCTCAAATGGCTGGCACTTGGTAGAGTGGGGGATACAGTGTGTGTGTGTGTGTGTGTGTGTGTGTGTGTGCGTTATTGAGTGGAGATTGGGCTGAAAAGGTTGAATGGGGTCATGTTTGGAAGGTCTTGCATAATATCATGTGAAAGAATTTGGATTTTTTTTTTTTTTTTTTTTTTTGCTGGAGGTACTGGGGATCCATTGAAAGCTGTTTAGGGAGTGAATGAACAGGTCAGATTTTCTTTTTAGAAAACTAATAGTAACAGAGGTTCCAGTGTGGGTGCAGGGGAGGGCAGAAGAGTGACTCTTGGCAGTTAGGAGGCTGATGTAATATAGTCCAGGCCAAAACTGGTGTGGACCAGACCTGGGACAGTAAATGGCAAGAAGGGAAAGCCCAGGAAACAGAGACCACTGACATGAGGATGCAGCATTTCTTCCTGGTTTAGTCAACGCCAACGTTTGGCCTATGACCGGCCTCTCCAGCACCCCTCCCAGCTGTCCCTAGCCTGCCACTCAGTCGGGTGTGCTCAGCAAAGGCAGACTTGCTGTAATGTGAGCTCCAGCCCTGCAGAAACGATGGTGCTGCCGCTGGAGAAAAAAAAAAAATCTTGTCTAATGCATTCCAGAGCCAAAAAGAAATGCCTTTTGGATTACCCGCAGTGTCGGCCTTTCTCCATGGCCCCCCTCTGCTGGGGAAGATTTTGGAGAACAAGGAGGCAAGGGAAGCAGGAGTGAGAACAGGAAAGGGAAACCAGCCCGGGCTGGCAAGGGTTGGTGGGGAGGAACTGGTCCTAGCAGATGATAAATTCCAGGTCATGGTTGTAGGTAAGGCCTCAGGAAGCCTGCTAAGAGTTTTAGCTTCTGGAAGACCCCTTTCCCTCCTGCTCCCACTTTTTGGAAGAGGTCAGTTATGGGTTGAGTGCTCGCCATTTAGCTGAAAGCTGGGCCAGCCAACAGAGGGGGCAGTAGCAAATTTTTGCCTTAGCTACACCAAAGAAGCGTCCAGTTTAGTGCGGGTAGCCAGACTTACAGCCTTCCTGGGTCTTCCAGAGTGGTCCCAGTACCCCCGCCACTTCCCCTCAGCCTCCTTCCCTAATTCTCATCCTTGCCTTTTCCAGGCCCAGCAACTGGTTTCTCTTTACCGATGTCCTGAAGAGGCTGAAGCTTTCCTCAAGGATCTTTCAGGCTCGGTTCCCGCACTTTGAAATTACCACCTTGCCCAAGGCTGAGTTCTACAGGCAGGTGGTCTCCAGTCAGCTGCTGACCCCTGCTGAGAGGCCTGGAGGCATGGACGAATGCCCCCCAGGCTCCTCTGAGACTGTGGAGCTGGTGCGGTATGAGCCCGAGCTACTTCGGCTCCTAGGGTCTGAGGTGGAGTTCCAGCCTTGGAACAGTTGACCAGGAAAACGGCCCCTCCCTTTTCTTCTTTCTCCTCCCAAGTTCACCCACCCTTCCCCACCTCCTTTCCCCCCCCCCCCCCCCCCCCCGCCGAGCACCAGACTGCAGAATGAGGCAATAATACGGACCAACAAGAAGCCGCCTTATCAATGCCAGCATTAGTGACTGGATTTTTTGGGGGGAGGGCAGGTTACAATTAGTTCTCATCTCCCTGTCATCATTATTGTTGTGTGGTTGGTGATGAGGGTGGAAAGTTGAACTCCACGTCTGAGGACAAGAGGTCTCTGGGGTGGTGGGAGGTGGCACCAGGTTCCCTTAGACTGGCCTCCTTGTGTATGACCAAGACAAAACCTTGGCCCTGGGTGGCTGTGGCCTGCCTGGAGGAGAAATGAGAAAAGTTAAATCTCTGAGCGCCCCCTCTATTCCCCTTTGTTCTTCTGTCTTCCATAGTATTTATTTTATTAGTATTTAATTTGTATTGTTTCATTGGTTTCTGATAAGTCTATATCACTGTGATGATTTGAGACAACTTGTTGTATTGAGGGACTTTCTTCACCTCCTTTCTTTGTTTTTCTTGATAAGCTCTGGAGCTGCTCCCTCCCTCCCTCTCTCCCTCCCTCCCTCCCTCTGAGAGTTTCTCCCAGGTTCCCCCCCATCACTGGGGAGGGGACAGAAAGGGGTGGGTGGCCATCGACTTATGACTGATGAAGATGGCTGGTGCTGGCCAAGGGCTGGGGGTTGGGGGTAAATCCTGAGGCTTTGGTGCTCCCCCACCCCCAGTTTTTCTCATTTCACCAACCCCTGCCCTTTGCAGCAGCCCTGATATCTTGAGATTAGTGCTTACTGGGGATGGGCGAGGATTGTGGGAGTGAGGGGTTAATGAGTTACTTTAATAAAGGAGAATTGAGAATGGGCCTGAAGGATAAGGTTGCCCCCTCCTCATGCTTTCTTCTGCTCCCTCAGAGTGCACAATATGAGTTTGTTCCTGCAGCTATTCCCCTTGCACCCCTAGCCACCTCACACAGGTCTGCCTTCACCCTCTCTGGATACTCAACCTCTCAACTCCCAGCTCATGCCCCCCATTTCTTCTTACCAGACTCGAAGCACCCCTTTCCTCTCTCTTCTCTCTCTCCTCCCCCCTTCTCCCTCTGCCTTCCATTCTTCCTTGGAATCTGTAGAGGGCTCTTTGGTTGACTGCCAGATGTGAAATCCAGGCCTCAGCTGTTTCCTAGGTGAGGGCAGCAGACTTGTCTCAGGCAGGGAACCAGGCTGAGAGCTTGGCCTTGGGCCTCCAGCATTGGGCTAATTCAGGGAGAGAGAGGGAGGAGCTTGGGCTGCTTCCCTGTCCCCGCCCCCCTCTGTGGCATTGTCTTTCCCATTCTTGTTCTTATTTTTCTACCAATTGCTATTTTTCCGAACAATCCTTGTAGAGTATGTGCCATCCAAAGGCGGGAGGGCCTCACTGTGGCCGGCTCTGGTTGGAGATGGTACAGTTTTATTGTACAGGTGCTAAAACAACAACAAAAGAAGAAAATGGAAAAAAAAGACAAAAATATGCCAGTTTGGGGATAGGACAATCTGTTCTCTGGAGACTCCTGACCCATGTGGGAGCATTGGTGGTTCTTTTCTATGTATTGTTTGTTCTTGGTTCCCAGGGGGAGGTTCTCAGCCCCCTTCCGTAGGACTGCTCCCCACTCCCATCATACTGCCCCCTTGGTTTTGAACAGTTGTTCTCCCTTTTGAAACATACCATATATATATATATATATATATATATATATATATATATATATATATATATATAAAGGGGTTTTGGGTTTTAATTTTTTGGTTTTGTTGGGGTTCATGGTATTTTGTGGTTTATTTTATGTTTGCCTTTACTTTTTTGCATTTGGGTGTGTATTCTGGCTGCCCTTTATGTTTCATTTTAAGCAACTGGCTGTGGAGTCAAAAACACTTGCATACTGAAAAACCTGTGTCAGGGCTTCTGTCTCCTGTCTCTCTTTACTATTCTCCCGTATTGGCTTTTCCTTGGTTAAAGAAGATGGGCATCCTGATGAGGTTAGAGGGGGAAACGCTGATACTGCTTTGCAGTTTTCAGTTTTTAAGGGTGCAACAAAGGAGGACAAGGTGGAGTGGCTAGTGAACATTTGGGTCACTGGGGCAAGATCTGGGAAGAAAAGGAAAGGCAGAGGGACAAATCTGGGGGGCTTGGCTGGTGGGGAGAATTGCTTACCTGCACTGGTTTAGGAGTGTGTGTGTGTGTGTGTGTGTGTGTGTGTGTGTGTGTGCGCGCGCTCGTGCACATCCCTTGCTTGCCACAGGAGTAGCAGGCTAGGAGGGAGGAGGCCTCTTTCAAATGGTTGTGAGGAATGATCCTCTAACTCAAGGAAATCACCTGCCTGCTGTCTGTCTTTCCTGCCCTGGACCACCCATATAGGCATCTGACTACATGGTCTTATCACTGCCTTTACTGTGTGCCAGTGTCCCCCTTGCTCACCCACACAGTGCAGACCTTCTGAGGTCCTGGTTTCCTAAGTCCCAGCTATTATGGAGTCAAGATGCCCAACTTTCCTGGATGCCTTGGATTTTACAACCTTTGTTGCCACTTCTGAAAAACAGTGGGAGAAAGCTATGATTCCTTCTGACCACTGGCTCCAGAATGTGCCTGTTACTGTTTGAGGGGAAGGGGATATTTGACAGACCTGGAATGAGTCCCTTTTAAGCAGAATTCTTAGGGTCTCTCACTATGGCTTAAGTCTCTGGAGAGCCTTGTCAGTGTATAGGCCAGGGGATCTCTGTGTCTGGCTGACTGGAGTCCAGTCATCCCCAGAAAAGAACTGTTAGCTGCTCTTTTTGCTCAAGCCCCAGGAGCAGCCTTGACCCGAGTCTTTCTGCCCAGATGGAGGAGCATCATCCCCTTTGGGGGATGGAAGAGCCCCAACATGAATAGTCCTCATTGGCGTTTTCACTTCCCTACTTTCTGATCCAGAGGCCCTCTGGAATAGGTGCTTCCTCAGGTTCCCAAATAACCCTGTAACAGTACTGATTTTAGGTCAGCCCTCTGCTTGGCACTTGCAGTTAAGAACTCAGACATGTCAATAGGTCATGAAAGCCATATGGTGAATGCAAGGACTCAGGTAGGCAAGATGGTCTGGGAGCTTGAAGGGATGGGCAAGGGTACTGAGGTGTTTGGAAAGACTTCCTGGGAGAAGTGATGCCTGTACACTTATGTAGAGAAGTAGGAATTAGGGGTGGCAGAGAAGAATCTTTGAACTGAGGAGATAATCTGTGCAAAGGCTTGGGGACAAAGAGGGTAGTATACGCAGGAAACTACAGTCCACTTCCGTATTGCCTCAGTTGACAGGGACAGATGGGGAGGGTGCAGTAGCCCTACTGTCCATGCCAAGGCGTAAGGCTTAGACTTTTGCCTTAGGTGATAGGGAACCAGAGAAAACTTTAAACTGGGTAGTGACAAGTTTTTTTGTTTTGTTTTGTTTTAATCAGTAAAAATTGTTGGAGGTGGGACAGGCAGAGGGAAGGAAAGAAAGGAAAGGTAATTGCTTGACATTCCAAAGAAAGGATGAAGGAAGAGTGGGGGCAGGGATTTCCTTTTAAGGAAGGAAGGAGATGCTGTGGGCAAAATGAGAATGACCCCAAAGGAATAGGCGATGGGCCTTTGGGGAACTGTGGACAGCCATGGGCAGTTGGGTTTGGGTATGTGGGCGTGCACACCCCTTTATTCCCCTGGAGAAAGCAGGAGAGTTAAGTGGAACCAAACAGCTGTTTATTCTTTACTTGCTTTTGGGTTCCTTTCCCTACACCTTTTCTGGAGTCCTGTCACTGCCCTTCAGACAGCGTGGTAAGATCAAGGCAGGAGGTAGGGACAGTAACATGAAATGTGCATCCCTCGTCGGGACTGGGGCAAGGACGGTGGCCTCTTATTAAATGACCTCCTAATCCTAGGGGAAAGCACCTGCTCCACCACTTACCACCCAGGCTGACCTTGGGTGAGAGCCGAATCTTTCTGAGCCTTCCTTGCTCCATCTGCCAAATGGAGCTCAATTTACCGACCACAGAAAAGAATCATACTAAGTAAACACGGCTGTTTAGCTGAAGTTAGTTCCTCCTACGTGCCGAGGTCGTGAGCCTACAGTTAATGATGGGCTTACCAGAATGTTCCTCTTTAGGATGCAGGTTTGAAAGGGAGGCCCTGTTCAAGTGTCCGCGTTCCAGGAGAAAGGACTGTCTGCCATCTCTGCGTCCCTATTTGGGTGGGTGGGTGAGGGGCAAATTGGGCACTAAACTCCTGCCCCTTCCATATTCTTCTAACCTATAGCGGGGAAGCTTGCTGGGTGTTATCGTGTCCAGCCCCTGTCAAGACGTGAGAAAGAGAGACAGTGGGTCCACCCCAAGGGCAGCCTGCTTAGCTGTCGGGGGAGGCGCCCGGTGCTTGGGGCTTTTGGACCCCGCCACGGGGCGGGCCGGGACTCCACGTGTTCCCCTAGACCGCGGGTTTCCACCGCGAGGGGGACTGGCAAGCCAGCAGCGTCGGGCCGCTGGGTGCAGACGCCTCCCAGGTCCTGCGCGGGTCCTCCGGTAGCTGGGGCTTATGCAGCGAGAGCGGTGCGGGCCCTCCGCTGGCGAACGTATGTCGTGGGCGCTTCCATCGCTCTCTGATTTCAAGGTAGAAAGCGGCGCCGCGTTCAAGTGTAAAGGCAGGCCATGGAGGGAAGCTGGGCCAGGCTGGGCACCCTGCGGCCGGGGCTGGGATGGCGGCCCCGGGATCACTCCCGCCGCCCAGGAGAGAGCTGGAGGCAGCCGGGCTGCGGGGCACGCCGCGTGTTCACCTGCTGGTTCTGGAGGCTGGGGGGAAGGGGCCGCTGGGGCGGGGCCGGGACGCGACGGGCCAATGGGGAGAGGGCGTTCAATTGACTGCTACATTTCCCCTGGAAGGTGGAGGGGGTTGGGGCCAGGGTAAAGTTCGGTTTCAGAGCAATGGAAGGCCTTGGTCGGGGCCGACGCCGCCCAGGGACAGTTTGGGGCACAGGGTCAGGACAGGGACGTAAAGATGCCGGCCGCGGCCGACTCCACCGGGAGCGACAGGCCACGCCCCAGCCGCCGTTCCCTTCCCGGGTTCCGCCGGCCGGCGACCCGCTGTCGTCAGTCCCACAGCGCCCCCTACTGGACATAGGCCCCCCATGTGTGGCGTGCCAGGGCCGCGGCTCCCGGGGGCTGAGACCGCGTGGGCCTCCCAGCCTTGGGAGCGGCCTGGCGGGTAATGAACTAACTTACCTTGGATCCAGAAACTTCGGAGCGGGAGGCAACGCCTCTTTAAAAATACGTGATGGGGTCAGAAAGACCTATGTCCCTGACAATAACTTCCTGTCCTGCCCCTCCCACCGGGCCTGACCTTTATATCACTGCCATCCAAGAATGAGGAAACAGTGAGGAGGCTGTCCCAGGAAGGTGCAGCAGCAAAGGGCAGGAGTTCAGGAGTCACCAGCAACACCTGGTGACGGCAAGGCGCAGCTGGAAACAGTCTTGGGCTCCTTGAGGCCAGACACGGGCAAAGGAAACAGCTGCCTGCAGTATTATATGAGGTGAAAAAGCTCTGGTGGCCCCCAAGTATGGGTCGTCCTTCTCCCTCGCTTCTTGCCTGCCATACTATAGGGCTGAAATCCCTGTTACTAGATACAGGACTCATTCATTCTTTCAATAAACATTTATTGAGCACCTACTGTGTGCCAGGCACTGTGCTAGGCGCTGGGAATACATCAGTGACTAACACACAGTCCCTGTCCTTGAGGAGCTCACAGTCTATTGGAGGGGAAACGTATATAAACACATAACTCAGGTGCTACCATTTGCTAAGTGCTACAGTAAGAGGTATATACAAAGTGCTGTGGGAGCCCAGAGGAGGGAGTAATAAGTCAGCTGCTGGGGGCAAGAAGCGAGTCCCTTGACTATTAAACTATCACACCGGCAGGGATGTTATTGCCACAAGACCCTGGTTAAAACAAACCTGTCTCCTGAGGTTCTCCTCTAGCCCTCTCCCGTAACTATATCAGCATAGGTTAGTTTATCAGATTAGTTCAACACTTTGAGTTAGGAAAGAAACTGGACAGGGAAGTTTCTTTAGGGGTAGAGGGGTGTTTAAAGTAGTAACAACTCTTGGGTGTGGAGGCTGGGGGGAACCACGAGGGCACTGAACCAGGGAGCACAGGCCCTAGGCAGTGGAGCACCTGGGGTGAGTGCCTGTGCAGAGGGGAGGTTGGCGTCACCTACCTCAAAGTTTGGTCCCCATCTCTCACCAGCTCAATCAGTTTGCTGATGCTCACTAGATGGTTTGTATGTAGTGTGCCCTCCTCTGTGGGTGAGACAGTCCCCGACCCCTCAGAAGGTAACATGCTAATTGGGGAGACTAAGTAAGTCCAGATCATTGAAGATTTAGTAACAGTTTGTGATTATAATAGAGGAGATGTCACAGGTTGTTTGTGGTCAGTTGCCAAAAGAGTGGCAATTACTACAAGTTTCAAATAAAGAACTCTGGGGAGGCAGCTTTCATGAATTGAGTCTTGAAGGATGGATAGGATTCAGTTGGTACTAATGGGGTGGGAGGAACATTCTGGTTGAGCCAGAACCAAGTAAAGCAAGAACACAGAGGTGGGAAATTTGAACAGAAGCTTGTTCAAAGCCCACCAAGTCCATCGGTTTGGCTGGAGCAATACATTGGGGGTGGGGGAAGCAGTATGAGAGACGAATGGGGAAGTCAGATAGGACCTGATGATGAAGGACCTTGCCAGAAGGTCAAGGACTTGGAAACTTGTCTGAAGACTGACGCTGAACTCAAAATACTTTTGGAACTCCTGCTCTGAGCCCTCAAATGCCCCCTTTGCTCCTCCTCCAGGACCCCTGGACTGCCTCGTGATTCAGCAAATGAAGTTAATGCCCAGCTGCCTAAAATGGATTAGAGGTTAAGTATTTTGAGTATCACCCCTACCCACAGGCAATGAGGAGCCCTCGAAGGTTTTTAGCAGATCAGAATTGTCACCCTGGCAGATTGGAGGGGACAAGGTCACAGTAGGGCTATGGATGTGTCTAGAGAGGGGGATAAGCTCTGGGTAGTTTGAGGCTCTGGGAATGTAGAGGGCCAGATTGAGAGACATGGCAAATGGCACTGGACTTCAAGAGATGGGGAGGGGGGTGGGGGAAAGGTCAAATGAATGTAGCCATCAGATGGCTCTGAAATGTCAGGAAAATGGTGGCACCATTAACAGAAATAGGCAAGTCATGACAGCTTTTTTTTCTTGGAAAGGTGTGTGTGTGTGTGTGTGTGTGTGTGTGTGTGTGTGTAAAGACTTTCGAAATCGATTTTTGGGAGACAGGCTGTCTTTGAAGGCCTGGCAGCATCTAGGTAGAAATGTCCAGCAGGCCCCTGGACATGTTAGCCAGGAGCTGAGAAAAATGGGGGCTACAGCTCTAGATTTTGGACTCATCAAGGAATTGCTGAGTCAAAGCCAAGCGGATGGATGAGACATCTGGGGGATAGTCACACTGAAATTGTAGATGCAGAGCCAGCACATGCGGGCTCAGAGTAGGCGACAGAGGGCGCAGTTAAGCCTGGCTAGTGCTAGAGAGGATGGGAAATAGTGTCACGTGCTATGAGGGCTCACAGGGGCCAAGAACTTTGAAGACATTTGATGTCACCATGAAGACATCAGCGACCTTCAAATGATAAGTTCTGTGGAGTTGAAGTGGGGGCCAGGGCCACCCCTAACCCATGCAGCACCTTTATGCAATTGTTTTTCAAGGTGACTCTCAAGATGCTTTACTTTCCACCATCATGAAATTGTCACAATAAACTGATTTTATTAGAAAAAGGCACTTTAATGCCATATGCTGGAGACATGTAATAAATATACCTGCACAACTGTATATGGTTCCCTCCTGGGGGCAGGGAAACAAGAAGAGAGTGGGAGAGAATGATAGTAAGCTTGACAGTGATGAGGAGAGAGAGCAGAGCAGCCTGGGGAGGTAGTTAGATCAAGTGGATGGTTTTGCACTGAGGACAAAGCAAAGGTCCTGAGGCACCGATTCACATTAACCAAATTCACCAGACAGTGTAATTGTTTCTGAAGCTTGACGTGTCTTCACTGTTAGCCTTGCCCCCAAACTTGGCAGGAGAGAAGCAAGCTCATTCAAAGAAGGGACAGGGGACGGAATCCAGACCCTAAGGCAAGGAATTGTCTTTCAGAGAGAATCAGCTGACGCTTCCTCAGAGAGGAAAGAGGGAAGCAAGGAGCCATGTAGAGACAGAAGTACCATGGGAGCTCACATCTGTTGACTTCTGTCTTCTTGGTGAAGGAATCAGGGCCAGTTGTGAAAGTTGGAGAAGAGGGGCAGTGGTCCACTTGCATGCCTGCTGTAGCCATGGTGGGGGCAGGTGGGTTGGCAAACTTATAAAGTGAGTAGAAGGCGGGCTCTGTGGCAGGCATACATGAATGGGAGTGGAAGCAGACCCAATCTACACTGCTACACAACTATCCTCAGCAATGCCTGACAGCAGGAAAATATCAGGAGCAAAACTAATCAAGAGGGAACCCAGGATTCAGGATGAATGCCAGACGCAAAGACTGATCTTACAGCCCCAGACCTCAGCGCAAACATTCAATTAATTCAGCTCCGCTTAAGGACTTGGTGGCTGAGTCTAACCCTGGAGGAGCACTTGACTCCTGTGTAACCCTTCAGCATAGCCCTCTGGGGTGGCCAAGGTTCCAGCATGCTGGCAAGTGACTGGTGGGCAAGGAGGCCGATTCGAGGAAGAGGGCCTCAGTCTAGGCTGGGGAGCTACTCCCCAGGGCTGAGTTTCCTTCCCTCTCTTTATGACTTGGCCTTCTCCTGTCCCTTAGAACTGCATGTGCTCCAACACACATGCCAATCAAAGCTCTACTACCCTGGACCTGCTCCAGATTTGGGTGATCCAACCTGTACCCCATAGTCTCAGAGCAACTCAATCTTGGTTTGTACAAAGGGAACTAGAGAATGTTTTTCATTAAGACAAATCTTCATCTCTGCGACTGACCCACAGAGAGAGACACATTCTTTAAGACCTCATAGTTGTACCCTCATCCTCTCCAAAGAAATGATACAGACCCAAGAGTACACACAAATATATACCGAGATATTCACATACGGGATAGTAAGTTCCCTGCAGAGGGAACATAGATGGTGAAATGCAGCCAGGCAAAAAAGGACTTTTCCTGTGAAGCCCCTGCACCTCCCCTGGCTACCAACTTTTTAGGAGGTTATGCTTTCATCACCACATCAGCTCACTACTCCTGACAAAAGCATATCCCCTAGTGCTCTTGAAGACCATGGTCTGACACCAGAGATGCTCAAACTGGGCATGGCTTGGCTATGGTGACATCAGGCAGGGGTGGGCGTTGGGGGGTCTGGTGTATTGACATCCCACCGAAATGTAAGGGCAGGTGAGCTGCTTCGTCAGTCTCTGCTAGAGGCAGTCCATATACAAATGATGCTCAGCTTTGCCTGGTGGGTCACAGTTGCCCACCCCCTCCATTTATATGTCGTGGGGCTCCATCTTAATGAGGGAAGTGGGATTGAATGGGGAGAAGGGGGCTGGAGTTGGGGATCTAGTCAGCAGGCTCCCAGATGTGGTTACACTAGACTCAGCCATAAACAGGGACCCTGAGCCTGAGGATAGCTCAAGTTCAGCCACCGGGGTCAGCCCAACAGTGGGGCGGCTAGGAGCAGAGCAAGTCTGGTTTCCCAGAAGGCTCGGATTGTGGGAACCCCTTGAAACCATGTGGGTTGGAAGTGGCTGAAGGTGAGCCTGATCCCTCAGGAGCTCCCTCAGGGTCTCTTCACGAACCAGCAGCCCCTCCATGGGGGCCCCAGTCACCATGCCCTGCACATATGAGGAGGGCCTCAGTGGCCCCTCCTTGACCCCAGGGGCTGCTGTGGCACCGGAAGTCCTGATGAAGGCAGCAATGACAGTCCCAGGGGGCTGAGAGCTGGGCCCCGCTGCTCCAGCCCCTGAGACCAAGGGTGCTGCTGGATTAGTTGGACAGTTGGCCCCAGCCAGAAGTTGGGGGAGGCCACTGAGAATCACTGGAGTCCCTGGTGCTGCCACCTGGTTTTCTTGGAAACTGGTGCTCAGGGGGAAGGAGGCCTGCAAAGTGAAGGTGTCCTTCAAGGTCGAAGCAGGCGGAACACTCTGGAGAACGAGCTGGGTTGAAGCAGTAGTACTGGCAGGAGGCCCGTTGGTCAGCACTGTGGTCAGAGGGATTGTCTGCAGGGTTAAGGCTGAGCCTGACCCCACAGGGGTCACTCCTAGGTGGATGTTGCTGGGCACTGGAGAAGCACTGAGAAAAACAGACAACAGATTTTATTAAGGCAGGAGGCATCTCCCAACGGGCTAGAAAGGAGGGCACTGGAGGAAAGGAGCCGAACGTGTTTTGTTTCTTAGTTACTGTTTCAGCTAACATTTATTGAATACTTAGTTCAGGGACACTCAAAATGGTTGACACGTGGTAGTTCCCTCAATCTTCAAAACAGCCCATGAGTTGTATTAGATTAATAATCTGATTTTACAACTTGAGGAAACTGAGGCACAGAGAGGTTATGTCGCTTGCCCTAGACCACACAGCTAGTAGCAGGGACTCACCTGTAGGCTTTCTGACTCCAGAGCTCATGTTCCTCACCACTTCACCCTGCTGCCTTCCCTCCTTAGAAGAGCATCTCAGCAACCCATGCCAGGGTAGTGAGAGCTACTACATACACACAACCCAGACAAAGCCCAACCTCTTCAGGGAAAATTAGAAGCACTTAGTGTGGACAAGAAGTATCAAGAGTTTTCTGGGTGGGCGTGGAGGGCCTGAGGAAAGCAGAGTGGGCCTCTCTGTAACATTCTGTTGCTTCTTTTCTGGAGTGGGGGAGGCTTGGGGGAAGGGCCCAGATGTGGAGGCCCCTGATGGCTGCTTGTGGAGCATTCTGGGGTAACAGCCCCAGCTGGCAGCAGAAGTCCCCCAGGTCAAGTGCTGGCTTTACCATTACTTTGGTGTATGACCTCAGGCAAGCTGCTTTACCTCTATTAACTAATGCCCCGCTGGCTTCCCAGGGATTCTGTGAGGATCCCATAAGACTAGACACACACAAGAGCTTCGCAAGAAGTTGAAAACTGCCCTCCAACCTGAGGTACTATGGGAAGACTCGTAACAGCTCGGGTGCCCTTACCTCACAGCTTTGGTGAGTTTGGCCTGGCCCTCTGGTGGAGAGACAAGCACGGTGGAGGTAGTAGGGATCTCCTCATCTAGAGACAGTCCTAATTCCAGACTCGCAGATGGCTGTAGACCAATGTGCTGAACCCTCGGCTTTTCCCAGGGAGGGCTGCCCTTGCCCTGGGGGGCGGGCCTGGATGAGACCCTGGAGCTGGCTCGCCGAGCAGTGCTGGTAGAGGAGGTGGAGGCAGTGGAGGCCTGAGGGGATGACTCTGTGACTTCATTTCTCTCCTCCTCATCTTCAATCACCACTAGGTCCTTGGGCATCTCCTTAAACTGGTACACCAGCCTCTGTCCTTCCACTTTGGCAAGAATGCCCCTTTGGTAGTAATATCTGGGGTACAAGGGGTGGGAAGTTAGTCAGGGACACACTGCCCTCCAGGGCAGAGCAAGCATGAGGTGGAGGCTGGCCAGGAGCCAGACGGAAGCCCAAGGGCAAGGGCAAGGGCAAGAGTTTCTTGGACTTGAAAGGCTTTTAAGAAATTTCTGATATCTACCCTTGAGGATGCAAAGGGTCCATGAAAAGGAGTTTCAAATGCCAGTCCCCACTCTGCTTTGAGGCAGAGGAGGGGGTGAGTGAAGGATGGGAAGGGATGGATGAATGATGGGGGATTCAGCAGTCCTCCAGGCTGAGAGACCAACTGTGGATAACTCTGGCCCACCTCCCTAGGTCTCTGGCTTGAAGAATGTAAAGGAAGCTGTTCTTGGGGATGGAAGGCCCTAAAATACTCTTCTCCTATCAAAGGGGGAAAAAGCCAAGACAGAGCTGCAGGAGGGAGGGGATTGTTTCTCCCAGAGGGGGCCTGGGGAATGGGCTTAGGGGCAAGCAAATGAGAATGTTAGGAGACCCTGAAGTGGGAAGGCCTTGCACACATAAGGAAGACCTTAGTGATTCCCCCAGGGCAAGGACGCCCCACCAACTCCTACCTGAGTGCCCGCCCCATTGTCTCATAGTTCATGTCAGGCTTGTTTTTCTGTTTTCCCCATAGCTTGGACACAGCTTTGGAATCCACCAGCTTGAAGATGCCTTTCTCTCGCTGGGTCCACTTGATGTACTTGGGGCAGGTGTTCCTGTCTTGCAGAAGCGCCAGGAGGAACTCCCACAGATAGATGGTGCTGCCTGCAGAGGGGCAGGTGGTGATGGGGCAGTTCAAGCACCCTGGCTTCCTTCCCACCTCACCTGACTCCCAGCCATACCTTTGCCATCCTTAGATTTCTTCCGTATGGGGATGCTGGGGTCAGTGACAGGTGAGGTACTGCGGTTACCCTTTGTCTTCCTGACTGTGAGGAGAAGGTGAGAGCAGGATGAGGCTGAGACCATGGCAAGCATTCCAGGGCCGGCTCCCAAGAGGGAGGGCCTGGAGCTTATCAAGTTGACTGACAACGAAGACAATGAAGAGCCAAGTCACCATGGCTGGAGGCCCAGGATCACTCTCCATGGTCACCTCCCTCAGCTATGTGCACGTGCCCAATGGCTCACCCTCATTTTCAGGCCCCAAAGGTGGACCAGAATACCGCTACAACGTGGGGCAATGTAGTGCTTGCACATGAGTCACCCTTAGAAGAACAGAACCCACCTAGCTTAACTTTTTAAATGAAAAGGCAGCCTAAAGGTGTGTCTGAAGTGTGCCACTGAGGTTTTGGTTGCCATGCTGACAAGGCAGTATCAACCAGCCATCACCCAAGTAAATCAATAACAGTGGGGCTTGGGAAAGCCCAAAGTCCTCTTCCATATATGGCCTCAGCTCCATGAGCTCCCAGAAGGAAGATAAGCGCACAAAGCACACAGCAGAGGCCCCCAGGGGGCCAGTGACTGGCCAGGGGGCCAAGCCTGGTGTCTAAACACCCAGCTTTGGATTCAACCCATTGGGGTCACTGGCACTTCTGGAAGAGTTTACATTTATGCTGAGCAGACAGGAGTGGCCTGGGAAATGTCAAGTTTTGGGCAGGCCAACTGATGAGGCCAGGTTTAACCAAAGAAAGGCCTTTTCATCCATTCCTGCCATACCAGAGAGCTGTCCTCTTAATCTATCTGTGAGCCTCCACCCACTTACCCCTATGGCCTCCCTGACCACCCCTCTCCTACCACCCACCCCCTTGAAGACATATACACACGTACATACAGTCTCTCTCCCTCCCTCCCTTCTTCCCTCTCTCCCTCCCTCCCTCCTTCCCTCTCTCCCTCCCTCCCTCCCTCCTTCCCTCTCTCCCTTCCTCCCGCTTACTTCTCTTCTTTGATTTTCCAGTGTTCTTGGCACTTTCTTCTCTGGGGACCTTCTCCTCCAGAGAATGCCCCTCCTGGTCACAAGTGTCACCAGCCCGGTTCAGGGCATTGGGCTCAGAGACAGTAAACAGGTAGTTGGGCAGAGTGATGGCTGCAGCAGGGTCTGAGTCTGGAAGCATTTCAGAGGTGCTAACTGCAAGAAGAAAGGCCTGAGGTGGCTGGGGCCCAGTGCAGGGTGGGAGTGTGGTCTACAGAGCTTGAGAGAATGGGGGGCTCCTGAGGAGGGTGGGGGTGCCATTCCCCTCAGCCCTAGAAACAGGATACACCTGAAAATGTCTCAAGTGTCTCACACCATGAAAAGAAACATCTGCAGAGCTGTGGTGGGCATGAGCTGGCCCCAATCACAGCTGTCACATTTCGAGCCCACTGCTGGTGGTGGGGAAGTTCCAGGCGACACCCAGGGTAAAGGACCACCTTGATTTAGTCATTCACTCATTTTTACAACTGGAAGGGGCCTTAGACATCATTTAGCCCAATTTTCTGCTTTCCTGATGAGGAAACTGAGACCTAAAGATGGCAGGGCCTATGCCCAAAGTCACGCAGCAAGTTGGTACCTGGTAAATGTAGGCACTCAGTAAATATCTGTTGAATCCTAAATGAGTATTAGTGACAGAGTCGGTATTAGAAATGCTAAGACTCTTAACTTGCAGCTTCAGGACTTTCTTTCCCGCACTGTATCCCAGCTCCCCCTTGGAAAGGGGCAGTTAGGGCCAGGGATCCTCCTGTGGAGTCAGGGCAAATGTTTGAGGGGGCCCTGGGGGAAGAGCCTGCCTTGGGGGCCTTCTGTGGAGGGAGGG
This sequence comes from Rhinolophus ferrumequinum, assembly GCF_004115265.2. Lineage (NCBI taxonomy): Eukaryota > Metazoa > Chordata > Mammalia > Chiroptera > Rhinolophidae > Rhinolophus > Rhinolophus ferrumequinum. Next base: position 25,945,298 of record NC_046284.1, on the reverse strand, counting down.
CCAACCTCCAAGAACAGAGAAGGGATGAGGAGGTTCCAAGCCTGGTACACTTTAAAATAAGCCACACCCTGCATAGCCCTCCTGGGAGCCTGGTAAGGGAGCGGAGCAGCCTGAAGGCACCCTGGCCAATAGTATTCAACCTTAAAAAGGAAGGAAACTCTGACAAGTGCTACAACATGGACAGACGAGGAGGACATTATGCTCAGTCAAGTAAGCCAGTCTCCAGAAGACAAATACTGTATGATTCCACTTATACGAGGAACCTAGAGTAGTCATAGTCATGGAGACAGAAAGAATGGTGAATGCCAGAGATTGAGGGGAGGGCAAAATGGGGAATCATTTAATAGGTAAAAAAGTTTCAGTGTTGCAAGATGAAAAGAATTCTGGAGATGGATGGTGATAATGGCTGCACAACAATACACATGAACTTAATACTGCTGAGCTGTACACTGAAAAATGGTTAAGGTGGTCAATTTTATGTGTATTTTCCCATAATTTAAAAATTTGGGGAAAAAATCACCCTGGCCACCTTTTCCTCCGCTGTGGTGCCCTCTGGCCCCCTCCCATTCCAGTCACAGCTCAAGAGCACATTTACGTGTATATCAGTGGGTGTGGGTACATATGCCTACATGCACATGTGCCTGAGAATCCAATACACGGATTCAATCTTTTTAAATGGCATTTTGTATTGCCTTGAGTTAAGGCACCGGAATTCAAACTTACAGATTTGCTTCTCATCCAGGATGTTGTTGGGAGACTCTACATTGAGCAAGACTTCAGTGGTTGACATAGTTTGTGAGGTTGCATCATTTTCATCTGGTTCCAGGTTCCATGGTAGGGGGGAGAAGAAAAGTTCTCTTAGGGCACAGGGCAGGGGGTACAGCCATAAGTAGGGCCAGCCCAGAGAATGACGCTAAGGAGCCAATGGACCGCTGGGAAGGGAGCAGCACACCACCTCCCACCCTAATCGTCCACCTTTACTCTACATTCACTCCAGCTATCTCCACTCCTCATTGTCCCCCTCCATCTAGAAAGATCATTAATCCATTTAGATGGCTTCCTGCTCTATGAAGTGGTACTACCTTTTGCTTGCCCTAACCACCCCATCTAATTTCCAACTGTTGGGGGCCTTGCCCTTGCTGCCTGTGTCACTAGGAGCCATTGTATGTTACTGTTCCCTGAAGACAGAACCCCTTTGTCCTCTACACCTTCCTTGCCCAAGAAGGGGACAGACCTGCCAGCAAAAAACTACCCTCTAGGATCTGATCCTGCGTCATGCACAAGGTCCGGTCCGTTATGATGCCATTGTGAACGTCGTCCAGCTCCAGTCCTGAGTACAGATGCAGTAATTCGGGGTAGGGTACCTGCTCCACAATCACAGCTGGGAACACTGAGGGGTCTTCCAGCTGTGGAGAAGAGAGGGATCTGGTTTAAGACCCACCCGCCTCTTTCAGGAAGCCCTCACTACCAGAATCTGGCACTTATTGCCCTTCCTAATTCTTAGAGCCCTCAGAGGCTGTCCTTTGTATGGGATGACATTATTCTAGGTCCAACCTCAGTAGGTGATGTTTTCAGTGAATTCCTTTCTTTTTTTTATTAGTTTCATGTGTACAAAACAATGTAATAGTTAGACATTTATCATTTATATCCCTCACAAAGTGATAACCCCCCTCCCCCATCCACCACCCCTCTGACATTGCAAACAGCCATTACATTTCCACTGTATTCCTAATGCTGTACTCCGCTTCTTGTAACTATATATATAAACACACACACACACACACACACACACACACACACACACAGACACGTAAAATTGTAGTTGACATTCATTATTATTCAGCTTCAGGGGTACAGTGCAATGATCAGGCATCTACACCATCCCTGAGGTGTTCTCCCTAATGAGACAAGTGTCCATCGGATACCCTACAAAATCTTTACAATATTATTGATTGCGTTCCCCAAATTGACTTTTGTATCCTCATGGCAATCTTGTGGTTACTGACTGTGCTTTCTAATCCCCTCACCTTCTCCCTTATCCCCAAATTCTTAATTAATAGAGATGGGTTAACTCTGCACCACCTGCACTCAACGAAAGACAGGCCGTTTTAATTGGTTGTAGTTACGGGTTAATCCATGGCCAGGGTGGTACTCAGTCTATGAGAAGGGTTAGGCTCATTTTGAGGCCAGTGGGAAAGGATTGGTCAATGGCAAGGTCAAGGGGCTCAATCTATAGCCGGGTGAGGGACTCAGTCAGGGTCAGGGACCCAGGGTTAGGGGATCAGATTGTGGACATCTTAGGGCTCAGTCTGTGGCAATGAAGATGGAAAAACAGAAGCATTATAGAAGTAGAAAGGTTCCAATTTACAGCTTGATTCAATGGGTGTATGGGGGACACTGCTCATGCTAAGGGGTAACCCAGGAGGAGGAGAAACAGGTTTTTGGAGAAAGGTAAGGGGGGTAGTGTCTGGATATGGTGAGTTTGAGGTACCTTAGAGATATTTAAAATGGAGATACCTCTCAGGGAGTCAAAATATGTGTCCAAAGCTCAGAAGGGTGGTTGCTAAATCCATTGGAGTGGATGAAATTATCAGGATGAGAATTCAACCCCTGAAGGACATATTGTTCTACAATCAAACAAAGCTAAATAAAGAAGGAGTGTGACTGCAACTGTTTTTTTTTTAATTATATATCAAAGGAAATATACCAGAATGTTCATAATAATTATATTTTGCTTGTGGGAGTTTGGATGTTTTTTCCCCCCCCTTTCTTTCTACTTTCCTGTATTTTCCAAATTTTCTTTCATGAGACTGTTAATAATTTCTTCATGGAAAAAGAATGAGAATGCTTAATTCTGCCTAATGTTCCTGAAGGATCCAGAAGAATAAAAATTGATAAAACGCCTTTGGGTTTGGCCACTGGGCAGTCACCCTGGCCAGAGAAGTTTCAGGGGAGTGCTGGGGTCCCAAGGCACATTACAATGGATTGCAGAGAGGACAGATGGAGGCAGGCAGTTGGGTGTAGTGATTAAAGCCATAAAGTTAAGAGCTGTCTCTCCAATATGGTAGCCACTAACCATAAGTAACTACTTAACATAAATGCCAAGTTTTTCAAGATTAAAAATTAGTTCTTCAGTTGTACTAGCCATAGTTCAAGTGCTCCATAGCCACATGAGACTAGTGGCCCCAGACTGGATAGCACAAATATGGAATACTTCTAGCATCTCAGAATATTCTATCGGATTGTGCTGGTCTAGAGCCAGATTGCATGGGTTTGAAACCAACCTCTGCAACTTACTGGCAGTGTGATCTTAGGCAAGTTACCTGACCTTTCTGTGGATTGGTTTCCTCATTTATAAAACTGGGGTAATCATATTATGGTCCCCATAGGTTGTTCAAACGGATCAATACATATAAAGCATTTAAAACAAGGCCCAGCATAGAGTAGGTTTTCATTGTTTTAGGTACCAGGAGCTTTTAGGAGACTAGTAACATTTTATTTCTTAACCTGGGTGTTGAGTTCATGGGTGTTCATTTTATAGTTATTCTTTAAATATATATGCCAAGGGTGCCAAAAATGTATAAAATGGACACTTTGGTCAACGTTGCCGCTCAAGCAGTAGTTCGCCAAAATCAGAAGTATCTGGATGCTGATGCACCTCTTGTAATTGCAGAAGTCAAATGTGACTTGTATTCATCTTGTTATTGGTATATATTGAATATTACAATTTTAATACAGTTTTCCTTTCTTAAAATGTGTATATATTTGTGGCACCCTCTGTGTGTGTATGTGTGTGTGTGTGTGCATGTATGCACATATATGTGATTTATACATTCTTTTGCATTCATGATACATTTTGCAATAAAAATTGTTTTCTAAAAAGAGTGATAGAAGGGAAGTGAGAAAGTAAACACAGAGGGTGGAGACTACGCTGGGGAGAAGAAAGGTGCTAAGAAGGTGGTATTTTGAAGGAGCTGGGCGGAAGAGAGGGAAGGTTTTCTTTTAGGGTTGGGGAGACCCAAAGATGTTCTTGCTTGAGGAAAAACATCTGGGATGTCTGAAAGATATAAAAGAGAGGAGGTGATCGATGGCTTGAGGTCTTGAAGGAGACAGGAAAGAAGAAATGAGGTATGGGGGCAGGAGTTACCCTTGGAAGGAGGAGGGACACTTCTTTCTCCCAAGCCAGTGGAAAGGAAATAAGAACAGTGATGTTATCAATAAAAGGGAGGAGGGAGGGAAAGTGAGGGCATCCTTGATTTTGAGCTTCTCTGTGGATTGGAGGAGAGGCTGTCTGCTAAGGGTGGAGGAGCACGTGTGTGGTTGGGAGGTATGGGGTTGGAAGCTTCTGTGAACAGCCTTTATGAAGAACAGCAACAGTTGCTGAGTGAACTAGAAACAAGTAGAAAATGACTAGAAGCAGTGAGAATCTACATAAGGTTAGATTTTTTTCCCCCTTTCTCCTCCCATAATGCTTTCCACGAGGCGAGGCACCTCAGAGGTGTTCAATTAAACTGAGCAAGCAACTTTAGGTAAGACCCAGGACAGAAAGTACAATGTACTCAAAGCCCACTAGGGGGCAGCCTTTCATAGGCCACTAGAGATTGGACAAAGTTTTCTGCCCTCCAGAGGATTTAGGGTAGAGAGTTTTAGAATTAGGCTGAAGTGCCCTTACACATAATCCAGCTGGATCTCCTCTTGCTGAAGATGGGGAGATGGCATCCAGATAGGGTAGGGGACAGGGCTTGACTAGGTAACACTGTGGCCAAACTGGGATCAGAACCCAGGACTCTTGACTCCTGATCTTTCGTTCCTTCTATCGTACCTGGCCCCTCTTTTCCAGTTTGTGGACAGAGGGGAGTGGAGGGTGGCGATGAGTGTGCCAGGACACCGTCTGATGGGTACAGATAAGTGCACAAAAAAACGTGCTCTCTTAGCCCCAGTGCAGGGCAAGGTATGAAGCGGCGGGCACCTGAGTGCTGAAAATCTGTCCTATTTTCCAACTTTCTCCCACCAGAAGACCCCACTTCCAGTTTATCCTGAATCTCAGATCGAGGCTAAAAAGACGGTTATGGAAAGGTTCATCATCCAGGGTAGAGACATGAATCTGAAGGTGTCGGGGGTTGGACTCTATCCTGCGATTCCAGCTGTCAGTGTTCACTCTTGCTATGTGGTTGTCCCAGCAGTTTCTCACTGTGACACTCGGGGTGAAAGGAAATAGCCAAAAATGCACAGGAAAGTTAGGACACACCTGTGCAGTCAGCCACGTTGCTGACTGGCTGACAGCTCAGCCGGTATACTTAGCAGCTGATTGGCTAACTTGGTGACTGTACGTGCCCTATAATTGCATGTGGGCAACTGGCTCACTAAATGACTGCCTGATGGTTACTGACTGGCCGCATGAGTGACTAGCTGGCACACAGTCTGGCTGGCAAGCAGGCCCAGTGGCCCTGAACCTAGGAGGTGTTTGATCAGTATTTGCTGACCAGCTAGCCGGCCAGCCGGCTGGCTCACTGGCTCTCTGCCTGCCTGTCTGTGTCTATCTGATCATCTGTGCTGGCTGACTGGGCTCTGTTCTCTGGGGCCATACCTGGTGTATGTCATCCATCCCGTTGCTTGCAAACTCAAAGATCAGGTCACTGGGCTGCAGGGTAATAGCCATGCTGTCTTCTCAGAGCTGACAGCAGGACTCGCAGGGCCCTCTGGAGCTGCAGGGTTTTCCTGATGAAAAGATGTTGCTCAGGTATCTTGAAGCTTAGAGCCTACACCCTGAGCCACAGTAGAATAGGGAGCTGGAGTAGGTGGTGGCCTAAGCCAGGTTCAAGGCTGCATGCTGGGCTGGGCTAACCGCAGGAGCAACCTAGAGAGAAGGGAAAGATGGGAGCAGTGAGTAAGTCACCTCCCTCGACCTCTGTTCCCAAGAAAACTGGCGAACCAGAGGGACCCTGCCATGCCAGGGTACACTGCCAGAAAAGGGACGGCTGAAAGGAGAGGGCAATGGGAGAAGGTGGAAGGAGAAGAAAGAAGACAGGTAAAAGAAAGAAGGAAAAAGAGGAAGTTATCTGAGTCACCTCCAGTGGGAAGTGGCCAAGCCTCAATGCCAGTCTGTCACCAGCATTTGTACCTGAGCTGGCCATGAACATACACAGCCTCCCTCTCTTCCCTCCCCCACTCCTCTGGAGAAAGCGACAAGATAGAGGGACTTCGGTCTCTCTCTACCCTGAACATTAGTCCCCAGGGTGTGGCCGCAAGGGAAGTCAGGGCCTCATGAATGGGGCAATAGCATGAAAAAGCCCTAAAATTCCCCTGGCTAGGGAAAGAATCTTGTGCTGGGGTGTGGGAGGGACACACGGGTGTACAGTGTGCTTCTCCATACTCTGCTTGGCTCAGTTTACCTTGAGAGTGGGGGCCACTGAGCTCTGAAGGCAGGGTCTACAGTGGAAGAAATGTCTTGTGAGGCTTGCGTTGTCAGCCTGAGCCGACTTGTGCGGATGGGGCTCTCAGACGTGGCCACGCCTACAGAGAGCCTGGAGACACAGGGACAGGTGGGCCACATGCTCTGCACACTCATCACCCCGCCACCACCTCTGCCAGCCAGAGACTGGCCTCTGTGCTCCTTGTGGGTTTGTGTTCTTGGTTCAGCTTTGCTTTCAGTTTCAAGACTGAACTGTCACCCTGGGAACTTGTGAGAAGAGCCCGGGCTGAGAGAGGGGCCCAAGGAACCTTCCCCATGCTCCAGGGCCCGATCAGCGCCCCCTCCCCCCTTTTCCAGGAAATCTGTCTGCTGTAGCCCACATGTCTCTCCTCTCCCTGAATGCTTCTCATGCTCACAGTCTGCACCTCAGGCATTCACAGGGCTCCTGGGCCTCCAATTGTTTCCTGTGCTTGCTACTCTTATACGTGCTGTGGCTGTGGTCACACCCATGCTTGCCTCCTAGAGCCTAGCTCCTGCTCCCACGTCCCTCCTGCCAGCCTGCTAGCTCCTCCAGCCCTGAACAATTGGGCTTCTTCATTTCCAGCTGCCAGATCTTTGGCACTTATGCTTCTGTTTTTCAGTGGTATTGCGTGTGTGTGTGTAAGTGTAATGGGTCTACATGCAGCCTGGTTCAACCATGAGCGCCTGAAGAACTGGGCCCACACACCACAGTGGGAGCAACACACTTGACCCCTACCTCCTTGACACTCCTTTGGCAGTGCCAGAGTGGCAAAACCTTCTCCTGGCCCGGAAAGAAATGAGGAACTTCAGAGAGGGGCAAAGGGGAGGGAAGGGAGGAGGACCACGGGTGACCTCCCTGATGACCGCTCTCCCCCACAGGAGACACCCAGGCCTCTCCCACTTCCTTTCCGTTAGCCCACAGGGCTAGCTCCGCCCTCTCCCCACCCCCATCATCACCCCCACACCTTTCCATCCACCCCCAACAAAAAAGTTTGAGAAGTCACTCGACTCAACCTGTTAGGTCTGAGTTTCCCTTTGGGTGAATGAGACTGGTGGCTGCTAGGACAGAGAGGAGGCACCAGTGAAACCACGGTGCTCCATCCTCCGTCCTTGGTTCTCGCCTGAGTTCCACCCCTTCCACCGTACCTCACCCCACCTGACACTGCACGGGACCCCATCTCCAGCTCCGGTGGTGGCCTGAGAAGCCTCCCAGGGCCATTTATGCTTGGAAGGTCTGTCTCCCTCAGCCAAAGTGCCCAAAGCCCGCATTCCTGCAGCTCCAGGCCCTCCCACAGACTGCTCCCAGGGAGCATTCTCAACTAATCAAATGAACGGCTATCACTTTCACCTAATCCTACTTTGTCTAAACACGAAATTTCTGAAACTCCTGTCTGCTCCTTCCCCCCCCCCCCCCCCGGCCCCACGGTCATTCCACCATGGGCCTTCCCTCCAAATTAGTTCATCTCTTTGGCTTCCCCTTCAAAGATCACTATTTCATGTTTGTGAGTTCACTGCCTGTGAACTCCCCCTGTGGAACTTCTGTGTACCTTCCTTACCTTTCCCATTGGACAACGGTATCCTGTGCTTGGCATGTAGCAGGCGCTCAATTCATGTGTGCAGAACGAACGAACACATAATGAATGAATGAATGATACTGGTCAGTCAGTACCTGAGGCGTGTTTTCTGGGCAATAAATATATCCATGTGTATACTAGGTGTGGGCTGGCTTATCTGACAGTGAGAGGAATGAGTGCACTCTGTGTTGCATCTGTATATTTTTGCATTGTAATTTACAAGAGGAGTACACTGTGGGTGTGCAAACACACCATAGATATACGTATGTGCAGGGTGTGCCCATGTGTCCCAAGTGTGGGGACCTGTGCATGAGAGCCTTTGTGTGTCAAAGGGCTGCCATGCTCAGGCCAGCAGGATAGGAAGCTCATTTGTCGGTTCCTCCCCACACCCCCAGCTCGTGCCAGGTAGAAGAGGCTACACTGAAGATGGGAGTGGGCTGCCACCACCGCTCCCCCACCCTGAAAATTCAAAGTTCTATGCTGCCCAGGGAGGGAATGTCTGCAGAAGAATATGTATGTGGCCCATGAGTCCCTGAGGTGAGCCCCCTAAGGTCCACTCTGCTAGGGAGGTGGTAGTAGTGGGGAGGCAATACTGTACGATATCACATGGAACCCTTGGCCATCAACACGAGGAGAGGTTTGAAATAAAAGAGACTAATCCAATTGCATTTTTTAAGTGTCCACATGTCTAAGTCTCTAAATTAAAGACTTGGTTGGCGCATGTCCCACTGGCCCAGGACTGTGAGTACTGGGAGGCTGCACCCAGCACCCACTGGTGCTGATCCTGGTGTCTTGTTCTGCCAGAGCTGAAGCTTGAAGCTAAGGTGAAAGGGTGTAGGGGGAGGAAGCAGCTGTCCCACTTGTCCTACTCTATTGGCCAAGGCTAAGAAAACTCTCCCTTCCCCTCCCCCAAGGAACCTTCCAGTCCAGAAAATTTCATCCCTCCCCCTTCAGATGTTTGAGGATTTGAAAGTGAGAGGTGGGGAGAGGCTCATTTGCATGTTCAGTCACTCTCCCCGGCAGAGGAGTGAACCACCTCCCCAAGTCCCTCAAAATAACCTCCCTCTCCCAGGAACCTGAAACCAAAGAAGCCGTCACCACAGAAGGCCCACCCTGCTGTAGATCAGAGAGGCCCACACCAGGGGCTCCCCTCCCCAGTGTCCTTATAGACATATCGGGGCACAGATTCCGTGGCCCAGAGCCCTAGGCACTGTCTTGCCAGCGAGTAGGGGGCTAAGGACTACACTCAGACACTTGGCTTAAGGAATTGAGGTGCCTGGAAACCCTTAATAACAGGTGGTGAATTTCACCCCACCCCACCTCATCACTGTACAGCTCTAGTCAAAGTCCGCTGATAGGGTGGCAAGAGCTCCGCCCCCTTGACTCCCTTCGAGGCTACTGTAGGATCCCTGGCTTCCAGGGCCTGTGCTACTTGGGCTGAAAGCAAAGCCTCTGTGAGAGCATATGGCCCCTGGATGCTGTTTGCAAGTGTGTGTGTGCCACCGGAGGGAGCAAGCAAGCGAGGGCGTCTACATCCCCCCGCCTGCAAATGCACACCTCTGGCTCTCTGTGGTTCTGACTTCATTTCAAAACAAAACTAGCAAAACACAAGTGGTTTGGGCTGCTCCTGCGTCACCACAGCTGGGCCCCCTTCTGACGTAAAGACCCTTTCTGGGGTTGTCACTGGAACACGTCAAGCAGTGTCCAGCACCCACCTACCTGAGCCTCCTCTATAGGAAGCATCTCCTATGTGAAAGCCATGTCCACAATCTCCGTGAGTGAGTTTAAATCTACACCAGTTCAGCTGAGCCAATGGCTCTCCCTGCATTGGTAGTAACACCCATGGCATTTTCACACACACCAGGAAACATGGGGGCCAGATGGTCAGCTGGGCTACAAAGCTGAGTTCTCCTCCTCCAGTTCTTTGTCCCCTCTGAGCCAGCTCACTCCTAAAATACCCAGTCCCCCATGAAACCTTTCTGGAATTCTCTGGAAAGGAAGTGACAATTTCCTTCATGCCATTTCCCACTCCCTCAACACTCCTCCCCCACAACCACAAACAAAATGGAAACTACCCCAGGAATAGCTGTACCCTCCACTGAAAAACAGCCCCTCGTCAAGCTAATAGTCATCCAGCAGCAAATTTGCATGCTGTACCAAGTGGCCGGTGGCATGTATTTTTAAGAGACAGAGGGCCAGAGTCAGGGATCCAATCTCTAGCCATGGACGGAGCAGAGGTAACCCATCCATGGGTTTCCCACACAACCTTGATTCAGATCACGAGCTGAACTCTCCTCCTTGAGCAAATGCCCAGTGAAGGGGCCTCAGCCACAGCTATTTTGTCTCCCCTATTCCTTTCTTTCCACCACCTCCTCCATTTGACATGAAATCAGGAAGAGGGTGGGGGAAAATAAAGGTTTTGCAAGCTGTGTTGTTTGGGGTTTTTTTGTACTTATTTACAAGAAACCCAGTTTCCCTCAGTCACTGCCTGATTCCTGCATAGGGCTTGTCACATCTCTGGTGGTGAGGCGGGCCCAGAGCTCTTCTCCAGCTGCCCCTGACCTTTCTTAGCTCCAGTCTTGTCCCTACATTCCCAGGCCCTGAAGTGTCCCAGTGGAGGGGCAATTAAGGCTGCAGAAGATAGCAGACCACAAGTAGAGAGATGTCCCCTCCTCTTTCTCCAGGAGAACCACCAGCCCACCCACGGTGTGTGGTATACGCTGTCCAGTTTGGGGGAACAGGAGGTAAGCCCTCTCCTGGCTGAATCCCAACAAGATGTGTGACCCTGGAAAAGTCAGCCATCTTTCTGGTCTGTGGTTTCTGTCATTCTTAAAGCCGGTGAGGGCTCAGGGTAATCTAGGCTTAGCAGATGCTCACCAGGAAGTCTTTGAAAATTAAAAAGCACTCATCCAAATGGTGAGTTTCAGGTGGCCTCCCAGAGAGCAAGGGAGGCTGGAGACCCCATGAAGCCCCCCCACCCCCGGAAGTACCCCCCATTGGCTCCAGAATATAGGATGGGGCTGGAGGCTTCCAGTTGTTGGCTTGGAAGGGGCTGGCTCCTTGCCTAGGCTGGGGGCCCCTCAGGGAGGGGCAGGCTGCTGTGGTTGGAGGAGTGCTCCCAGTCCTCTGTCCTCACCACCTTCACCCCGCCCTAGCCCTTTAGGTTGTGGTTATGTGTCAAGAAGAGCACTACAGAAGCCCAATGGGGAGGAGGGGTGGAGGAAGGTGACTGAAAAAGGGAACCTATTTCCCCAGCTTCCCTGACTCCCAGGGCCCTTGCCTGAAAAAGCCAAAAGAACATTCCCTGGAGGTGCCTGTGGCCACCACGTCCTTGTCTCTATTGCTCCAGGAAAAGGGAGGAGGCAGAGGTGCACTGAGTAAGACCTTCTGGAAAGTGAAGGACAAGCTAATGAGTGGGAGAACACACTGCAGGGAAGGGGGGCAAAAACAAATCTGGGGCAGCTACTGAACTCCAGTATGGTGGGCTGCCAGCTGGAGCCTAGGGGGGACCCCAGAAGCCCCAGCAGACCATAAGGGCATAGGCCTTCCAACCCTAAGGTCCACCTTTGCCTTATGGTTCAGGACAGTCCCTTCCTCCTCTGTGAAATGGGGATACCCACACTTGCTCAAAGAGTGGTTGTGACAAGCCAGTGAGTTAATGTAGGTGAAAACTGTCTGTTATGTCCCAAACATGTTTTTCCATTTCCCGGTCTGATTTGTGTCTTTTTGGCCATGATCACTCATTAAGTAGTTAGCATATCTTTACCTAGATGGACGGAAGAAAGGGAAATGAAGACGGTGCAATGAAATGAAAATGGAGGGGGGACATAACCAGCAACCATAAAACTTAAGGCAGAGAGAGGAAACCAGCCTGACTATGGGGAGAGGGGACTAGCTGGGGAGGAGTCAGGGAGATCAGCTGGATAAGTGCATGTGCCCGACAGATACCAGGTAGCGGAATGTGAAGATATGGAAAGCAACTGGGAGTTATTGCGGACTCCTGATTAAGAGAGGGGCACAAAGCAAGCAGTTATTTGGGAAGATTGGTTTAGTCTGATGTATGTGTGGAAGAGATGAAAGGAGACCAGGTGGGGAAGCTGGAACCCAGGAAGTGAATCCCAGAGCCACCCCCAAGGAGAAAAATGACAGAGTATGGAGTAATACAGTTGTTGTAGCGACCCCAAGGTATATATAGCCTGCTCTGGCTGTAAGAATGTTAAGAGATATGAAGTGATTAGGGCAGGTAATATGGCAAGAAGATGAGTTCAGCTTGGGCATTTTGAAGGTAGGATTATCTCAAAAAACCCAGGATTAATGGAGGAAAAAAAGAGGACCCAGGGAATAATTTTCTAAACACAAACACACACAGACACCTTGACAGGCCTTCAGTGGCCAAAGGAGCAGGCCTGGCCTGGTGAGGCTGGCAATCTGGACAAATACTGTGGCAGAAATTCACACATGCTGAATGAAAAGTGGCTTCAAATGGCACACACCTCACCCCACCACGCCCCCAGGAAGGACTGCTTGCTTCCATAGGAGTGTGGGGAGTTGAAAGAGGGAGGGAACAAAAACACTGACCAGACCAAGCGGATGGATGGCTCAGTTGGTTACAGCATGAGCTCTGAGCAACAGGGTTGCCGGTTTGATTCCCACATGGGCCAGTGAGCTGTGCCCTCCACAACTAGAATGAAGACAAGGAGCTGCCGCTGAGCTCCCAGGCGGCCGGATTGCTCAGTTGGTTGGAGCGTGCACTCTCAACCACACGGTTGCCGGGTGCGACTCCCGCAAGGGATGGTGGGCTGCGCCCCCTGAAACGAAGATTGAACAACGGCAACTGGACTTGGAGCTGAACTGCGCCCTCCACAACTAAGATTGAAAGGACAACAACTTGACTTGCAGCTGATGGGTCCTGGGAAAGACGCATTGTTCCCCAATAAAGTCCTGGAAATACACACTGTTCCCCAATAAAGTCCTGTTCCCCTTCCCCAATAAAATCTTTTAAAAAACAAAAACAAACACTGACCAGAGACTTATTAAATCCATTAGTGGGTTTTTTTAGAAGCTGGGGTAAATCTGTGACTCGGCACTGACAGTATATTAAGTCAGATAATTTTTACTGAAGGGACAGTGTCTTTTGTCAAAGCCCCTGCCAGCATGTGTCCTAGAAACTAAGGCAAAAAAGAAAAAAAAGAAAAGAAAAAAAGGAACTAAGGCAAAAACCTCCTTGCTCAGATCTAGGACTCCCCCAGGTGGGGGCGGGGCACACTGGGTTGGCTGTTTGCTTGCTTCTGGCTGCCCTTCCAAATGCACCCTCTCCCCTGGCCACTTCCCAGGTCAGCAAAAGCAAAGGGAAATCCAGTGTTCCCTGCATAGAGGGGAAGGTGCAAGGAAAGATGAGGTGGAAAGATGGCCTGTAGTGGGGTGGAGGGGGGACGTGGACACATAGGGAGGGCAGCTTCAGCTCTGATGTCACCATGAGCTCCCAGGGGTCTCCTTCCCTCTCACCCACACTGCTAAAAGCCTCTCCTTGATTCAGTCCCAGAATATCAAAGTTAGAAGGGACCTGAAAGATCATCACATCCATCCCTCTTATCATCCAGCGGCAGTCACTGACTTCCCGAGGGAGAAGTGACTTGCTCAAGGTCACACAGCTAGTTGCTGTGACTCCCAGGGGATCTTTCTTCCTCCTCTCTTCATTGTCTCTCAGCATCGTCAACAAAGCCAACCCTTTTCCTCTGGTGAGCATCAACAGCAGGCAAAGACCCAGGGCTAGCAAATAACAATGAGGCCACACATGTGCAGAACACACTGAATTTTTGCAGCAACTTCCCCACCTCAGTGCTTTTATTCACACTGTCTCCTAGGCCTGATATATCCTTCCCCAATTTCTGCGACTCCAGTTCCCACACAGCATCAAGATCTGAAGCAAATGCCTTACCTGCTTTCTCCCCACCTGGTATATTCTTCTTTCCTCCTCCTCCTCCTAACACTTTAGCTTGATTTCTTAGACTAAAGTAGGGATCATAAACTATGACCCAGGAGTCAAATCCAGCCTGTCATCTGTTTTTGTATGGCCTATGAGCTAATAATAGTTTTTACATTGTTAAAGATTGGGGGAGAAAATCAAAAGAAGAATCTTTTGTTCCACATGAGAACTATACAAAGTTCAAATTTCAGTGACCACAAACAAAGTTTTATTGGAACACAGCTGCTCTCATTTATTTACCTACTGTCTCTGGCTGCTTTTGCATTATAAGTTAGGTTGTTGTGACAGAGTTCGTATGGGCCACAAAGCCTAAAATATTTACTATCTGGTCCTTTGTATGAAAAGTTTACTGACTCCTGGACTAAAGGTTTTACTCCCCTTCAGTGTGAATACATTCACCAAGTTCATTTCTGAGAAGAATATCACAGAGACTCAAAGGTGTCGGGAGGGAGGTGTGGAACACCAAATACAAACTTGGCAGCTTTTCATCACAAAGAAAGTCCTGGCCCTGTCTTTGCCCATGGTATGACCTTGAGCAAGTCACTTCTGTTTTGTGGGCCTCAGTTTCCTCAGCTGCACAATGAGGAGGTTGGGCTGGATGGTCTAAGGTCCTTTCTAGCCCTATGATTGAGAAAGTCAGCAATCTGTTGCATCTCCAATTCACACAGTTTTGAGTAGGCACAATCCTGATGATTTTCTCTCAGAACACGAGCTTACAGAAGATTCCCCTGCCCGGCTGTGGTTTTCCGCTGCCAGTGTGGGCCTCCCTGACTCCATACTCACCCGGCCCACCCCACCCTTCCCTTCTGCTGACCAGTCTGCCCTTCTCTCAGAATTTCTCTCCCTGCAAAATGAAGATGGCCTTCTCCGAGAGAGCTTCCCATCTGATCTGGTGGGCCAGAAGCCTCCATTTTTTGTAAGGGGGTGGAGGCAGGGAAAGAAGGGCTCTCAGTTCTCACCAGCCTCCCAGGGCCCACAGCCAAAAGGCAGGAGGTAGGGCCAGCTTTCACCGCACCCCTACTCTGCCAGAGGAAACAGCCCCTCTCTGCCACTTCCTGTCCCAGGGGTTTCAGCAGTTTCCCCTTCAGGGCCTGCTGGCCCTCCCAGCCCCGCCCCCGCTCCACACAGGTCAGAGAGCACAGAGAAGGGAGGGGCCTTTTGGGTGAGTGGGGAGGATCCCTCACAGGAAGACTGAGGAAATAGCTGTCTATACAAGGGGACACCCCAGCAGTTCCTCTGCCACCTTGCTTGGGCTGGAGGAGCAGGGACCTGGGAGGGAGTTGGGGCTGTCTCCACAAACCCTCTCTTGTTAGCAGATGAGAAGAGGTGAGTTCATCACCTTACCTAGCACTTCACCTCGGGGTCAGAGAGAGCCTGGCTTTAGAGAATTGGCTAAGAGACTGAACTATAAATGCTGAGGTCAATGTCCACCTGGGCAGCCCTGGTGGCTTCAGATGGAGCGGTGGGTTGAAGCAAGAGCCTGGGAAAAGCAGCCAGTAATGGGGGTTAATTTGGAGGGGCAGGTGACGCTAACATCAATGTTACTTCACAATTTTGCATGATATTGTCCGTAGCACCAATGGACTGAGGCAACAACGGAGAGCAAAGTATTCTGTGTGGGTCAAGGGTCCGGGTATTTTCCTGGGTGATACAATAGGAAGCTATTACATTCCATAGCCAAGGCTGATTCGGTGTGGTGACTTCCACTTGTAAATGCCTCCCAGATGCCCTTGCAAGGTGGGGCTCCTAGCAGTGGGGCTCTGTGCCCGTGAGGAATCCTGTGGGCAGGTGACCAGCTCTGCCAAGCCTTCCCAAGGCTATGGGTCAGAGGAGCAGTAGCAGCTTAAGGCCCTGGACCTCTGCCCAGTTGCCAGTCCTCTTGAGGGCAAAAGTCCATGATGATGGTTCTAGAAGCCTTGATGCCTGGGATAGGGGCCTAGTAGTGGATAGACACAATCAGCTTCGTCCGCCTGAGGTAATATTTTTCCACGAGGTTCAAGTAGTAGTGAGAGAAGCTAAGCTGCCCCCAGAAATGATGGTTCTGGGCATGCCAACAAAAAATGCATGGGAAGATGATCTTCACACCTCTCTTGGCTCTGAGAGATCATCCATCCTTTTGTGCCTTTGGCCAAGAGCCCTGCCCAGCCAGGCCTCTTGTCAAAAGAGCAGAATCTTGCTTTCCCTCTTCCCACTTCCTCTACAGCCCCCCAGGGCAAATAGGACCCAGCGACCCAGTAATAGGGCCTTATGGCCTGGGAGTGCCTGCTCCACACAAGCCTGTTTCTTCACCCCTGCAACTTGTATAAATATTGCTTCACAGCTGGTATACAGGATGCCAAGGAAGCCTCAGAGACAACATCTGGATGTGCACCTGGGTTCCTGCCAGCCCCTCCCAACATCTGCAGTGCAAACCCAGGACCAAGGTTTGGTTAAAAGCCCAACTCAAAGCTGGTGGCACGTGTTTGGAAAGCACATCTAGACTGGGCGGAGGGGGTGGAAGCACTTGAGATCAGTGCCAGCTCAGGGCAAGTGCTTGTGGTGTTGGCACTGATCTGAGCTAGTGCTGGACCCAGGATGGCGGGTGTGGCCTCTGTGACCTCGGCCATGGGACTGTTGGGCGAGGGACAGAGGGGAGTGGTTACTTGTTTAAATGTAGGCAAGATTTTCTTTTGCACCCTCTGATAGCATTTCAAGTTGTTCCCTCTGCTTTTGGGGAAGGGGGCCAAACAGCAAAAGTTATAGGGTAACAGGGTGGAGCACAGGGAAGGTGGCAGGGACCTACATTTACTGGGTACAAGCTGTGGGGCTGGTGTCGTGCCAGGCTCTTTACTACGTGGGCTCTGTCCTTTACTTCTTACAACAGCCCTACAAAGTAGCTAGTCAGCTGGGGTTTGAGCCCAGGTTCATTTCCAACTATTTTGCCCTTGGAACTTTGTTTTCAGTGAAATTTCTTTTGGTGAGAATCCTCTTGTGTTAATAGTTCCATTTAAAAAACAGCAGAAGTAGAACAAACCAACAACAAAACAAAGAGGCAACCAACAGAATGGGAGAAGATATTTGCAAACAACACCTCCAATAAGGGGCTGATATCCAAAATATATAAAGAACTACAACTCAACAAAAAAACAAACAATCCAATTAAAAAGTGAGCAAAGGACATGAACAGATACTTCTCCCAAGAAGACATACAAATGGCCAACAGATATATGAAAAGATGCTCAACTTCACTAGCTATTAGGGAAATGCAAATCAAAACCACAATGAGGTATCACCTCACCCCAGTCAGAATGGCTATCATCAACAAGACACATAGTAACAAGTGTTGGAGAGGCTGTGGAGAAAAAGGAGCCCTCATACACTGTTGGTGGGAATGCAGACTGGTGCAGCCCCTATGGAAAACAGTATGGAGGTTCCTCAAAATACTAAGAATAGAAATACCATATAACCCAGGAATTCCTCTTCTGGGTACCTACTCAAAAAATGTGAAAACATTTACCCATAAAGATATATGTACTCCTACATTCATTGCAACATTATTCATGGTGGCCAAGACATGGAAACAACTGAAGTGTTTTTCGATAGGTGATTGGATAAAGAAGATGTGGTACATATACACAGTGGAATACTACTCAGCCGTAAGAAAACATGAAATACTGGCATTTGTGACAACATGGATCTTGAGAATATCATACTAAGTGAAATAAGTCAGACGGAGAAAGTCGAAAACCATATGATTTCACTCATATGTGGGATATAAAACTGAAAGCAACATTGGAACAAGACAAACAAATGAGAAACAAAATCTCATAGACACAGACAACAGTCAAGTGGTTTCTAGAAAGTAAGGGGGTGGTAGAAAAGGGTGAATGTGGTCAAATATATGATGATGGAAGGAGATTTGACTTTGGGTGGTGACTTGAAACCTATATAATTTTATTAAACAATGTCACCCTAATAAATTTAATTAAAAAAACACCATATTTCCCATAAGTATATATACATACACAAAATTTAACAATTTCTAAGGAGAAAAAATTAAAATTAAAAACAGCAGAAGTGAGGCTCAGAAAAGATTAGGTAGCATGACCAAGTTACCACTGCCTGTCAAGATTGGAGGCAGAACTCAAACCCAAGACTGTGTAACCTTGATCCTGCAAAGGCCATGCTTTCCCAACTGCCCCATGCTGGTCAGCATGTGCTCAGATCCCTAGCTCAGGCCTTGCTCACCCAACTTTGAAGGTTCAGAGCCTCTATGATGCCCTTTCAACAAAAGCTTCCCAAGCCAGTGTCCCATCCCCCTTGAGGCCTCAATTTCAACTAAAGCTACATGTGATAAGTGAATCCTAACTTCCTGGGCCAAGTCTGTACCAAAATGGTGACAAATTGAGCCCCTGTAGCCAGCTGTGGAGAAAGGGTATTGTGGAGCAGGAGGCTTCCAGCTCTGTTATGAAGGAGGCTGATGCTATTCCTGTACCTCAGGGGCCTACAGTTTCCAGAGAGTTCCTGGCTCCAAATCTGGAGTGGCCACGGCACGGTCCCTGCCCCAAAAATATACACTGGCTCTCGGCTTACACATAATGTAAATGTGAGTTCTTATCTTGGGGTGTTGGTTCACATGTTTATTCAAATATTTATGGAAAGTCAGCCCTGAGCACTTCACAGGTGTCAGGCCCATGGCCAGGGGTTTACCACTGGGCCCACCCTATTCTTCTCTGTGGTAGAACTTCATATCTAAGTTTTCCGTAAGCTGGGTTAGCCAATCTGCCTGAACAACTTTGCCGGATTTTTCCCCCCGAAACAATATTGTAACAAATCTCTCTTCAAAACTGAGCTCCAGAGGTTGGGGAGAAATTGGGAGTGACTGTTACTGGGTACAGAGTTTCTATATACGGTGATGAAAATATTCTAAGATGGATTATAGCGATGGATGTACAACTCCCAGTATACTAAAAGCCACTGAATCATACACTTTAATTGGGTGAATTATGTGGTATTGAACTATATCTAATAAAGCTATTACTTTAAAAAACAAACAAACAAACAAACAAACAAACAAAAATGAGGCCCAGAGAGGGGTAGCAGCTTACTCAAGGCTACACACAAGTTGATGGAGCAGCTCAGGCCAGACTCCAGGTTTTCTGATTTATGACTCTGGGGCTCTTTCCCCCTATCAGCCTCCCCGTAACCCTAAGCAAGGATAACTGCCAAGGTTCAGTGAGTGTGCAAGGCAGGGCCAGCCCTACGTGTGAGGGCTGGCAGCTGGACCTAAAGCAACAGAATAGGCAATGGAAAATGCTCTAGAACAGGAGCTTTAATTTAGGTCTGCCATGAGTGTGGCCATGCCCCTATCTGGATGCCAATGTCCCCATCTGTAAAGTGAAGCAGATGAGTTTGGTGACCCCTTGCAAAGGTTCCACCAGCTCCGAGGTTCTAATTATAAAGCACTGCAAGATGGAATAGAATGGCATGTCAGCTATATGGTCCTTCTCGGAGTGCTGCAAGAGGTCTTGGACACAACTAGGTGTTCCAATCAATGCTCCTCACTGCTAGTGATGACCAAGACTTTGCCGTGAGAGATAAATTCTCTCATACAATTCTACTGGGCCTTTCTCCATGGTGAGGGCAGGGGGTAGCTTGGTCCTGGTTTCCTTGCCAGCAGTGCTAGGTGGGAGAATAACCTATAATAGAAACCAATTGATCATGCCCTTTGGAAACGGCAGGAACCAGGTTCTTGGCCTAGCAGGCAGCCCCACCTTGTGCTGAGCTTGCCTCCACAGTGAAGGGAGTGATCACTGATGGATGCTGGTCTAACTCCTGCTGGACAGGATGTTTCCACATCAAGTCCCACTTCCTGCAGCTAGGCCTGGCCTCCGGTTCGCCCCTTCTCCTGCCATCTGGTCGCCTGCCCTCTGCCCCCTCCCCTTGCTGGGTGTTTACAGGCTGCCCTATCAGCCTGGGGAATCTGGGCCTCACCCAGCTGGCTGCCCCGCCCCACCAGCCTGCTCAGGGCCCTACCTGCTGTGGTTTCGTCACTACAGGCAGTCTGGAGAGCCCCCACTCCCCACCCCCACAGGAAGGGGGTGTGGATGACGGCTCTACTGAAACCTGAATATTCATAGTGCTTTATCCACCTTGCCCAAGCTGGGGGAGAGCATGCTTTATTTCTTCTATATTGTCATGTCTGTCTTCAGGCTGCTGGGGCAGGAATGCGGTACTTGGGCTGCTGAGGGGACTCTTTGGCTTGGAGTGCCCCTCAGCTCTTTTGTTCTCAGCCACTAAGAGATGAATGGGGATAACACTGAAAAGGCTCTGAGAGGACAGGCAGAGTTTTTTTGTTGTTTTTTCTTTTTTTTTAACAGCAGAGTACCATAACCACTCCAAGCTAAAGGTGGGGAGGAATGAGGAGCTGCAGGCTGAGTGTGGTGGCGGAGGAAAGGCAGGAGAATCCATGGGCATGGCCTCAAGCAATCCATGCCCAAACTTCAGAACCTCATGGGTCCCACACTGTCTCCATCCCACCCTGGGATCTGCTCACCCACCCAAAGTCCAACAACTTTCCCCCAGAACATAGGGCTTAGATTTAAACCAAGGAAGGGGACAGGATGGGGACAGTAAGCAAATGAACATGTTGCAGGTAATAGATTTCCCTTCCAGCATTTGGAGTAAGATGCTGAAAGTCCAAGTTCTGACCAGTCCGTTGGCAGGTCCCACAGGGACAGGGCCTGCTTGCCAAAGCTGACCAAGCTCCACAGCAGGAATCAAAGCCACAATCCAAACCTTGCTCATCTTCCAGGAGTTTCCATTTCATTCACTGATAAATCAATTAAATATATTTAGACAGTAGATTGCAACACTCACACTTAAGATAAAATGCCATATACTTCAAAGAAATTTTTATGAGACTGTGTACTTCTAGGTGTATAGCAAACAATTCAATAATTTGGAGCACTTGAGTGGGAAAGTTTGGAAAAACTCTGCTCAGGCAATTTTGCCATTAATGGGCTATGTAACAGGCATGCCATGTCACGTGGCTCTTGCAGCCTAGGGCCTCCCTCCCCCCTCTCATGCTACCCAGAGCTTCTCTCAAGCTTACTGACCTCAGTAGCAGCCAGGGCTCCACAGGCTGCCATCCCATCTCCCCAGGAATGATTTTCCCACCATTCAGACATATAAGCCATTTAATGTTCATGTGTTAATGAGTTAATATGTCACCTCTCTCTTGAACACATTTTCATTTTAAAACACCATCTGGAGCTACCTTGCTTTAACCTAAGGAGTGGCTCCAGAGCAATAGGGTAGGTGAGCCAGGGGTGTTTCTTGGTGGCTCTGCCTCCCGTCATACACATATTAGCCACGGAGGGACAAGGCCTTCACTATCTATTCCCAAAGCCTGTGGTCTCTGTTAGGAAGTCATACAGAGTAGATGTGAAAGCCTTTGAAAAAGCTAACAACTAGGCATGGTGCAGCAGAAAGCCCACTTGACTGGGTGGAGATTAAGTTCCAGTCGTGGCCCTGCCTCTGCCTACCTCCTCCCTCAGCCTTTGAGCTGGTACCAACTCCTACTCCAGGGCACACGTTTAGATCTATGGCTATGGCCACACCAGCCATATTCGGCAGAGCTCTACAGTCCAAACTCATCTACTTGGTTTCCAAAGGTCCTTTACAGTCTGACCCCACCCTACCTACTCAGCCTTGTTTCCCATGATTTCCCAACTCAAGCCTGGGCTTCAAGCCCAGTGGTCTCCTCATGGTCCCCTGAGGAAACATTCCAGGCTCATTGACAGAGTTTCTCAGGCTTACCATGCCCTTGCTGCTCTGTTTTGGTTTATCAAATAGTACGCATCCAGCAAGGTCCCAACCAAGTTCCCCAAACCCATGGAGCTAGTTATACCCTGATAACTAGAGTTCACACCCATGGAGCCTCCTTCTCTAAACTCCCATAGCCCTTAAATTCCACAAGATCTCTTAATCCCACAAGTCTTGAATTGCTCTTTAATTGTTTCATGTGTATGTCTTGTTTCCTCAACAAGCAGTAAAATCCATGGGATCAAGGCCTATCTCATCTTCTCTTGACTCTAATGCAGACATGGGCATTCATTAATTAAGTCCATGTCAATTCTCAGCCTGCGTAAGATCTCTAGAAAAGAGACCCCAGGTCCTGATCGGTACAGTCTAGGGGTGGGGTTAAGAATAGTTAGAGGGCAAAGGTCTCCAGGTTCAAACAGTACTTGTCCACTTTTGCTGCAAGCCTCTGTTAGGGGAAACACATAACAGCTAGAGCCATTTATTCCAAGCAGCATCTAGAAGGCAGCTGATGATCAATCAGGTCATCATCAAAGCACTGTCTCTTTGTACAAAATCAGTGCTTCTACCCCAGGGATACTGGGTACTGATTTCGTTACTGGACCCTTGGAAAAGACTTCATGATGCTGGATTAGTTCTAAAAGCTAAAATGATTCAAAAGAATGGGATGGATGGATAACTATATGAGAACAAGCTTTTTTTTTCTTTTTCTTTTTCTTTTTTAAGAGGCCTTTTGTTGTCTAGACAGACAAGACTGAAAAAGGACATGGCTGACATCTGTAAAATGATGTATAGAGCAGATAATCATGGACCCATTCACCAAAAATGGATTATTCTCATACACCGTTGGTGGGATTGTAAATTGGTGCAGCCACCATGGAAAACAGTATGGAGATTTCTCGAAAAACTAAACAGAGCTGCCATAGAATCCAGCAATTCCACTTCTGGGTATTTATCTGAAGAAAACAAAAACACTCATTCAAAAAGGTATATGCCCTCCTATGTTCATGGCAGCATTACTAGTAACAGCCAAGATATGTAAGCAACCTAGATATCCATCAGTAGATGAATGGATAAAGAAAATGTATTACACACACACACACACACACACACACACACATTATTCAGCAATAAAAAAGAATGAAATCTTGCCATTTGTGACAACATGAATGGACCTAGAAGATGTTATGCTAAGTGAAATAAGTCAGAGAAAGACCAATACCATATGGTATCACTTACATATGGAATCTAAAGAAAAACAAAAGAAATGAATAAACAAAAAACAGAAACAGACCCATCGATATAGCGAACAAGCTGATGGCTGCCAAAAGGGAGTGGGGGGATGGGAATAAAACATAAAAGATAAAAAGATAATAAAAATAAAAAATAAAAGAATGTTAGGAGCAACATATATAATTATAATTTAGAACAGACCCAATCAGTTCTTTACAGATATAATACTCAGATATTTACAAAAGGCCATAAATATTAGTTTGGTGCATTACAAAAAATGGGTTATAAATGCAAAGCAAATAAATAGTCCTATTTTGCAAATCCATAGTAAAGTTAAGGAATTTTTTAGACTACCAATGAGAAGATTAAGCATCTTCTAAAATGACAGTAACATCAGGGTCACCCATGGTTATAAAATAAGACCACAAAAACACAGCCAAGCGTATCTGTTAAAGCAATTAATAAATTCAGATATAAAAAGATGATATCAACAATCTGATTCTAAAATTCATATGGAATTGCAAGTGACTTAAAATGGGGGAAAAAGAAAACAACTTTGAAAACGAACAAAGTTGGAGGGCTACCACTACTGGATTTCAAGAATGATTATAAAGCTACAGTAATCAAAACAATTGGCAATGGTATAAAGATAAATAGTTCAATCAATGAAACAGAATATATAGAGGTCAGAAATAAGCCCACATATATAAGGACAATTGCAGTAGACTAATGATAGCTTTTTCAATAAGTGGGGATGGAATAATTAGATATTCATATGTAAAAAGAAAACAAATGAATTTGGATCCATACTTTTCACCGTACCGGAAAATTAACTTGAAATGGATCATAGACCAAAATGTAAAGCATAAAACTCTAAAACTTCTCAAAGAAATTACAAAGAATCTCAAAGAAATCTAAAAAAAATCTCAAAGAAATGTCTTCTCAAAGAAAGACAAAATATTCTTGACTACGTGAAGAGTTCTTAGATACATACAAAAAAATAAAAATTGATTAGTTGGACATTATCGAAATTAAAAACTTCTGCTCTTCAAAAACACTGTGAAGAGACTGAAAAGACCAGCCACAGGCTTGGAGAAAATCTTTGCAAAGCATGTCTCTGATAAAGATCTTGTATCCAGAATATATAAAGAACTCTCAAAACTCAACTACAGGAAAAAGAAAATACAAGACAATTTCAAAATGGGCAAAAGATTTGAACAGACATCTCACTAAAGAAGATATATGGGTGACAAATAAGTACATGAAAAGATGTTCAACATCATCATTCTTTAGGGAAATACAAATTAAAACCACAAGAGATACCACCGCACACCTGTTAGAATGGCTAAAATTAAAAAGACTGCCCACACCAAGTTTTGGCGAGGATGTGGAGCAACCGGAACTCTCATATACTGTTGGTAGGAATGTAAAATGGTGCAGCCACTTTGTAAAACGGCTTGACAGTTTCTTCAAAAGTTGAACCTGCAATTTCTGTATGATTCAGCCAATGCATTCCTACGTATGCAACCAAGAGAAAGAGACATATATAGCCATAGAAAGATTTGTGCAGAAATGTTTATAGGTAGCAGCTTTGTTTGTAATAGTCAAAAACTGGGAGGGGAACCCACCAAATGTCCATCAACTGATAAATAAATAAACGATGTATGGTATATCCGTACAATAAAATGGAATGAAATACTGATGTATATAACATGGATGGATCTTAAAATAAATAAATATGCTGAATGAAAGAAGCCATACAGAAAGAATGCATGCTATAATGATTCCACTTTATATAAAACTCTAGACAATGCAAACTATTACAATGAGTAGTAAATAAGCTGTAGAGCTCTAGTGCACAGTATAGCGAATATAGGAAAATATTGTATTATATTAATTAAACTTGCTAAGACACTAGATCATTACCACCATCACTAAAAACAGATAATTGTGTAAAGTAATAGGAAGGTTAATTATCAGAATGGCAGTCATATTACAATATATAAATGCATCAAATGAACATGTTGCACACCTTAAATTTACACAGTTATATATCAAATATATTTATAATTAAAAAAAGAAAATGCATACTAATCAATAGTGACAGAAAGCAGATAAACCGTTGCTCATGATGAGCATGAGGGACTGCAAAGGTGCACAAGGAAACTTTCAGGGTGATGGTTTCACAAGTATATACATATGTCAAATATTATCAAATTGCACCTTTTAAATATGTGCAGTTTCTTGTATGTCAATATTACCTCAATAAAGCCCTTAAATAAAGAGAAAGTAAAAGGTCCCCATCCTGGATAAAAGAACAGCAGCAAACACTTAGTGTGTAAATTTTACTAAGTCACATTACAATGTAATTTAACTATGGAGAATTTTATTTTGTAACAGCAGTAAAGACAAAAGAAGCAAACACCATGTTCTCCTAGAAAACACATTCGTTGGTGCCACCAGTAGAGACAAATTCTGAACCTTGGGACTTACTGAGTGTGCTGATTCTAGTGGGTTTATGTTGTGTTATCTTTTGCTCACTCTCATGCCAATGTTATTGTCCACATTGCTTGGAATGCCCCTATAGCACAGTCCATGCTTTCTCTTTCCTCTTTTGAAAAGCCATCTGCCCTCTCACTTCCAAGAAGTCTTCCCCAGTGAAGCTGAGAAGAAGAATGATCTTCCTCTAAATAAGCCATAGGCCCCATCATCACCCAATCTATAAACCTGAAGTGCCCTAGGCTGGTTGGCACTTCAGCTCTGCCTGCTGTGGGGCTAAGTGCGTATGTATTACTACAGCCCTAGAATTGGGTTTAAATCCTTCACAGCAGAGGGCTGGGCGGTTCTGTGTGTGCGCACGCGTGTGTGTGTGTGTGTGTCTGCGTGTGTTTAAGATTAGCGTGGCGCCAAAAGTGGTCACCTAATGAGACAGGTGTTTTCTGTGCATGGATTCTCAGAGAATCAGCAGAGCTGAACTAGTCTCTTATCCTCTGAGGGCATTATGGGAAAAAAGATATTATCTCTTAAATGTATGTCTAAGTACCTCCTTGTTATCAGGTCATCAGGAATTTGGGGAGGTTAAGACTAATTGCCCACTGTCCCATCCCCTGAGGCCTAGCAGCTCTATACTGAGGGATGAGAACCAAGGGACTAAGTGAAGTGGCTCAGGGGTGGTCCAAGTTTATCCTGGGCCTCCTGGCCCTGCGGGTGGCCACAGGCTCTTCAAGTGAACAGTGCATTTGATAGCAGATGGAACCTCTAAGTTCCTTTCTGGGAGGCCTTTGGAATGGGAATGTCTAGGAACTCTTCTGGCCAAAGGCAGTACCCCAACCACAACCCCAGGGCTCTGGGCTTTGGGCCAGACTGGAGCCATTATCTATTCTAGCAAAAGGAGGGAGAAAGTGAGCAGTGTTGGCCAGTTGGCTCCCAGAGGTTAACATTCAGTAGTGTAAAAACAACAAACTGATGATTGCTAAATATTTGCCAGGGGTAGAATGTGAGTCCTGCCCTCAGAGGAACTAACTTACTCTGATTCCTGGACCAAATGATACTCAAGATGAAAGTGGTGAAAAGACGGTAATGTTAATAAAAATATTAAAGACTTGGCTTTCACTCTTCACCACAGCACTGCCTGCCACTAGGAAAGACTATAACACACACACACACACACACACACACACACACACACACACACACACACACCTTCTTCCACATCCCCTCCTTATCCTGTGTGATGAGAGCATTAGCAAAAAGTTAGCAGAAAGATCTGGAAAATCTCCTTTTTGATTTTTGAAATGGGTATGACGTGCCCTCCAGCACTGCCAAAGAACCAATTGATCCCTGGAGCCTGACGAAGTCAAGGGTGTATGAAAGGGAAATGATAACAACAACAACAATAATAATAGCCACAAGAATAATAAGTTAGCATTTATTGAGTGGTTACTATGTGCCAGGCACCATGCTGAGTGCTTTACATGCATTTTTCCCTTTAATCCTCACTCCAACCCTGTGAGGTGAGCACTGAGACCCAGAGTGGTTAAGTGATGAGCCCACAGTCACACAGCCAGTAAGTGGTAGGTCTGGGATATGAAAGCAGAGAGCCTGTGCTATTCCCCTCCTCTGGAAAATATGCTTCTCATATTGGGTTAGACTAGAAGAGGAAAGGAAGCTTCAGGAAGGGCAGGTGGACTGAAAAGCAGCAAGTGCCAGAACCGGAACAAGAAAATGATCCATCAGGAACGTGGGATCCTAAGACAAAGCTTACTCAACCAGAGCAAGGTTGCTTCTTGCTGGTCTGTCTGAGAAATGTTCTGGCACTTTCCCTTGCAGACCCTCCTGCATGAAACACCCTTCCTTGCTGCGCAATCCTCCTTCTTACCCTGGAAGCAGGCTGGGGTCTCTTTGCAAAGAAACTCACTTTAGGACACAATTTCCCAGCCAAGAAGTCAGGGCACTCTGGTGTGTTCCTGCGGTGTTGCAGTGTCCTAGGGAGGGGGCAGGACAAAGGGGCAGTGAGAGAGGAAAAGTGATGCATGGAGGCTGTATGTGTATGTAGGTGTTTATATCCAATTAAACCCAACAAGGGCCAAGTCCTCCGTCTCCACCCAGCCAAGGGAGACACAAAAGCAGCAGAACAAATATATGGCTAGTTTTTGCCCTTGCCAGGTGGTCTGGGTAGCAACACGTGGGACTCTCCAGACCCTTTGGTTCCCAGACGGATGAGAAAATAAAAATCGCTGTCCTCCACCCGAACCTCTGGGCTTCCAAAGAACTCCCAGAAGCCTGGGGAAGTTGGGACCCAACCAGCCTGTGCCTGCCATGAACACCAGTAGCATGTCAGTCTTCCAGTCCCTTTGGTGCCCCCTATCTTTCTTTTCCCTCTCTTCTCACCAGGGCCTGTGTGTGTGTGTGTGTGTGTGTGTGTGTGTGTGTGTGTGTGTGTGTGTTGGGGGGGTTCAAACTGAAAATCCCCTCAGCTTGGGTGGCAGGGAAAACCTGGCCATCCTTTGTGTCTTTATCAATACAGGCTGGTCTCCTAGTCTGGGCCAGCTACTTTATATCTCCTGGAATAGAGATTGGGGTCTGCACAGAGCTACCCGCTAGCTGACCTGGTCTTTTATGTGACATGCATTTGCCAAACCAATTATCCAGGCTTCCAAGGTTAGTCTATGGCCAGGGAAGGGAGAAAAAGGTGTGTTTTCTTCCCTTTCTACCTACCCAAATCTCCCCCATGTTGCCCCACCCCACTTCAAGGCCTAGCTTGAAGTGCAGCTCTCACAAAGCCTTCCCTCCCTCCTCTAGCTGCTGCTGACCTCAGAGCCCTGGCTGCCTCTGGCCCCTGCTCCAAGGAGCACAATTAGCACCTGACCAACCATGGGCCTAGCTGCTTGTCTCCCCTCTGATTGTTTCAGTGTCTTTGTCATCTCCCTCCACCTCCTTCGCACCTCCCACACAACACCTAGCACAGGTTGGGCACACAGTAGGTGTTAATAAATGTCTGTTGAATGGAAACTCAGCAACCCGTATGAGGTCGGAACCCTCACATGCTCCTCAACCATCAGTTCCTTGGCAATCAGTGCTGGGGCCCAGGCTACAGGGCATTAGTGGCAGGGCCACGATTACAGGCCACACGAAGCTCGGCAGCCAGAGATTTGCAGGCAGGTTGGTGTTGATGAGAAAAGCCCCTGACCCCTAGGAAAGCGCCCATGGGATTCTGGGTACCTCGGGTGAGTTTCTTTTCTCCCCTGCAGAACTAGTTTTCAGTCTGCGAACCACAAAGAAAATAAATGGGCAGTGAAGCCAGAAACATCTTTATAGTTTAGAAATCCCACAGAGATAACCAAGCCCATGTTGGGGTCAGACCCAAGACTGAGGAGAGAAGGCTGCCCAAAGCCCTTCCCAGCTCAGCAGGGACCTTTGGGAGATGCAGGGGACATGACAGGCATGGGTCCTGCCACTCCCGGGACTAGAAGAGTGTTTGGGGTTCACCCTAAATAATGCCAGCCTGCCCTGGAACCCAACAAATGATGCTACTGAATGCTCGTCACCTGCAACCCATGCAGGAACCAGGTCTCCCAAACCCAAGGACAGGTCTCCGTTCAGGGGAGCATCCAGACCAGAACCCAGCCAAGGGTACCCAGGCAAGGAGAGGCCTCCAAGTCTGGGGTACCTAGTTCCCCACACTGGCTCAAGGATTCCAGCCTGGCTTTGACTTATGGTTATTTCTATAGATGACCTAGCCACTCTCCCCGGCCCCTTTCACATCTCCCACCCCAACTGTAGCCCACACCAACCATATATACAATCTGAGAACGTGGGCAGTGTCCTCTTCACTGACATATTTTCCTCACTGCCACTGGTGCCTGGTCCGGGGACTAGCTCTTAGTAAATGCTTGCTGGGTTGAATCTGAGCGTTAGGCACTGCATTAGGCAGTATCACCACGCTAGCCCGCACTTACTGTGTGGCATACATGTTTCTGATAAGCAACTTATGTGTATTGATGTATTCAACCTTCAACTCAACCTTATGAGGTAGGTCCCATTAGACAGATGAGGAAACTGAGGCATGCAGTTGACTGGGATCACAAGGCTAGTAAATAAGGAAGCTGGATTTAGATGCAGACAGTCTGGCTCTAGGGATTGGAGGGAAAAATGAGAAAGTTGGGGGTGGGTGGTGAGGACCAAGGCCAAGCTTAGGAGCAGGGATTTCTCTGGGAAAGCACTCTCCTCAGCCTTTGTCTGGCAGGGCCTCTTGGGGACAAAAGCCCTGATTTTTGCAGGCTAGGGGCA
This sequence comes from Rhinolophus ferrumequinum, assembly GCF_004115265.2. Lineage (NCBI taxonomy): Eukaryota > Metazoa > Chordata > Mammalia > Chiroptera > Rhinolophidae > Rhinolophus > Rhinolophus ferrumequinum. Next base: position 25,915,480 of record NC_046284.1, on the reverse strand, counting down.
TTTTTGCACATCCTACCAATCAGGCCCATGAAAGACAGACCACAGCACCCTTATTTTTAACTCCCAATATAGGATAGAGGCGACAGAAGCCACAGTGCTACCACTTAGCCCTAAGTAGGGGGAGGGTGGGTTACAGGCCCCCAGCTTGTCCAGGGGTGGGCGCCAGTTCCTGAGCAACGAGGGAGCAAACAGTGCAGCAGTGGGAGGAATGCCAGACATAGTTGCAAACAAGCCACTCCTTCGGCTCACAGTGGAGGCTGGGTGAGGGTGGCAACGTGGAGCCTACTCAATGCCCCCCTCCCCCCACAAGACATCCCAGCCTTTGAACCCAGGCTCAGTGACAACCATATGCAAGGAAGCCTCTTCCCTACACCAGCCGGCATAGGAAGTCATCCAGGACAGCTCAGTCCTTCACTTAACTCAAGATAACTCCCTGGTAGGCTGTTTCTGCTCTGGGTCCACTGATTTAATGTGAGAAAGCGCCTTACAACTGGTTAAACTCTGTAACTAACTGCAGGGCATTCTTGCCAGGCATATGTGTTCCCTGGGCATTTTCAATGCCAAAGGGGAGAGCTAGATCTGTTCCCTGCACCCCCTTCCCACCTGGCACTCAGGCCAGGGGTCATCTCACGGGGTGAATCCCCGATGGGCGTGCCCACCAGCTGTTCAGGGCCCAGCAGTGGCGACTCAGGCCCTGGGGTGGTGACCTCACTTCCGCTCCTACCTCCCCACCTCCCCAGCACTCCTCCCATTTGAGGCCCCACCAGGCAAAAATCGAGAAGTCCAAGGTTAACTGTTCCTCCCCACTTTAAGAGCTAATTAAAATGATTAGCCACAATGAACTGTCAAACATTAACCAGAAGAAGCTGCAGGACCAGACAGGCCTTAATCTCCGTCAGAGGGATGAGGGGCAGGAATCAAACGGCTATCAAATTCCCTGGCTGAGGTGTGGTGGTGGTGGGAGCAGCCAGGGAGAACCTGGCTGAGCCAGGAGCCAAGGGGTCAGGAGGTGACTCTGGTCGTAAAGGCCACGGCCCCGCACACAGTAGTGAGGAAAGGGCGGCAGAGTTAGGTGCGGTGGAGGGACCAGGAATTCATAAGGGCACTACCGCCTCAGCAGTCTCCAAAAGCACGGCACTGTCGGCAGGGGATCCCGCGCTGTGTGGATGCGGACTTCCCTAGCCGGCAGCTGAAGAGGGAACAGAGAGGCGGGAGAAGTCGGGAGAGCAGCGGGAACGCGGCAGCGGGAAGGCAGGCGGCTGGCTCACACGCAAACTCCAGTCCCCGCCAAGAGGTCTCTATTTTGGCTATTGAATTATTCGTGTGTGTGTGTGTGTGTGTGTGTGTGTGTGTGTGTGTGTGTCTTTTACCCTAAGACGCCTGGCCCCAGTTTTTGTGTGTGTAAATTACCCTACGGCGCCTGGCCCCAGAAACCCCATGGGCCACCGGATAAATCTTAACAGCCCCGCTACAGTCCCGACCGACCCCCTGTCCTCGAGCACCCAGCTTCTGGGGGCCTGTTGTCGCGACCGAACCCGTCAAGGAACCCGGGCTGCCCAGGGCACGGGAAAACTAGCCCCCCCACCCCGACTCGGAAAGTTGATTCTGCTTCTAACCCGGGATCAGGAGCCCAAGTTCCCGAACACACACACGGTGGGGCGAGGCAAGGGCGGGACTCAACACGCCGCGCTCTCCCCGCCTTCCCTGGGCCCCTCAACCCCTTCACTCTGGGGCCCCGGCGCCCCTGATCCCGCCTTCAGGCAAACTTTTCGAGGTCCCCGAAGGCTCGGAAGAACCCGCGCCATCGACGTACCTGAGGCGGAGTGGGCTCGGTCGCCCGGCCAGGTCGGTCGCCGTGCTCCCCTCCCCGCTCCGGGGGCCGAGACACGGGTCCCCAGCCCCGCCAGCCCGCCTTCTCCCCTCAGAAGCCTGGCCGGGCAAGTGGCGCCGGGACTTCGGCGCCGGCGAAAGGAGAAGTGGAAGTTGAGCGCGGCGCCGCGTCGGTCCCCGCGGCCGCCCCCTCCCTTCTTCCCTCCCTTCTCTCCTCCCTGCCCGCCTGCCCCCGCGTCCCCGCGCCCGTGACTCACCTCGGCGCGGGGGCAGGCCGGTCGGGGCGGGCGAGGCGCAAGGGCTCTCCCACACGTCGCGCCGCCAAAGGCAAGTTGGAGGGCGAGATGCAAATACCAGGTGAATCGGCGGCGCCCCGGAGAAAACGACTCCGGGGGGCGGGGTGGACTCGGGCGGGGGGGCCAGGCCGGCGGCAGGGGCGGCGGGGGCTCCCGGGGAGGGGGCGCAAGCCAGCGGAGACCTGCGCTGAGACAACCGAGCGAAAGGGGAAATTGCACCAGAGCCACACACGTCCCCGCAGGCGGCTGCTGGGGCGGGCGCGAAGGAGGCTGGGCGGGAGGGAGGGAAGAGCAGGAGGGAGGGACCGACGGGAGGGACCGCGGGCTAGCGGGGTGGGGGAGGGCGCGAGGGAGGGAGGAGGCGTCTTGGTGGAAGCAGCGTCCCTCCATCCGTGGCCCGCTGCAGGCGACAGTAAAGCAGGGAGAGCCGTGCCAGGGTGGTGGTGGGGGTCCCTCGGCCTGTCCTTCCCCATTTAGACTCTCTCGTCCCCCGGGGACGGCGAGGGCAGGGCTGCCGCAGAGCCCAAGGGAAGTCGAGCCTGGGCCCTCCTGGTTTGGGAAGGCCAAGAGGATATGAATGAGGTAAAGGTTGGAGAGAGAGGAGCTGGCACAGCAGGTGCAAAGGCAGCCAGAGTTAGGGTGCTGGAAGAAAGATCATGTCCCCTTCTGTCCAAAGCCAGGCCGCTCTGCTTGAGGCACCCACTTGAACCTCGGTCTCCCCTTCTCTCCCCCACCTTATGCTCTCCTCTGACCTGCCTTAGCCTCCACACCAGCTCCTCCGCCCCCACTGATCCCACAGCTAAGAGGTTCTAGGAGGGAGGCGCTGGGAATTGTGACTTCTTAAGGCTGTACAGAGTCTGGAGGAGGGTGCCAACCAGGCCTCAGCCCTGGCATCTCTTTGGCAGAAAGCAGCCAAGCTGAAGGGGCCCCAGGGGAGGAGGTCCCTCTGAGGGGCAGGGGTGGCCAAAGGGCCTGAGGTTCAAGGACCTGCTCAGCCACTAGCATCTGCCTGCTTTCCCAGCCCTGGGAAAGGATGGGTGATGATGGTGATGGCAGCTGCAGATTACAGGTCTCCAGGGAAAGAAAGACCTAAGGGCTGCACTGGGACACTGGCCCTTGAGACCTCTTGGCTACCGATAGCCACATCCCTGAGATAAACTGCAACAGCAAATTTCCACTTTTTTTCTTTTGTAAGTGGGCACGCTTTACCCAGGGGATTCTGGATCCTGGCGACAAACAGGTGTCTGCCGGCCTCTTGCCCATGAGGCTCTCCTCTCAAAATTGTGGTAGATCCCAGCCGTCTCTTAAGCTCCCTTTATCTTGACTTTGAAACTCACTAATGGATACACACACATTTTGCTAAAAATTCAGCAGTCTCTAACAACAGACAGATTTGGGTTCCTATTCCAGCTGTATGTCTTTGGGCAAGTCATTTAAAAGCTCTAAGCCTCACCTTCCTTATTTTCAGATTGGCGATAGTAAGAATGTAAAGGACAAGGCTGTGCTATTGAATAAGGTATCCTATGGCTATGGTGGTGCCTGTTGCCTAGGAAGTCTGTTTGTTAGCTACCTTCAGCAGCATCTTCGTCCTCATTTTGCTTTTCTCTACCCAGACTAATTGTGGATCTCTCCTGTGAATGTTTGTGGTTTAAACCAAAGCTGAAGCCTCAAGGCACAGAAAAGCCAGAGCAGAGGTCTTCCTCTTGGGAAGGGCAGGGAGAGAGGACAGCACTGTGCCGACCACCTCACAGTGACTGGCCCTACTGTTTGCCAGGGACCTGGTGCCCACAGTTTGTGGGAATCCCTTAAGTTCCCACCTTCCCCAACAACTCGGAACTAACCAGAACCCCATGATCTGGGAGCTGCAGCCAAAGCAAACCCCACCCCCTTGATGAAAATCTTGTGCCAACCTCGCCTTGGGGAGCCATGGGCCACCTGAATGACCTTCCTGACTCTGTGGCTTCAGGTCAGCTGAGCTGCCCTTCCTGATGACCTTGCTGCTCCCTAGCATGCCAGCCCTTCCCCACCTGGCTCCCTGCTCCTCCACTTACCAGTAGGGTGAGCCCCAGCCAGGTGGGGCCAGCTGGCTGAGATCACCACTCCTGACGACAGCCATGCTGTCTCTGCCAATGGCTCATTCCCTGAGTTGGCAGGAATTCCCCTTCTCAAGTTGCCTGTGGATGCCCAGCCCGTGCCATACAGCGTGCACTCTCAGCCTCTCTCCTTCCAGCACTGTTTTACCCTCACTCTCCAACCCCTACTCGGTCCTCTCAGGCCTCACAACCTGGGTCCTTCCAGAAGCAGAGGGGCCTCCTGACTGCCCTAGCCTGTGTAGGGCCACCTCCACACTTCTGCACTCAGCTTGCCTTTCCACTTTGGCAAATTTCTCAGCCTCTCTTTCAAGCAGTTCCTGACAGCCTATGTTCTTCTATAGATCACCCCGGGTTCTTTGGACACAAGGTGGCTGGTTGCTTTCCCCCTCCCTTAACCCCTTGGCCTCAACAAATTCTATACCAACCTGTGGCCAGGACAAAATGCCATAGTGCCACAGCTTCTGTGGTCATGGCCCTTACTTTCCACCCCAGACACATGCTAGAAAGTCGTCCATCAATCAGACTTTTAGAATGAGAAGCATATTCAAAAGCCAGGAGAGAAATTATAGTTTAAAAAGAACCCTCCCACCTGTAAAACTAAAAAGTCCCTATAATCCTTTTGATCTAGCCAGCAATCATGCCTCTGTTAATATGTTCAATAACTCCAGGTTTGCTTCTATTGGGTTTATATGACGAGGCCCTAGCTAGATCCAATAACAGACAGAAAGCTCTAAGTCCCAGGTCTTCGTTGGCATTTGTTTGAAAAAGATTGTTAAGTAGCTGCAAAATAAAAGACTTCCTTGGGCTAGCTTATACCAAAGGGCTCTCTCCTGAGATGACATCTGTTGTCCTGGCCAATATTGGGGGGGGATAATGGGGGTGGGGTGGGGGTGTGCCTAAGCTAAAGTACAGACACACAGATGAGAGGATGTAGTTGGGAGCAACTTCCCAGACTATACTTTCATCTGGCCAGCCACCATCCTTGGTTGGGGCTCTTGGGATGCCACTTGGCCCCAACCAAACCCTGCTCTCATTTAAATGGAGGTTATACCTTTCCCCTTCAGGCCTTTGCTGGGACATGCCCCCCCCCACGCCCCCGCACCATGAGAGCCCCTACAAAATTTCAGAGGACCCCTGGGTTTCACTTCTTTGAGGTCTGGACAGCAGCTCAAGGGCCTGCCTGGAGGCCAATGACAGCCCTGACATAGGACGTGGGAGGTGCCATGTGCAAGCCTAGTGTTTGGAGGGAGGACAGATTCAGTGCCCTCCAGGCTGGCCCTCTTGGTTGGTGGGAGATTTTTGGAGTGGGGGTAGGGGGAGGGCCCTAATCCTGTGGTTCATTTGCAAAAATAAGGCAGAAGTGGCTTGGAACAGAGTTCAGCAAGTGAGGGCAAACCCCTGGAGTCTCTAATCCCACTGGTCCCTAGCCTCTGTCTGGGAGCCAGGGCTCGGCCTGGAGAAGTCCCTCAGACCAGGGAGGAGGGCTGATGCCTGCGCTAGGGCACCTATCACAGGCAGCGGCACACCGGAGTTTTCAATGGAGCCACAGTTAACCCCTCAGCCCCCAACATCTGCTGGCCCAACACCCATCTTATGTGGCAGGCCACCTCACTGTGCCCCATGGCCCTGCGGAGAGGCCAAATGATGTTCCAAAGGTGCCTCCCCTCATGGCCCGCAGGACAACTGAGTGGGCCTAAGATGGCCTTGGCCCAAGGGGCTGCTGCTATGGGCAGGGGTTGGGATTTGGGAGGTGGGGTGGGCAGAGGGATGCCAACACATGGAGGCCTTCTGTAGGCCCTTGGATGGGCTGGGGGACAGGGACACAAGCAGCCATTAAGCTGGGTGTTCCCTCCTCAGGTGTAAAGGAGGCTCAGGTGAGTGGAGGGCACTCCAGTGGCATCGCACGGGGCGCTATACATTATGTACGGTGAATAGCGCCCCCCCCCAGTTGTGCAGGGTGGTGGGAATAAGGACAGACCCAGGAGATTTGGGAGGGGGCGCCTAAATGGAAGGAGAGATCAGGAAGGACTCAGACTGGGATACTGTAGTGGGGACACCGGGCCTGACTCCAGATCTTCAGGATGGGGATGAGGCGGGGTAGTGGGGAGAGGCTTGAGGGGGACTTGTTAGCCCCCAATTCCACCCACTTCACCACTTCACATCCTGCCAAGGGACAGCTGAGGGCTGAGGTTTGTACCAGGAGGTAGATGATTCTGCTCTTTCAGGATTGCCCCATCCCACGAGGAGGAAAGCACAAGCCTGAGACATGTGCTAGACAGTGGCCCAATGGGAACGCAGCCACTCCTCAGTTTCCCCACCCAGCCCCCACGACAGGGGTCAAGGGTTGTTGTTGTTGTTTAATCCACAAAAAATATATATTTAATGTCTATAAAGGTGCAGTATGAGTCATTTCACGGAATGTCTAGGCCCCTTCGTTGGCAGCAAACACACTTTCCAGCCCTCTTTTGAGGAAGCCATCCAACTTGGCTGCTGCCACCAGTTTGTGTGTGAGAGTATGTGTGAGTGTGTGTGGGTCTCTGTGTGGGATGGGTCTCTGTAGGGCCTTGCCTGCCTATGTCTGTGTCCTTGTGGGTCTCAGATGTGCATGAGGGTGTAACTGTGGCCGTGTGTGTGTGTGTGTGTGTGTGTGTGTGTGTCTGCAAGGCAACATGGTATGTGAGTCTGTGCGTCTGAGGGTGTCTACGTGTACATTTTTTTCCTCATTGCTGCCAAATTATCTTCCCATCTCTCCCCTCACAAAGTGAAGGCCTGGCTGAGGAAAGCTAGCAGTCCAAAAGCGGGGCAGCTGGGGAGGGGAGGGGAGCTGGAGGGAAACCAAAGCAATTCCACTCGTCGTCGGAGGAAAGTGTCAGCCAAGGATGAAACTGAAACCGAGGCAGCAGCTCAGCTCGAAGGCACCAGCACCCTGGGATCGTCCAGGGCTTTGGTTCCTCCCACTCCCTCCCCACCCCCCTGCAGCCGGCTGTGCAGATTAGTCAGCTTGAAATTCCCATCCCTGCAGCCTCAATTTGGGACTGAGACTGTGAGGCCTGGCTAGAAATTGGCTGGTGGTTAGCACGTGACCCCATTATCACATTAACACAAATTAGTATATCAGATCCTCTCCCAGTCACCTAGTGGGGCACTGGGCCAGGCTGGAGGGAGGGGCCGAAGGTTTGGCACTGCTGGGGAGGAGAAGCCTGCCCGAAGGCATCAAGACAGGGGGTAGGCTGAGGATTGCAGCAAGTCAGGTTGGGGACAGAGGGAACGTCAAGCTTTGACAATATGATCTTTTTCCTAGGTCTTGCTTTGGGAGGGGACACCTTGGTGAGGGTGTTAATAGAAAGGAGGGGGTTTCCAGGAATAGCTGGGCACCGCCCTGTAGGAAGGAGGCCCGGGCTCTGAGGTCTGGGAGGGAGACAGACGGTATTTCTCCTGGCACACACTGAAACCTGGGAACATTTAGGATCTTTTGGGTTATTTCCCCTTTTCCTCTTCTTTATGGAAAATCCTTAGATAACTTTCTCAGATGGCTTTGGACATCCTGAAAGCAGGAGAGCTGGACTGACTGACAGAAGAGGCACCCAGAACACTAGTACAGGACATGGCTTTTACATCCTGGCAGAGAAAAGGAAGGCACACTCTGTAATATGTAAAGCTGTATCATGGGAATAGCCACTGGAGCCTCTGAAAAGGGTGAGGTTAGAACCCCAACAACTTTTTGTTTTTCTGCTTAAAGGTGTCTTGGCCACAGGTTATTTTTGTGCCCTGATACTCTCAATATGTTAACTAAACAACTACCACATAATCATGAACCAACACGGGAAGGTCAGCAGCATCATGACTCCTAGAGCTCAGGGCCTGCAAGGAGGAAGGACACAAAGTTCTATGTATTGAGGCAAAAATTGCAAGTTTGAGCCCCAGATGGGCCTCTTAGCTTTTTTTTTTTTCTTTATGGCTGCAGACAACCAGATTGACAAACACGGAATCCCTAACCGTCGCCCTACATCCAGCCCAAGGCTGAGCCCCTACTCCTCATCTAGGCTGAGCCCGGGTCCCAGACTAGGCCCCAGCTCCGTGCAGGAGGTGCATTCTGGGTCTTAAGGGGGACAGGCTAGAGAGTGGCTGTTCAGGGAAACCCACCCCCAAGGCCCGAGACGCGACTCAAAGTTTCCATTCCACTGCCCGCGGTTTCTGAGCGTCGTCAACGCAGAGGAAAGACACCCCGCAACCGCAATCCCTTTGCTGAAGGTGAGCCGCGTCAAGGTCGGCGGAGCCCAGGAGGTGGCCCGAAGGACTATTAGAAGCGCGCCCGAAACTGCCCCACGCTTAGGCGCTACCGCAGCAGGCCGGCTCTCGGGATCTCCCGCCACGTGGGGGGAGCGCCGGGCCCCCGAGGCAGTGGGGGATCTAGCGCCCCTCCAGCCTCTCTCTGGCCACCCCCTTTCTCGGCTCCCGCCTTCCAAAGCCGTGATCCCCGCGGGCTGAGCTCCGCCCCTGACAATCAGTCTTGTGCCCAGGGCGCCTCCGCAGCGCCACCTGCAGAAGGGACACGCGGCGAGCGGCGTCTGGGGTCTAGGCGGGAACTGGAGTCCTGGAGGGAGGAGGAAGAGTGGAGAGAGGGTCGGCTCCCTGGTGGGAGCCTTCCTGGCTCTCGCTTGGCCTCCCCTCGCCGCCCCAGCCCCAGGCGGCCCTGGCAGCCCGGATTCCGTCCACGCCTGCCCGGCGCAGGCAGCCGGCGGCTCCGACCCTGCACTCCTGCTGCTGCACTCCCAGCGGCCTCCTGCCCCGGGCGCCTCTTCTCGGGAAGCAGTGAAGTCACACTGAGCCCGATCCGCTGACTCATGAGAATCCTGCCCCGTCCCTGGCACACCCCATGAAACTTCCCCTCAATCCCATCTTTCCTGCCCCCGCCTCCCCCTCCCCCCACTTTCCTCCGGTCCTGTCAGGCAAGCAAGGGCGGCTCCGGGCTCCTGGGGAAAGACTCAGTGGGGCAGCTGGGAAGGAAGTGGCGGGCGAGAGTCCCCATGGAGACCTTCGAACTTCTATGCCAGCCAGGCCTCTTAGTGCTGTTTTGGGGCACACAGGGAATGCCCGGAAGGGAACTGCATGTTCCCAACTCTGGGCAAAGCTCCCCCACTAAGATAACCTTTTGCAATTATCCACTTCCCACAGGGAGCACCTGCTGAGAAGAGGGCGTCTGGGGACTTCCTTCTGTCCGCAGGGCTTTGGAACTGGCTGGGAAGGTAACTCTGAAGCTGAAGTCTCTTTTTTGCAACCTCCTGTTCCAAGGAACGGGCCAGCACACTGGCTTGTGCTACCATGGGGACAAGTGTGGAGTGCTCTGAGCCTTGAGCTGTCCTCAACCTTTGCATTAAGTCTCTGTGGCCTTTCCTCCTAGAACTTGGTGCTGTCCTGGCACAGGTTGAGGTGGGGGTGACTTTGAAGCAAAGGATTCTATTTTCACTACCACCACCACTTCCATCCCACTGTGCCACACTAGTTTGAGGACTCCAGCTGGAGTGGGAGACCAAAATCCCACTCCGGTTGCTTGGAATGAGGATCCCACCCTGGTGGCTGAGGACCTCAGGCCGGGGCCAGGGAAGGCTTCAAGCTGAAGGAGCTCTGCTGGTCTCCGAAACACCTAAAGCTCCCCTTTCCCTCCGGAGGGGCAGTGATCTTTAGGCATCCTTTCTCACTCAGCAAATCATGGACTGATTTTTTTTTTCTTTCCCTGTATTCAGTTTCCTTTTGTTTCTATGGAAGGAGCCAGGTGCTGCTGAAGTTTGCACGCTTCCTGGCTCATTTGTCACTGCATTTCGGGGCTGGGCTATGCTAAGGCCATGGCCACTGTAGAAATGGTCACAGATTAATAGCAAAGGGGGTGAACAGGCTTGTCTTGGGGCTTTTATGGCATAAGGTGAGGGGTGCTTCTGAGCTCTTCTCTCATCAAGTTGAGAGCTGCCCTGGGTTATGGTGGCTTGTCCACCTACATGTTCTGCAGGGTGTGCTTGTTGGGGATTGGAACCATTAAATGGTTGGGTAGGAATTGTATATTATAGGATCATGGCTGAGAATAGTCTCATCATAAAGCCTTCCTGGGGAAATTCTGGGCTCAAAGCCCACTTTTTTAGGGGTTGAAGGAAGCCACCCTTTCATGGACCCAATTTTGAGGCTGTCAAACTCTCCATGGAGAGCAAATAAGGCAAGGTGCAATTTCTAGGGGTCCTCTGTCTAGATGTAACTTTCTAAGTCAAAGAAGAATCATAAGCTACAAACAAACAAACACACAAAATCAAACCTGTAAATTTAGTTGAGCCAATGGATAGCAGAAGCAATGTGGGGAGACGTTTGTCAAGGGCTCTCAACCTTAGAGATGAAAGACAACTGAGTCCATGAAAAGATGAAGAAATTCCTGTGCAAGCAACTGGAGAGACTTTGCTGTACACAGGACATTAGAGCTGAGGGTGGAGGGATGATCCTGTCTGTTCCCTTCATTTTACAGAGGAGGCTGCCCAGGTCCTCTAGGAGTGACTGGTAGAGCTGAGACTCAAATCCAGAAGAGTGCGCTTTCCACTGTTCTCCACTGCTTCGGGAAACACACACACAGACAGGGAGCACTTACTGGAACCTGAAGAAGAAACACAGGGAGAAGGAAAACAAGGGGAGGGGGGGGACCTGCAGAGATTCAGAGAAGCAGGGAAAATGAAAGGAGTGAGGAAAAGTGAAGAGAAAGAGGTGTAATCTCTTTGAATGTCAGCTCCATCCTCTGTATTTAGGATACTACACATATTCATTTAAGTATAGTAAACATTTTTATGTTCTGTTTCTAGAGATGACAGAGAAGATACAATCATAGAATGGAGGAAGAACCATGATTTGGTCAGTGAAAGAAAAACCTAGACTAGATAGAAGCAGAACCATAAAGCAATGTGAGGAGTAAAGAAATTCTGATCTGGACCCATGCATCATACTTCCAGCATTTATGTCTCACTGATAGCTCCTGTTGACTTGTCTGTGTTCACCACTAGGTTATAAAGCCCTGAGAGCAGCGACTACATATTACTCATCTTCTTATCTCCAGGGCCAATTGTACCATGGCATGCAGTAGCTGCACAGTAAATGTTCGCTAGCTGACCAGCAAATACATTTACTAATGTATGTATTCATAAATTCAACACCCATGTTAGGTGCTTCTCCAAAAGCATCTCTGTGTTGTGCTGCAAATTCCAAGACACTAGGCGGGAACCTGCCTGGGAAGCCAGGCACCTGTGTACCAGTCATGACTCTTGGGCTTCTACCCACTAAGACACAGATCTTGGAGGTTCCACTGGGACTAGGGAAAATCTTCAGGAAGGTACAAGACAAGGGAAAACTCACAGGGGTCTCTACCTGGCAGTGGGCCTCCAGAAGGTATTTTGGCTCTTTGTTTCCAAATTGTCAATGCCCACCAGCCAGAGACCACCAGGACACTCTTAAGGTTGAACAAGTTGGGTTTATTGCTCACTGAAGCAAGGGGGAATGCACACTGTGGGGAAAGAAGAGGGTGCTAGAAAGGACTTACAGGATTTGGGCTGGCTTGGGTAATTTGGGGAGGATTTAAGGAAGCCGGGTCTTGCTTTGGATTGGATACTATCAGGAAGCAGGGAAAATTCGATGATTGGGTGTCTCATTAAATAAACCTTATCCATTTGGTGGGCAGACTAGAGTGAGGCTAGTGCTTGTAACTGGTAAGGAAGGAGTAGTTACTCAGATTAGCCAGGGAAGGGAGGTGGTGGTGTTTGGTCATTTCTGTGGTTTGGGCAATGTTCATGTTTTTGTCTGTGTTTACACATGATTATGGAGTAGTTTTGTTTTTGTCTCGATCCACCATGGTTAGAGTGGCTTTGTACAATGCTAATGTCTTGTGAATCTGCTTACGTTCAACAACACCCAGGCCTAGCAGTGAGCGCCAGGCCAGTTTGTAGCAACACCCAAGGCCTAGCCGACAATCCCAGGTCAGCTTTTGGATGTCAAGGGCTGTGTTTCTTTCTCAAAATGTTCATTTTGAGATGATCCCTGTTTTCCAACCAGGGCTTGGCAGTCCAGTATCTAAATATTTAAACCCTCCCTGTACTCTGACCCAGTCACACCCATCTGCAGAACCAGCCAGGCAGGGGAACGTCATCACTGGCTTGGGCTGTGTGTCTGTGTGGTTTTGTGTACATGTGTCTCTGCCCGCCAGAAATTCTCTGATAAGATGGGAAAGAGGCCAGAGGCAGTCCTGCTTCACCTCTGGACCCAGCAGGACTTCCCCTCTGCCCAGAGAGCAAGGCACTGGGGTTGAGTGCCGACGATCTCTAAGGCAGCAAGGGTGCCCAGTTTTAGGTGGAGTCAGGGAAGGACAGAGGGGATATTGTGGCAGCCAAACTTGAGAGGATCAGGAAAGGGAAAGAGTAGTGGTGGAAGGGAGGGGAGAGTTCCTTTGTATAAATGGGTCTCTAGAGAAGCTGCTGATTTTCCTTCAAGGAAGCAGCCTGCAGTAGGTCACTGTGGATTCCCCACACCCATCCCTTTCTGCTTTAAGTCTCTAGTCTCCAAAACAGGCCCTGTTGATTAGAACAACAAAAAAGTCACATATGTTGACCTCATCCTCCAAAAAGAGGCTTACTCTCTCTCATCCCTTTCCAATCAAACATACTTCCTTCCCTCAGGTCCATCTCTCCAGCTAAAGTATGAAGACATCTCCTGGTGTACCTTACAGGTGGCCAGACAAAGGCTAGTACTATCATGAACAGGTGCTAAGGTGCCATCAGCTAGTATGTATAAAATGGTAAAGAAACGTGAAGTCAAAGTCAAGTGGGTGGGCTCCAAATGCTTGAAATTTTGGCAGAGCCCCAACTCTTCTTTGCAGGGTGTGACTAGCCCTGTTTCACACTGCGCTGTCGCCCAGCTAATCACAGGCTGGCCATTGAGGGCCAAACCTCAACTGGTACTGATTGTCTGTACAGTCAGAAATCAGTGCCTGTGATCCTTGGGGGCCTGTACAGATGAAATGCATCCTGGGTTAAGTGGCAAGTCATGGCAGTGGGTGAAGTGATGGGGGGCCTGATAACCTGGATTACAGTGAACAGAAGCTGCGAGACAAGAGGTTCATTTTTACAATAAGCCCTGTTATCTGGCATCATCCACCTAAGCAACCAAAGACTTGTTCAGCATGTTACCAGGGTTTGGGGGTAGAGTGGGGCACATTTTTCCAGTCTTGAGAAAGAAAAGTCTCTGCTCTGGAATAGCTTACAATAAATATAGGCAGTGAACACTAATAATGCAGAGAATGACTTAAAGACGACCCGGTGGCTCAGGTGGTTGGAGCTCCGTGCTCCTAATGCCAAAGGCTGCCAGTTTGATTCCCACATGGGCCAGTGGGCTCTCAACCACAAGGTTGCCGGTTCGACTCCCGCAAGGGGTGGTGGGCTGTGCCCCCTGCAACTAACAACAGGCAACTGGACCTGGAGCTGAACAACACCCTCCACAACTAAGATTGAAAGGACAACAACTTGACTTGGAAAAAGTCCTGGAAGTACACACTGTTCCCCAGTAAAGTCCTGTTCCCCTTCCCCAATAAAATCTTAAAAAAAAAAATCAAGTTCAAAGGCACTAAGTGCAATTGGAGCTCAGAGATGACATCATGCACAGGCACTTGTTCCAACAGGTACCATGTCGCCAAGGTGGGATTTCATTTAGGCCTTGGAAGATGAGCAGGATTTAGATAGGTAAAAGGGAATAGGGATGGCGTTCCAGATGTGAAAAGCATGGACAAAAGTTTAAAGGTGGCAGTAAATCAGATGTTTACGTGTGCATGTACATGTGCTGAAGTCATGGGAAAAGAGGCCAGATGGAGAGTGGGCTGAAATCAGGAGCGCTATAGAAGGCTTTGGATTTGATGTGGTTGCTGACAGGGAGTCACTGTGTGTTCTTCAACAAGGTGGGCTGGAGTGGGGGGGGAGCATGGACCAAGTGATGCTTTAGGAGGTGACCTGGCAGCAGTGGTTGACCTAAGGATGGATGGTCTGGCTGATATCTATCCTTGGCGTGTCCATAGAACTTTGTGTGTTTCTATGGACCATCTCACTATGTTATACTTTTGCATTTATGTGTCTGCCTTCCTCACTGACACCAGGAGTTCCTTAAGAGAAGTGGCTGTGTTTTCTTCATCTTCCTCTTCCAATATCCACCTGGCTCATAGCAGGTACTCAATGAACACTGATTAGATGAATAGATCATTTAATTTTAATTAACTGAATTACAATGGCATTCCATACAGGATTACAACTGTCAAAGAATTAAAACTACACATCACGCTAAAACAAAACAAATTACAATTTGATCGTTTTTGAAATAATTTGCAAAACACTTCAGGATCTTAGAGTGTCTTACTACCATCTTTATAAACAGCAATTATTACTGTATAATGAGTCCTATCTCACAGGATACTAGATGAATATTCTACCTACGAATTTGGATATGATATCAGATTATATTTCACCAAACCTGTACACATAGAGTAAGAACTATTCTAGTGCAGCTCATTCTCAAAGTGGACATTTGTCTTATTCTAGTGTTCAGAAAGGATTTTGTTGTAGCTGCAACTCCCTTTAAATAAACACAATATTGAAAAAAGATCCAGACTGGTCATAATTTTCTCTTTACAAAAAGATTCACATTTGGACTCTTGAAAGTAGTAAAAATTTCCTCTTAATTAAGATTTGATTTTTTAAAGTAATTTGAAATGCAAAAAAAAATGAGTTATAAAACTTTGACTTCTCTTCCCAGGAAATCATCTGTAAAGTGAGGTATGCCTATCAGCCTATTTTAGATAAAAGGGGTTAGGAGTGGGCAGATTTCCAGTTTGGGGGACAGTGAGCAGAAGACTCAAGAGATCATGATCCCTCAAGGAGTCAGACTCCAGCTTTAGCCACGAAGCACCAGTTCTCTGAACCCAAGTCTCTGTTTACAGTAAATGTCCTTTCTGGCCCCCTACAGGACCAATTCAGTTCTGGGATGGGGGTACATATAAGCGTTGTTCCAGCTAAAGTGGAGTCTATTCCATGTTTATGTGTTCACTCATTCAACAATGATTTACTCAGCATCTACTGTGAGCCAGACATTATGCTGAGCTCTAGAGATTTAACTAAGAGCAAGATATTAAAGTCATGTTTCCGGCTTCCAGGAACCTGCAGACCAGCAGGGAGACATAAGCAAGGAATAGGCTTGGAAGGGCTAGGAAAGTCTTCACAGAGACTAGGACCTTCCCCAGATGAGGGGAGAGGGGTCGAGCTCTGTGGGCAGAGGCCACGGGAGGTGCATACAGAGGGGTCTGGAGGGGCGAGAGAGAAGTTCAGGGAACCAAAAGAAGTTTAGAGTGTGGAGCAGGTAATACACGGCTGAGAAAATCACGCACTTGGTAGTAGCTCCAATTTCCTTGCTCTTTAATATGCAGACCTTTCCCCCCTTTCACCCACCCACCCCCTTTTAAAGAGAGCAGAGTTTAATTTAGAAGAATCAGGTTTTATTTAGTGATGTGAATATTAAGAATCTGCCTACATTGTTGAAATATTCACAACGGACTCAATCATTCACATTCATACACACAGAGGAAGTCTGCTGAGTACAAAATGGTTCTTTAGCCATCCAAGCTGCTGTCAAGGACAGCAAAGTGCTTGCCTATCCTGCTGAGGGCTTCAGTCTTCATGAATGTTGAACAGTTTAGCTACTTCATTGAGATCTTCATGTTGCTCACCATCCTTAATGATCTGAGGGAGAGATGAACAGTGGGTCACTAACTCGCTCCATGTGCACTGAGGTCTGGCTGCACAATGGGGCAGCCTGGGCCAGTCCTCACATCACACCGAGAGGGAGTTATGGAACAGCTTTCTACTATCCCCAAATGACTATGTGCCAACTCCCAAGCCACCTAGCCAGGTCCTGAGTGAAAAAGAAACATTCCTGAGCCAAGGTTATACCTTTGTTCTGCTTAGGCACAATTTGACCTGGGTGGACAATACATAGCAGGGCACCTGATGAAGTCACAGGAGCATTTTCCAGCCTGCACTTCCCATTTTCTTCTAAGAGCTCTGACAGGAACCTACCTTCCTTGCTATGGGCATTCGGTTGAAGATGTTCCACAGTACGATCCCCACCACCACTTTGTCCCTGAGGTAGAAGATGACACCTTTGCCGTAGTCCTCCCCTTCGGCAGGGGCCTGAGGGACCAAAGGGTTGCTGGGAGGAACAGCGATTTCTGAGGCCTCGGACTCTGTCTCACTCTCTGATCGGATACCAGTCCCTGTGGCCAACCCCCAAAACAAAGTCAAAACAAAACAAAGTCAGTTATTATGAGCTTGGGAAATTCTAGAAGGAAAAGTGTCTTTCAACACCTGCTTCAAGCTGCTTCTAGATGATTTGTTTTTCTACACCCCCTCAGTAAACACTAGCCTTCTTCGGCCCCTCTCCACTGACAAAGACAACGAAAGCTCTTCCTTGCCAGCTCCTGGGTACTGCATCAGTCTGACCCCAAACTTCCCTCCCTTACTGTCTCATTTTAAATTTATGCTATGGTTATTTCCTGGTATCTGGATTTCTTCAAACTGTGAAAGACTTGCTCTTGTCCTCTGAGAAACATTCTAGAGCTGCATGGTCCAGCATAGCAGCCACTAGCCACATATAGCTATTCTAATTAAAATCAGTGAAAATTTAGAGTATTTTAATTCAAATTAGATAAAATGTAAAACTCAGTTTCTCAATTGCACTAGCCACAATTCAAGTGCTAAGTAGCTACATGTGGCTAGTGGCTAATGTATAGGACAGAGCAGAGATAGAACAATGCTATCATAGCAGAAAACGTTATCGTACAGCACTGCTAGACACACGTTAGCCAAAGCAGGAGAGAGCACTTCCACATGGAAAAACCATAGTGGTGGTGTTTCCTCTTGGCGGTGGCGGGGGGGTATGTGTAGGGGTGTGGGGGTGGAATGGAGGGGGGGCACCTTAGCTTCTGAGAACCAGGCTCCAAGTAATACTACCTAGTGAACAGAGTAGTGACCTGGAGTTTATAAGTCCCTGGGTCCCTCTCCTGGATCCATTTCCCAAGAGAGGTCAGAATTAAGGAGTGCGTGTATGTAATCTACTTGGATTACACAGGGAAAGGACTTATATATCCATATAATGTCTTGTTTCTCCTTAAAGAGCAACTTGTTCTTGAAATGCCCCTGACAAGAGGACACTGAGGTTAAATAACTTCAGCTAAGGTCACGGAAGGAAGAGAGAATAAGGCCTAGGAATTAATGAAAGAGACATGTGTGGGAGAGAAGTTCATTCCAAGAGGTGCCTCCCAACTAAAGAAAACCTGGCATTAAGATCTAACAAATGGAATTAGAGGCAGCTCAAGAATTACTCAGCCCAGTTCTCCACTGCTCGGGGACTGTGGAGGATAGCATGTCCTAAACTAAGGTCCTCAGGCCTAGTTCTCAGGATTAACAGGAAGCAAAAACAAAAACAAAAATGAAAGCAACAAAACAAAACAACATCTAAGAAGTTCAGGTTTTCTTCATCACGCAGGTCTTCCCATCCCCTAGAGACAAACTAAACAACAGAGTTGTTGAGCTAGCCACTTGTCCAGAGTCTAGCATGGAGTCCTACAATATCTGAGTCTATGCTTTGACCAGGGTATCTGATTTTGCCAGCTCTCAGACCACTAAAGAGTGAGGAATTTGGGTTTGGTTTATTTTAAAGCACACATGAAGAGAGGCTTTCACTGGCAGTACCCCCCCCCACCCCTAGCCAATACAGAAAACCCTTGTTCAGGAGAATCTGGACCACGGTTTCTCAACACTCTTCCAAGAGAAGTGGTTGGCTTTCCTTACCTGACTGCTCTGTGGCAGATTTTGGGTTGTCTTGTGCAGTTGCCTTTGCAAAAACCCCAACTGTGGGCAAACTACTATCCACGAGACCAATAGCTTCATAGCCAACATCGGGGCCCAAATCACTCCTAAGGAATGAGAGAGAAGAGGGTGTGCTGTCATGGGACTGTAAAGAATGACACAGGAGGACATTTTCTCTAAGACACCACATTTTCATCCCAACCCATCAACTTGGTATGTGCAACAAAAGAGAAATGCCAAATTGATCTGTTGTCTGCTGGGGCATCTGGTGACAATTGTGAGAAAGCATGATTATCCCAAGCAACTTCTATTTTCCTTAAGAAGACATTATACATATCACATATCCATACAACGATCAATACTTTCTTCAATTTATTCATGCTTTTATCCCATACCACATTTGGGGAGTGATAGGTTCCCCACATTTACTATTCACTATCTTCCTTTAACTCATCCTAAAATTGCCTTTTAGAAGCTTTAAAGAATGCTCCATATTTATGAAATTCAGAGTCTTAGATATTTTACGGTTTCATTAACTTACCATATTTCCTTTTAGCCTTCATGTTTCAAAGCCAGAATTCTTTCTATAAACAGGAACCTTCACCCACTTGGTCATTTTATTTTAACTGATCTTCTTGGAATCTTTCCCATCATGTTGTTCTTAATATGCTAGGAACTTCACAGAATATTTGCAGCACGACACACACCATGGTTTTGTAATCACCTAGGCTACTCAAGCTGTTCTGTTTCTGGTGTTCTACATTTTGTTATCTTCTTGGCCACAGAAGCTCATCGGCCTGGTGTCTTTAGGTAATAGTCTACAATGACTTCTTGCTTTCTGTTTCTGGGGCCGGATAATTGTATGGGTATGGACTGTTTTTTTTTTTTTTTCTCACTGCATTATTTTACATGTGTTGACCCCAAAATCCATGTTTTTGCTGCCCACTCATAAAACTGTAAGTGATCATCCTAAAATATACTCCCATTAGCTGTGAATACCCCTGCTTAGGGGTTTCTGAAACCTTTAAGTTTTTTATGTACCTCATCTTTCAAATCAATAAGATGAAAGTGTGCCAAACAGGGCCAGCCCCAGGACTTAGGAATGTCCACTGCTAACTTCTTGTTATCCAGAGAACTCCCTATATGCTGGACTTTGAACTCCTAATCTTAAAGGTTTCATATGAGTGGGCTGCCTTTTTTGTCAGCATATGGGGCTCATTAGGGTGAGCAGCAAATAACAAATTAAAATATACTGCTGTCTATACTTAAGAATATACTTTTGTACCACCTACTACAGTTTGAACTCTGAGCTCTTTTACCAGAAATGCTGATGTCCTCTCCATTCATTCACCTAGTTAACTTACGCCAAACGGGACCCTTTTACGTGAAGGCTGCTCTGGGGTAGAATGAGTGGACACGAGATAGAATCCCACCCCCACCACCCCGTATAAAGCTAACTGGCCTACAAGGAAACCAAACGATAATGCTGGTTCCATTAATTCTGTGTTCTAATCAGCTGAGTTCTCAAGGCACAAAACTATTACCAGAACATTGACTGATGCCAGTATGGCTTAGCAGCTCCAGTCATATTTTCTCCAGCCAATCTTCCGCTCACAACAGCGTGGTCATGATGCTCTACCCGTCGCCTACCAAGCTTTATATCATAGAAGCATGCGGCATCTCCTGCCTGTGCAAATACATTACATGAGCACGTGATAAAAAAGCAAGTTAAAGACAGAACATAAACATTTTGGGCTCAAAAAACACTTTAATTAATTAAAACATTAACTAATTAATGCTTTCCATCTATAGGCCAGAATCATATATACACTAACAAAAACAGATGCTATTCCATTTAAAAAAAAAATTCTATGCTTCCACAAAGCTAACCTAAATCTTGTATGCTCTGGTTCATACCTATTTCTTCTCATTCTGCCCTTAGCAGAGACAGGACTTTCAATAACTATGATTTTCAGAATATTATTTCCTATGTGTGGAAACCGCTTTTCAGATGTGACTGCTTCTTACATAGAAATCTTTTCCAAGATAAGATTTTTTTTTTTTTTGGTCATTCAGTATACATTCATTCAACAAATATTTATGGAGTACTTATTCTGTACAAAGCATTATACTGTCTGGGTTGCTGAGACAAATCTGACACAAACCTTGCCCACAAAGAGTGTGTAACCTAGCTCAGGAAGATGTACCACTGCTACTCACTACAGTGTGATGCAAACAAGCGATGTGCGATGTGAGAGGTACCATGAGGTGAGCTCAGTGTTTCAAGGAGAGAGAGAACACATGGCCTGAGCTGACCAGCTTCATGAAGGAGGTGGTATATGAGTTCTGTAACACTTTGCTCACCTTTGTGGCTACTTAGACTCCTAAAAATCCAACACCTGAGTGATATTGAAATAAACTGTGAAATCCACTTAATGGAATAGATACAGTTATTAAACTGTTTACAGAATCTGAAACAATGTGGAAAATACTTACATTGTAATGTTAAGTGAAAAAGAGAATACAAATGTTTATACATAGTATGCTTGCCATGACCATCTACAACAAAGGAAAAACAAAACAATGTGCAAGAAAATGAAGTAAAGAAAATATACCAAAACAAAACAAAACAAAACAAAAAACAGTGATTGCTGCAAGTCATTTTCCTCCTTCTTGTCTGTCTTACATATTGAGCGTGTTTTGCTTTTATAACAAGCTAAAAAAAAAAAAATCCAGTACAAGGCTTCCTTCTGGTCAGGATGGTGGAGTAGGTAAATATAGTGCTCACCTCCTCCCATGACCACTTCAAAATTACAACTAAACTACAGAACAAATATTATTGAAAATCACCTGAAGTCTTGATGAATGTAAATCCTATAACTAAGGACATCCAGAAGAAGCCACCTCCAGACTGGTTGGAGGGGTGGAGATGCAGAACGGTCTGGTCCCACACTTATGTGTGGCAATTTAAAAACTGGGAGGACTATCTCGGCTGCGGAGGTCCTCCTCAAGGAGCGAGGGGTCCCAGCCCCACACCAGGCTCCCCAGCCCAGGGTTCCAGTGCTGAGTAGAGAATTCCCTACAACTTCTGGCTGTGAAAACCCATAGAGATTGTGAGTGAGAAGGAAGGAGCTGGAGTCCCAGGTATTCCTCTTAAAGACCCCAAGCATGGACTTACTCACTGATGGACACACTGACTCTGAGCTCCAGCACTGGGGCAGCAGCTGGCAAAGTGCCAGGGACATACAAGGAGGAACTGAATTGTCTGGCTTAGGGTGAGGGCTGGAGGGGGCAGCTTTCTCCCAGGCAGAAGTGCTAGCAGACACCATTGTTCCTTGGTCGAGCCCTGCTCCCCGCACCATATCTGAGTCTCTATCAACCTGGGTAACACTGTTCACCCTGCCTTGGTGACTCCCTGAGACTCCACCTCACCCAACTTTTGGGCCCACCCAAACCGCTTCCAGTGGCTTTTCCATACGAACAGCCTGTTTTGGCTCATGCTGCAGACTTTCCTAAACTCTCTGAAAGGTTCACAAACCACAAACAAGCAGATCTGGCTTCGGCATGCCCCGTACCTCTTGCTAAGGAGCCCTAACCCTGGCACTAGTGGCAGCTAGCCTTGGATCAGCTGAGCCTCTCCCAGGCATCTCCCAGCCCAGCACAAGTGGCAACCATCTGCAGATCACTTTGTAGCTCATACCAAGTAGCCCCAGGCAGGGCACAGGCAGAGGCTGATCCTGGCCTGCACCAGAGCCCCTCCCAAGAGGCCCCAGGACCAACACACCTTGTGGCCAGCTTCAGAGCAGAACAGAGCACTACCCAACCACCTCCACAAACAACACACCCAAAGAACAGACTGGGCAGGCACTAGAGCCCTGCTAAAGTGAATCCTGCTCCATAGGGTCAGCGCCTGCACAACAGCTCCTACAATGTAGTCACAACCAGTCCTCATAACCAATCAACCTGAGAGTCAATACCTCCACTGATGTGCAAACAGCAACCACATCTCAACTATAATAGGAAGGCACACACAACACACAAGGGACACACCTGGAGCAACTGGCTCAGGTGACCAGTGAGACTGTGCCACTGGGCCCCACAGGACACCTACTATATGAGGCCACTTTACTAAGACTGGGAGACAAAGCAGCTCTACCTAATACATAGAAATAAACACAGGGAAGCAGCCAAAATGGGAAGTCAAAGACACATGCCCCAAATGAAAGAACAGAGCAAAAGTCAGAAAAGAACTAAATAAAATGGAGACAATCTACCAGAGGCAGAGTTCAAAACACTGGTTATAAGTATGCTCAATGATCTCTCTAAGAACTTCAACAAAGAGATAGGAAGCATAAAAATGGAGATATAAATCATAAAAAAGAACCAGTCACAAATGAAGCATACAGTAACTGAAAAAAAGAATACATCAGAGGGAATCATAAGTAGATTAGATGAAGCAGAGGGTCGAATCCGTGATTTGGAAGATAAAGTGGCATAAAACACCCAATCAGAGCAGCAAAAAGAAAAAAAAGAATCCAAAAAAAAAAATGAGGATAGTTTAAGGGGCCACTGGGACAACATCAAGTGGACTAACATTCGCATCATTGGAGTACCAGTAGGAGAAGAGAGAGAGAAAGGAGTTGAAAACCTATTTGAAGAAATAATGATGGAAAACTTCCCTAACCTGGCAAAGGAAATAGACATATAAGCTCAGGGAGCACAGAGTCCCAAATAAGATGAACCCAAAGAGGCTCACACCAAGACACATGATAATTAAAATGCCAAAGGTTAAAGACAAAGAGAATCTTAAAAGCAGCAAGAAAAAGTCAGTTAGTTACCTACAAGGGAGCTCCCCTAAGACTGTCAGCTAATTTCTCAACAAAAACTTTGCATGCCAGAAGGGATCAGCAGGAAATATTCAAAGTGATGAAAAGCAAGGACCTATAACCAAGATTACTCTACCCAGCAAAGCTATCATTTGGAATTGAAGGACAGATAAAGAGCATCCCATACAGGAAAAAGCTAAAGTTCATCACCACCAAACCAATATTACAAGAAATGTTAGAGGGACTTCCTTAAGAAGAAGAAAAAGGGGGCAGCCAGATGGCTCAGTTGGTTAAAGCGCAGTGCTCATAACACCAAGGTCGCCAGTTCGATTCCCACATGGGCCAGTGAGCTGCGCCCTCCACAACTAGACTGAAAATAACGACTTGACTTAGAGCTGATGGGTCCTGGAAAAACACACTGTTCCCCAATATTTCCCAATTAAAAAAAAAGAAATTAAAAACAAAAAAGAAGAAGAAACAGAGATAAAAGACATGAATAATAAAATGGCAATAATTACATACCTATTGACAAATTACTTTAAATCTGAATGGATTAAAGGTTCCAATCAAAAGACATTAGGGTGGCTGAATGGATAAGAAAACAAGGCTCGGGGCCAGCCCGGTGGCTCAGGCGGTTGGAGCTCCGTGCTCCTAACGCCTAGGGCTGCCGGTTCTATTCCTACATGGGCCAGTGGGCTCAACCACAAGGTTACTGGTTCGATTCCTCGACTCCCGCAAGGGATGGTGGACTGCGCCCCCTGCAACTAAGATTGAACATGGCACCTTGAGCTGAGCTGCCGCTGAGCTCCAGGATGGCTCAGTCGGTTGGAGCGCGCGTCCTCTTAAGCATAAGGTTGCCGGTTCAACTCCCGCAAGGGATGGTGGGCTGTGCCCCTGGCAAATAACAATGGCAACTGGACCTGGAGCTGAGCTGCACCCTCAACAACTAAAATTGAAAGGACAACAACTTGGAAAAAGTCCTGGAAGTACACACTGTTCCCCAATAAAGTCCTGTTAAAAAAAAAAAAAAGAAAAGAAAACAAGGCCCGTCAACCATAATCAAATATATATACAGTCACGGGATGTGGAGTACAGCATAGGGAATAGAGTCAATGGAATTGTAATAGCTATGTACAATGTCAGAGGGGTAGTAAATTGGGGGAGGGGTTTATCACTTTGTGAGGGGTATAAATGTCTAACTATTACATTGCTTTGTACACCTGAAACTAGTAAAAAAAAGAGAAATATTGTGTTATCACCTAGTTCAAAAAAAAGGAAAGAAGGAAAAGAAGGCCCTTACACATGCTGCCTACACAAGACTCACTTCAGATCAAAAGACACACATAGACTGAAAGTAAAGGGATGGAAAAAGATACTTCATGAAGATGGAAATGAAAAAAAAAAGGTGGAGTAACAATACTTATCCTAGACAAAATAGACTTTGATACAAGAGACAAGGAAGGACCCAGTAATCCCACTTGTGGGTATTTATTCAAAGAAACCCAGAACACTACTTCGAAGGGACATGTGAATCCATATGTTCATTGCAGTATTGTTTACAATGGCCAAGATGTGGAGGCAGCCTGGGTGTCCATCACTGGATGAATGGATGAAGAAGAGATGGAACATATATACAATGGAATATCACTCAGCCATAAAAAAAGAATAAAATTTTATGATTTGTGACAACATGGATGGACTAGAAGGTATTAGGCTAAGTGAAATAAGTCAGACAGAGATAGACAAATACCACACGATCTCACTTATATATGGAATCTAAGGGACAAAATAAATGGAAGAAACAAACTCACAGATACAGAGAATAGTTTGATGGTTGCCACATGGGAAGAGGTTTGGGGGGCTGGGTGAAAACTGGGAAGGGATTAAGAAGTACAAATTGGTAGTTACAAAACAGACCTGGGGATGCAAATTACAGCATAAGGAATATAGTCAATAATATTGTAATAACTATGTATGGTGTCAGATGGGTACTAGATTTATTGGGGTGATCACTTCGTAAGTTATATAAATGTCTAACCACTATGTTGTACATTTGAAACTAATATAATATTGTATGCCAATTGTAACTGAAAACAAAGATTAAAAATTTAAAAAAATCCAGTACACTTTATCATTAAAAAAAAAAAAAAAAAAGCTGTAAGGGGAAAACACCCTTTAAAGTTCCTATGTCCTTAGTTGCAGAGTCCATAATCAAACACAATACACTTGTAACAATCTAACAATGGGGAAATTACCTCATGGTTCCTACATACTATATAGTCTTGTTTGTGTCAGAACAGGTTTTTTTAAAACAGCTAGAAATAGTACTCAAGTAAAATGAAAACAAGTAATTTTCCTTTCTAGAGAATGTCATAAAATTGCCTCATCCTCCATTCGCTGGACTCAAGTTCAGGCAGAGGGAACAGCAGATCAGCCTGAAAGCTGTGCACACGCCTGCCAGGGTGATTCCGATGGCTGCTGCCAACAGGAGCACCGGAAGAGCTCTAGTTCTGCAGGCATACACACTGTTCATTTCCTTTACCACTAGCTTACAGCATGAGACCATACCTGGTCTTGTAAATGAAGCAGTTCATAAGTTTCTGTTCTCTACCCTCAGCCTCCACTTGACCCTAGTGGGATAAGCTACTGATGAGCTTTATTTAGCACCCCACTGGGCAGACTTGCTCCTAGGCTGGGGACAAGGAACCATGAACTGTGCTTGGTCTTGCTGTAGTGTACTTACCACCCAGATGTTAGAGCGTGCTTGGAGCTCTGCGTTTACCCGGAAGCCACCAAAATCTGAGTCTATCTCCAATCCACCAGTCTTGGCCAACTCAACATTGGGCTCCAGGCCCACAGCTGCCACTATGTGGTCAGTTTCTACCTGAGGCAAAAAATAAGTAATTTGTTTAATTACCACAGTTTCCATGTATGCTTCTGGACATAGCAACTGCATATCATGTCATTCAGAATTGGGGCTTTACAAAAAAATCATTGGTTAACTCACTGCTGACAAACAGATTTTAAGTTCTATTTCATAGTTTCTCCCTCCACACACCCATACCCCATATCATCTGAAGAGAAATCTGCCACCCTAGTTAGGTCTCAAAAATCTATGATAAGATAGGAGGGCCTATGGGAAAGTGGGTCACAGGTGTCTACTCTGGCTCTCATCATTCTTATTTTAATGCAGGGACAGTTCATTCAGAAAATCATGATAGGTTAGTGGTGGCTGCCACAAAAGCTAATCTACTGGTATCAAAAGAATGAGGAGAGGGGAGGGGAGGGCTGGAAGGTCTTCTGGCAGCCTGTCTCCCCCTCCTTACCTTTCGGCCGTCTTTCAGCTTGATGAGTAACTTGCCACCACTGACTCCGACTGATTGCACAATAGCATCAGGCAGCACCTTAACCCCCTCTGTAAAGGCAAAAAGACCTGAGGCTGAGCCTGTGTCTACTTCATGAAAAGTAGGGAAGCTGACTAGAGGCATCTGCTGTCAGAAAACCAGTAATTATCAGCATGCAGGCAGCCTTGGAGTAGGCCAAGAGAACCTACAGCCACAGTTCCTTTTCAGCACTTCTGAGATCTGGTGTAGGCGATTCAGAACACCTACATGGCTGACTGGAGAATGGCAGAAGGGAAATATTTCATCTGCTGAGTGATATAACTTATGTCAAGGGGGGTCCCAAAGAAGCAAACTTTGCAGTAGGCCTAACTCAAAGGAAAGAGTGGCAACATATGGAAAGAGTCTCTCTACCTCGTCTGACTTTTTCCATGGTCCAGTTGCTGAGGTATTCAGGTAGGATCTTTCCCATATTTCCTTTCTCAGGGAAGAGCTGAATCACTTCAGTGCCCAAGGTTCGAGCTGGGAAGAAGAAACAGAGTAGGTATAGCAGGAGGCAAAAACCAGTCCTAAGACAGGAAGCAAAGTAAAGGAGCAGCAGGCAGCCAGTTACTACACAGAGGGCAATACTGCAACCCAAGCCAGAGCTCCCACTTGTGGGGCACTGGGACACGAGGGCATTCACAAGGCAAATACAACAGGTGCCAGAACTGTTGTAGCTAGATTTGACTACATACTGTGAACTTAGTGCACTTACACCCAGACGTCACCTTGTGCTTACACAGTGCCATGCAACCTCTGAATAGTAAGTACCCTCTTGAGAAGATGCCCTGATTTCACATGGCTGAGAAATAACATTAATAAAAATGGTTGCCATGAAACATTCAAACTGGAACTCACGGATCTGTCAAACTGGGAACCAACGTGTGTCTGAAGTAAGTCTTTGACTTTTACAGGGAGTAGTCTACATTGCCCTTAGCATCTTACTTTCCTTAATATTTGATTTCTAAGGAGTCTTGGCCTAGAGGCTAGAGGAAAGAAAAGCATCGCTGCTCAGTTGCTCAGATGATAGCTTTGTGGTCACTAAAGGATCCCTCATCAGAACTAACCTACCTTAGCTTTTCATCACATAAACCTTAATTAAACTTTTTCTACTGATCCTGGCAAATGCATCCCTGGAATTTACGAGAACCCCAAAAAGCATGTAATATCAGACCAGAGGAAGAAAACAGAGGTCACTCACCCTTTCTGCCAAGAGCACAGGCCAGTTCGCTACCAAGGAAGCCCCCACCAATAATCGTGATGGACTTGACCTCGCGGGAAATCTTCTCTAAGGTTCTAAAGTCTCCAACCTGCAGGATCACACTAGTTTAGTCCATTGATTTCCCAAAAAGGCATAAAATGGAAATACGAGGAAATATTTTCTGCTAAATCTTTGACAACAGTAATTTGCACATAAGATCTTCTTGTAAAAAGTGGCTCAATTATAGACCATATGTTATTGATGTAAATTTCTTTCTCCACTGTAACACTCCTTCTAGTAACACTAGTTCTCAACTGGGGGCAGTTTTGCCCCTTCACCCCCAAGGGACATTTGGCAATGTCTGGAGACATTTTTGGCTGTCACAACTGGAGTGGGGCCATGCTGCTTGCAGCTAGTGGATGGAGTCCAGGGATGCTGCTAAACATCCTACGATGCACACGACAGCCCCTCACAGCAAACCATTATCCAGCTTTAAATGTTAGTAGTACAGAGGTTCACAAACCTTATTCTATCAAGAACTTAAAGGATAGGACAAATCTTTTCAACTACCCATAAGAGTGGGAAATTTCTGCAGTTTTCATAAGTAAAGAACGGTGATAAGAAGCAATCTGCCCTTTCTTTTTCACTTAGGTACTTTGAGCTTTTCTCCCCAAAGTCTTCACAACAGAACTTGCAATGAAAAATGCCAAGAAGCTATGAGTTCCAATGACTCAAAAACATCAGGAAAAAACAACTATGGAAGAGCCATTGGAAGAACTACAGCAAGCAATAAAAACACCAAATGTATTTTTCTCCTAAGAGCTTAAAACACTTGAGTGAGGTGTGTGAGAGAAGAAGTGACTTGCTCAAGGCCAGGTAAGCAGTCTGGAGAAGAGCCATAAACAGAACTCGAATCTCCCAATTCCTGGGTGGGTACTTTGGGTCCACAAGATTAGGTTATCTCTTCAAAACTGACACAACAAAAGCACTAAAGCAGACAATTACCTTTCTGAAAAGTGTTGTTCTACTCTTCACCTCTGCTCCAGCCCTATCAATGGCAGACAGACTTCTTGGAGTGCCTCCTGGAAATAAGAAAACCCTTTTAGCCCAACAAGCAGGAGCTAGCCCAGCCCCCCCCCCCAAAAGGTGGCACTGTGGTGTGTGTGCTCCGCTAGTGCTACAGTAGCAGCAACAGGATACAGGCTTTGTTTTCTTTCAACTCCACTCACAGCAGGCTTTGAGAAGCAGATTTGGGAGTCTCTCTTCAAAGGGCCTACCCTCCCCATAGATGGTCACAGGGCCTCACTTTCTACTTCCCCAGTCTCTTCTAGTTTCTCATAAGGATTCACCAGATAGCATAGCTATGTTTAAGCAATTACTTCGGTCTCCTTTCTTGATTTCTGATTGGAACTGTCAATGAGGCCACAAGGCTATGCCACTTTCAGGGCAGAGGGCAGGGGCTAAGGAGGGAGAGGAAGAAAGGCCATCCCCTGTAATACCCATCCATGCTTTTACCTGAAGGAACAGCAACGATAATCCAGAAGGGTGTTGATGGAACACCTGTAGTTAGCTGGGCTTTGCACCAAGACAAGACACCCACTTCAAAGAGCCTGGGTTTTGGTTTTCTAAAGATTAAGTAAGTAATGCCTTCTATACTAAAACTTGAATGAGCTGTATCAGGGAAGAAAGTCATCTCCAGAAATGCTCACCTGTTGCAATCAAGCATTTTTCATAGGTTATTTGAGAGCCATCATTAAGTTTCACCATGTTGCCTCTCACATCCAGCTGTACTACCTGGTAAAGTCATATACACACACAGAAAGATGTAGAGATGAATTAGCTTTTTCAAAATTTTATTGAGATATAAAATTAAACATAAAGATAAAATTCACCATTTTAAGTGTACCATTCCGTGGTTTGTAGCGTATTCACAAGGTCATGCAACCATTACCACTATCTAATTCCAGAACATTTCTATCACCTGTACCTGTTAACCATCAGCCTGATGAGAAGAATTAGTTTTTGACCTAAGGTGATCAATCCTTAAGAGACCATTTCTGAGTAATCACTGGCATCACAGCTTCTGGTGCCCAGTTTGTTCAGTTGGTCCTTATTCCCTAAGCAGCCATCATTAGAGCAAGTCCCTACAGTCCAAAAGTCCCTGCCCAATTTGCGGAAATGGAGCACAGGGACAGGCTTTTCTGCGTGAGGATGTGGAATCCTGCCTGATGTTTTTCTGTTAGCAACTCTCCTACATCCTCACCGTTATTACAGGATACTTTCTCCAACTTCTAGCCCTCACTAAAATGAACGAGCCCCCAAAGACAGCTCGTTCCCCCACGCTCCTCCCCATCACATGGCCAGGAGGGGGTACTGGCTGTTGCTGCTTCCAGGTTCTTATACCCTCATCTCCCTCCGAGGAACACCAATCTATATGTCTACAAATCACTGTTACCCAGCTCCCTCCTGGCCACTCGTCCTCATTCACTGAAGATCTGCGAACCTGGCTCATACTTTTCCTCTGAGCCACATCCAGAATTTTGTTATCTCTTAACCTCTACTTCTACTTCAGATACCCCCATCTTAGGTTACAATTTTCCATCCTTCCAGCTTTCTCTCAGTCCCGTTGTCATCTATACTTGCTTTTGATTTTCTCTTACCCAGCAGGCTATTCCAGCCCAATTGGGCCAATGGTAGATCACCCCCAAACTGTTCTCTTGCCAGTATCCCTAATTCCCCTGTACCCTACTCCTTCTTATAGTGAAAAGCTTGAGCTTTGGAGTCAGAGACTGGGGTTCCAGGCTCTGCTCCACTCCTTACTAGCTGTGAGACCATTCATTCAAGACTTATTTATTTATTGATTGATTTTTAATTTTTTATTGAGACATATTGGGGAACAGTGTGTTTTTCCAGGACCCATCAGCTCCAAGTCAAATCATTGTCTTCAATCTAGTTGTGGAGGGCACAGCTCACTGGCCCATGTGGGAACCAACCCGAGCACCCTGTTTTTCATAGCTCACACTTTAACCACCTGGGTCATCCAGCTGCCCCAAGATATGTTTATTGAACACCTATTATGTGTCAGGCACTATGCTAAGTGCTGGGGACACAATGGTGAGAAAAATAGATCTCTCCCCCGCCTGCAGAGTCCAGTAACCAAGACAGACAATTTAACAAGCACTATAATCAAGCATGAGAAATCAAGAGTGAGAAATGCTCTGATAAGGGCAGTACAGATAGCTGTAAGAACATATGACAGGAGCACCCAGTCGAGCTTTCTGGAGGCAATGACATACACTGAGATCGGATGGATGAGCAGCTTCTTTAGCCTCCTTTGATTTGTGCTGGATAAGCCCCTTCTTCAACCCAACCCCATTACTTAACACTTACACTGCTCACTCTCACATAACCACCTGGTATCCAAGTTTATTGTAAAAACAAGTGAAGCCATTAGATGCGATCTTCCCCAACTTCTCAAAAGGGTTCCTACCTCCCAACCCTCAAATAGAAACCTTACTTCCTTTCTTCCAGCTGCTGGAATTAGGTATCCTCTCTGTTCTGTTTCTGTTCCTGACCCCCATCCCTTCCTTTCTCTCCCAGAACCTTCCCTGATTAGTCACCCACTCACTCTCCCTACCTCTCTCCTGACATCTTACACCTTCAGCCCACTAACATGCTTAAGTCTGTCCCATCCTAAAAGTCCCACCTCTGATTCTACATCCTCCTGGCTTTTGTCCAATTGCCATTTCCCTTTTCTCATTTAAACTTTTTGAAAGTTTATCAACTCTTTTCTAACTTCATAATGATATCTGAGCTGCTAAATCAAATGGGTCATTTTACAATGCTTTTCTTACCAGATTCCTTTGCTTCAGTAACACTGCAGATCACATCCTCCTCCTTGAAACTCTTTCTAACCTGGGCCCCTGTCCTGGGCTCTCTTCATACTGCCCCTGAACTTCTTTCCTAGCCTTCTCAGTGGACTCTTCTTCTTAAGCCTGCTGCCTAAAAGTTGGGTTCCCAGGGCTTCATCCTTGCCCTACTCCTCTTCTGAGTACAGAACTTCTCCGTGGGAGGCTTCACCCACTCTCATGGTTTCAACTCCTACACATATGCAGATGATCTCCGAATCTCTGTCTGAGCCCAGAACCCACCTCTGAGTGTCACAGTCACAGATCCCACTGCCCAAAGGACATCTCCACAGATATTCCAATTTATACTTAACAGTCCCAAACTAAACTATATCCCCCCCCTCTAAACTAGAGCTTCCTCTTGTAATGTCTCGCTCAGTTGGGGGTACCTCACCACCTACCACACACGCTGGAAACCAGAAAATCATCTTTGCCCCCTCCCTTTCCCTCATGTTCCACCTTCAATCAATCAATCACACTGGCCAAGTTTGCCTCCTAAGCATGTCTCCGGTGTTCCCCACCTTTCACCACCTTGTTCTCAGGAAGCTATACACTGATGTTAGTAAGAGCTTGGGCTCTGCAATCACAATTCAGCAGTCAGGCAGATCTGGGCTCAAATTCTGTCTCCACCACTTATTAGCTCTATGATCTTGGGCAAATAAACCTCTTTTTAACTTCAATTTCTTTCTCTATAGAATGGAAATTATAATAGTACTTACCTCATAAGATTATTGTGAGGAAAAAATGAGATAATACACATAAAGTGTGAAGACTGTGCTTACTTCATCACCATCACCACTACTGCCCTAATTTGGGCTCCCATCATCTCTCACCTGGATTTCTGCAATAGTCTTTGAAATGGTCTCTCTCTTGTCTTGTTCCCTGAAACCCATCCTTCTCACAGCCAATGGAGAGATTATTTAAAATTCAACCCAACTGTATTATATTATTATATCCTTGTCTAAAATTCAATAGCTTCCCAGTACCTGTGGGGGAAAACTTAAGCTCTTTCATACAACAGAGCTCTCCACTCTCCATGATCAGGTTCCTGGGAGAGATGACGTCCCAGTTTCATCTCTTGCCACTCCTTAACTTGTACTTTCTGCTCTGCCAGTACTAGCTGCTTGTGTTTCCCTGCACTAAATATGCTTTTTCGTATCCGTGTGCCTTTCCTTATGCTGTTCTTTTTTACCTGAATGCACTTCACTTCTCTCTAATCTTGTGAATGCCTCTTCATTCCATAAGATTTCCCATTTTATAAGACTGCCTCCTCCAGGAAGCCTTCCCTCAAACCATCACTATACTGGGTACGCTTCCCAGTAATTCCCACAATACACTGTGCATATCTGTCTTGCTCTACATCTATGTGTTATGATTGCTTGTCTGTGTTTCTGTCTAATATTGTTAGCCCCAGTAGGGTAGGGCCTGTGTGTTATTTACACATAGGGGATACTTAACACATAATGTCTCATTACCAGCTTATCAACAAACCTATATCCATCTTCTGTGCCTATCGTCCCTTTATAGAAGTGGGCTTGTTCCTATCATAGGTCAATGTCTCCATGTGTGATCTGGATCCCATTTACACTGGGCTTTGCTCCTGATAACCACTCCCTGTCTACTGGAAAACTGATTATCATTAGTTTACAAACACACTCTTGTAACTCCCAGTAACAAAAACCAAACATAGCACAAAATAAAACCCTCCCCGGAGCCCACAAGTGCCCCCATTACTCAGGCACTCACCTTTGTAAAGTCTGCCAATATTTTCCATGCTGACATTATGCCTGAATTACTTTACTATCCTGAACAATATACATTTGTCAATCTCTCATCAGCAGCAATCCCAGAGAAATGTTAGTGTGGAAAAATAGGAAGAAGAAGGAAGGGCAGATAAGCAAATCAGGAAAGGGAACAGCTTTAGGGTCATGGTCCCAGTGATTTGAGTTCCCTGGGAAAGTTCAGTTAGCATTTTACTCTAGGCTTTGAGATCAGTGCTTTCCCCAAGAAGACACACTAATACTGCCAGTGCAGCCTGGCAGTATTAAACCTAAAATGACTTGATCCTTCTTATGAATTACAATGGCAGGACAGATGTAAATGGTACTGGGAATACAAGTCACCATACTCGCTGCCCACATGGCACATGCATGGAGCCTGACAAAAGAAGCAACCTCCTAGCTCACCTTTTTCCCAGTGAGGACAGCCACACCACCATTCTCAATGTGAGGCAGGTCCTGAGCAGAGACATAGAAAGAAGGTGGCTGGAAATATATGCTGTACAGAGAAGAGAGAGAAAATGTTATAAGCACTTGGAACTGCTATCAACTTCCCCTATAGCTTTAGTAAAACTGTTTCCATTATGAAAAACTTTTAGGAATGTCTCCAAGGCCACTAAATCTTGGTCATGACTTACTTATAAAGAAGTATTTTAGATCAGTGGTTCTCTACTGGGGGCAATTTTGCACAACTCCCATTCCACCCCCCACGGGAACATCTGGCAATGTCTGGAGACATTTTGGGCTGTAACAGCTTGGGGGTGAGGATGCTACTGGTATCTAGTGGGTAGAAGCCAGGGATGCTACAAAACACTCGACAGTGAACAGACCACCCCCACAACAAAGAATTATCCAGCTCCAAGTGTCAAATAGTGCCAAGGTTGAGAAACGCTGCTCTAGATTTAGGTTCATTTCAAAATTAGAACAAAAGGAGTGTTCAAGGAGCTGGTATTCACACATCCACCTAAACAAGCTGTCCAGAATGGTGCTCGTCAATGGACAGGTAGGTCTAGCTCCTGAGATGATTTTGCCTCAAACACTAGACAGTAACTGTGAGATATTAATTAAGGGACGGCTAAGATAATTGGAAGTATGCATCCTGCTTCAGAAAGAAACATGATAGCGGGGGTGAGGGAGCTGGATAGACTTATAAAGTTCAGTACAATATCAAAGGGATCACTAAGGAGAAAAAAGCTGGAACCCAAAGTACATGGCAATTGAAACAAGAGATCCCAGCCGTCCTTTAAAAGGAAAAGCCTTCTGAGCATGGTGCAGTGTCAGATAATTGCTGGACTTATCATGGTGACTACTTCTTTAGGTATATAAATGTTGAATAACTATGGTGTGCCCCTGAAACTAATATAATATTGTATGCTAGCTGTATTTAAATTAAAATCTTATAAAATAAAAAAAGAAGTTTTAAAAAATAAAAAATAAATTAAAAGGTTACTGGACCTGCATTTCTGTTTTTGTACAAACATGCTAATAAAGAGTTCTTTACAGAGTGCCCACTCTACCCCTGCAATTCTGAATGTCTGCTAGGGTGTCCAAAAAGGTGCCACAGAACAGTGTCTTTTCTTTGCTTTTCTTTGCCCAGGTGAGTATAAAGAAGTGACAACACACGTGGAGCTGATCATCACTGGAGAAGTCTAACATAAAAGTCCTAGAAATGGGAGCATTAGTACTTCAGAGGCCATTACACCTTCAGTTGTTGGTAGATCTGGTAACAGACTCCAGGACTCCTGCCACTGTAGCCTGCTGTCCCTGGGCTGTACCAAGTGCACACCAGAGCAGGCTCCGGTGTGTGGCCATGTCATCTGTCCTATGGACTGCACATGGTTCATGCAAAATCCCGACCCACTCCCCATGCTTAGGTGAAGTTGTTAGTCAGGCCTATTTTACATAAGCGAACACACCTTCTCTCTTTCCCATTCCACTGTCTGAATCGCAGTGTCTTTGTGACATTTGGATCATCTGAAAACCACAGTTCTTTTGAAAGAGGAGGTCGCATGTATGGCAGCTCAGGATCTTCAGATACAATCAGTACCTTTAGACATAGAATAATGATACTTATCAGAGAGAAGTCATTTAAGAGGCAGATATCAAAGTGTTCACATTGGCTAAGTGCCTGCAGACAACACCATCCGTGCCAAGCAAGAGAGTGTGTGCCTTACCCTGGCCCCAGGATCCCGAGCCCGGATGGATCTGGCTGCAGCAAAAGCAGCAGTGCCCCCACCGATGAGCAGGAATGGAACATGACTTGGTACCCTGACTGTAGGAACTGACTCTCCTTCTGGAGCTGTAAGCAACAGAACAGACAGGGTGAATTTACTGAAATTCTCAGATGACCGCTTGCCACTATTAAAAAAAAAAAATCACCTTGCACTAGTCTCAGTCCTTTACTAGCAAAACACTGTACCTACATTTATCTTAACAAACTTCACAGCATCCTGGCGGCACAAGAAAAGAAAATACTCCCTTCAGTTCATAAGTGAAAAATACCCCAAAAGAAGTGAATGATTTGGCCAATGCCATTCATTCAGTAAGTCTGTCAGAACTAGAACCTGCGTTAAATGTTTAGCTATTTCTAAAATCTATTAGAAAGTATATATTAAAAGGCTTCTGCCCTTTGCATTAATTTCTTAATGACCAACAGGAAAATATCAAATTCGGTTTCACTTTTTGTTAGCAATAAAAGGGGAAAACCTAGCAGGTCAATTGGGGATTATTATACAGTATTCAAGAATAAGGAGGTGTTACTGAAGAAAGCAATGTAAATCACCCACCCAGGGCTGTGGGGCTTATTAAAGGATTAAAACATTCCTCTCTGAAAAATCAAGCCAGTCCTGTGTGATGGAAGTGCCGGCTAGGGTTCTATGCTGTAGCAAAACAAATACATCTTTAACAACTAACTCAAAACTCCAAAGTCTCAAAAGGGGAACAAGACCGACCAAAAGAATTTCCTCATTGAAAAAAACGCCTTCATCTGTTTTCCAATGAATTTCCCTTGCCAAGCTTGCCTTTTTAATTTCAAGTTTGCCTTTTAAGAGTCTAATATAAAAAAAAAAAACCACCAATGATCACCATCACTAATTTTATTCTCAAACCCAAATTCCAGTCAAATACTTTGACAATTTGCTGCCAGGCCTGGCATAATACCATAATTTCTGGAAGCTTACAATGTCACAGCATCACTGCGTCAACAAGATATCTGTAGAGCAGAGCACTCAAACTGTTTCTAACTTTCCCTTCATATACTGAGCCTCAAATCATACTCACCAGATGACGCAGCCCTTTTCTGTTTCTCTTCTGGTGTCAGTCCTAACCCTGAAATTCTTTCACTATATCTTTTTTGGTCATCTTTTAAAATCTTGTAGGCCTGTAGATCCAAACATGGAGAATGTTTATTTCATCATATAGCTAGCTCATACCATCAGTAATATCATTATCTTCCAATTAAATGAGAAGCTTTTGTCTACACGAGTTGAGTTCTATGCGAAAATCACTGAGGCAAAATTGTTTTCTTAAGAAATAAAAATATTGAGTGTGTACACACTTGGTGTGGAAAGAATACAGGTTAAGCAGATGAAATTATTCCAGTTTCAGATTTCCTTAGGGTCTATGTGAAGTTTTCCTCATACTGTATTTAATTCTGAAGGTACAGCTGAAGAAAAAAGAAAAACACTCTGGGTGAACACACAATGTGATATATAGAGATGATGTATTACAGAATTGTACACCTGAAACCTATGTAACTTTACTAACAACTGCCACCCCAATAAAGTTTAATTAATATTAAAAAAAAGAAAAACATTTTATACTAGAAAAATAAAGTATTAGGAAGGGCTGAACTTTATAAAAGGGAGTTTGGACTATGCTGGATATTAGCTGTGAAACTAATCTATATGGTCCAGGGTAGGAAGTAAGGACTTAAGTTTTACTGGTAGGTGTCCCAACTTTTGCTGGGTATTTAGACAATGCTCTAAAATGTGATCACCTGTATTCTAGTCTGACAGAGTAATCTTTCCCTCAATGGTCTATTCTTTCACGACACTCAGATGTTCATTAAGATCAAACACCTTGCTTAAACACCTGTGGTATTTCAACTATATTGTCTTCTCCATCCCTTCCAATTGAAGAAGGGTACCTTAGCATTATGACTAATTGTTTTTTTTTTATAACATACAGCATCAGAGTTTATTGGAAAAAAATTTAAAAGCAGTAGGCAAGAATGAATTGTTTTAATTACAATACTTTTTGCGCTTTTTTACCCCAAAGGGTCAACAAGACAGGGATTTAAGTGACCCTGTATCAAGTGAAATCCCAAATTATTAATTAATTGGAGGAGAAAATAAGGACAATCAGAGGAAATATCATAAAACATGCTCTAAGAATATTTCTACAAGCCCCTTACAGAGCAGCCCGTTAGGCAACGTGCTGCAATAAGGAACTTGGCCCCTGGACTTGGACTTAATGCTTATCAGCCTAGAAACATCCAACATGATATGGCTGGATTAGAAAATTAAGTACTGTATAAAACACAATGGTTATTCCTTGAATTTACCACTAAGTTCATCAAATAAATTGAATTCAACTAACATTAATTAAGTTTTTTAAATCTTGGCATCAGATACAATACATGAGTCCAGTATTTACTCATACACTAATGTGTATATGTGTGTATGTATGTGTGTGTGTGTGTGTGTGTGTGTATTTCTCTTTTAAGAAAGAGACTTTTACCTAAAAAGATGGCTTCAGCTGGTCAACATGAGAGAACAGAGAAATAAACTGGGGTCACGTTCACACTGGGAGGGCTATCCAAAAATAGCCCAGGCCCTCTCATACCTCCTAATAGCTCCACACATGAGAGGAGGAACAGACTAAGAAATACCTTGAGGTTTAGTGGGGAAAAAACAATAAGGTTTGTCATATATTTATAACCATATACATTTATATTTTTAGCTTTTAAGTAAATGTTCTGATATAAAAATAAGTTTACAGACATACTAAATAAAAATTTACGTTTTCCCCAAGTGTTTCTGTATTCCCAGTTTGCACTTATTCCCAATTAGTGACATGATTACATGTATGGTTAAGAAAAACGACAAATTTATGAAAAATATTAGTAGAGACAACTTTTTTAAGCAGACAAGTATGGCGGCATTTATTCGACTTAAAGGAATTTGAAAGGAAACAGGTCATTTTCTCAGTGAGGCAACATGATCCTATGAGCTAAACAATGGCAAGGGGCTCAAATACGAAATCTCATTAAATATTCTAAAGGCCATTTGGCTCTACTCACTGACAAAAACTGAGCTTAGGGACATGCCTGTGGTCCCAGAGCAAGTCACTGGCAAGAGAGGGAGGCACACTCACATCCACGCCAATCAGGAGTTCCTGTTTGCATTCTAAGCTGAAGAAGTGTTGTTCAATCAAATCAGTGTTTTTCTAACTGAGGTTGCAACCCATTAATGGGCTGTAAAATCAATTCAGTAGGTTATGACCCTCATTAAAAGAACAAATAGAAGAGAACAGAAACTACTGGAGTGTATTACACCTAGTATTATTTTGAAATTTTCAGTTTTATGTATTTATAGTTACATAACGGTTGCAAGATAAAATGTATTTCTTCCTGTAGATTGTGGTAAAAAAAAAAAAAATTAAAAGCCATTGATTTAAAGTATAGGTCCCTGGAAAACATTTCCAAAAAGCCTTCCTTGTTCTTAATACTGTTCCCTTATTTTTGGAAGGTGGAGTGGGGGAAGGTAAAGGGCTCCCAACTCAGGAATTGCTAAAGTAGTATTTATACTTAAATTAGGAACATGTCCTCATATGAGAGAGAAAAGTTATGAAGGAACACTGCTGTGGACTGAATGCTTGTGACAATCTCAAGTACATATGTTGAAGCCCTAACTCCCAATGTATTTGGAAATAGGACTTTAGGGAGGTGATAAATGTTAACTGAGGTCATAAGGGCGGGCCACTAATCCAATAGGGCTGGTGCTCTTGTAGGAAGAGGAAGAAAGAGCTGGCACTTTTTCCCCCGTGTGAGGACACAGGCGAAGGTGGCCATTTGCAAGCCAGATAGAGTGCTTTCATCAGAACCTGACTGTGCTGGCACTCTGATCTTGGACTTCTAGCATTCAGACTGTAAGAGAATAAATTTCTGTTGTTTAAGCCACCGGTCTGTGGTATTTTGTTTTGGCAGCCAGAGCAGACTAATATGAATACCAAACAACTTATAGCCATAGTTCATAGAATCTGAACTCCGATTTTAAGTTTTCTTTAGACTAACACCAATTTCAGGAAAAAAAAATTAAGCCATTTCAGATCACATTTGAAATGATTTAAAACCTAGTATAAGGGCGGCCGGTTATCTCAGTTCGTTAGAGCACGGTGCTCTTAACAAGGTTGCCGGTTCGATCCCCACATGGGCCACTGTGAGCTGCGCCCTCCACAACTAGATGGAAACAACTACTTGACTTGGAGCTGATGGGTCCTGGAAAAACACACTTAAAATAAATAAAAGTTTTAAAAAAAAAAAAAAAAACTCAATATATATTTAAAAAAACACACCTAGTATAAAACTATACATAATAGTTTAGTAACAGCTGTAGGTAGACAAAAGCTTATCATTTAACCTAAAGCCACTATAATATAGTAGCTTTATTATTACCAGTGTTGGATAAATCACAGAGGGCAATGAGGCATTTAACTGAATGGCTTGAGAGGAACTTGTGCTTCATAGATATTCTGAAGGCAGGATAGAGCCACAGTGACTGGTCCTGTCTTGTGGCCTGGCATCAAGAGATTTGCCTGGTCAGCTCTGTGTAGGCCATCCAACTCTGGTACAGCAACATAAGCCAGAGGTTTAATAGGTTTAAATTGTTACAAACATATCAGATGCAAACACTTTAAATCAATTTTTGAATGAATGGGATGGAACTAATGGGAATAGTATAGAGAGCTATGAAATGGAAAGGTTAAGACTCAGCAGGTGGTATCTGAATTATAAATGAGAGGCATTTAAGAAAGCAATCTATAGAAATGTGTTAGCTTATTTCACTTCAGCCACTAGTTTGACCAAATTAGAGATTACAAAAGGGACACTGCCAAATGAGTTTACTTTGAAATAGACCCTGGGGGGTAAGTAGGGAGGATACTGCAATTTCTATGGCTTTTGGGACCTCCTCAGAAGCATTCAATAAAATGCCTTTTCACAACAAAAGTAGGGTTGTTTCCCACAAAACACAAAAATTACATTTTACCTAAAAAGATTCAAAATAGATGGTGTTCAAGTTATCTTTACTTGCTTATTCAATGTTACTCTTTGAGACTGTCTTGTTAGGTTTGCAGCACTAAAGCACAATACAATTTAGCATCATAAAAATAATTATGAAATTGGCAAAACATTTAAAGAAAGGGTTGATGAAGATTTATAATCATTAAATGTATGGCTTTAGATATATCCGGTAGTACTTCAGCAGTTTAAAGAATGAGATTTGAGGACTCACTAATGACTGACAATGTCCCTTTAATAAATACCTAGAAAGCACATGCTGTGAATACTTCATTGTATTCTAATGGATCAAATTTTCATTAGTGCCATAGTCTCACCCACCCTACCCCAAAATATATTTTAGTGTAAGCATCTTACATAATAAACTCCTGCCCCAGTGACTGTTGCTCCTACAATTAAGAAGTATACTAGTCTGCTGCCATCTTTCCCAGAAGCACCTGTAGACGCTAGTGATCTAGAAGGGGATCCTGGGTGATGACACTGCACAACTGTAGGCAAAGATAAGGCCAAGAAAGAAACAAAAGGAAATAAAAAGAGCACTAAATATTAATGAAGAAACATTCAACACAAAGGCAGGGACACATTTTTGGTTACCTTGTGCTAAAAAAGAAAAAAAAATGCTGCTCCAGGACTGGAGGAGAATATGTATTTTGTCAAAGTCTGTTATCTGACAGAGCTCACCTATTTTCTTTACTGTGATTTGACTCACAACTGGCAAGAGCTATCTACTTTTCCTATACATTCGGGAGTCAGTCAGGGAATGATGATCTAGATAACTTCAAACAATTTTCATGTCTCTCTTTTTAACCTAGTGATCAAGATCAAAGATAAGTACACTGTCTTACCAATGTAGAAAGAACTAAAACTGTAATGATGCCCAACCATTTGCTCTAAGTAAAACAAACAGCTTCCCTCAATCAAGGGTGTTACTATGTGTTATCTAAGTTGGTTTCCTCAACCTTGCGTGATCCAACTTTAGACTGATCTGCTTAGTCACAGTAAACCCTGCCAAAATTTTTTTTAAATGTACAAAATAATTCCTCTGTGACCAGCTAAGTTGATAAGAGTCCATTTAAGAAGATATAATTGTGTGCTCTTATTATATAGCAGTTAAAACCGTATTTCTCACCTCACACAAACTCCATTCTAAAATTGGAGATGATAGGTCTACTTCTATAATTTAGTCTTTGGGTGAGATTCAGGGATAGTTTCCCTTTCAGGAATGCTTAATATTTTGGATTGAAGGCTGTTGCTGTTGTTTTTAATATCTATCCCAAGCTGAGGAAAACTAAAATATTTGACAAATGGGTCAAAATCAAATATTGTGCTAAGGAGCTGCAATGAATTTTGACCTTATTTGAAGGTTAGTGTGTCACATCCAAGAGAAAAGATACAATTGTCTGGTAATTGGTCAAACCTAAGAAAACACAGTGGCTTTCAACTAAAGAGTAAAAAGACAAGTGAAAAGAGCAAAGATAATCAACATGAGATTAAATTTCAATCAATCACAAATTGGCTTTCATAGGATATTAGACAGTAGGCACGTTAAAAAAGGCTTATTGGAAATTTTTCCAAAAGGAGAAAAAGTAATTAGTTGCAAAAGTTTCAAAGCAGAGTAGTATTGAGTCTATTAATGGGAGCTGTTTGGCAGCTTCTTTACACAAGCTGCTTTTCTACTTACATATGCACCAGCACCTATTGTTGATAAGCCCACAAAAAGGACTAACACAGAATTATCGATTTTGCCCCCTGATGCACCAGAGCTAGCCATTTGTCTTGTCATCTGGAGTTCTAGAGGAACATGCCATCGCTGGAACAAGTTGCCTAAGGAACACAATTTATTAAGACACACACACACATACAGAAATAAAACAGTTAATACATGTTTATGACTAAACGTCAATGCATTGTACAAGAGTTACTGCCCACTGGGCTGCGTGACATTCACTGTTAAACGACCAAGAAAAAAATCATCAAAACTGTACACACAAATACGACATATATCAGAATGCACACTTTTGAAGTGGTTAGAGTTTTTAGTTTAATGCTGCCCAGGGAGGAAATTTACTGCTTCCAGAAAAGATAATGAAAAACATATGGGCAGTTCATCAAATACTACTCTCTTTACATCTTTACCATAAAGGTAGTAAACATGGAGAGATGACTGAATAGATATAAAAAGTTAACTACAGGCTACCTGGGACATTATAACAACCACTTAAGGAGTAATCTAAACAGCTGGCCTAAACCTTGCACAAAATAGTAAAACCCTGCCACACAATCTAACCAGGACACAGTTCCATCTTGCGTGAAAGGTAGTACTATGTCTTGAAAGACAGAAATGTTAAAGCTCAGAAGAAAATCAGAAAAAAAATTTAAGTGAATTTATCTCCCCCAAAGAACTGAAGAATTCTGGACTATGTAGTTTTCAGAATGACAAAATTTAAAATATCTACCAACTACTTGGCTCTTAGTCCTCCAAAATAATACAAAGATTATGTTGATGTTCACCACCCAGAGTCAGTTCTCCTTCCATCACCATATATTTGATCCCTTTTACCCTCATCTACGACCTCTCTCCCC
This sequence comes from Rhinolophus ferrumequinum, assembly GCF_004115265.2. Taxonomy (NCBI): domain Eukaryota; kingdom Metazoa; phylum Chordata; class Mammalia; order Chiroptera; family Rhinolophidae; genus Rhinolophus; species Rhinolophus ferrumequinum. The sequence goes on along the minus strand of NC_046284.1, from coordinate 25,872,363 downwards.
CTTACCCTATGGTAACCACTAAACTATTGTCTGACTCTGGGTGGTGAACACACAATGTGATATATAGGTAATGTATTACATAACTGTACACCTGAAACCTATGCAACTTTACTAACTATTGTCACCCCAATAAACTTTAATTAAAAAAAAGATTATGTTGATGTAAAACTATGTGCAGCTATGCAATGATCTGATGATCGTAACAACTCTGACACATGGAAATAAAAGTTTCGTAGATTTCTTTCTCCAGGAGGATGCTGGCATTCTCAGATGAAGGAAGGTCTCAGAACCTTCTCTGCTTGTGATATTCCTTGTGTTGACTATTGATCTAGAGCAGGGGTGTCCAAACTGCGGCCAGCAGGCCAACTGCGGCCCATGATCAATTGTTAATTGGCCCGCAGCAAATTCCAAAAATATATTTAGTTTACTTAAATAAACCAGGTGAGGCAATACGTACTTCACCTCGAGTGAGTGGCCCGGCTGTTTGTGTATTTTACCGCATATGGCCCTTGGTGAAAAACGTTGAAAAAAGTTTGGACACCCCTGATCTAGAGCAAGAGTTCACACACTTTCTCTGTAAAGGACCAAATTGTAAATATTTTCCGCTTTGCGGGCCATACAGTCTCTGCTGCAACTACTCGATTCTGTTAATGTTTTGCAAAAGCAACCATGGACAATATATAAATTAATAGGTGTGATTGTGTTCCAATAAAACTTTATTTATGAACACTAAAATGTGAATTTTAAATAATTTTCATGTGTTATAAAATAGTCTATTTTTTTCAGCCATTTAAAAAACATAAAAACCATCTTAGCTCGAGAGACCTACAAAAGCATACGGGTTTGGCCAGTGGCTATAGTTTGCCATCCTGATCTACAGCAGTGGTTCTAAAACTTGCATCAAAATCCCCTGAAGGATTCCTTAAAGCACAGATGGCTACACCCACCCCCAGTGTTTCTGAGTCAGGTGATCGGGGATGGGGCTCACAAATCTGTATTTCTCACAAGCTCCCAGCCAATGCAGCCTTAAGAAATCACTCGTTTAGAGGCGGGTAGATATGTTCCTGGTCTGACCAGGCTTCAAAAGACAAATAGAATGGGCACTGGTAGTAGCATTCCACATGTACTCATGGAGATCAGAAATAGGGAGCTTTCCCCCTTGCTTTCACAATGTCAAGGCAAAGAGGGATGAAGACACATCTAATGCAGTTCTCTAGTCTCTTACCTGAAGACCCTGGGAACATGTATATTCCATTAGAAGTGTTTGGTCTTAAGTACATGGCACATATACTATATACTAGTAACACCCAGTAACCCAGTCACACACATTCATGTTTCTGTGAGCATTCACACTGAGTGGGATAAACAAAAGATTCCAAGTAGCCTCTCTCCAGTTCAGGTCAGGTTTTACCAGCAAATGAGTTACAAAAACTTGATTTTTAGTCTATTTTGATTTCTAAATTATAGGTAAGAGACTATGGATCTATACTCTTAGAGTCAAAAATGAATTTTTCTCTACTAGTTTTATTTCTTACCTGTTTTAGAATCCTTCATCACCTTGTGAAATAAAATGGTTTATATTTGGAAACACCAAATCATGAAAATAAAAACATGTGTAAAGGTGGAGAAGCTTATCTCAACCTGGGCAAGCTTCTGATTTTCAGAAGTCCATAAAAATGATGAAACATCAGAAGTAGAAATTGACAACTCTCAGAGCTTAGAAAATGAAACTGGGTAGAAAAAATTCCACATGGTTTAGTTCAATGAATTTAGTTTTGCCCCCCACCTCACCCCAAGTTTGTTTACTGAAAATGATTTTTTTTAATTTTGTTTATCCCTCTAGAAGATCCTAAATCCAGAAATCATAGCAACTTTATTTTAATATAATACTAATGTGTTTATTCAGTTTTTGCTTGCTTTTTATAAACTGATAAAACTAACAGTATAGATTTGGGTAAGTTCAGCAGTTTTTGCCTCAACATGCCCCCAAAAAGGACATTTAAAAGTAAATTATTTTTTTTAAAAAAAGTAAATTATTTTTTTTTTAAAAAGTAAATTGGTTATCATCTAAAATATTGCTGGATAAGAAATGTAATACAACACTATTATCATTAATAAACCAACTTTTTACATACCCACAAAGTGACTTTAATTTTGTAAAAGGTGATAGGTACTGTATGGATGTTGATATTTCCCATCAATTTTCTTTTACCCATAAAATTACTCCTACATCTCTCCCCACCCCAGGAGCTTCAAAATTTTAGGAAATTCTACATCACAACTAAACCATGCCTTTTCACTTGTCTTACTAACTTGGGAAAGCCAACCTACTCCTTGACTTGTCATTATAGCACCAGTCTACTTGTTTTGGGTTTTCTGCAGTTAGATCACACATACAGAGATAGCACTTTCTTCCTCACACTTAGGATTCAACTCTTTTTTTTATTTGATACATTTTCATATTATGATTGTCATTGTAGTGGTAATTAGCGCCTCTATCATGTCACATTATCATTTCCTTTCAGTGGTTGGAATAATTAAGATCTAGTCTCTTAGCAAATCTGATGATTATAATACAATACTGTTGTCTATATTCACTATATGTATTGTGCAAGGATTCAATTCTTGACTTGTCAAGAATTGTTACACAGAGCAACAGTGCCTAACACATAGTAGGTATCCACTCAATAGATGTTTGTTGAATTAATGAAGGAAAGAAGGAACTAAAAATTCTTTCCAATTGTAGTGATAATGACCAAACATTTTGAAGAATTCTTTGCAAAGTTTTAGCCAGCTCCCATTTATTTCAGGTTGCTTAACACTAAATCAGTAACCTCGAATACCACAGACTAGCATTAGAATAGTACCTAAATCATCACCAAGTTCTTTTCTGTAGATTTTATAATCTCTTGTTTTCCCATGTTCCCAGAAGGCCTTTTCCAGAAATACATCCACACAATTGAGGCACCTCGGTTGCTCAAATGGTAAGTGGTCTACATGTTCTTAAGTCTTGTCTTCTGAATGCCAAACTGATTTTTCTGACATGGATAAAATACAGGACAGAACAAGCCTAGATGATCTGTTCACTGTAGCTAGGTACCTCTTTATAAGGAATCCAACAACTACTAAGCTTTACCAGCCTTTTTTTTTTCTTTTGTATCAACCCTTGCTGGAATTTTAGAGAATCAGAGCAGTAATAACTGTAGTAGAGTGTGAACCACTGTGAAAAAAGGCACCAGAGGAAAAACGATTTAGATGATGAAAAAAATAAATTTAACTGTTCTGCAAAGTTCAGTCCTGTACAGTACAAGGACTCAGTCACTGAGAATTTACCATGTGCCAGAGACTGTGCAAAACACTGAGGACACAAAAATAAATAGGGCATAATCTCTGTTCCCAGGTAGTGTATAGTTTAGGAGGGGAGAATGGCTGCCACTATTCTGAGTATCAGAAAATGGGCTCAATACAAATCATAAGAGACTCAAGGTCACTCAATTTGTTTTTTTAATCCTTAGGTCAGTGGAACAGAAGCAAAAGAGTCATTATTCATTCAAAACAGTATTTCCCAAACTTGCCTGATCACATGAACTACATCAAGGGGCTTGTTAAAATATAAAAACATATAAATTCCCAGATCTCTGTCTTGGAGATTCTCATTCAGTAGGTTTGGGGGAGGCCCTCCACTCGATTTATATGACCAGGCAACTTTTGGAAACATGATCTAGAAGAAAGTTACAATATGCAGCAACTCCCGTAAAATGGTAAAAAAAAAAAAAAAATATATAACATTAACTGGTCTAGAAAAGGCTGACTTGCTAAAAATTTTCTTCTGGAAAAGTTTGCCTCAGCAGAAAGAGTGGGGAAAGGCTAATCTTCTTGGCTTTTTAAAAAAAAAAAAAAAAAAAAAGAAAGAAAAAGCGTCATTTGGCAGTGTCCATGAATTCTGGATCTTTGCCCACAAGTAGTCCCATTTCCTATTTCCTATTTAAGGAGGTGAGAAGGATTTTGAATCGAGAAAAATGTTCCAACATTTGACCCTCAGGTCAGGGGTCAGTGATCAGCTTGATCACATGGGCAGCACGATGTTTGGTGACCAAATAAAATACTACAGAACAGAAAATACCTATTACCTAACCTATCTGTTCCTCAGTGCTGAATGCAGACATAAAGTGGTGACTATTAATTACCTTCAACTATTTCTGGAAAGAGGCAGAGCATCGAAATACAGTAAATAAACAAATAGTAGCAATTATGGTTTAAAAGCAAAAGGCAACATACCATGTTTCCTCGAAAATAAGACCTAGCTGGACAATCAGCTCTCATGCGTCTTTTGGAGCAAAAATTAATATAAGGCCCAGTCTTATGTTAGGTAAGATCCGGTCTTATATTATGTTAGATGAGAACCGGTCTTATATTATAGTAAAATAAGACTGAGTCTTATATTAATTTTTACTCCAAAAGACACATTAGAGCTGATTGTCCGGCTAGTTCTTATTTTGGGGGAAACACGGTATTATGGAAATGAACCTGACAGTGATGACAGATGTGGATGAGATCATTTCAAGGTAGGTTTAAAGTCAGCTAACATTCTGGCAAAGAATTGAGGGGGAAGAAGAAAAAAAGGAGGGAAATGGTATATAAACAAACAATGCAAAAACATATGGTAGATGTGATTATGTGAAAAAGAAATCAGATTAAAAGCAATTAGTAATCAAGCTGCAAAACGGGGTAAATTCCTAAAATGATAGAATCATTTCTTTTTGAAATTGTTACCTCAGTCCCACCTACTTCTAAAGGCATGTGATGTTATACTCTGGTGCTTGGCCAAAGGACAAAAAATAAGTGTATATAAAGGGATGAAAAGAGAGGTCAAGAAGTCAGAATATACTCTACAGCAGACTACCTTCGTACAAAGTCATGTAATGGAAAAAACCTGTTTTGAGTCTGTAATTTTTCAGTACTAGTTCCAATATCACCAACCACCTTCAAATGTCTAACAAATCAATTTAACTTTGGAAATCCAAATTTAATTGATGAGAACTTTCGGTCAGATTTCAGAATGCTGGTACAAGTTGTGAGTTTTAAGCAAAATAAGTACACAAAGTTTGAAAGGTCAGTGTGGATGAAAATCTTCAGCTTACCTAAGTTTCTATGTAAATTTCTGTGCAACGTGCATAGAGCACCCTCATTTCATTGCACAAAGCCCACACAGATGACGTTATAGACGGGGTATTCGTTTAAAAGGTAAGGCAGAGGTTTTTAAGTTCCAAGAGCAATATGTCTTAGGACATACCTCCAATACACCCATCAGAAAACATTTTCTTGAGGCACAGTAACTGGAAAAACTGTTCAAATGCACGTTTTCAAAGGTAACAATCTAAGTGAAATGTTTTCCACTTTTTCATTTTTAAAGCACCCAGAAGGTGGTTCCACATTGTAAAGGCCTCAAGGATAACTTCTGACACTGAAAATGTGAGTGTCCTCGGGTGGTCAAACATTACTGATTTAAAAACAAACAAACAAACAAAAACACAAAAAAACACACCTCCTTCGGGTGGATAATTCCTTACCCCCATGAAGTTGTGCAGGTTGAAAATGAGCATGCTCAAGATAAATTCAGATATCTGATGAGCAATAGGCTAAAGAGGAACCAGACTCATTCTTAACCTTTCGAGATCAAACTTTAGGAAGCAGTGTGGAGTTGTGGCAATTGGATTAGGGGCATAAAGACTGGCAAATTATCCTTTGCCATACCTATTAATTAGGTACATGACTGTGGACAAGTAATTTCACCTCTCTGCCTCAGTTTATTACCTATAAACTGAATGGGTTGAACTTTACTGCAAAACTACTTCCAGCTCTAAAATTTGATGAAACAACTTCATGGAGAGCAAATACAATGTGTTCTGCAAACTGTTTATTTGAAGTATTAAAGACCACTAAGATTAAAACTGACCAGACATCCCAAATTAATTCTGGGTCAGTTCTCCTGGTGACTGGTGCACAACCAATTGACTCCTTACTTGCACTTCACTGTTTCTGTTTCCCGGGGCATTCACAGGGTCCTCAAATCTATGGATCTCATCTGGGGATTGGAAGGTAGGGCAAGTAATACCCCTTATTTACAGAATAAACTAAAGCGTGGGGCTTAAGTGTCCCATTTAAAGTCTCACAACCGGTAAATGGCAAGTCCACCTAACCTCATTGATTGAAAAAGGCGGACCTGGGGTGACCTGGAGGTGGCAATGGACACTACTAGACAGCCAGCTGTTCTGTTATCCCTGAACAGCAAACCCTCTCAGGAAAAGGCCTCAAGCCGACTACAGGGTTCAATTCCCTTGAAGGTCAGGTCAGCACGGCTTGGAAAACTCATGGTTTGGATCTGGCCAACTCAAAATTCTCACCACTGTGTCTTAAGCTTTTCTTGGGGGGGGGGGGTGTGAGCTGCGAGGCATACGGAGCCTGTGCAGCCCAGACCCTTGGTCTTCGAGGTGGGGGTTGTCCCGGATGGGTCAGTCACCTGGGAGCCGGTTCCTCTGCCTCGGGCCTGGCACGCACACTGTCCGCACCAAGGGTGCCAGCCTCTGCTTCAAAGCACCCGTCGCCAGGCCTCCACACCGGAACATTTCGGCAACCGCTACTCCGTACCTCCTCCTTCCTTTCTTCTCACGCACCGACACACGGGTCAAACGCCGTGGGCCCCCGGCCGCTTCCCCTGCTCCCGTCACACGCACTCTACGAAGGCTCCTCCTCCCAGCTTGGCGTGGGCATTGGACAGTTAAGCCGGCCTACTAGTGCAGAGGAAAAGGAAGCGCGACCGGAGGCCTACTGCGCAGGCGTAGTACTCAGCGCCACATTGTGATTGGCCCACACGGAGAGAAGATTTGCGCATGCGCCTAGCTTCCTGCACCCTTGCAAAGTCCCTGGGCTTGCTTGTTAGTTTTCACGGGTTGGTGGCAGTATGTTCGGCTCAGCGACTTTGAAAAGCTGTCCAAGGAGGGACCCGTGGGGCTGATTTGCCTGGCTGTTTGTGGCGAGTGCTGCCGCTGTGTCGATGTTGGGAACTGATATTAATAGCACCTCAAAAAGCGTGGCCTCAGCACCAAATTTTGTTTTTCTGTTTTAGGCCACTAGCTACTACTAAGTACTAAGCCTTCCGGATTCTCTCTCTAGCTGTAGTCCACTTCCAGTCTTTCCATAGATTTGAGCCGGGGCTCCTGGCTTTCCAGATTCGGATTGGACTTCCGTCTTTTACAAATTGCCTTCCCATCCAACCCCTATTCTGGGCACTTTACCACTATTCTGGGGCATGTCTTCATTCCGCGCTCTCTTTTCCCATACCGCTTTTATATTGTGTAATTCTGAGTCCTAAGTGCTGTATCAGATGCTGTGGATAGTCTCTTGCTATTTTATTATGACTTCGTTTTTTGAGAGCAGGTGCTGGCAAAAAGCGTTCGTGCTTCACAGACTTTCTGCGAGAGAAAGCCTAAGCAGGACTTTCAGAGTTGTGGGAGGAGTAGGGTGCGGGGCTGAGTGTAAATAGGGGTTTTGGCTATCAAATATAAGCTAAATTGGAAATAAATTTTGGCTGTATGCAAAACATAACATATGCCTTTTTCAAAGTTTTGGTTTACATACTCACTTAACAAGTATTTATTGAGCACTTGCCATTTGGACTATATGAAAAGAGCTCTAGGGGATACGAAAAATATAGGAAGTGGTCACTGTCCAGGTGGGGAGATGACATACACTGGTCATTTTAAATAATAATATCTGATGTAGTGCAAGAGCAAGAAAAAAGAATATGAGATGAAATAGCTAAGGAAGGACTTCAAGCAAGAAGTATTACTTGAGCCTGTCTTGAAGGATGAGTAGTGAAATTCAAATAATGGAGGAGGAGAAATGATATTTCAGATGGTGAATACATTGGGACCGAAGGTAATATTTTTAGTGATTAAACACCATTGATTTTGGATCCAGTCTGCCCCAGGTTGAATCCTGGCTCTGCCACTTGGACAAGTCACTTAACGGTGTCTCACTTTCCTCATCTACCAATCTCACAGGGTTGATAAGAAAATTAAATGAGCTAATATTCATAAATAAAGCATCTTAGAGGAAGCACCATGCTGTTTAAATCAAAAGGCTTGGAAGTATAAAAGAAACAAAACCCAGCTCATTTTCAGGAGACAATGGCAGAGAGTACATACTAGGAAGTAAATGAGGACAGGTTAATATGGTGGAGCCAGATTTGAACTAGCCAAAGTGTTTGGCCGCAATCGTGTAGGTGATGACATTATTTTTGGCTTTCAGTAGAATAGGGATAGAGAACGAAATTACTAAGGCATTTCAGGAAGTTTAACCCAGAAAGCAGTCTTTACTCGGTGAAAATGATCCAGGGATCCCTTGCTCATTAAGAGTAATGTTCAGAAGTGCAGGCAGTGGGCAACTTTTCCCCTAGGGCTGCATTGGGGAATAAATATTGAAAATGTCAATTCCACAATAAGGTAAAAAAAATATTTATATTTAGTATTTTAAAAGTTTCACAGATGTTGATATTTCTTGCTATTTCTAAAAGCCAATAATAAACATGGATTGATTAAATAAAAAGTTAATCATATCTGTTGGTGGATGAGGCTTTGGAAAACACTGTCAAAATTATGATGATAAGGTACCTATGAAAACAACTGGGTAAATTTGAAAGACAGTCAATTGTGCATTTAATGATGCACAATTAACAAAGAAAAGGCATTGTACAGCACTTTTAACTTATTTTTGCAATAGGTGCAATGAGGTAGATTTCTTGTCCTTTTAATTAAAAATTATATTTCATCTTTTTTTGTAAAAGCAATATACACACATCAAAAACTAACTCCAAAAATATAAGTGGAAGTTCCCCAAAATCTCATCCCACAGAGGTAACAAACACTTTTTATTAGGAAATGGGGCCCACTTTGAGATATCAAGTCTCCAGAAATTAGTGTTTCTATCTTACAAATATAATGTGAACTCTCAGACTCAGTGATGAGTTTTTTGCTGGAAGCATATGCGGTCTGACAATTAAGTTCGCGAACTCATCCTAGAAAAAGTGCTACATACCTCATTGCTGAATATCACTATGGTCACCTTCGAAGTACTCCCCGTGGGAAGCTATGCACCCGACACCAGCGTCTAGTCCACCCTTCAAAGCAATTTTGGAACTCATTTTCTAGAATGGCCATCAGAGCTGTCCTCGTATTACCCTTGATGTCCTGAATGTCATCAAAATGTCTTCCTTTCCATATTTCCTTTATCTTTGGGTAAAAAAAGTAGTCATTGGGGGCCAGATCAGGTAAGTAGAGAGGGTGTTCCAATACAGTGATTTGTTTACTAGCTAAAAACTCCCTCATAGACAGTGTGCTGTGAGCTGGTGCATTGTGGTGATGTAAGAGCCTTGAGTTGTTGGCGAAAAGTTCAGGTTGTCTAACTTTTTCACGCAGCCTTTTCAGCACTTCCCGATAGTAAACTTGGTTAACTGTCCAGCTGGTACAAATTCATAATGTATTCATAAATAAAATAAAAAAATGTTAGCAACATCGTTGCAATAAGTTCACAAACTTAATTGTAAACCTAGTACATCTAAATAATCTTATGTGAATATAGTTTTTTTATATTAGAAAGTTAGCATTAAGTCTGGCTATAAATTGGCAAAGCTTCTTTCCGCTCTACCTGTTGGATATGCCTAATTCATAGTTACCTGCCCCCCTTTTAATAGCTGCTCTTCTGTAGATAATGATTACCAGGAGCATTAGCTTCAAATACAGACGACAATGATGCTGCAAACTATTATCTAGACATCAACCAATCATAAAAAACAAAAATACTGTACAATGGTGATTGCCATTCCCACTGTATAATGATAATTGGTATTCATAATGATGACCTTGGATTATCCAACTAAGATTAAATCCTTCTTGAGATGGTTTTAATATTGAATAGCATGATCTAGGGTTTTAGAAATGGGTAACCCACATATATGCTAAAAGAGTTAGCTATAAATATATCTGCTAACTCAACTAAAAAGCTTACCCTGTTTCCCCGAAAATAAGACTTAGTCAGACAATCAGCTCTAATGCGTCCTTTGGAGCAAAAATTAAAATAGGTCTTATGTTAATTTTTGCTCCAAAAGACACATTAGAGCTGATTGTCCGAGTAGGTCTTATTTTCGGGGAAACACTGTATAACTAGAAGACCCCATTTCCCCAGCCATTCTGAGTAACTTGGACTGGGCTGAGCAGTCATATTCCACTTTGTTTACAGACCTATCACTGATGCACTGAATTGTTTTTCTCACAGTGGGAATGGATTTAGTTATGTTTGTCTCTTCTGCAGCTGAGCCCCACACAAGTAAGATGGCAGCTCATGTGTCTTGCTGGAGTCCCTGACCTTGATGACATTAGCAAATAACTCATGTCAGTGCTACTGGCATATGTTAATATTACCTTAGCCTATGAAATATGTGGAAGGATGGTTCAAGTCTTAAAGCAAACACGAAAGTGGTGCACTTTATTGTGTGGAAATTGTACCTCAGTCAAGTTATTTTAAAGAAATTGTGAACCTGCAAATCACATTTGGGAAAGGGAATACTGGTCTTGACCAAGATGTGTGATGCTTAATAAGCTTGGGGAAGCTGCTCCCCACTACCAGAAGAAAGTTCTGTTCATTTATCATTTTCCAAGCATAATTTAGGCTTTTAACAAATTAGACCCAACCACTTTGTTCTACATTCAGTTGCAGAGGGGTGAACCCTCCTAGGGGTTTCCAATTCCTTTTGAAACTCCACCATTCTGGAAGGACTTATGATTACATGGAGGGCTCTGGAATGCAAGACGCTGTGAGATTTATGCCTTGTCCCAAGAGCCCTCCACCTGGGCTTGGAATGGTTAGCCCCAGAAACAAAGTCCCCTTTTGCTGGAGCTGCCACCACTAGCTTCCCCGCTTCTCCTACCCCCTGTATGGCTCCCTCCGGTGGCCGGCCTTCCCCATTGGCCAGTCAAACACAACTGACTGCCGCAGCCAATGGGAGCCGCTCTTCTGAACATTCAGAAGATGGGTGTTCCTGGTGTGATGAGGGAAGGTTGGCGCCTGGCACGCACCCCCCCACACACACATCTGGCAAGTCTGTGAGAGAAACAGTAACTCCCCCTACACATGCACACCGGTGCCCTGCAGCGTGTATTGGCGGCGCCCTCCCTGGCTCCTCGCGCGCGCGAGTGCACCTGCTTCCTCAATAAAACAGAGCATCCCTTTATCCCAAGGCTTGGGAGGAAGCTGCAGAGGCTCAGCTCAGCTGCCTGCAGCTCTGGAGGTGTCTCCTCCCCGCACCCAGTCCCCGCCGAGTAAAGTGGTGTTGCTCCGAGGCTGAAATGCTCCAGAGCGGACCCCCGTGCGCTCCGAGAAAATGGGGGTGGGGAGCCTGAGATCTATAAAATAAATGGGGTCATGGAGAAAGGAGGACCATCCCGGGGTGGTGTGTGCCGCTCTCCCCACCCTCCTTTCCTCTGTAAGCTTCCTCTTTGTGGTGTGTCCCTGGGGTCCAGACAGGGGAGGGTCTAGGCCAAGGCGCCACGGCAGCTGCAGCGGTGGAGGCGGGGTCGCACGCCCCACCCGCCCCTCCGAGGGCAAGGCTGAAGGAGAGGGCTCGTGCCTTGCAGTCTCTCTTCCATCTCTCCTCCCCTGACTGGCTTTTGTGTTGGTGCCTCCGAGCTGCGAGGAGGGTGCACTGGAGGAGGAGGAGGAGGAGGAAGAGGAGGAGGGGGACCTGGGGTGAAAGGCACCCCACGCGCGCGCGCGCGCACGGGGACGGCGCACGCACACACGCGCGGACACACTCACGGACACGCACACACACGCACAAAGCTCGCTCGCCTGGAGCGCACTAACGTGGCCGTTTTCTTTGTGTGGAGCCCACCAGGAGGGTTGGGGCCCCGGTCCGGTCCCTGGGAGATGGCGCAGCCCATCCTGGGCCATGGGAGCCTGCAGCCCACCTCGGCAGCTAGCCTGGCATCCCTGGAGCTTGACTCGTCGCTGGACCAGTACGTGCAGATTCGCATCTTCAAAATCATCGTTATTGGTGACTCCAACGTGGGCAAGACCTGCCTGACCTTCCGCTTCTGTGGGGGGACCTTCCCGGACAAGACTGAGGCCACCATCGGTGTGGACTTCAGGGAGAAGACCGTAGAAATCGAGGGCGAGAAGATCAAGGTGATCCAGACGGTCAGGTCCGGGAAGGGAGGGCTCTGGGAGGGGTCCTCGCCTGACGCATGCTCTAGTGGTTGTGAACGGTCTGGTCAGGTTCGTGGCTGCGTCGCTGCTTGCTGAGCCCTAGACCCTCAGCACCTCCTCATCCTCTTTCGCCTTTCTCAGCGGCCTGGTTCCCACCTTGCCCGTTTTTTTTTAGGGCAGGCCGGAGAGGGTGCATTCATGCCCTCTGTCCCTGCCTGACAGCTCCTGCCAGGAAAAGCATGTGAGATCCCATCCTTGACCCTGAGCCAGGAGCAGCGGCACCTGTGGGCAGAGGGAGGTATGAGGTAACCTGGTCCTGCTCTGTGGGGTGGATCCCAAAGCACTTTACACATCTTGAGGTCTCTTCTTCCTCTTGGGTGCCAATAGGGTGCAAAAACCCACTTTGGTTAAGCCCTGAGACATTACAGGGGAGGAAAGAATGGAAATCCACAGAGAATTACAGTTTATGGCTAAGATTATGGCTGAGCTGGAATAGGGGTGGAGTGGGGTGGTTCTGGCACAAAGTCATGAGCCCTTTTAAAGAAATTGAGACAGGGTCACCTGCCAGCCCTCCATAATAGACAAAACTTATTCTTTTGGAACAGTCCCCCTCAAATGATATCTTCTTTATTTGTCTGGGGTACCTAATGCCATTATTCATTCTATTGGTATTGTCTTCAGCAGGCCTTTGTAAAAATGCAGAGCAACTTCTCTGAGGGCCAAGGGAAGTAAGTGTCTTGCTCCTACCCTCTCGTTAGTTTGTGAGATCAGCTAAGTACAGATATTCTTGTCTGACCATTTGTACTCACTTTCAGTTCATCAACAGTGCAAACTCGATAGGACCAGGATATTTCAATGTGCAGAGGCTAGCGGGAGGGGGGACATGACAAGGGCAGCTTAATGTGTCAGGGGAACAGAGAGAGGCAGGGTTATGGGCAGGAAAGTCACTTCAAAAGACAGGGCACTAAAGACCAACTCCACTAGACCCACAACAGGCCTTTTCTTGAGCCTATGGTCAGACCCTGTCCTGCAAAGGTAAACCTCCCTCCTGCTGGTCAAACAGCTCAAATGACCACAGGCGTGAGGTGGAGAGAAGGGCTGAGTAACTGGGGAGAATGTGGAACATTGTAAACTGTACAGACTCCTTGATTATTAAAATGAACATGTTTTAAAATGGCTTCAGAAACCTGGCCAAGGCACTAGATATGTCAGGAAGATGGGCATTGCAGTACTGGTAAGGGAAAGTTCTCGAGAACAACGAAACCCCAGGGTCAGGAATATAGGACACTGTTTTGAAATAGTGATATTTCTTGCCTCTTACATTTTGGGGGGAATTCCTACATTTTCTTTTTAAAGTCAAAGTAAGTATCTGTCTTTTCTCCTTTCCCAGGGTTTTATGTTGACATTTCCTTGGTTAGAACTTTCTCTAGGGTGTCTAGCTTCTTTACGTAAAGTTGTAAGATTCTGGAATTTCTAAAGCATCCAAAGTAGAAATATACTTACGGCTGTGCTCTTAAGCACTCAAGACCCTTAAAATTTAATGCTATTGCCTGTTTAAAATCAAGTTTCACATTGAGCCAAACAGCTCTCTGGATTTAAGAGGGGAAATGAGTCCACCTGAAATGTACAGGGAGGAAAAAGGAAGTGTTTGGGAGTCTGGGGGAGAAGGAAGCTAGAAACTGGACAATGGGAGGTGAAAAACGAGTGGAAGAGGGTCATCACCCAGTGACCTCAGGGGAATTTTTAAAAGGTTCCTTCCCTTCCAACAGCCCAGTACCTAGCCAAACTGGATTTTGTAGTCTCTGCCAAAGATTCTGGACTTTTTCCCAGGGGGCAGTGCCTGTGACAGTGTGACTCACTAGAAACGGAGCTCAGCAGGACACCACGTGCAGAGAAGTGCTCAATACAGGTTTTTCAGAGGAAGGTGATATTTTCAACTTGGTGATATGAAGGAGCCCTCTGAGAGCAGATTCTGAAGGAGCTCAGGGTGGGATGTGGGTGTGGGGAGATGGGGACCCTGCCGCTTGTAAAGCTGCTGCAACTTCAGGGCCAAAGCCAGCAGGCAGGCCCAGCATGTCTGTGGGAAGATGGCAGAACATAGCAGCAAGCGCATGATCTAAGAAGATTTGGTCCCATACTCTGATGGCCTGGTGTTTCTCAAGGAACAAGTACCAAAACCATGCTAGGAGGTGACTGCCAAAGGCTTCTCCCTTTGGGGAAGAGAGAAAAGTCCAGTCTGACAGGCTGAGGTGGCCCTAGACCACAGCCAGCAATGAAAGGCTGTCAGGCTATAAAATGCCAGTCCTCGCAGGAAAATGGAGAGGGCTCAGTGAGCTCTTCTCTCAGTTCAAGAGTAGGGTGTGGCGTCTCCTGGGCTGCCTCCCTGTGCCCCAGAGTAGCACTATGTCAACCCCTACAGGGGGATGACTGATTTAGCATATTTGGGGCTACTCTCTTAATTACCAGTGCCATCCCTAGGGGTTTGAAACCCCATTAGGTGTTTCCAGTCAATGTGCCCTCACCGCATCACAACATTTATAATCCAGTGTTTACTGGTCTACAGGAGCGTCAAGAAAATCCTCTAATAGGGTGGCCAGTTAGCTCAGCTGGTTAGAACATGTTGCTAATAACACCAAGGTTGCTGGTTTGATCCCTGCATGGGCCACTTTGAGCTGTGCCCTCTTAAAAAGAAAAGTATCCCATGATGATAATAATAATAATAATAATAATAATAAAAATAAGCTTCTGCTTTTTGAATAAACAAAGAGCACTCTTATTTGATTTTCACAGCAGCCTGTGAGATTAGGACTATTATATTATCATTCCTGTTTTATAGATAAGGAGACCAAAGTTAGAGAGATTAAATAACTTGCCCAGGGGGCGATGGATCTGAGCTTCAGTCTTTGACCCTTGAGCCTAACTAAGCACTTCACCATCTCATTATCTTGCCTTCCCTCCAACAGAGCCAGGATTTCAACCTAGATTTAGAGCCCCTGCTCTCTACCACTGTACCTACTCTATAGGGCAATATCTGGCCTGGGAGGCAGTGTGCACAGGGGGAGGTGGCATACTGGGCAGCCAGCCTGCTGGTCTCTTCTAGACCAGGAGTCCAGGGTTATAACCCCAGGACCCAGAAGCCTTCAAGATGGAGCCGTCAAGGTACCCCAGACATTGAGCTGAGTATCTAGATTTTACTTTTTTGCACCTTGACTGTCTCACCTTGGGTGTGAAAATCAGAGATGGAAGAGATGGAAGAGACTTTAGAGAATCTCTAATCCAATGGCTTCATTTTACAGATAGGAAACTGAGGCTCAGGAAGGGAAAGTGACTTGCCCAAGATCACACAGGACCAGGCTTACAACTCATGTCTCCTAATTCCCCTTCCAGTGCTCTTTCCATATAAATCCCTGCTCTGGGCTTGTCCCATGGTCCATACAACCCATGCAGTTACCTGTGACAGGGACGTGGAGGGACATCATATGAGAAAGCTGACAGTCCTTCCTGACTTCAGCCTAGGAAGGGTGGGGGCATCCCCCAACCCCCAAAGGAAGGGTAGAGCTTCCCTTAATGACTATTATGGGTCTATCTCCTACAGGTTTAGCTAAATCAAATTGAACCTGTCTCAGACTAAAAGCACTGGAAAATACCAAATAGGAGTGTATGTCGGGTGGGATGAAGGAGGTATTAGAGGGGAGGCTCAGAACAAATTTTTGAGCCATTCTTTGTAAATTCTCATGGAAGTACCTCCTCCTGCCTAATTTGGTTCCTTCCACAGGCTGGGCATTTCTCAGCCCCAGCCCTCTGGAGCAGGCAAGCTGCAGGTCAGCCATAGCTGTGGGCAGGTGCCACCTGGGACTATGGATTTCTCTTCCTGATCACTTGGAAAAACACCTTCCTGTGTTACATTACCGAGTGGACAGAGGCTGCGCTAAGTGTTCTGTCAGAAGCTGCCTGCAGTCAGAATGACATCATGTCTTCCTTAGAGTTTCTGAGCTTCCATCTTCTCCCAGTTAACTTAATGGTTAATTAACCATCAGCGTGTGTTTCTCTGTCTGCCTTGCTGCTTCGATTTTTGTGCATAAGTTTATCTTTGTCTCTGTCCTCCTTTGCCAATCTCTGGGTCAGCCTTGTGTGTGTGTCTTAGACACAGATAGGACAGTCCAGCTAGTTAAAAAAAGATTTGTTTTGAACTTTTCCCATCATCCACTTGGCACCCTCCAAAGGTTACAGATGTATTTTTCTCCCCTTTTCCACTTCTACTCTCCCTTGCTGGCCTCCAACAAAAGGACATTCATGCCTCATCTACAGAAAGATGCCAGATATGTTCCCTAGGGAAAACAAATACCCATGTCAGCTATAAGCACATGCAGGGGGTAGGGGACTTGCTGAAGCTTGCTCAGGCAGCAGTAGCCCCAGGAAAATGGTTTAAAAGGCTACGTTTATCTATGGTAGCTCTCTATGCTATGCACCCTCGACCTTCCTCCAGCATCCTCATCACTTTAGACCTGCCTCCAGCCACCCATGGTAGATTGCTGGCATTCCTCTCTCCTCCCTCTCCCCACCGACTGTCTTTGCCTTGGCTAAATTTCGTTGTCAAGAAGCCAAGCTTTCTGTGCTTTCCAGGAGGAGAACCAACGGATCCAAGGACAAGTGCTACCAGAAGGGCTGATGGGCCTTCTGAGACAATGGCAACAACTAACATTTGCACTTTATATTTTGCAAAACCTCTTTCTCATGTGTTATGTCATTTGCCTACTCATTTGCTTAGCTACTAAGCAGAGGAGCTAGAACCCAGGTCTCCCAATTTCAAAGCTACTGCTGCATTTCAACAGTACCCGCTCAAGTATTTGTCGGGCCAGACTTGATGGTGGTGGTTCAGGCTACAGAGGAACAGTGTGTATTAGGCACTGTGCCATGTACTTACAATGAATGCTAATCCTCACAGCACCCCTACAAGTTTGCTGTGGTTATCCTCGGTTTCCAGAGGAGGACACTAAGACAGAGCAAGTAACTTGCCTAAGGACACCTAACTAATAGTATGTGATTGTGCTGAGATTTGCACCCAAGTTGGTTTGATTCCACTACACCTCACTGGCCCTTGGAGAGAAAAGAGGATCTGGGGAACACGTATTTGCTAAAGGGCAGCTGTCACCTCTGGCCACCATGTGGATGCAATGCTCACAGGAAGGGAAGAATGGACAAGAGGAGTGCCAGCTGCAAAAGCGGAAGGACATGCTTTCACTGTCCAGAAGGGGCCAGGGGTTTTATGAGGATGTTGAGAAGAACAGAGATACCAAAACCCCCCCAAAAATGAGGTCTTTTGTGTCGAGTGAGCCTGACTGCTGTGTTCTCCCTTGGTGATGGCTCTTCTGATTTTCTGCTGTGAGCAGCCTGCTTCCTGGCTCACCTCTCACCACAAACTTGGGGTAGTGTTTATAAAGAGCTGGAATGGGAGCAGTGCCTACAGTATAAATTCTGAGAGTCCAAATAAAAGCTTCCAGGCTCCCCATCATACTGGAAAGGCAAAGTTGATCTCCAGCAGAGAGGGCCCTCCCTGTAGTTCTGGCAGCTTGGGTGGTATACACAATTCTGAAGCCAAAGAAAAGCCAAACCACCAATCTACTCAGCCCCAAACACTTCACACCCACTTGTGTGCCCCACTAGTGGCAGATATTTTTAGAGTCCTGAGCTCATGTTGTTAAAGCATCTGCCACATGCCTGAGGGCTGATAGGGATTCAGCCTTATTCAGAGGCAAAAGTTAGTACTATTGGGGCTGGGGGCGGGGGTGGGGACTGGGAGCCAAGTGGTAACAATATTCTTGTGCTGTACCTGCTCTCTTCCCACTGACCTCCATTCCTTCCCTGGCCTGCTCTCCCTTTTTTCCTGCTCGGAGCATCAAAGTGGTGGAAGAAACGAACATCTCTTCTGTCTCTGCTTGTGGAAGCAAATCAGTCTTCGAAGACGTATGTTTTTCTGCATAACCAAAGTCAAATGTTCTCTCCGAAGTTGCCTTGGCAGATAACTAGGATGCCAGACTGCTTGTAATTCTAGTGGTTCAGGCCAATACTACTTTTTGATAACAATGGTGATGATAACGATGATGCTGACAACCATAATGATGAGTGATCTGATGCAGAAAAATGTAGCTTAAAGTTTAGTTGGAGAGATGCCATGAGCACTGAGGAAACAATTAGAGAACAAATAAATATATTCTAAATTGTGTTACAGACTTAAAATGCAATAGAAATTCCTAAGAAAAGAGAATTGAACTCAGAGAAGGTTTTGGGAAGAATTTGGAGGCATGAGCTGAGCCTTGAAGAATGGGTAAGGCAATGAGGGGGCAACCGATTCTGTAGGGGAAGGACCAAAGGTACAGAGGAGGGAATGAACCAGGTGTAGCTCAGTAATTTGAAAAGGGGTTGGGTGGGGTCAAATTATGGCAGACAAGATTTTTCATTTGATGCCACATGCAGTACAGGGCTATCATAATTTCCTGACGAGGAGGAGGACATGCTGATAAAAGCAGGGATTTAGGAAGGCTAGTTTGAAAGCAGTATGCAGAAGGACTGGAGTGGAGACATCTGGAATCCAAAAGACTTCGCTGTAGTCCAGGAGTGAGGAGTGGAAGGTCTGGCCTAGGGACATGAAAATCAAAATAGAAGAATGGGTGAATCTGAAGGTTGTGCCAAAGGCATGTGTCGGCAATGTCCATAGAGGGGATGAAGGAGAGCCTGGACAATGAAAATTGATGTTCAGAATGATGACTGTGGGGCTCTGTAAGATCTTCACTCAGCAAGGAGATTCAGTTATAGTTACTAGATTATATTTATTGACTTCTAACTCCAAATGAAAGCTATACTTCATTTTAAGAGCCATAGTAGTCAATCAGTGGCCAGAATCAAATTTTCTTCGATAACAGAATTGTATAGGGCCTTGGGACCATCATTCTGAGTATGAATTTCTCTTGTCCAAGACTTTGGAGATGTAAAGGGAAAGAGATTGGGCTGAGTGTGTGTTGACTCCAGAGAGTCCCTTGGGAGTTCTATGTCTTTGTATATGTTTCTTATAGTGGCATTTTTCCTTTGTAATTTGGCCTTTATCCCAAAAGCTGAGATGCAGAAGAAAAATCCAGTGAGTTAAATCCCGTTTTATATAACAGTGAAGTGAACTTAAAATAAATTGAGCTACAAGGTGAGATTTTTTAACACTTAAAAACAAAAGTCATGCAAAAAAAACCCTCAAAACAAAGTGGTGAATGCTTACAGTAGAAAATTTGGAAAATACAAAAAAATAGAAGAAAATAAATATAACCTACAGTTCCACTGCCCATAAATAATCATTATTGTTCTGGTGTATATACTTCCAGTTTTTCCTATGCATGTATCTATGTTTGATGTGTTTTTTTTTTAATTGGGACCACAGAATATTAAAAATTTCACATCTTGCTTTCACTTACTTATATTTTGTGTGCATTTCCTCCACCATTTATTCTTTGAAAACATTATTTTTAATAACAGCATAATAACCCACTGTGTGTGTGCATATATATGTATATATATATATATATATATATATATATATATATATATACACACACTTTAGCTATTCCTCTCCTAATGAGCATTTAGGTTGCTTCCTGTTTATCAAAAGGTATAAGTAACACTGTGATTAAGATCTTTGTACAAAATTTTGGCCACATCTCTGCTACTTCTTTTGTATAGATTTCTGGAAGTGGGATTATAGGCTCAAAGAGTTTTGAAGATTTTTAAGGTTCTTGATAATATTGCCAAACTGCCCTCAGAAAAATTGACCAATTTACATCCCATTTTCAACTAAAAGCCTTAAGATTTTTCAACTCAAGATTTTCAACTAAAAATCTTAAGAAAAACTTTATAAAACCTGAAAGAAACTTCTTTCTATACTTTGGTAAGTCCATTCTGCCAATCTGTCAAAGAACCAGTTCCTGTGTCTGGGCTTGTCACCTCAGTTTTATAATGCCACAGAGCAATGTTTTCTTCTTTCTATCTATTCATGTTTCCTTTTCTGACTCCAAATATGGGTTTTTGTGTCTTCCAGGTTCAGGTGTGGGACACAGCAGGTCAGGAACGCTTCCGCAAAAGCATGGTTGAGCATTACTACCGCAATGTGCATGCAGTGGTCTTTGTCTATGATGTCACCAAGATGACATCCTTCACCAACCTCAAAATGTGGATCCAAGAATGCAATGGGCATGCTGTGCCTCCGCTAGTCCCGAAAGTGCTTGTGGGCAACAAGTGTGACTTGAGGGAACAGATCCAGGTACCCTCCAACTTAGCTCTGAAATTTGCCGATGCCCACAACATGCTCTTGTTTGAAACATCGGCCAAGGACCCCAAAGAGAGCCAGAATGTGGAGTCAATTTTCATGTGCCTGGCTTGCCGATTGAAGGCACAGAAATCCCTGCTCTATCGTGATGCTGAGAAGCAGCAAGGGAAGGTGCAGAAACTGGATTTCCCACAGGAAGCTAACAGTAAAACTTCCTGTCCTTGTTGAAACCAAATGGTGTAAATACAAGATCAATTATCATTGGAGTTTTTTCTTTCCCTTTTTCCATGCCTGCATAAATGCTGACACCTGCTTGTTTCCATACAAATAGATATTAAAATAAAATTTGTATACATTATCACATGCCTTCATGTCTTGTTTTCCTCTGAGAAGATTTTTCTGATTGTGATGAGTAGAAGAGGCAGCTTGCCCTACTAGAATGATATGCCCGTGCTCAGGCACACTCCCTACCAGCCTTCTATGACATCTGAAGACCTCATCGTCTGAGTCACTTCTTCAGGACAAGTTCATTGTCTCACTCAGTGTCATCAGTGGGCAGAAACGCCCAGGAGGTGTGGGACACAGGCTAGATATCCCACCTACCAGAGGAACATGAACCAATGCAAGTGGCAGGATAGAGAAGTTTTGAAAGGAGATGTTGACTCATCAGTGTTTCCTAAGCTCCCTGTATGTTGAGAAGAAGCTGCTCTCTCCTTAGTTCCCAAAGTTTAAAAATGAAAAGTATAGGTTACCCAATGGGCCCATCTGCTTCCAAAGTGTTAGATCCTTCTTCCCATTTTCCACCAACCTGTCTCTCACACCAAAAGGGTTCCCCACCCCCACCCTTTCTTGGAGAGGGCAGGGCTCCAACTAACAAATATCTATTCTGGCCCCAGATCTTTGCTGGGTGCTACGGAGGAAACATAATGAGCAGGATTCATTCCCTACGTCCAAAGACCCTTTGCTCTAGTTGTGGGAACAATGTACACACTGAAACTATTTGGGAACACAAATTAGACAACTACATCACCAAGTGCAGGGCTGTGCTATGGGAATTGAGAGCACTATGTACTCAACATCAGGAAAGTGTCACTGAAAAAGAATCAAACTTATTTTGTTATGTTGAATAAAGTTTAATGTTTGGATTGGTAGAGGAGGGAAGTAGACAAAAGTCGGGAAGCAGGAATGACCTTGGAGGTTGAGTGGGAGGACACCTGGGAGTCTGGCCCACTGACAACTGAGGAGCCCTAGTGGGGAGCCAAGGGACAGGAGGACTGTACATCAGGCAGCGTGTTGCTTTTTGAGCCAAATGGGAGCTTTTGCTGGCTCTCCAACAGGAGTCCTGTAGGTATTTTTTATATATCTGGTCCTAGGGGTGTGAAAGCCCCTTGTCCAATTAAAGCAATTAAATGTCTATAAAGACATATCTACAATAGCCCCAGGTAGATCTCTTTGCTTAGTTGGGGGATGCTCCTTAAGGCACCTTTGTTATCGGAAGCCTGTGGGGAGAGGGTCCCAGGCAGAGAGAGCCTGAGCGTGTTCCTCTACTAAGCAAATGCAGGTCTGTCCCCTGCCCCCTGCCAGCAAAGAGTAATACATCCCAGATGTGCTTCCCACCCAAACAAATAGCCTGTCTGGTTCTTCCTGGTTGTCCCTTCAGCCCTCTTGCTCCTACACTGGCTTATCCCTAACCCCTGTCACCACCTGGCCTCGGGCTCAGCCTAGCCCCCAGGCTGGTTCTCATTACTTGGATTCTGCCTGGATTCCAGTCTTTGGAGCCTGCCTAGTACCCCAGTGAGAGCTTTCTTACTAGTTGCCTCCACCCAGTGCCTGGCCCCTGAATCTCACCCAAGGGGCTGGGAGCCTGTTTTCTGTTGGTGAACTGCCTGCTGAAACCCTTGTTGCTGTGTCTCCCCAGTGGAATACCTCAAGGCCTTGTCTCAGACTTCAGATGTTGACCCCTTGCCCAGGACATGACCTGCAGTTGTGGTGTCTTTTGGGTCCTGTGACCTGGCTGGGCCACCTCACAGTGGCTGCAGGTATATTTTAGTCTGGGTCCTGGCCTGTCTTGGTCAGTGCCCCTTTCTGCTGTAACAGAGTCAAGATGACAACATTCCAAGTCCTCTAACCAGGCAGGATTGCCTCTTCTAGACCTGGACTGCCTCTAACACCTTTCAACAAACATTTACTGAGCTACCTCCTATGTACCATTGTTCTAAGCCTTAGGGATACATAGGTGAACAAAATAAAATCTTGCTCTCATAAAGGAGACAGACACTAAAGCAGAAATGAGATGCATAAATGAGACAATTTGAAAGTAGTAAGAACTCTAGGGGCCATGAAACAGGGTAAATGGATAGAAAGTGAGGGATGTGGGGGGAGGGTAACATATTACCTAGAGTGGTCACAAAAGGCATCGTTGAAGAGACATTTGAGCTGAGACCCGAATGAAGAAAATCAACCAGCTGTGAGGTCAGGGAGAAGAGAACCCAAGCATAGGAAACAGCAAATGCCAAGGTCCTGAGGCAGGAGTGAGGCTGGTGTGTTTGAGGAACAGAAAGGAGACCAGTGTGGCTGAACAAGAAAGGGAGAGAATGTGGGAGATGTGGCAAGGAAGTAAGTAAGGCCAGGAATGTTAGGTTGGGGTTTTATTTAAATGCAGTGGGAAGCCAGTGGAAGGTTTTAGCATCATTTAGACTCAGTAACCTATGGAAAGACTCAGCAGGCTTGCTGACCTGCAAGAGGGAAAAGCCTCTACTTTCTTATCTTTTCTGAGAGGAATAGACACCTCTTCCTGGGTGACTCCTGAGAGTGGACCTCAGGGCTGCCACTTCCATGCTGGCTGCCTCCCCCCTTTAAAAAACAGACACTGAAAACTTCTCCCAGATTATTACATTTTGTTCCTGCCCAGGCTCTGGTACTTCTGGTTTGAATAACACGTACCCACTAATCCTACCTGCCTCTATCTTCTGTGCCTCACCTGCGTGATTCTGTCCCTTTCTGCAGTATGGCATTGCTCTTCCTCAGGTGTCTGGGGAAGCCAAGAAGTCCTGGGGCTACCCAGTGTGACCCCAAGAATCCTGAGATCTCTGGGCTCCACCCAGTCTTCCAACCCCAGAACTTCCTTCTGGCAAAAGCAGGGTGGCACAATGACTTCGGCATCCTTCAGATTGAGCAAGAGGACTTGGGAATGGTCTGTATCCCAGGCACACCAAGAGAAAGGGAACTCTGAAGACCAGGGAACCATGGCACCCTTGTTGCCATGAGGGTGGTGAGGAGCAGGCAGATTCAAGGGAAGCAGGGCACTTCCAGGTTCCTCATTCAGCCTATGTTTCTGGGATGATCCATGATGGCCAGTAGCTCTCCTCTACAGCTTCTCTTTACTTTCCATACCTGTACCCTTGAGTCCTCACTGATGCTATGGAGACAGGACCTGGAGAAATAACTACCAGCATTTGAATGCCTATTATGTGACAGGCCCTGTGCTAAAACACTAGCTCATTTAATGTTCCTTCAACCCTATGAGGCAGGGATAGTTTCCATTTTACAGCTAAGAATATGGATACACCAAGGGATTTAGTGACTTGTCCAAGGTGAAGCGAGATCTGGCTTACTTTAGGCTTTATGATATTATATTGTCTTTCCAGCTAGTTCCAAGCTCCAGTATTTCTCCCTTTGCAGGACTGCAGGTTTACTCCAGCTAGTCCCACTGACCCATGGGGGTTTGATGAGCAGGCAATTCAGTATCCGAGAGGCCAGACTGGGACATTCCTCCTTGAATGGGATGCCTCTAACCAGATAAGCCCAAGAGGCTGACAGAAATGTCAGCTCTGGGCCAAAGGAGTCCCTAAGATGTCCTTGCCTTGGACAATAGCTGGGGACCACAAAGCCAGCTGGACTCTGCTGCTCAGCCTTTGGGGCTGTAGGATCTGTCATTGACCACCCCCAAACTACCTTTCCCCCAATATCTGCACATTCACTCAGGCCCCTGGATTCAGCCTGAGGACTTGCTGTGGCAGAGCTCAGTGCACTTGAGGACTAGTTCAGTAAGGATCCTTCACTCAGCAAGCCCAAGACCAGATGTTGCTCTGAGCACCATCTAGAGCAGTACCTAGGAGGGATACACAGCCCAGAACAGCTGGGGAAGCCCATCCCCCCAAGTGAAGCTGACTGCAGCCCACCCTGAGCGTGTGTGGGTGAGGATGGAAGATGTGGAGACACACTAAGAGCTCCCTGGTTAGCAAGGCTCAGCTTCTCCTGAAACTTTGGGTGGCCGATAGAGACAGCGAAGCCAGGGATTATTCTCCTGTAACACCTGAGGGGACAGAGTTGCTGCATTACGTTATAGAGACCACCATCCACCGACCATCCCTCATCCCCTCACTGGGAGGGGCCTGGCTCCCTCTGAAAGGGCTGACCTCAGCTCCATTGGTTTCAACCTTATTCTGAAGTACCCTTCAATTCAGAACTCCCCTAAAGGCTGCTGCTGGGGCAGCAGGACTCAGATATGAGTTCCCAGAGATTCCCCTAGATTAGTGGTTCCCAAATGCTGGTTCACAGCTGACAGCATGAAATCAGTTGACAACTTGTTATAGATTTCTGGAGCACCAGCCTTGGACACTCTGATCTACTAGATCTGGGGCCAGGGCCCAGGAATTTATAATGTTGAAATGGCTGGTTGATTCTGACGTGCCTCCAGGTTAGTCTTTCTTAGAGTCTCTCTTCTCCGCTCCTCTCCTCTCCTCTCCCCTCCTCTCCTCTCCTCTCCTCTCCTCCCCTCCCCTCCCCTCCCCCCTCCCCTCCCCTCCCCTCCCCTCCCCTCCCCTCCCCTCCCCTCCTCTTCTCTCTCTCTCTCTCTCTCTCTCTCTCTCTCTCTCTCTCTCTCTCTCTCTCTCCCCGCCATCTCTTTCTCTCATCTATCTCTATCCTTCTATCTATCTATCTCTATCTCTATTTCTGTATCTCTAGGCTTTCTGATGAACTCTAAAATCAGAAACTACTTTTCTTGAGCCAGAGCTTCAAAACCAGTGGTCTGGGTAACTATGGAACCTAGTCTGGTGAGGTGGATCCTTTCTTAGAAAAATGAAACTGTTCCAGTCATACCAAATGTTCTAGGCTGTTTATCTGAAACTAGTAGGCAAGAGCCTCTTAACCACGAGAGACAAGTGAAGAACTAATTCAGAGTATTAACACCTCTGTAGTGTGAGGACCACTCTGGAAGCAAGAGACAAGATTGATAATTCAATAGAGACTGCATGTCTGCTGCGTGCCCTCTGCTGGTAAAATTAGAGAAGGTTGGAAAGTGTTTACCAGTAGTTTTTCTGACTGGTATTGACCATATCCTGGGATGGAAGCCCATATAGAAGGAGCTAATCCTGTCCCAGTCTGGGCATTTAGACATCTGGAATTAGAAGGGTTACTCATTTTTTAAAAAAAGAACAACACAGCTTTATTGAAGTATAAATGATATATAAAAACTGAACATATTTATATAATTTGATGAGTGTGCACATATGCATACACCTGTGAAACCTAACCAAAATCAAGGTAATAAAACATATCAGTCACTTCCAAAAGTTTCTTTGTACCATCCCCCTTTTTATGGTAAGAACATTTAAAATTTGTTAAGAGGGTAAATCTCATGATAAGAGTTATAAGTAAGGTACCTCTGGCTAGTCACTGGGGCTTAACTCTCCCAAGGGAAATCTGTGAAACCTGGTAAGAACGACTAGCATGTCAGCAGGGCGGGAGGAGAGATATTAAGAAGCACATTATCTACCCAGGAAGATAGATTTTGAAGCTGGGTAAGTGGCCTTGGAGTTTTAAGAGAAGCCACTGTGGGCATAGGAAGATTCCCATAAGCCATGACACAGTTGAGATAGACTGAGAAATGGGCCTCATGACCTGAGCTGACTCTGTGGTTGGTACTTAATCCCTTCCCCAGTGACAAAATATGTATTGTGTACCACTGCATTCACTTTTTTTTTTTTTTTTTTTTTGCATTCACTCTTAAAGTACTGGAGGAAGCGTCAGGTGAAAGCAGGGATAAGAAACCTGGCCTGCCTGATCTTTACCAACCAATCCCAGGTGGAAATCCCAATACTTCAGATAAAGGGGAGGGAGGTAGACCAGGAAGTGTGGTCCTGCTTATCCTTCCAGGGAGATCATTAGATGGGAAGGATATCAGACCTAGCCTAGTTTTCGACCTCTATACCTCCAACTGAAATGATTCATGGCACCTCACATTTATTGTTTACTATGCACTAAGTCCTCTGTTATGTGCTTAACATGGATTATCATGCTTAATCCTCACAATAACCTCCGAAGCACAGAATGATCACAGCAGCTTGCCCAGGGTCACCCCGCTGGCCAGTGTTAGAGCAGGGTATAACCCAGGTCTGTCTAACGGTAGAGCTAGCACCCCAGTGCTCACTTCTTATTCTTCTCTGTTTCCCTCAAGCCTGAGACTAAGGGCTTCATTCCTGGTGCATTCAGGACTAAGTAGATTTGCTGGCACCTGATGCTAGATGCCAGGGCTTGAGCTGCTGCTCAGGGGCAGGGGAGTAGCAAGTCTAGGAATGGGCCAGCTTGAACAACTGGAACTTTTAAAAAAGAAGTATTTTCTATGAAGTAATCACCCTGATAAGTCCAGTGCCCATCTGGCATCTTACATAATCTTTACATTATTGATATTATTGCCCATACTGTATTTCATATCCCCATGACTGTATCGTGCCTACTAATCACTTCACCTTCTCCCCATCGCCTCCCCCTTCCGTCTAGCAACCAACAGTTTTTCTTCTTTATGTTTTGTTTGCTCATTTATTCTGTTCTTTAGATTCCACATATACGTGAGATGTGTAGATGCCTGATCAATGTGCTGTACACCTGAAGCTGAAGTAGAATAATACTGAATGTCAACTATAAACACACACACACACACACACAGTCACAGGATGTGGAGTACAGCATAAGGAAGTCAACGGTACTGTAACAGTCATATGTCAGAAGGGTAGTAGCTTGGGGGAGGAGGGTAATCACTTTGTGTGGGGTGTCAATGTCTAACTATTACGTTGCTTTGTACACCTGATACTAATAAAAATGCAAAAAAAGAGAGAAGTTTTAGAAAAGCTTCTTGCATTGAGATGAGAAGAAATCACCTCTGTTCTTTCCAATTTTCCATTCCCATGAACAAAAATAGTGTGATCATGTATTACCCTGCTTCCCCGAAAATAAGACCTAGTAAGACAATCAGCTCTAATGCGTCTTTTGGAGCAAAAATTAATATAAGACGCGGTCTTATATTACAGTAAAATAAGACTGGGTCTTATATTAATTTTTGCTCCAAAAGACACATTAGAGCTGATTGTCCGGCTAGGTCTTATTTTCGGGGAAACACGGTAGCTTTTTTCCATGGCCATAATAAGTATTTTAAGCCAGTAATGAAGATAATGAATTTTTAGGCCTCTGGATAAGGACTGCTTACTTGTCTATGTATCAGAAATCAGTTTTGAAATTGTATGGATCTTCCATTAAAGAAAATGAGTAAACTGAGGTCACTTGTTCAGATTTGATTAAAACTGGGGCAGGGAGGATGCTGTTTCTGTAATTTGAACACATCAGTACTTCCTGATACCATTTTATTTTCAGAACAAGTGACCTCAGTTTACTCATCTGTAAAATGGAATTGAAAAATCATCTTTATGTGATTTTTTGAAGATTTAAATAAGATAATGTGAAATCTAGTTTATAGATAAACATTTGTTTTTATAAATTTTATTGGGGAATATTGGGGAACAGTGTGTTTCTCCAGGGCCCATCAGCTCCAAGTCATTGTCCTTCAGTCTAGCTGTGGAGGGCGCAGCTCAGCTCCAAGCCCAGTCGCCGTTTTCAATCTTAGTTGCAGGGGGCGCAGCCCTCCATCCCATGCGGGAATTGAACGGGCAACCTTGTTTTTGAGACCTCCCGCTCTAACTAACTGAGCCATCATGCCGCACCCCTCCAGCAGCTCAGCAGCAGCTCATTGCCATCAATCTAGTTGTGGAGGGCGCAGCTCACTCGCCCATGTGGGAATCGAACCGGCAACCCTTGTTCAGAGCTCGAGCTCTAACCAACTGAGCCATCCGACTGCCCCTAAACATTTGTATATTATACTTTATTTAATTCCCTTGATATAAAGGGCACTAAGAAGAAATGAAAACAGAAGACCATTCAGGTTTTTCCTGATCATTGTTTTAAAAATAAAATTGTGTTGAATATATTCTTCTTTTAAATTATTCAGAACAGAGTTAATTTGACCACAAAACCACTTGAAATTTACTAACAGAACTAAGTCAACTTTTAAAATCACTTCAAATTG
Source organism: Rhinolophus ferrumequinum (assembly GCF_004115265.2). Taxonomy (NCBI): domain Eukaryota; kingdom Metazoa; phylum Chordata; class Mammalia; order Chiroptera; family Rhinolophidae; genus Rhinolophus; species Rhinolophus ferrumequinum. The sequence continues at coordinate 25,843,438 of NC_046284.1, read as the reverse complement.
TGGTCTTGACGACATTTGATTGAATCAACTGGTTAAATAGCATAGTTTTTTAAGCTTGAGATATTTACTGATTTACTCGATTCTTATGTTCTGAAGATTTGATAGATAGAAATATCCCACTCTATTCTCAACATTTTATCAGGAGAAAGAAACTCACACAACTTAAAACATTCCTCCTGTTCTAGTGTTATAATTAACCTATTCAGGTGGATATGCTGGAGAAGGTGGAGAAAGGAGAAAAAGGAGATAGGGCTAACAGACCAATTCTAAGAGTGACAATATTTCTAAACTCTGAGAAAGCAGGTGCCTTTCAATCATTTCAAAGTCCTACAAAAGGAAAGGCCACTTTACTGTTGGTATTTACAATTATACTTTTTCATGAAATTAATAGTATTGGGTAAGTAGCCAAGATTTCTGGAAATGAATTCCTGGTAATAATTACTACAAAGTTTCTTGTAACGAAGGGTTCTTTAAGAGCAAAAGGAATTTTTCCCTGCAAAGCAGAGTGGATTCAGTACTAGCCTTCAATAAGGCAGTGTTTTTTCATAGTCTTTAAACAGGAAATGCCAGAACTAGACCCATTTCTGACATTACAGAATTATACCACAAATCTAACTGAAACACTATGATAAGATGTCATCCACACAGCACTTGGAGGAATTTATTGCAAGACCTGGGAACTATAAGCCAAAGTTACGGATCACCACAGTGCTGATGGACTGCCACTAAAACTGTCAATGAGAAGATTCCACTGCTATGTAGTTTCCAGGGTCTCCTCTCAGCAACAGTAATAGTTAACAGCAGTGACAGCAGTACCAAAAGCAGGAGTAGCAACAGGAATGGCAGTAACATTAGTGGTAGTGCAAGCAGCAGAATTTCAGTGCCTACTTTTCATCAGGCCAGTGCCAAATTATTGTGAGGAAATAATCATTACATACCTTTCACTGATAAGGAAGCTGAGGCTTGACAAGTTTAGGTAATTTACTTGAGGTTACCCAACTGGTTAGAAACAAAAACCAGGATTTAAACCTATGGCTGTCTTATTTCAAGGCTGAACTCCCCTCACACAACTATATACCAGTGTCATGGATAAATAGATATTTTTCAGTGTGGAGGATTAAAAGCAATAAAAGAGATGCATAGTTAGCCTCTCCAAGCCTATTGACGACAGCAAGTTTTTCCAGCAGTCTAAAACCCTATCTTGCACCTGAATTATTATAATAGTCTCTGAGTGTTTCTCCCTGATTTTGCCCTTGATCCCTGGCAGCTTATTTTCAAGATAGCAGCTAGTGTGATTCTGTTAAGACTGTACTTAAAGACTTTTGTTTTTCATTGATATAAAACACTCCTCTATTCAAAATCCACTAATAGCTTACTATCCTAGGAAAAAAGCCAAATCCTGACAATTACCTGTAAGGTCATATACTACATGGTCCATATTTACCTCTCAGGCCCCATCTCATATTACTCTCCCCTGCCCCCCCCCGGCCCCCATTGTAGCCCTCTCAGTCTTGTTGCTGTTTGTTCCTTGAGTCAGGCATGATCCTGCTTCTGGGCCCTCTTTTTTCTTCATTATATTGGCTGTAGATTTTCATTAGGTTAGGTTAAGGAGGTTTCCTTCATATTCCTATTCTGCTAAGTTTTCTTGTAGAAGATTCACATACCATAAAATTAACCATCTTAAACAATTCAGTGGCATTTTGTACATTCACGAGGTTTTGTGTCACCATAAATATCTAGTTCCTAAACATGTTTATCACCCTCAAAAGAAAAAAATAAAACCCTGTACCCATTAAGCAGTCACTCCCCATTCCTCCCTCCCCTCAACCCTGGGCAATCACCAATCTGCTTTCTGCCTCTATGGATTTGCCTATTCTGGATATTACATATATATGAGAATATACAATGTGATCTTTTATGCGGTTTTCACTTAGCAGTGTTTTTGAGGTCAAACCACATTATAGCATGTATCACTACTTCATTACTTATTATGGCTAAATAATATATTTTTTCTTTTTTAAATTTATTGGGGTGACAATTGTTAGGAAAATTACATAGATTTCAGGTGTACAATTCTGTATTACATCATCTATAAATCCCATTGTGGGTTCACCACCCAGAGTCTTCCATCACCATATATTGGATCCCCCTTACCCTCATCTCCCACCCCCCCCCTTACCCTCTGGTAACCACTAAACTATTGTCTGTGTCTACGAGTTTTTGTTTCTCATTTGTCTGTCTTGTTCTTTTGTTGCTTTTGGTTTATATACCACATATCAGTGAAATCATATGGTTCTCCGCTTTTTCTATCTGACTTATTTCGCTTAGCATTATACTCTCAAGATCCATCCATGTTGTCACAAATGTTCTTATATCATTTTTTCTTACCGCCGAATAGTATTCCATTGTGTATACATACCACAACTTCTTTATCCATTCATCTATCGAAGAACATTTTGGTTGTTTCCATGTCTTGGCCACCTTAAACAAAGCTGCAATGAACATTGGAGCACACGTGTCTTTATGTATAAATGTTTTCAGATATTTTGGGTAGATACCCAGAGAGGGATTGTGGGGTCATATGGTAATTCTATTCGTAATTTTCTGAGGAACCTCCACACTGCCTTCCATAACGGCCGCACCAGTCTGCATTCCCACCAATGAGGGTTCCTGTTTCTCCACAGCCTCTCCAACACTTGTTACTATTTGTCTTGTTGATGATAGCCATTCTGACTGGGGTGAGGTGATACCTCATTGTGGTTGTGCTCCAGTTCTCAGTACAGCAAATATTGTTCTTTTGATCTGAGACTGCTACTGTTACGCTTCTAGCACTGGGCAAGTGGGGGCGGGGCGAGCTCTGAGAGGGTAGCGAGGGGGGTGGCTAGTCTCAGTGCCTAAGGCTTCCATTCTCTGATCGGCAGTGAGGGCTTAAACCACCGCTTTCAGCCTTCTTCCCCCAGTCTTTTCTCCGAGGTCTCTGCCGTGAGCGTTGGGTTCAGCTGTGTTATATGCTGTCCCCTCAGCCCTGTGGGCCATAAGTGGAGCCCTAGCAGTCTGAGTTCTTCCCTCTCCCGCAGCTGCGGTAGTTCTGGGATGCAGTGTGCTCGGAGCATTGAGCTAGGTCTGCATCCTGGGCCCCCACGTCTCTGTCTCCGCACTTCTCCCTTCCCTCCTCCCCCGCTCACAGGATTCACCCACCTTTAGGTGAATTCAGTAGTAGGCCTCTTCGTCTTGCTTGTCTGCTGTGCAGGGAGTCCTTTGTGGAGTTACAGTTGTTCGATTAGTTGTAAATTCCAGGGGAGCATTACAGAGGCTCACCTCATGCCGCCATTTTGATGACCGAGTAAATAATATTCTATTGTATAGATATACTACAATTTATTCATTCCTTCTTCTGTTGATGGCAATTGGACTGTTTCTATCTTTTGCCTACTGTGAACAGTACTGCTATGCATATGTATGAAGTATCTGAATTCCTGCTTTCAATTATTTTGGGTATATACCTAGAAGTGGAATTACTGGGCCAATATGCCAATTACATGTTTAACTTTCTGAGGAACTGCCAAACTGTTTCCTGCAGTGGTTGAACAGTTTTACATCCCCACCACCAATGTATGTGTATTCCAATTTCCCCTTCAGGACTTTTTCATTTGCTATTCTCTCTCCCTGGAAAACTCTTTTGATAGATACCGAAGTGGCTCACTTCCTCACCTCCTTCAGGTATTTACTCAATTGCCATCTTCTCATGCAGGCCTACCCTGACGATCAAATTTAAAACGGCAGCCTCCCAACCCCCAATCCCTACTCACTATCCTTCCCTATTTAATTTTCCCCATAGTATTGATCACCATCTAAAAAACTATAATTTTCTTATTTTCTATTGTCCGTCTTCCACCACTGACATGCCCTCCACAAGGGCAGAGATTTCAGCCTGTTTTTCCAGCCCCTAAAATAGTGTCAGGCACATAGTAAGTGCTCAGTTAATATTTGCAGGACAAATAAATGAGGTCCAAAGAGGTGTTTTGGCAAAGTGTGACAAAAAATAACAAGAAACTAAGTGTCTGCAGTTTAGAGGTTATTTTTCTAATAATGGTGATGGACTGAAACTGAGCTAATCAGACCTTTTAGTCAGCAATAACCAAAAAGCACACATGCATAAGGTGGCTATTTCTGAATCAGGTAAAAGCATTACTGTATTTAGAATAATCTGAAGACGAAGGGATCAGACTGTCAAGCCAAAACTCATTAGCACCAATTAAAACTCAACTATAATAAGCAAGCTTAGTACTGTCTGTCTGAAATGTTTCATTTAAAGAAAGTAAAAAAAAAAAATTGATGCTACAGAACACAGAACTTTAAGAGTATTACACTTTAAGAAAATGAACCTAACATATACTGTAAGAAATAGAATTCCATGGACAAACACAAAGCGGTACTCCTACCTAAAATAATGATATAGCAAGAATGTAATTTATCATATTTTTGAACTATGACACAGGCAGAGAAAATATCTGTATATAAAAAGAGGAACTAGGGGCCAGCCCGGTGGCTCAGGCGGTTGGAGCTCCGTGCTCCTAACTCCGTAGGCTGCCGGTTCGATTCCCACATGGGCCAGTGGCTCTCAACCACAAGGTTGCCGGTTGGACTCCTTGACTCCCTCAAGGGATGGTGGGCTCTGCCCCCTGCAACTAAGATTGAACATGGCACCTTGAGCTGAGCTGCCGGTGAACCCCCGGATGGCTCAGTTGGTTGGAGCGCGAGTTCTGAACAGGACTGTTGTTCAGCGAGCTCTGAACAACCTTGACTCCTGCAAGGGATGGTGGGCTGTGCCCCCTACAACTAACAACAGCAACTGGATCCGGAGCTGAGCTGCGCCCTCCACAACTATAATTGGAAGGACAACAACTTGACTTGGAAAAAGTCCTGGAAGTACACACTATTCCCCAATAAAGTCCTGTTCCTCTTCCCCAATAAAAAAAAAAAAGGAGCTATGTTGAAACTGCAAAGAAGTTATTGGTGGGCAAAACTTTAAAACTTGGGCGGCCAGATGGCTCAGTTGGTTAGAACACAAGCTCTCAACAAGGTTGCCTGTTCAATTCCCGCATGGGATGGTGGGCTGCACCCCCTGCAACTAAAGACTGAAAACCACAACTGGACTTGGAGCTGAAATGTGCCCTCCACAACTAGACTGAAGGACAATGACTTGGAGCTGATGGGCCCTGGAGAAGAACACTGTTCCCCATACTCCCCAATAAAATTTATTTTTAAAAAAGTTTAAAACTTAGTGTAGTTAATGCTACTGAATTGTTCACTTGAAAATGGTTAAAGTGGCAAATTTTATGTTATATATTTTTACCTCAATTTTTGGAAAGTAAACCAAAAAAAGTGGTAGAAAAATGGTGCATGAAAAAACATCTTAGAGACAGATATGGAAATAAACAGTAGTATATCACCAAGCCCATTATTAAGAAACATGCCACTTTTGAAGATTTTTGTGAAATCATTTAGAGAAGAAATCAGTCTAGAAAATTAAAACTAATGGATTCAACTCTTTTGACTATGAATTGCAAGAAGTAGACTACGTAACAAGTGGTCATTGAAACTGGCTCTCAATATGTTTCTGTTATAAGCTGAATATTTGTGCTCCCCCCAATTCATATGCTGAAACTTAACCCCCAATGTAATGGTATTTGCAGGTGGGGGTCTTTGGGAGGTGATTAGGTCATGAGGGCGGAGCCCTCACAAATGGGATTAGTGCCCTTATAAAATAGACCCCATAAACTCTCTCACTCCTTCTACCATGTAAGGACACAGCAAGAAGACGACAGTTTATCACCAGACACTGAATCTACCAGTACCATGATCATGCACTTCCCAGATTCCAGAACTGTGAGAAATAAATTTCTATTGTTTATACGTCATCCAGTCTATGGCATTTTGTTATAGCAGCCCAAATGGACTAAGACAGTTTCAAAGTACAATTCAAGAAGTTCTGATGTTAAGAGGAAGACAACCACTCATGACTGACTCGAACAACTTCAGAGCCTGTCCACCTTCACGGTAATTAAGATCACAAAGGGACTCTTGCCAGCCTTTAAAGTTCAAGAAATTAGTCAAGTATTATAAATAGCGAACTTTTAACTGCACTGGAGGAAAAATTGCAAGATGTACTTAGTAGATAAAGCTCTCAGTCTGCAGGCCCATTAATAACGGCTTACATGTAAGAAGTAAAGCAATGCTCCTAGTTATATGATAAAATCTACAGCTTTTATATAAAGTTATTTGTTAGAAAATAATTCCTGAGGCACGTTAACAATACAAATTTTATTAAAAAAATAAGTAATAACATCAAAACTGTTCAGCAAACCTACATTCAATGTAACCAAAATAAACAAACGCCAAATTAAAAAAAAATATGTACATCTATATATATGGGCAAGAAACAAGTGCATTATTTGGTCCCAATATTTTTGAATATATTATCTTTATCCAAAGGAATTACATTAATGGCTAAGAAGATATTATGTATTAGATGTACAGAAATGTAATTTTAAAACTTGTTTTAAGGTCTGCAGAAGTGTGTTTTTTTTTTTTGTGCCAATTCTTTATGTCTTTGAACTCACAATCACTAAGATAATGTTATTAACAGTCCCAAGATGAATAGAGGATGTAATAATGTCCAATGGTCTGAATAATTACCAAATTAAGATGCCACCAAGCGGTAGCTACACGAAATCTGCAGAGAATTCTAAGGAATTTTTTGGAGTTCTTAACAAAACAAAAATTTTAAAGAAAAGAGATAAAAGTGGACATAACAAACAGACATCAACAAATTTGGTGAAGAACATAAAACCAAGATAAAATTAAACATAAACACTTTTTAAAATATTGGTATTGCTGAAAACTCCTAGGGTTAATGGATAAAACATCAAATGCAGTACAAACGACTGCAACTTTGGAACTGTAATTTTAGAAATTTCTTTTCTAAGATTATGAAAGTAACCATGGCTCCCTACATAGCCAGTTTTTATATTCCTTAGACTGCATGCCTGCTAGAGGAAGACTAAAGGACAGCAGCCAAAACGATTAAACTTCAACTTGGGTGATAAAGCATTGATTTGATGGGCTTTTCTTGGTCAGAATCGACCCTTAAGCTTAAAACAAGAACCAAAGCCCTCACTGGGAAGTTGTGCTCAATTTGTTGGGCCTTGAGGTCACCTCTGGTCAAATTAGCATTAGCCTTATGGGAGACCAGTCATGTAGGAAGGGACTCTCCAAAATATATGATTTCCTAAGGCCACAAACTAGAGGAGATCTTACAGTCAAATAATTCACATTCCTTGGAAAGAGAGTACAGGCATCAGTTGTGTCCAACGAAGGGGGACACTGACCAGGAGTACCCTGGACATTTTTTGAAATTTCTGTGTTACTTCTGCATCTGAAAAAGATGAAGAATAGAACAATGACAGACAAGGAATGAGAAGTAAGATAGCTATATGACCTAAAATTGTAAGACTTACAAGAAATTAACTAAGAAACCAAACAAAAGACCAAAAAAGATGAATAGCCATAACGTTTGGAATGCAATATTCTGAAGGCAAGTACAGCAGAGAAAAACACAAATTATTTTAAGCAAAGCAGGAAAGACCATAGCAAACAAAAGTTATTTTTGGAGAAAGCCAACTGGAGAAAAAAACCATGTTAAGTTTTGTTAACCTGACACAAAGATAAGGTGGAATAAGAATCTAGTGCCATCTGAAAGCTGAAAAGAGCTGAATAATGAGAGCTAGTGTCATGAACTTGGCTATTTAACCTTTTTGTGTGAGAAAACACTTCAGAACTTTGAACTTAAGAAACTGCCTCTGTATAAGAAAACACTTCAGAACTTTGAACTTAGGATATTCCAACTTGTCTTGCACCAGGTTGCATGAGTTCCATAGAGCAGGAATCTATTTCAACAAGCAGCTTTAAAAACAAAAACAAAAACAAAAACTTTAATATTTTTCATTTCTATTAATGATACATTAAAAATATGCAACAGTGCTAAAATCCATCAAAGAACAATGCACTGGATGAAGATTAAACTTACTCAGAAGTGGGTTCAGAAGTTGAGGTACTTTTGGGAACTGAAATTAGAAAGAGTTTTACATTTAAAATCGCATATATGATGAGTGAGACTATAAATCTAATACAATTATGAGCCCATATTGTGGCTGATCAAAAATACTGGAATAAGTATCAGAAATTCAAAGTAACACAATTATACATACGTACCATTCTCTATTATAACTTGGCAAGTATGAGTTTTACGTTGACTTAAGTGTTTAGCCATACGATCCAAACCAGAAGAATCAGTTAAGAAATCACACTTAAGGCACACTAGAGTAATGTCCCTATAGGGAAAACAAAAGACAGAAAGAAAAGGTTTTTATCTTTTATGAAAATCAATATATTAGGTTGGTGCAAAATAGTGGTTTAAAAGTTTAAAAAACTTGCAAAAACCGCAATTACTTTTGCACCAACCTAATACAAATTCAAAAATTATTTTTTCTATGCAGTAACTCTTGATTTGCTTTTTATGGATCATGACCATCACTTTTCAATTTTGTTACATAAACCTGATATATCTAAAACGGTACTTTAGAAAATGTCATAGCCATGCCTAAATTATGCTAACATTTAGTGCTTTATAAACTGTTCCCTCTAATACCAGTTGCTAAAGACAGGAGTCAAGAGACCTAAGGCCCAGTTTGTGGCTCCACTAAAAACTTGTATAACTTATGCAAGGCACAATCTTTCCGTGCCTTTGCCCATCTGCAAAGCAAGAATGTAACATTCATTCATTCAATATACATTTGCTGAGGACCTTCTTTATACACTGTGTACGACTAGGTGCTATGGACACAAGAATGAACAAAAAATTCATTGGAGATGAAAAAAGTTCTGGAGTCTACAATCTAAAATCTTATTCTCCAAAAAGTTCTGGAGTCTACAATCTAAAATCTTATTTAAGTGACGATAAAATCAGAAAAGAAATGGGAAGGCTTTAAGAAATCATTAAAATAATGTAATTATTATTATCAGCTTATTAACACAGCACATACTTTTGCAGTTCATTTTAAACTTAAATACTTTAAAGTATTTCACCTGTGTAGAATAAAAACCAGTACTATACCTTAGACTGACTTTTCCCCTGCAGCTCCATTTCTAACTATTTGTTGTGTATTTACATGTGGCTGCCACGCCAGCACATTAAAAATGCTCTTCACGAAACTGAAGTTGTGTGCTTTCTTCCTCACTCTCGAAAATCACTCCTTCTGAAAAGGTCTCTCTTAAGATGCCATATCCCCAACACAAGGGCTCATAATTGCACTCATCTTTGACTCTTTTTCTTAAAAGTCAATTATTTCAAACATTTTATAATACTAACAATTTATTTAGCACTTACTGTGTCAAGCTGAAGGTTTTAGACATATCATTTAATCTAAATCTTATATAACAACCTAAAGAGGTAGGTGTGATAATTACAACTTTTTTTTATAGAGGACAGGGTCAGGTTTAGTAACCTACCAAGGCCAGGACGGGGTTTGAAGGTTAGTCCTTTGATTCCAGAGCCCATGTTCGTAAACATGATGTAATACCACCTCACCACCTTAACCCAAGTTCTTATTAAATCACTCTTAACTACCACAATAGTCTTAACCAGTCTATGTGCCTCATACAGCTACAGTTCACCTTGTATACCGTGTTTCCCTGAAAATAAGACCGGGTCTTACATTGTTATTTCCCTGAAAGTATGACGGGTCTTATATTAATTTTTACTCCAAAAGATGCATTAGGGCGTATTTTCAGGGGATGTCTTATTTTTTCATGTACAACAATTTATATTTATTCAAATACAGTAATGTCATCTTCTTCTGGAACATCGTCTTAACGTACTAAATGCGTCCCTCGGGCTGACGATCTTGACTAGGGCTTATTTTCAGGATAGGTCTTATTTTCGGGGAAACACGGTACGCCTCCATACGGATCTTTCTTTAGTACTCTTGATTCTGCACAAAACATCAACGGTTTCCCCAATGTTCTCAAATTAAAATTAAGTCCAAATTTCCTAGACTTTTTCAAAGACGCCACAATTTGGATCTAAGCTCAAAATTATCCCCCCAGACTTTGATCTCAACACTATGTTATATGAACTTCATGCTCTATCCAAACTGTACTACTAGTTATTCACTGTGCATGCCTTCTGCTTTTTGCCTTTCTGCATTTTTATTTCTTCCAGCTAGAATGCCGCTGTGCCTCTTCTTATAAATAGATACCAATCCTCCCTTTGAAATCAGTAACTCTCATGGCACTTGTTACAAACCTTATATTACTGTAGTTATTTATGTTCACACCTTATCATAAATTGTGAATTCCTTGAAGGTTGGTACCATGCCATCTTCATCACTCTCATTTTTACAGGACCTGCTACATTGTGTTATACAATAGGTACACAATAAATAGCTAAAGAATGAACACTGTATTTCAACAAAACAGCAATTACAAAATTTATTGTTCTGTAGAATTATAAATACTACACACAGAAATTAACTAATTAACTAATTTTCTACTTAAATTTGAGACCTACCTAAGTTGAGAAAAAGCATTTCTTATCTTTAAAGACATACAATTAATTTAAGAACCAAGCCGGCAACTGAGCTTGACAACAGAGGTAAAAAAAAATCACTTTGTGAGGGGTGTAAATGTCTAATCATCATGTTGTTTTTGTACACCTGAAACTAATATACTAAAAAAATCAAATTAAATTCTCATCTTTAGAATTAATAAATCCATTTTCAGTCTTATAAAAATTTTCAGTAAAGGTAATACTTAATATAGCTCACTCTTCTCTAATTCCTTGAATTTAGTAATATTTTAAAAATAGCACTAATATGTTTTTAAAATGTAATCAAACTTCCCTCTGCTTATGAGCTGTTGGTCTAATATCATTCACACATGACATTTTCAACATATACATTAATTTACACAACAAATATTTATGGAGTGTCTACCATATGTCAAGCACTATTTGATGCCCAGCAAACATCTGGCATTGACAAATATCTGAATCACACACATTCTAATGAGAAGACAAACTGAAATACACAAAAGGGTGAAATATATATGTCAGATAGTAAAAAGCGGCCATGAAGAAAAATAAAGCAAGAAAAGGAGATAGGGAGTGCTGTGGTGGGGCCCAGGGGAAAAATACTATTTTAAATGGAGTGGTCAAGGAAAGCTTCACTCATTGGAGTAGAAACCTGAAGGAGGTGAGGGAGCTAGCCATGCAGATAAATATCTGGGGAAGAGCAAATGAGGCAGAAGCAGTAATAAACACAAAGGTCCTGAGACATAGGCCCTTTTCCACGTTTCCACTAACCCAAAGAATCGGAACTAGTATTGGCTCAACTTAAGTCTATGTGTTAGCATGGTGCCACAAAGATCCTGACACTAATATTTCGAATAGAAATGACAACATGAGCTAAATAATTAAACAAAGGAAAATAGAATCAAAAGTAATCAGAAGAATGTGAAGAAATGATGCATAGTGGATTCTGAGCTAAGTGTGTGGGATATAACCAATGTTAATTATTAGTAACTTTAGAAATGTTCACCAACAATGCATTCAGTAAACAAGTTTACTAGTGTACTTTTCTTTATTTAAAAAAAAAACCCTTACAAATTATGAAGCTATATATTGATCAAAACCAAAAAAACGTTAGTCACTTTACTAGGTACCTTAAATGGTTCTTTTTTGAACTATATTTTATATAACTTCTTTTTTCTTTCAATACTGTTGACTATATTCTCTATGCTGTACTTTACATCCTTGTGACTATTTTGTAACTACTAATTTATATTTCTTAATCCCTTCACCTTTTTCGCCAGCTCCCTAAACCCGTTCCCTCTGGCAACCATCAGTTTGTTCTCTGTATCTATGAGTGTTTCTGCTTTGTTTGTTAAACATCTTTTGAATACTCAAATACTGTTGGAGAGACTCATTTATTTTATTTTTTTTTTAAAGCAAATCCATGGAAGTTTCATCTTAATGACCAACACCACTGAAACAAAGTTCAGCCAGAGACTGAAGGTTATACCCTTTTTGATCTAAGGATATAATGACTAGAACGCTATTATGTCCAGTAGCAATCATTTCATTTTGCAAAGTAGGCACTCCAGCCTAGTTAAAAAAAAGTTATTTTTCAATAGAGAGAATGGAAAAAGATAAACTAATTACCTGAGAGCTCCACAATGCTTCTTAAAAATATAAAACCGTTTACTTGGATGGTTGCTATGAGAGCTGAAGAGATAAGAGACAAATGAGATTTATTATATGATTAAGTCACATTAATTTTATGACCACATTTCAAGTTTATGCTTAGTTTCTTAGTTCTGAATAAAAGATCCTGATCTAAATTATAAAATTCTATTAGCCATCTGCTTAATTCAAGATTTTTATCTTACATTTCACTTTACCTGTGTATTTTCTAACAACATATTTCCCTGAGAATATTCTTAAATGATCAGTACATCACCATTATATAAAAAACCCCTCAGAGTTAAAAATGCAGAGTATCAAATTAAAATTTTCAATTAAGAGTTGAAAACAATCTAAAAGGTAACTGCTAATAATATATTTTGCTACAATATACATTGTTATGAATAATAATTATTTATCACTTTCTAATCTTAATATACTTAGTGACTGGGAAGAATCTGAATGATCCTCAAAGTAAATGCTACTTGGGCCATCAGTAATGTGAAACATTTCAAGAATATTTTGCAATTACTAGGAGAGCTTTTAAGGAAAGCGAATTAAAGGAAGCAGAGCTCGGGAGTTAAAACAATACTTCTTCTACACACAGAACAGAAAACCACTGACCAAGTTTTGCAGCCAATGGTAATAACTTCTATATCCCCTTTCAAACTGATAAGGAAAACTTTCCTGTATTAGAAAGCCAGGCAGGATTAACTAGGATTAGCGTAACACAGTAGTATTACTCAAAGTGTGGTCCATGGACCAGCAGTTTCTGCATCACCTGGGAGCTTATTATAAATACAAAATCTCAGGTTCCACTCCAGACCTACTGAATTAATCTGACAGTAGGGTCCAGAAATCAGTTTCAACACGGTTTTCAGGTGATTATTATGCAAACAAAGGTTCGAGAAGAAGTAGCTCTAGTTTGTACTGACAAACCAATCAACACACCAGGTCATCCGTTGCCTTTAGACAGAAGGTAACTATCACAAGCATACCATGTATGCACGGGAAAAGATTCTGGCTAGTCATAATCCCAAGAAAATACCCTAGAGTAAGTGTCATGGTGAATACAAATAACTGTTCTCTCAGGTAAATAAGACAGACATGTATTTAGTATGAAGTAATAGAGCTGAATGGTACAGAACTCAAAGATAGGAATGATTCCTATGAGTGGTTGTGATAATCAGATACTTCATGGAAGAACGTAAACTGAGAGGGAAGGAGAGTGTTATTCCGAGGATTATAACAAAAAATAAGGAAGATCCACTAGATATTTACTGAATGTGGGGTAAACTATACATTGGGGAAGTTTAATTAATTTGGGGGAACTGAATTGTGATTAGAGTTGGTATGGACTAGGAATAAAGGTAGTCAACCATCAAATGAGGTTTCTGTACATACAGAGTTCAAGCGTATGACAAAAATCCAAACTGGGTCAGAGTGACGGTGGTACCACTCAGGGGGAGGTACCTGAGGCAACAAGGAAAACAAGGTACCATAGAAGTAGGGGAAATGCAGAGAGACCTACAAGGTCTTTTGAAGAGTAGAAGTGGAAGTCAGTTCTATATGAGGCTAATGATGAGTTAAGCACTCAGTGTGTAAAGACAATGCAGTGCAGGGCTGAGGCTCACTGAAAATCAGGAAAAAGGTTACGAAGAAAGCCTGGGGCCAACTGGAAATATTCTGGGATAAAATGGGGCTGGAGGTCCTATAAGACAGTTCAGGAGCCCATGGAAGATGGGAAAGGGAAGGACAGAATGACCCATGGGGTTAAGAAACACCAAAAATATTTTCCAATTTAAACTTTTATTAATTAGGGACAGAATTAAAGCCCTGTTGGGGCATGTGTCCGGCACAGAATAAGAGACTAACATTCTTCCCTGAGAGAAAGGTTAGCTGGGGCCTAGTTTAGAGCAACTGAGATATGGGTGCAGAACCACTGCAGTAGTTGGGAGGCAGATTGGTAAATTACAGAAGGTGGACTCTCAGGAAGCCATGATGAATGGTGGCAGATCAAGGGAAGTACACAGGCTTCTGAAACTTAAAAGCATATTACTTCTAGCTGACGCTCCATGATCATGCAAATGATGCCTTAAGACTGAGCTTAAAGGGTATTGGGTGATAGTAATTTGGATCTTACACAATGTTTTTGACTTGTTTGTGTTCTTTATAGATGCCAGTGAGTCAAAGGTGAAAATTGTCAAATAGTTAAAGATGAAAAGTTGGATCTCAGGAAAACTCAGCATTGACATTGGAGGATTTATAGTTGAAAGGCAAAAGATAAAACTCTGAGAGTGGTTAAGGTACCAAGAAAGGAAATGTAAAGAGGCCAGATGAGTTGAAGAAAGAAAAGGCAATGAAATATTGGTGTAGACAAAAAGGAAGTTTAAAAAAATGGTGGTAACAGTTTAAGAGAAGTTGAGGAGAAGAGTTTCAAAAGCGAGTGATCAAAACTATCAAATACTCTAAAGAAGTCAGAAGAGTAAGAATGAAAAATACTGAGTGCATTTAGTAATTAGGACATGACTGAAACTGGTTAAAGGGGCAGCTTTAACTGATAGGTGGGGGTGAAAGAAATGACAAATAAGATAGTAAAGGATATTCTTTACAAATGTTATCAATAAAAGGAAAATATGCAAAGTAAAAAAAAAAGCAAATCTGCTTCATCTTAAAAAAAAGCCTGGATGAAGGTAAAAAACTTGAGGTAGAAAAAAGTTAATCTTGGGAAAAATGAGAAGGATGACCTCTAAGTAAGTAGTAGGCAAGGCTAACAACTGAAGGACTAGAATAAAATCTTGAGGGTACTGAAAAGGATTTAAATAGATCTTTAAAAAAACAAAAACAAAAACAAACAAAAAAACCCCAACTTTTATTTATTTTAAATGTGTTTTTCCAGGACCCGTGAAGTAGTTGTTTCAATCTAGTTGTGGAGGGCACAGCTCACAGTAGCCCATGTGGGGATCAAACCAGCAACCTTGTTAAGAGCACTGTGCTCTAACCAACTGAGCTAACCAGCCACCCCTAAACAGATCTTCTAGATAAAAACAAAGAGGTATATTTAAAAAGACAGTATCAAATTAAAGTTAACCATCATGAATTAAGAGCTGATTAAATCAAGCACAGTTTGGTAGTCTAGAACTAAGCACAGAGACAGATCAAAAAGGACAAGAGATTCAAAGATAGCAAGGTTAAGCATGACTAAAGACGTAAAGGTACAGGACAAAAGCAAAACAACATTCAAAACAGATGACCTTGAGGGTGAGGCTAACTATAAAGCTGGATTGGTGCTGCTGACAACAGAGAGAGGGGTCAAGACTCTGAAAGTTGTGGAGTAATGAGAATTCAAAAATGAATAAACATTGTATATGATGAGGTAAAATGGGATGGTGGTAAAGAAGGGGGTACAACATGTCAGACATGGATGTAAAGTGCTGGAATTAAAGAAGTCAAGATACCATGAGGTCAGGCTGATCATCAAGGGGAAAAGAAAAACTAAACTAAAAAACAAAAAACAAAACAAAACTCTGTAAGCAAAATGCCAAAGCCATAAAAAAAAAGTGGGCAAATCCTTGAAAATGGTAGCTATCTATGACCAGAGAAAGTAACACAGACGTCTTGTTGTGATTTTCGAGAAAACCACGTTTATTGGTTTTACCTAATTGCTGACTAAAAATAAATGGACCTACCTTAATTTGTAGAATAAACATAGCAGATTTATATCTGAACAATTTTTATCTATTAAAAAATAATCCATCCTGAAGGAAGTGCTACAAATGAGGTCCAAATGAAAATAAGGTGGGCTCTAAAGTCTTTCACTAGCATAAAGTATATGGTAGGTGCTCAAATAATGTAAATTGAATTGATGTATGAAAAGAAATTCCAACAGTAGCCTCATGACTGGAATATCCCTATAGTCCCTTATTTCCTATTTCATTGAATGAATGCAAAGATGGATGGCTTGAAAGATAAGGGGTGGAGGGGAGGGAGGGGGGGAGGGAAGGAGGGAGGGGGGGGGGGGGGGAGGCATAGAGGGAGAGAGGGACGCACAGAGAGACAGAGACAGAGTGTGTGCATATGTGAGCACCAGTGTTCTTAGCATCTTTGACAATCTGGAGTCTCTCAAAGTGACTGCTCATGTGGTTACATGTATTTGATAAACATTTTGAAATCATTTAGTGTTTGGCGGTAACCACTTTTTGAAAGACTCAGAAAAACAATTTTCCCTAGCAAACCTATTTTCATTAGTCAAAATTAAAAAAAAAAATTTCCCTAATTTCATGATTTATTATGCTGGAAAATAGTACTGGGTAATATCCTAGAAGTTCCCGATTGTTAGATTCTTTTAGCTCCTTGATGTGACAAAAGGCTTCTAATAGGAAAAAGTTGTTTAAAAAAAATCTTGAATGGCAGTTTTGATTGTCAGTGTACATGTTTAACTCACCTCACCATATGATTTATAAAGGCTTTGTTACAGTTAGTGTTGTATTTACAAAAATTACAGTGGATATATATTGAAAAGTGACTTGCAAAATCTTTTATTTTGGAATGACACTCAATGCACTTGTGAACTCCTCGACGACACCTTATGGAGACAGAAAAAAATGATAAAAATATATTGTAAAACAAAAACAACGTAAAACCTTATTAACATTTTATTAATTGAAGCTAAGGTGTTTAAGTTAACATCTTTAAATAGAGGCATCATTTGAAAATCCGCTCTGAAAAAACAAGCTAGGATAAGTGTAAAACAAATCTAACAACAGTTAACCTTTCCCTGGAATAGAAAGGATCATATTAACCAATTCAACTATCACAAGATATAAACACAAAATATAAGATTAGTGTAAAAGATGACAATTATACAATAAACACAATAATTCAAGTTCTGCCCAGTAGTTGTGAAAAGTACCTTTTTACTATCGGCTTGGCCTTTATGCCAGATAAGTGACTATCATGTAAATGTGCAAGGGAGTTCTCTGATACTGTAAATTATATTAAAATAAACCTTTAATATTTAATATTAAGTTGACATTGTAAATCAGGAATAAAAGATATTACCTTAAGTTCTTCAAAGCTATGCTGATTTTGTTCCTTCTGTTGCGTTGTTTCTTTTGCTTGTAAGAGGTTTTTGCTTTGCATTTAGGTGTACGTTTACCTTGCTTACTTGCATTAGGTTTACTTGCAGTGGATGTAGGTGCACGAGCCTTACGTGTCTTAGGTTTACTTGCATTAGATTTTGTGGGATTTTTAGCAGTTGTATTTTTAGACTTTGGAGGTGAGACCTGAAGAGAAGTGCTTGGAGTATTACTGGAAGATGTAGTTGATGGCTTTGAATGAAGAGATCCAAATGAAGCTCGAATAGTAACCTATAAAAATGAAGGATATATATATTTTTCAGAAAATTAATCATCACGCTAATATTAAAAAGATCACTGCAAGTCCTTACGTTATGGTCAATGGTTTTTGATGAGGATGTCGAAACAATTCAGTGGGAGAAACAACAATCTTATCAACAAATGGTGCTGGGACAACTGGATATTTACATGCAAAAGAATTAATTTGAATCCCTATCTCATACTGGATACAAAAATTAACTCAAAATGTATTCAAGACCAAATTATAAGAGCTAAAACTATAAAAGTCTTAGGAAAAAAACATAGGAGTAAATCTATGTGACCTTGGGTTAGGCAACAATTTCTTAAATATGATACCAAAAGCACAAGCAACCAAAGAAAAAAGATAAATTGGACTTCATAAAAATTTAAACTTTTGTGCTTCAGAGGACACCATTAAGAAAGTGAAAAGATAATGCACAGAATGAGAGAAAATATATGCAAATCATATCTCTAACAAGGGATATGTATATAGAATATATAAAGAACTCTTACAACTCAATATAATATAGACAAATAACCCAATTTAAAAATGGGCAAGTGATCTGAATAAGCATTTTTTCAAAGAAGATACATAAATGGGCAATAAGCACATGAAAAGATGCTCAACATCATTAGTTATCAAGGAAATACAATCAAAACTCCAATGAGGTATCACTTCAGACCAAGAAGAATTGCTATAATAAAAAAGGCAGACGATAACAAGTGTTGCCAAGGACCTGGAGAAATTGCAACCCTCGTATATTGCTGGTGGGAATGCACAATGGTGCAGTAGCTTTGGAAAACAGTTTGGCAGTTCCTCAGAATGTCAAATGTAAGAGTAATCATATAACCCATCAATTCCACTCCTAGGTGTTCGATTTCTAGCAATTCCACCCAAGAGAAATGAAAAACTATGTTCACATAAATTTTCATAGGAGCATTATTCATATTGCCCAAAACTGGGAACAACCCAAATGCCCATCAATTGATGAATGGATAAATAAAATATGGTATTATCCCTACAATGGAATAATATTCAGCCACAAAAGAATGAAGTCCTGATACATAAGTGCTGGTACATGAGTACTGATACAGCCATAAAAAGGAAGGAAGTCCTCATACAAACTACAATATAGATGAACCTCAAAAACATTATGCTAAGTGAAATAAATTAGTCATAAAAGATCACATGCTATATGATTTCATTTATATGAAATGTCCAGAATAAGAAAATCCATAGGGACAGAAAGTAGATTAAAGTTTGCCTGGAGCCAATGGAGGGGAAATAGGGCACATGACTGCCAATGGATATGTGGTTTATTTTACGGGTGATGAAAATGTTCTAAAATGGATTGTAGTAGTGTTTGCACAACAGGATTGTGCTAAATAACACTGAAGTGTATGTTTTTAATAGGTAAATAGCATGGTATATAAATTATATCTTAATGAACCTGTTTCAAAAAACACTACAATACAAAAAGTTAAACATCATTACTTTGAAATGGCAAATATATGGGGATGGAAGGAGAACTGACTCTGGGGAGTGAACACACAATGTGATATATAGAAGATGTATTACAGAATTGTACACCTGAAACCTATGTAACTTCACTAACCATTGTCACCCCAATAAAATTTAATTAAAAAAACTTTAATTAAATGGCAACCGTAAGCTACATTTAGATAAGTCTTCCATTTATTCTAAATGGTCATACCAATTAGATGAAATGTACCTCAATATTTATTTACGGTTACTATATTATAGTTTTGTATTGATAGTATTTATGCTAACACTGATATAAATGGATAACAAGGAGTTAGTGCAAATTATGACTATCAAAAGAGCACCTTCCATGGCTATTTTATGCTCTTACATAACTAAGTAGCTTTCACAAATATAGAGGTCAAAATTTAAAGCTCAAGGCCTGAAATAATAACTCTGGAAAGGCCTATATTACTCTTTGGTAACTATAAAACAGATCTCCAGTAGATGTGACTTGCTCTTTGGGGGCTCACTGGGCAGGATTTATAGTTCCAAAGGTTACTGTGGAGGTTACATCAATTCATCATACAGCATGGATAATTTCGTAACATTCAGAATTTCCTTAAAGAGAGGTAATATAAAATTTATCATTCAGAAAATGTTAAATTATACCCATTGGTTAGTAATGGAAAACATTCTCTTTAATCATTTGTCCATACTACCCCCATGTACTTGAGGAGAAGCCAATGAGGAAGTCATATGTAACACTTGTGATTTGGTATAGAAAGGAGTCAAAAGACCCAAGGTTAAATCTCAATACTACCCCTCGCTAGCCATGTGACCTTGAGTAAACAACCTAGCTTCTCTAAGCCTCCTCATCTATAATATGGGAACAATACCTGCTTTGTCTACCTCACTGAATTGCTACATGGATTAAATAATAAAATGAATGAAAAAGCATACTGAAAGCTTAATTCTAAAGTAATAGTACCAGTCATGATTAATATTATAATGATATTATAATGTAGCATACTAATTATTACTACTTAAAAGGGAAGATATGAGAAAGGAATGCACTGCTTATATTAGTGATCTGCATGTCTAGTCCCAGCATGGAATGAATGGATTGCAGGGAAGGATAGGGGATAGCTTCTTTCACTCTCCATCTTCAGAGCATTGCTTTACATTATTTTAGTTAATTCAAATAGTAGACACATATTCAAAGGTAAGTGCTCAAAATCAAATAAAAATGTTTGGGAATTATTTCACTTTGGATTATACATCCCTCCACTGGAGGATAGTCAAGAGTTGATTTTACATAAAATAAAACAGATGAACATAAGGAAAACGAAAACAAAAATTTGCAGCCAGATGTGTTTGCTCACTTAAAACAGCAATGCTATTCAGGAGCAGAACTTGCTTCTTTGAGAAATACCAGCTTCAACTATGGCATTCAAGACACTATGACAGATGCTGGAGAAACAAAGATAAATTAAACATGATTGCTGACCTTATAGTCTAGCGGCTGAAGCAGACGCATATGCTGCTAAAAAAAATAGCTCAAAAACAGCCTAAAGAATATGGAAACAACCTGTTGCCTCAGTCTACAGTTTCTCTAGTTGCACTCACTACAAAGAATTATGCTCCAATACACAAGGTGTGATCAAACAATACAGTGAACGTTTAAATAAATTATTACAGTAAAAGACACATTGCCATTAATCCCCCTCAAAATACTCCCCCTCACTTCAAAACACACTTATCCCATCCTTGTTGCCACTTTCTGAAGCAGTTCTGGAAGTCCTCTTTTGTGAGTGTCTTTAGTGGCACTGTCGTGGCTGCCTTGATGTCCTAAATCGATTCAAAACGTTTACTTTACATGGTCATTTTGATTTTGGGGAAGAACCAGAAGTTGCACAGTACCAGATATGGTGAATAAGGTGGATGAGGACACACCATAATGTTTCTATTTGACAGAAATTGCCATACCAGAAGCAATGTGTGACATGGAGCATTGTCACGATGGAGGATGACTTACGGCACTCTTTAAAACACACCTTCTCTTAACCGTAGCTCACACCCAACTGACTGCACTGAACAAGTTGAAACTTGTCACAGTGTTACTAAGGTTCAACACACTGTTTTCCTGTATTGAAGATCCCTGCCTTTCTCTTGGATGGCACTCGGCAGCAGCATTCACCGAATGTTTTGATCACAACTGAAAGGCTCTGTGTTACACATCGTTTCTGGTATGGCAATTTCTGTCAAATAAAAACATTATGGTGTGCCTCACCGGATCTGGCACCATGTGACTTCTGGCTCTTCCCCAAAGTCAAAATGACCATGAAAGGTAAATGTTTTGAATTGATTCAGAACATCAAGACAGCCACGACAGTGCAACTAAAGACTCATGAAAGAGGACTTTCAGAACTGCTTCAGAAGTGGCAAGAATGATGTGCTAAATGTGTTTGAAGTGAGGAGGAGTATTTTGAGGGGGACTAATGTCAATGTGTCTTTCACTGTAGTAATTTTTAAAAATAATTTAAACATTCACTGTATTTTCTGACCATATCTTGTAGCACATGTCAATCAACCCAGAAAAGAATGGATAGAAGTTTTTCATTCCAAACATACGATAAAACCTAAAATTAAAATCTTAATGACAATCAGAAGCCAATTTTTAATATTATATTCAGTAGATAAAACCAGGAAGGAATTTATTTCTATTGTCACACAAAATGTTAAAATACAACATATTTAAAACTCACTTTTGTACCAGGAGGCAATCCTTCTAGCTCTTTAGGCTTTATAAATGTCCGATGCTGGGTCTTGTGATCCATTTTCTCCTTGCAGGTCAAAAACTGTAGTCTGCATTTTGTACAACGATGAATTCCTTTTTTCTGTTTACAAATAATATTAGAAATAATATTCAAAAGAATTTCTATTGCTACAAATCCAGGGACCTGAAATTGCTCTTAATTCTAATAAATAATTTAAAAATCAGTATTTTACCATATCCCATCATAAATAACACCAAAATATTATTTCATTTATAAAAAGCACTTTTTGCATTAGTATTTGGGTTTTGAAAGTATTTGTTATATATATGGGCAGTCAACATGAAAATTATATCAATTAGGTTCCAATGAAACAAGTTCTATACCATTTGTAGGGTGAAAGCTTCTTAAATTTAAATCTGAAGTATAAACCATTCAGACACATACTATGAAAATGAGCTATACTATATTTTTATCCTTGGAAAGAGCAAATTCTTTTTAATTATTCTTATTTCCACTTGTTTCATAAATTGAACTTTCTAAAACCAAACAAATTTAACCAGACTCTCCCAAGAAAGTTATGTTATAGAAATGGTTGTATAAGGCAGTGCTGTCCCATGGAATGTTCTACAGTGATGATAATGTTCTACTGTACACTGTCCAATATGGAGTCCACTAGCCACATGTGGTTACTGAGCACTTGAAATGTGGCAAGTGCAACAGAGTAACTAACTGATTTTTAAATTTTATTTAATTTTAATTAAGTTAAACTTAAATAGACATATGTGGCTAGTGGCTATGATATTATATAGCATGGGCATAGAAGCATAAATCAGAACAACTGATACCAATCTACTGTTTGAGAGCCCCTTAACTGTGTCCATTCTCAAACTGAGCCCTGTTATTATTTTACCACTGGGAAACAGGATCCAAGAAGAGAGCTAAGTCACTTGCTCATAGCTAGTGTTCTTTCTACTATATACTATCAATTGCCATCTTTTATGTATATGCTCTCATTAATTAAAATATATTTTGTGTTTCTATGTAAATTTAGAACACACTAATACAAAAGAATGTTTTCTCTAAAGCTGTATCTCTACAGGCACATCACCATTTCTATTTAAAATACAAATAATCACTCAGGAAAATCAAATGAGGTAAACATATATGAAAGTATCTAGCAGTTTGTGGTGCACAGCAGGCACTTGATAAATAAAAGTTCTTTACAAAGTTCAAAGCAATGTATAAATATAATGGGTTTTTATTACTATTTTAATTTCATATTAAAACTATTTTAGTAGTATGGTGCATTAGATAATATCATAGGTACAGGCAACGTAAACAGAGTCACCTATATGTGCTCAACAGATAAAAAGGGGGGAAAAATCTCAGTCAAGAAGCAGATAGCAAAATAACAGACAGATAATAAAGTTCCCCAGAGTATAGTTCCCAGAAATCTTTTCTCTACCTGTACCTATGCCTCATCTAAATTCATGATTTAAAACAGCATCCATCCAACTGTCTACTCAATGTAATTACTTGATATCTAATACACATTTCAAATCAACATGAACAAAATTGAACTCTAGATTTCCCCCTCTCCATCCTGAAAAAAAAATGTTCCTTGGTCTTTCCAATATCTCAGTGTATGGGAACGCCATTCTGCTCAGGACAAAAAAGTTGGTCACTCTCAATTTTTCTCTCTGACACCCCATCTAATCTCTTAATGAAACCTGTCAGCTCTACCTTCAAAAACATAAATCTTTCCACTTTTCATCACCTCTAACCGCTGCTATCATACCAGTTCAAGTCACTTACCTGGACTCTTGCAATGGCCTCCTACCTTCTCCTCGTTTCCACTCTTTTCTCCCAATAGTCTATTCTCTATAGTTGCCAGAGTGATCTCTCACACGTTTAAACCTTCCAATAGCTTTCCATAATACTCCAAAATCCTGACTCTGGTTTATGAGGTCCTACGCCACCTGCCCTGCATTCTATTGATATGACCTCATTTCCTACTACTCTCCCTCCCACTTGTTTATCCTGCTCCAGCAACACTAGCTTCCTTGCTGCTCCTTGAACATCTAAATGTATGCTCACCTCACTGCCTACTTACTGTTCCCTCTGCCTGGAGCATTCTCCTCCAGATATCCATATGGCTTGGTTCCTTATTTCTTTTGCAGAGGTTCTCTTTGACCAAGCCATATAAAATACAAAAACTACTCCTTCACCTTCTAAGCCTTGGCACTCTCTATCCTGTTATTTTCTTCCCTTGGCACTTACCACCAGCTGTCATACATATACATTCAGACTAATTCACTCATTCGTTCCCTCTCCCTCTTCCCTCCTCCTCCGCCCCACTATAATGCAAATTCCAGAAGGCACAAACTTTGTTTTGTTCACTCCTATAAAACAGTCCCTGGCATATATTAGGCACTCAATAAATATTTGCTAAATAAATAGTGAGGTAGAAAGCAAGAGACTTACAGAGAGGTACACACGAGAAGGCACAATTTAACTAGTTCAAAATGTCTGCCATTCCGCTCAATGAGCATTTGTCCAGAGCCCTGAGATGGGAGACATTAACCTATTATTCCTTTAGTTGAACTCAAGCCTTGTGTATCTCTCTTATGCATGCATGCTTGCGATGTGCTAAGGTTGATGATAATAAAGTGCATTTTTAAATAGCATGATATGTTCACCCAAAAACAAAAGTGATCTGTTGTAAGGATAGAGAAAAACTGGCTGTGTTAAACTTTTTGACAAGCATAATATATACTGTTTGGGTGATTTGAGGGATTTTCAAGGCTAATTCTGACTATCTGTAAATCTGCCTTTAGACGTAATGTAATGAAGAATATGATTCTGTGGTAAAAGCTTGGGCTCTAAGTCAATTTTTGGCTCTGCCATTTGTTAGAGAATGTGATAATGGGCAAGTTAACTCTCTATTAAGCTTTGTTTCCTCATCTATGAAATGAAAATGATCACATACCGCTTTTCATGGTGGCTCTGAGGATTAAACAAGATAATACAAGTAAAAGAACTAGTGATTGTCATATGGCAAGTGATTAGTATGTTACCTGCTTGTTATCATTATAAAGATATAAGGAGGCTATTTAACACATCTGAAATCCTACATCCTTTTTAAAAAGTTGTACTAACCGCATCGTTAGCTCTAAAATCCCTCAAGGCATAATAATATATTCTTATAAGGAAAAAGTTACAACCAAAGTCTTCAAAAAGAATAAAATTGGCCATAGATTCAACAATTTGTATTGTCTAAAATCACACTAATGTCATCTCAATTACAAGCTTATAATCCTGATATGGTTTTCAAGTCCTTTCTGGACAATTATAAAAACTGCAAGTGCTTTGAAGGATGCCTGATGATCTTCCTTATTAATAGAACCATTCTTCTATTGATTGCTGACTGCCTACCTCTTAGGTACTCTAAAGTTCAAAAAAAATTTGGCACCCAAGGTGTGTTAATAGTTCCCAAGACTATTCCCAGGTTTGATGATTCAATAAGAGGATTTACAAGGTTTAGAAGTTGTTACACCCACAGCTCTCATTTATTACAGTGAAAGATACAGAGCAGGATTAATAAAGGAAAATAAAAGTGCATTGGGTGAAGTCTGGAGGATACTGGTGCCAGTTTCCAAGTGCCTTCTCCCAGTGGAGTTTATAGGACACACTTAATCAATCCCCTGGCAATGTGTATAAAGGTTTTGTTTGTTTGTTTGTTTTTGCCAGGGAAGCTCTCCTGACTCTAAAAGCACAGGTTTTATTATGCAGTTCAGTCACCAAATCTTCAGACCCCAGAAGCAAGTGTTCATCATAGTCATATTTTTTGTACAAAATAATCTAGAAAAGCTGGTACAACATGGCTCAAGATTCCAGACATGTAAAACACTCATCAGTTAATAACAAAAGGTTCAGTTTGCAGGAATTAGCCAAGGGCCAGTTATGTAAGTAGGCCCTTCTGGAAATGTACATGATTTGAGCAACTCAGACCTACTGGTTTAACTCTTTCCTACATACATGGCATGTTAACAAATATAACTCAGGGTATGTATGAAGAGTGACTATAGGTCAGGTAAACCTTTTAAGAAACACAGTCCACAAAGCAGGCCCATCCATCTCTCTTACCTCTGTAAGCATATACCACTCCCTCCACAGCTACCTCACTCTGAGCTTAGTAAAGCATGGGAGAAAGAATTATATTGAAAGCTTCATAATGAAAAAGTGAGAGCTACTGCTTTATATATCATACATCCTTTCAAAATCAAAGGTCGAAAGATGAAATATAGAGCACCAAGACATGTGTTTCTTCAAGAAATGTTAATAGGTATTGAGCAAATAAAGGGTCCAATAGTCAAATAAGTTTTGGGGACAATATATACAATATCGCTTGCTTGGAGATTTATGAATTTTTTAGCATATAAAAAGCTCTGCAAAGTCTCATTTTAAAAAATAAACAAAAACTATTAATTTTATAAATCTAGTCATTTACTGAATTTCTTTTTCCAGGAACAATTTTAGAGCAGAGCACCTATTAACATCGGATGGAACACTGGTGGGGAAACTCTAGAAAAATTTTGCCAGTTTCTTAAGGGTGAGGTGGCATACCAGGCTTAAAAAAAAAAAAAGCATGCAGGTACCATCCTGGTCACAATGCAGGTGATCCTGAATGTATTTGCATATGCTACTTTTATGACTTTTTTTCCAATTAACAGCTCTAAGTTGATTTCATGATTATCTAATGACCAGAACTAAAAGCAATGTTAGTAGCAGTGCTGAATAAATTGGCCATGACAATGAAATGAATGAGAAAATGTAATGAGCTGATCAGTGAGAAGGCAAAACTTGATTACATAATCAGATTCAGTGAATTCATTGACTGCTGATTTTGGCAAAGGTACCACCAAATGGTTCGTTTTAAGTTTCAAACACTAAAGAACAGGCTTACTGTTTCATCAGTTTTCAGCCCTAATAAAGGATGGTCTGTCAGGAAAAGAACAAGCACAAAATGAGAATTCAAGGGAAAGGTACAAGCACTGATACTGGTATCTCAGAAATTTCATAGAACTGGCAAAAGCAATCCAGGAAACAAGTTACAACCTAAATATAATTCTCTGGCATAGTTCACATATCTAGAAATAAGTGCCACTGCTGTTTCCTTTGTCACTGGCTGCTACAAAAGACTATTCTGGGGGGACAGCCAGTTAGCTCAGTTGGTTAGAGCACGGTGCTCTTAACAAGGTTGCCAGTTCGATCCCCACATGGGCCACTGTGCCCTCCACAACTAGATTGAAACAACTACTTGACTTGGAGCTGATGGGTCCTGGAAAAACACACTTAAAATAAATAAAAAGTTAAAATAAAGCAAACCAAAAACAAAGCTGATGTTAAAGTAGACAAACTTATAATAAGAGTGATAAATAAATGCTTAATAAATAAGTTTACACATGCATAACAACAGGAATAAAAAGGGGGTTAATATTTTATTTTAAAAAAGACTACTCTGGGTCACTGATGAGAACCACATGTGTTTGCATAATAAAAAGTGGACTAGAAATTGGAAATAAAGTTTGAAGAGAAAAAAACCAAACAACCCAGATTATGAGTCGTCAGTCTTATCCTCCTCAGTTCATACTTCTCCTTTTCCCTGCTCATGATTAACCACATTCAAAATCATGCCCATTCCCACCACTCTTAGACCCTTGAACAATTATACAAACTGAAATAACCAACCTAAATATTCTATTCATATTCCCTCTTCCCCTCCACTCTTATGGCTCCTATTTCTACTTATCTTTCAGAATTTTCCCTATTTACAAGCCTCATCACCACCAGGAAGCAGACACAGAAAAGAAGTGGAAGTTTCACAAATAATTCAGCACAAATTGTAAATTAATTGTGCCGTTTGGAAAAACTTTGCTTTCCTTCTAGAACAAATCTAACCAATGATCGAAGATACACACACACACACACACACACACACACACACACACATCTTTTCACTAAGACAAAATGAACAAATAAGAACTGCTAAATCTCACCTGATGTTTCATGTAATGATTCATGTAGGGGGTTGCCATTCTACTAACTTTGAGGCAAAATGGACACAGCAAGTTCTTAGTGTTTTCATGGGATGCTCTAAAATGAGTTTCTACATCAGAAAATGTTGATGATCTAAACTGGCAAACCTAGAAATATAAAGAAGGTTTAGTTAACCTGAAAATTCATAACTGACATGCAATTACATTAAAGTAGCAATGATGAGTCCCTTGTTTTGAGGAACATTACGTACTACTATTTAGTTCAGCTCTGCTACCTGTACAATTAAGAATCCTATCACAGCAAGTAATAATGATAATCTTTGAAACAGAAAAGTTATCATTCAGGGGATATATTCCTAAACCTTCCTTTTGGATCTACTACCCCCTATCTGGACTTGAATTTTCAAATTCTGACACCTCTTGTCCTATAAAGCTTTTCCTGCTATATAAAATGGAGTATTTTCTTTTTTGGGTTTTAAATAGCACCCAGGATATAACAGAGGCAATTTATCTTGCTATCTTATTGGAACCCACTTCAAATTCTGGAAAAATACCAGCCCCAAAACATTTACTTGAATTCCCCATAACTAACAGCATTTCCTATTTCTCTGGAGTGTCTCTCTTCTTCCTTACTTGGTAAGAAAGTCCATGTTTGTCTTTCTTCAGCAGAGTATTTTTTTTTTTTGGTCTATTACAGGGGTCAGTAAACTATGAGCCGCAGGCCAAATCCAACCCACTACCCTGATACACATGAGTTAAACCAAGGGAGTTTCCACTATTAAAGAGAGACTTCACTTTTAGCACTCATTTTATTTAAATGGTTTAAAAAAATCCCAAGAACAATACTATTTTGTGACACATGAAATTTAAACAAACACCTAAGTACATGATAAAATGTGTGTGTACCTGACAAATATATGGCATTTCACCAGGTTTATGAGTGTCCTTCATATGTTGTAAAAGAGTATGTTCTGTTTCAAATGATAATTCACAGATTTTACAAATAGCTGAAAGTGGAAAAAAAACACATTACACCATTTTAAGGATGTATAGAAATAAAAAGTTCATTTTGTACATCCATAACAACAGCAACAAGTAATAATAGTAATAGTGATGGTGGTTCCAACAATTCTATAGTTGTTAACTCTGTTAATGCTGTTCTAAGGACTTTACTTATATTAGCTTACTTATTCATTCTCATCCCATCACTGAGAGAGGTACTGTTATTTTTAGCCCCATTTTTTTCATACGAGGAACCTGGGGCACAGAAAGATTAAGTAACTTGCCTGGGATCTTGCACCTATATTAAAAGGCAGAGCTAGAATCTGAATCCAAACTGTCTAACTCCACACTCTGGTATTTTTAATTATAACTGCAGTTACTTTTCTTATTAGAGTGTAAGTCAAGACCGTTGATTTCATATTTGCAAACTAGGGAATCTCAGTTTTCTAACTTAGTACCCTACATACAATGCATGAGCAATGCCAAGGAAGTTTCTATTTACAAAAGGGACTTCAATTTTAGTAGTTTTACTAAAAAAGTTTCTACAAGTTAAAACTTGTTTTTCAACTTTGCCCTCTAATGACAAAATCTAATTCTTATTTTTCTATCAGAGTTCTTAAGAACTCCTCATAGTTTAGATGATCAAAATCATTAATGTTTAGCACTTCAATGAAATTATGACTTACTAGAAAACTCATGCGGTGTATGTGTACTCTCAATGTGACACTGCAGCTGGAATGGTGTGGGATACTGACGGTAGCAGTGTTGGCAGGTGGTGTGGCTTTCCCAGCTCTCACTGTTCTGCTTCTCAAATTCCAAGTGGTGCTTCATGTGGTTCATAAACCTATAAATAATTGTCAACAGGTGCAAATATTTAGATTTATAACCAAAGAAAAACTCCACAACTAAGTTTCTGAACATAATGCTAAAAATGCAGTTGTATTACTCAAAATACTATCTCCAAGCCTTAAAGTCCTCTAGAAACGTATGCACTTTAATCACTTTCATTAAGTGGCTCAGTAAATATTTTTCTTTGCATCTTTGTTTTCAAATAATCCATTGACACAGTTAATATGAAATACCACTAATTTGCTGTAACTCTTCATCATTTCAGATTTATTTTTTTGTAAAGAAAAACAGCAGGCTTCATTTCCATATATGAAATACCATTTGTATTCTAAAATAAAATACTTGAAGGAAACTATACCACCAAAAGCAGCTACAGAGTCACGAAAGAAATCTTTTGAAGACCTTAAAGATATACAATAGGTTTCAGCTGCTTCAGAGTCAAATTATTATTATTTTTATTTGTGTCTTGGTTTCTAAATGCATGTAATAGCAATTTTAATACTGATAATTACAAGAACCTACTGTTTTATTTAATGGCACTGGTTTACTGTTAGCACAAATGGTACATTTTAACTTGCAGGCTATGACCATTTTAGCACCATCCACTTAGTTCTACATTTTACTGTCAGATGCCCAAAAAGACTTCATGCCCGAAGAAGGAACTATGACCTACAATGGCAGAGAGTACAACACAAATAGGCATATCTATTTCAAAGGGCTTACTGAAACTTTTTACTGAATTTCAAAGTAAAGTTATTCAATCAAAATAACAATTTTAAGACTGGGCCAAATAGTAAGTCATTTACTATGAGTCCTTAAAGGAAATAATGTTGAAATAAAGTGATGTCATCAACCTAGATAGCAACCATCATGGAGCTTTTAACATTTATTTTTAATTTTTTAAATTTTTAATTTTTTTTAAAGGAGGGCACAGCTCACAGTGGCCCATGCAGGGATTGAACCAGCAACCCCACATTTATTTTTGCACAACTCCAAAACACGACTTCTCTTTGGAACTGCTTATGGTACATGTTGAAATGTCTTTTTTTCCTCCTTTCATTTTACATTATCTCTATTAAAATCTATTTTAAAAATCCTAGTCTTGCCTAAATATTTACATATAAAGGTCATGAGCCAGTAAACTCTCAGCTCATAACTTTAAGAAATAAAAGTCTATTTGTCTAAAATAATCTCTTAACTAGCTATCTTTCAATTATTATACTGCTTACACTGCTCAAACCAGCAGATAGAGAGGTAAAAAGCAAACTCCTCACAAGGCTATTCTCAGAATAAACTAGTCCTAACTGGTTTTGGTGACAGTGTAGGAAAAAATTATCCTACACGTTGACAGGGCAGAGAGTAGAAATCTTGAACTATTAGCTTCTACCATCCTCTAAAACCTTCAATTTACCATCCCAGTTTTAACCATTAAGGTAAAATGTTGTTTAACCTTATCAGTGTTTACTGTTCAGGTTTCATGTACTGAGCAATATGCTGAAAATGCTACAAAATTCCTAGATATTATAAAATATGGTTAACTTAAAATTTCTAGATGTTCTGATCATCTAGAAATCTGTAACCAGTCCTTTGACATGAAAACAAAAACACAAAAAACAAACAAAAAAGAAAATTTCGTGTAGTGTTAAAAGGCTAATCTTAAAGCAAAAACCAAAAAGCTATTGCTGAAAGAACTTCCAATATTATATACATAATATTTAAGTTTAATAAGGAACTTAACCAGTGAACCACTTTTCTGCACATATTCTACCAAATTTTCTAATATTATTTTTTGATTTTACTATAAAAATGGTAAAAATATGGAAGGACGTCACAGAGTTCTATCGTAACATTGTTTCAGAGTTACATCTCAAAGCACAATTTCTCTTCTGTGAAGCTGCTGGGACTGTTAGCAATTGATGGAGATTAGGGATTGATAAAAAGAAGGTACAGTATGAAAACTCATATGAATAATATTTGAAAGGTCTTTAAAAACTATAAAGCCCTATCCTAAGCATAAGCATAGCATTCATAATTTAGTTTTAGGCATATATTACAGTATACTTCAGCGTTTTTCTATGTATTTCATTCTGGACCCAAGAATTCACCAGAAAATAAAATAAATGCTGGGCTCAGAAATGACCTGTATGATGCTTAAGAATGTTAGTTACAAATGATGGTTATCAAAGGTAAAAGTTTACGTGTGTGTCACAATATAGGTGTGTGTGTGTGTGTGTGTGTCTTACCTAAGGGAAGTGCACTGATATCTGCAATTTACTCTGAAAACTATAAAAAAAATCCGATGGGTCTATGGATGAATAAGTATGTGGTAACACAAGTATAATAAAATGTTAATGGTAGGATTGAGGTGGTAAATATACAGATGTTGACGGTAAAAACTTTTCAATGGCAATATTTTGAAAATTTTATAGGGAGTGGCCGGTTAGCTTAGTTGGTTAGAGCATGGGGCTGGCAGCACCAAGACTGCTGGTTGGATCTCCGCATGGGCCACAGTGAGCTGTGCCCTCCTTTGAAAAAAAAATTATAATAAAATGTTGAAAAACAATGCCAGGCTATACAGTATAATCAATGAAAAACACCAATCAATATGTCTTGCTACTTTGTTATTATTACTATCTCACTTAGGATGATAGGTATGTATATATGCCATATAACTCAAAGATTGTAAAGTACAATTTTCTGAAATTGAAAGTACACATGTATAAACCTTCAAAATTCTATTAAGAATTAAACCTCTACTTTTAAAATGTGTTAAATTAAAAAAAACATGTTAAATTATAAAATCCAAGCAGATATGTTTCACAGAACTGGTATTCTTCTCAAGATCACCACAAAAGATCACGTTCTCTGCAAAGTAAGTGTGCTAACAATTATATATAAATAGCAACTGAAAAATTAGGGCATTAAATAAGACTGGTATGTAGGTCAAACTGGACAAAGTTGTTCATCATCTGATAGGAAAAGATTCAAAAGTAGCTCAAAAATAAAAATGTCTCACGAAAACTTCTAGTTCAATGATAAATACAGAAAAAAGTGATTTTCCCCAACATTAAAATAAATTTTGTCCTTTCTTAAGTTATGTGAAAGAAATGCAACTAAGTGGCTCTAAGTGTCAAACTCCTAAAATACAAGGACAAAAGCTTTCAACAAGATAATCTGCCTTTGCTCTTGGTACAAAGTGTTAAAATCACTTATCTAGGATGACACAGAAAAATAAAGATACAATATTTACATCTGTTGCATCCTAATTTCAAAACAAATATAAATATTTACATACCTAATATTATTTTTAAGAACTTTCAAGCAACTGAAGCATTTAAAGGTTGTATAAGTCTTCTGTTCATCATCAACAGCTCCTTCATGTTTTCCATAGTAAAAGTCACTAACTAACATAATCAATTTTCCTTTCTCTGTAACAGTCTTATCTTTATTTTCAGTACTTGAAATTTCTACTTTAATCATTTCCAAAAATGTATTTAGCATGTCTGGACAACAACGCTGAAAGAGAAAAAAAAAAACACATATGTAAGCTTTATTTATATCTCTTTTAAAAATCAGATACCAAAAAAATGACTCTGTGTTTATATCTAGGGCCACATCATTTAAAACTATGCTTGGCATATATCTGGAAAAATATTCACCAAAACACTGGCTTCTTTCTTTATATGGTCTAAAAAATTCAAACAATAAACACTTATTATCTTAATAAATAACTTCAAAAACCTTAAGATCAAGGATGGCTATATATGAATCTTTTCCCTTGTAATTAAACTTTTCAGATGCAAATATCTAAAACTAATTTGTTCCTTGGCCAAAATCATACATTTCATATCTGTGTCAAGATATAGCTTAAAAGGGAAGGTAGTTTTATATGCCATTATGTATATGCTTAATTATCAAGTAACATAGTAGTATTTCAGTAAAGCCTGTTTGGAACTGGACTTTGAGCACAGGTAACCTGACATTCCCCAGACTCAAGGTGCCTGAAAATGTATGGGACACAAAGAAAGAAGCATCATTTACATCTTGAAAACCTCAACACATTCTGTTTAGGATGCTGAAATATCTGAAGGGGAAATCAACTTCATGAATAAAATCAACACTGCACATAAACTGACCCTAATAGGGAATATTTTCATATGTGAGCC
The DNA here is from genome assembly GCF_004115265.2 of Rhinolophus ferrumequinum. Classification (NCBI taxonomy): domain Eukaryota; kingdom Metazoa; phylum Chordata; class Mammalia; order Chiroptera; family Rhinolophidae; genus Rhinolophus; species Rhinolophus ferrumequinum. Next base: position 25,809,420 of record NC_046284.1, on the reverse strand, counting down.
TTTTATTTCCAATGAGGTGAAACCAATTCACTTATTGTACACAATTTTCAGTTGTAGCATTTTGTCTAGAAGAATTCTTTAAGAATAACTAGATAGCAAAAATATAAACTTTCCTAAAAACACAAACTACATACACACAATGCAACCACAAAGTGAAACACTTTAAAAAATAAAGCACAACAAAAATTGTGATAGAATCAAGACCAATTAAACCTATCACGCCAATTAAATCTATCCTACTAATATAAATGTTTAACTCAACCATTGAAAAAAGTTTCATGTAGATCACAAAAGAAAAAAAACTCCAGTGAAAGCAAGAAACATACCAAAAACAAAATGATTTGGAAGGGTTGAAAAAAAAAGATAAAAGAATCTAACTGGCAAATGAACATAATAAGAAAGCAAGGGTTGTGAGCCTAATATCAAGCAAAATAGAACTCAGGCCAAAAAAGGAACACTTTATAAAAACGCTAAAAAGTACATTTACAATGAAGTTAAAAGAGATAGATCTATCTACATCCTAAATAGCAACAACCATAAAACAGAATTGGAAGATATCAAAGAAAATAGTGGTAATGTGAGACTTGGAGAGCTTTCTCAAACCATGACTGAACAAGTAGACGAATATACTGTGATTCCCCGAAAATAAGACCTAGCCGGACCATCAGCTCTAATGCGTCTTTTGGAGCAAAAATTAATATAAGAGCCGGTCTTATTTTAATATAAGACAAAATATTAAAATAAGACCGGGCCTTGTAATGAATATAATACCAGGTCTTATATTAATTTTTGCTCCAAAAGATGCATTGGAGTTGAGGGTCTGGCTAGGTCTTATTTTCGGGGAAACACGGTAAGTGAAGATATAGAAAACTAAATAACATATTAGTACAGTAGCTGACTGATAACTATCAAATTCCATAACCTAAAAACAAACACCCCTTATTTTCGAGTTTCCAAGTAACACTCAAGAAAAAAGCCCATATAATTTTCAAAATGGGCTTTGCCATCATAAACTGAAGTATGAATTTCAGCTATGCCAATTAATTGGCTATGAAACAATGAGAAAAAGATCTATCTGAAATAATTTTCTGAGGATTAAATAAAATATTTTAAAGCTTAGTAATGTGTCTTAGATCACTAAGATGTTTGATTCATGCTCTAAATATTTTTCCTTTGGAAGAAAACATTATCTCTGTATAGTAATCTACTTACGTATAGTAATAGCAAAAGACCATTCACAAGTACCGTGTTTCCCAGAAAATAAGACCTAGGCAGACCATCGCTCTAATGTGTCTTTTGGAACAAAAATTAATATAAGACCCAGTTTTATTTTACTATAAGACCAGGTCAATATAACATAACATAACATAACATAACATAACATAACATAACATAACATAATATAACACAACATAACATAACATAACATAACATAACATAACATAACATAACATAACAAGTACAATACCTGGTCTTATTTTATTATAAGACTGGGTCAGACCCGGTCTTACATTAATTTTTGCTCCAAAAGATGCATTAGAGCTGATGGTCCGCCTAGGTCTTATTTTCAGGGAAACACAGTAATCTAAAATTCACATTTTTTTCCCAAAATGTAAATCCCTACTGCAATATTATAAAAGTTTAACTGATATATAAAAATGTATAAGCTAAAATGTAAAGGTTTCCTGTAGTTTTTTGTTTTGTTTTTTAAATTTTTTTTTATTGGGGAAGAGTGTGTTTCTCTGGGGCCCATCAGCTCCAAATCATTGTCCTTCAATCTAGTTGTGGAGGATACAGCTCAGCTCCAAGTCCAGTCACTGTTTTCAATCTTAGTTGCAGGGGGTGCAGCCCACCATCCCATGTAGGAATTGAACCTGCAACCTTGTTGTCGAGAGCTCTCGCTCTAAACTGAGCCATCTGGCTGCCCCTCCAGAAGCTCAGCGGCAGCTTGTTGTCTTCAATCTAGCTGTGGAGGGCGTAGCTCACTCGCCCATGTGGGAATCGAACCGGCAACTCTGTTGTTCAGAGCTCACACTCTAACCAACTGAGGCATCAACCTGCCCTTTACCGTAGTTTTAATCACAAGCAATGGTACAATAAATAAAAACTACATGTTAGAGAATGTTTGCCACTTTCTCCAGGTGTAGTATATATAATATGCCATGGGTTTGTGTATAAAATGGGAAATGTATTTATGTGCACCTGTATATGTAGAAAATCAAAGAGAATAGAAATTAATAAAAATTATTTCCTTTGCTATTCGTATTGGGAACCAGGCATATAATAAGGAGACTGGTGAGCTTTCTCACTGTATGAGGTATGATAAAAACATATGGTGAATGTTTAAATAAAAAATTTATTACAGTAAAAGACATATTGCTATTAATCCCCCACAAAATACTCCCTCTTGCTTCAAATACATTTATCCCATCATTCTTGCCACTTCCTGAAGCAGTTCTGGAAGTCCTCTTTCATGAGTGTCTTTAGTTGTGCTGTCGTGGCTGCCTTGAGGTCCTGAATCGATTCAAAACATTTACCTTTCATGGTCATTTTGACTTTGGAGAAGAGCCAGAAGTCACATAGTGCCAGATCAGGTGGATAAGGTGCATGAGGACACACCATAATGTTTTTATTTGACAGAAATTGCCATACCAAAAGCGATGTGTGACATGGAGCCTTTCCGTCGTGTAAAAACATACAGTGAATGCTGCTGCCGAGTGCCATCCAACGGAAAGGCAGGGATCTTCAATATGGGAAGCAGTGTATCAATCTAACAGTGTGTGACAAGTTTCAACTTCTTTGGTGCCGTCAGTCGGGTGCGAGCTACAGTTGAGAGTAGGTGTGTTTTAAAGTGTGCCGTAAATCATCCTCCATCATGACAACGCTCCGTGTCACACATCGCTTCTTATAAATGGCAATTTCTGTCAAATGAAAACATCACGATGTGTCTTCATCCACATTATTTACTGGATCTAGCACCGTGCGACTTCTGGCTCTTCCCCAAAGTCAAAGTGATTCAGGACACGGAGACAGCCACAAAAGCACAACTACAGACAGTCATGACAGAGGACTTCTAGAACTGCTTCAAAAAAAGTTGAGAACCATGTGATTTCACTGATATGTGGGATATAAAACTGAAAACAACAAAGGAACAAGACAAACTAAGAAAAACTCATAGACACAGACAATAGTTTAGTGGTTACCAGAGGGTAAGGGGGGTGCGGGGTTGGTAGCTGAGGGTAAACGGGGTCAAATATATGGTGATGGAAGGAGAACTGACTCTGGTTGGTAAACACACAATGTGATATATAGATGATGTATTACAGAATTATACACTTACAACCTATATAATTTTACTAACCATTGTCACCCCAATAAATTTTAATTAAAAAAAGTAGCAAGAATGGTGGGATAAGTGTGTTCGAAGCAAGGGGGAGTATTTGGGGTGGGGTTAATGGCAATGTATCTTTTTTTTTTTTTTTAAAGATTTTATTGGGGAAGGGGAACCGGATTTTTTATTGGGGAACAGTGTATACTTCCAGGACTTTTCCAAGTCAAGTTGTTGTCCTTTCAATCCTAGTTGTGGAGGGCACAGCTCAGCTCTAGGTCCAGTTGCCGTTGTTAGTTGCAGGGGGCGCAGCCCACCATCCCTAGTGGGAGTCGAACCGGAAACCTTGTGGTTGAGAGGATGCGCTCCAACCAACTGAGCCACCCATCTGCCCCCTGGCAATGTGTCTTTTATTGTAATATTTTTTAAATTTAAATATTCACTGTATTGTTTGATCACACCTCGTATACCTTCTTATACTTTTTGAATCATATGACTATAACACTCCCAAAATTAAACTAAAAAAAATAACTAAGAAACTAAGCCCTTTCTTTTCTTTTTCCATCTGTAGTGCAAAATATACAAACATCAAGTATCATTATAAATATCAATTTTTACTTAAGTTATATGAAAATACCAATAAGAAGCTTTGTTATCTAAATATCTGGACATTCTAGCATTTACTATATATATCAATCCTTAATATTGTCAGAGATTTGTGAATAGTTTTAAAAATCAAATTTTGAAGTTTTACCTTCATGTGATATTTCAAAGCATCCAAAAGATTGAACTGAACACTGCACTTTGGACAAGATCTTTGAAAAGGCTTTCCAGTTTTATATTCAGTTGATGAGGTATCTGTACCTAAAACAAATAAAGGATTTTTATGACTCAATTTTTTCTTTTTTAAAACTTAAACAACCAGTAATAATAGTTTTATAATTTATCATAATTTCTAAAATTGATGTATAAATAATATAATTTGTTTTTTATATGCCAGATTACCTTCTGATGTCATAACAGGGGAAGATGTCATTGAAGGAGAGTTGTCTAAAGATAATGAAGCACAAGAATTTATTTCAGAACCATCTTCACTGATCTTTGGCTTTTTTGGTTTAACTCTGTTTACTTCAGAAGAAGCAGGACGTTTTATTACAGGCAGATTTTCATCCAGAGCTACAACAATTTAAATAATGAAAACGTTATTTGTAAATTCTTTAGTATAAAACACTGCTTACAAATGCTACTAAAATAGCCTTACCTTTAAAATTAAGTATATAAAAATATTTTGGAGCTAAAGTAAAAGTGATATAATTGAACCACATCATACAGATGACAATAAAGAATGATCAAAATTTATGCAATCAATAAGTAGAAAGAAATTGCACAAATAGCTATTATGGACTAAACATATTTGAACAATTTACGAAATAAACTTTTTATTCAAGAAAATTCTAAAGATGCTTTCAAATAAAGATATATATAAATAGGTACCACGCAAAATGTCAGAACAAAAAAAAATCCCAAGGAAAAAAATTAAAGCACAGAGAATACTCTAAGCTCAGTTCCAAAAAATGAATTTATCTTTAGATGCTTAAAATACATTTGAGTTTGCAAACAAAACCAATTTCTATTCTAAAAATTTAGAGAAACCCTTTAAGATACTGAAAAAAAATAACTTTTTTTTCTAATGGAAAATTCAAGTTGGTTCTTCTTCCACTTAACAACCCGACAGGTAGTTTAAATTATCTGTTATTCCCTATGTCAAAATAGGAACAACTAATCTTGACTGATAATACCTCACTCATATATGTGAAAATTCAAACTATGTTCCCAAGTCTAATGGTTCTGTCTAAAGGGCATGTCAGTGGGCATGTCAAATAGAGACACTTCCCTTTTACCTTTTATTTAAAAAATTAGACTTTCAAATAAAATTTTGTTTGAATAGAGATTTCAATTGCTAAAAAGTTTTGAGTTTGAAAACCATCACCTTAAAGGCTGAAGGATTATGTAATTGAGGGCATTTAAAAGAGAAGTGGGGCTATTTAGGCTATAACCAGATCCGGCAAAAGGCCTTTTGAAAATAACACAATTGTACTTGTGATAAAGATTCTAAAACTGCATATCATATTTTAATGCTCCCAACTGTACACTAACAGTAGAAACAGTAGAATAATACAAGCCAGGAAAATAAGAGCATTACATTAATTGGCTCCTCTGCCAAATTTGTGTTTCATTCTTTGTGATTACGTAGAAGTGATTTTTTTCCCATCCTTAAGCATATGATTTCTGACAGCTATACTGCAGGCACCCGGGACTGATTTCTGTATAATCACACTAACATTTCTTGTTAGATGCTTAGGTTACTTGAACAACCAATGACTGCTGGTATTTTGGACTAGGCAACTGATTATCTAGCAGGCTGCATAGCAAAAATAGACTGTTTTATGTATAAATTTTTAAAGCATAAGTAAATCTCCAAGTTAAATAAAATCATTCTGAACTCAGTAGTTTTAAATTCTTACTCATTAACTATTTGTATCTGTTGCCTTTAGCTTATGCTGTTCACTATCTTCAACGGGGCCAATAAAAAATTTTCATTCTTCAAAATCAAGTTCAAATCCAACATTCTCCAAGAACCCATGATCATCCTAGACAGAAGTCCATTAATCATTCTTCTGAACATATAGCACACATTAGCGCTCATAATTATCATATTAACAACTGTTTATTTTCAAGTCCTTAAAGGCTATAATGCATTTCTCACTTCTCACTTATCTCATCTGAGCCTCAAAAAAGCTGAGATAAGCAGAGTGAGAATTAAAATTGTATCTCCAAATGGCTTATTTCAGGTCTGAAGAATGAATGCATTATGTGAGAAAAAAAAAAGTATCTATTTTAATAACGAGAAAATTAGGTGTAAAGAAGGTAGGTGACTTGATAAAGTCCACAAAAATCTTTAGAATAGAGACTGAAATTTCTATCTTCCTGATCAACTATAACGCTATTTACTATTAGGGCAAAGTTACATTCCCCATAGTACTACAATGTAGAGAGAGCAGGAGTCACTATCTTTATCTCCTAGAAGCTTCAAGAATTCTGGATTTTTCTTTGAATAAAGACCATGTGCTTTATAAAATCAGATTTCAGACAAGTATGTTATATCCTAGTTTATTTTGGTTCTTGGCTATTTTACTAACTATATAAGTGACACCTAGACAGGTGAATATCAAACTATTATCAAAACAGGAAAATATTTTTGGTACACTTATTACTATAAATTTCTTACTATTTTGGTTTGGCAAATACATACTAATTTGTTAGTAAACAATTTAAACATCCAAAAACTTATTGTTTACCTCTCTCCATTTAGTGAAATATATCAAATTTGCTAATATAGAAATAGTAATTGCTTTGATTATAAGGATTTTTCAACTAGATAAAATTCCTTCAAGGCATACTAATTTATTTCATAATAATGAAGAACTTTATTGTGGTATACAATGAAAGAACTGTAATTCTTCAATTAGAAATTTTCATTATTCCTCAAATGGATATTTAGTGAGTACTTACTTTGTGCAAATTGTTATTTTAGTACTGCCATTTTATACTACTACTCTATAATCATGTTTAATTATCACACCTACAGCATTTATTTGGATAGAAACACACTAACGTGTCTATGAAGAAATCAACTATTAATATAACTATGCACTTTCCTCATACTAATGACCTTCCAAATAATATTTTTTAAAAAACCCCATAGTATTAGGGTATCAAGGCACTTCCCTGACTCACAGAAATTATATTAAGATTTTTTTCATCCCATGGCTGGTTCCAAGTGAGAATGAGCTCAAAGAATACATATTAGCCAACTTAATAGAAATAAATAAAATATTCTATTATTAAATACAATTTTATATAAAATCATCCAAGAAAGGCACTCAGGAACTTTTAGCTTCCATCTTACAATATATGAAAAACTTAACATGAAGGTATGGACTTCAAAATAGAAATTCATTCCAAATGTATATTCATCAGTTCTCTTTTTATTATATTTATAAAAAAGTGCTAAACCAAACCTTCTATACAAATTGTTGATCCCTCTTGGGAGAGTGGTATTGTATCCTGGGTCAAGTCAAACAGTAAATCTGAAGAATCATCCGATTCAACTTGTGATGAATTCTTTGTAAAGTCCTGTAAAAAGTTATAATTATTTTGTTTCATAAACTTTTATAAAGGTAATTTTACCTGTACATCAATACTATATAGATAACCTCAATGATTCAATTACTAATAAATTATAAAACACAAAGGTAATTATTACTCTCTGTCAAAATTAGCATCTACTGGGTAAGGAGTATACTATGAGAACTCTCTGAATTATTATTCTAATTTTTCTGGAAATCTAAAATTAGTTTGACATAAAAAGTTAAAATTAAAACATAATGATAGTATGATTGGCAAAGTAGAAGTTATATTTTGGAAAAACTTTCCTGCAAGAAAATTTTAGCAGTATCTATCAAGGGCTTTAAGAGTTGATCCAATTATTTCAAATATTCCACTTCCAAGAATTCATGCTAATGAAATGAAAATACTTAATGGAGAATTATTTATTAAAGCAAAAAATGGAAAACCTGTATGTCCAACAATTGAGGAATGGTTCAATAAATTAAATGATAGACTATCATGCAACATCATGTTTTTGAGAAATATCCAATGACACAGAAAAAATGTTTCCAATATAAATTTCAGTGAAAAGAGGGACAGATATCTGTGTATAAAACAAAATCAAAACACAGTACGCATTTTCTTCTGTTTCTTTTCTATCCCACCATGCATATTACCTTTATAATGGGAATATAAGAATCTTGTTTCAGTGTTTTGTGCTTAAAAGTTGAAAGACAATTAGGTTTTAAGAATTTTACTTTGCTACTAAGTTTTCTGTTGACATGGGTTTGTTAAGAAGTTATGGAGACAGATATTGGAGTGATCCAAACCATTCCATTTCTAGAATTTGAGGTATATCAGTCAGATTTCTGCATTTGTGCCTTAATGTGTATTATATAAAATCAATAATGGCTATGTGACTTAAATGTGACCAAGCATAATCTTATTTCAAGGTAAATATTTTCTCCAAATATTTGCCCGCAAAATGGAAAATATTCACTAGAAATGCCCAAAATAGTTTTTTAACAGAAGTTCTTCCTAATCAAGTTAGTACTTTAAATCCTTTCCTAGGTGATAACTCTGGTCAATTAAGTACCACTTCAGAGAGCAGACACATTATTCAATAAATAAGATGTTAAAACAATTCCTCAATTGGGAATTTTTTATATCTCATAAAATAGTTCAGAAAGATACCAAATACAATGGCAAAGTACAATAGGCAATACACTGGGATTCAGAAGACCTGTCCATTTAACTATGAAACCTTGGGCAAGTCACTTCTGAGATTCAAGTCATTTACCTTTCCAAATGAAATAAGAGCTACCAATTATCGTCCATTTAAAATGTATTTGCCTCTTTCACAGTACATGTATTTTATCAAGTAGTTGTCACAATAGTACTAATAAAGACCTACTACTATCTCCCATTTTATAAATAGGTAAATTTAAGTATGGTTAAGTAAGGTTCCTAGTACAACCCAGCTTGTTATTGATGATAAAGCTGGAATGAGAACCTAAGTTGGCCTGATTACAAAGCCTGTGCCCTTATGCCATATCACACTGACTTTACAAGAATAATAATTACCTCCCTGCTTACTCAAAAGATCTGCTGAAGTAGAGAATGAATTGAAAACCTATTTGAAGAAATAATGACAGAAAACTTCCCTAACCTGGTGAAGGAAATGGACATACAAGCCCTGTAAGCACAGAGAGTCCCAAACAAGATAAACCCAAAGAGGCCAACATCAAGACACATCATAATTAAAATGCCAAAAGTTAAATACAAAGAGAGAATCTTAAAAGCAGAAAGAGAAAAGCAGTCACCTACAAGGGAGCCCCCATATGACTGTCAGCTGATTTCTCAACAGAAACTTTGCAGGCAAGAAGGGAGTGGCAGGAAATATTCCAAGTGATGAAAAGCAATGACATACAACTAAGACTGCTCTACCTAGCAAGGCTGTCATTTAGAATTGAAACAGATAAGGACCTTCCCAGACATGGAAAAGCTGAAGGAGTTCATCACCACCAAAACAGTATTACAAGGAATCTTAGAGGGACTTCTTTAAGATGGGAGGGGCGTTAAGGATGGGTGAAAGGGAGAGGGATTAAGAAGTACAAATTGGTTGTTACACAGTAGTCATGGGGATGTAGGATATAGCATAAGGAATATAGTCAATAATACTATAATAACTAGGTATGGTGCCAGATAGGTATATATCTATCAGGGTGACAGATGGGAATGGAATGGGGTTGGGGACAGGGTGAAAAAGGTGAAGGCATTAAGAAATACAAATTGGTAGTTAATAAAGTATGGGATATATAATCAACAATGTTGTGAAGATCATGGAAGGTGCCAGATGGGCACTGGACTTATCAGGGGGATCAGGTCATAGACTGTGTAGATGCCTGACCCATGCACTATACACCTGAAGCTGTAAGAGAATAATATTGAATGTCACCTATAACTAAATATATAGTCACGGGATGTGAAGTACAACATAGGGAAGATAGTTGATGGTATTGTAACCGCTATATAAGATGTCAGAGGGGTGGGTTATCACTTTACGAGGGGTTTAAATGTCTAATTATTGCATTGCTTTGTACACCTGAAGCTAATGAAACATAAATTAAAAAAAAAAAAGAACGAAAAAGTTTAAAAATTTCAGAGAAAATTCCCTTACACAGATTCTCAATTAATTCGGGGAAAAAATATAATGTATATGTATATGTACGTACACACATACACACCCTTCTCAACGCTGGCTGCACTTTAGAGTCACCTAGAGAGTTTTGTTAAAAATCTATCATGCCCAGGCCTCACCCTAAACCAATTGACAAAAATTTCTATTTTTTTAAAAGCTCTATTTTTTAAAAGCAGGATTGGGAACCTGATTGAGGAGCTTTGATTAAACAACCATGTCACAGAAACAAAAAAAAAAATCTGAGTTTGAATGCGTTCTAGTTTCTAACTTTGCTAACATGAAAGATACCACCCTTCCACCATTTGTTATTCTTTCTCCCTGGGTCCAATGTAGGTTTTCATTTATCTGCATTTAAATAATGATGTATCTTCCCCCCACCCCCAAAACAGCTTATGACTGCTTGAGAAAACCAAGTTAATCTGACTCCAGCTAAAATCAAGTAATTTTTGCATTTCTGGTAGCCTGCCATCTTCAGGTACACCTATTAAGTTTTTCTTTTTAAAAGAAAAACATTAAAAACAGCCCATGGATGCTTAGAGGATCTTAGAGTTTGAGAGCCAGTGGTCTGGGTAAAGGTTCTGATTTTAGAAATGAAGAAAGTAAGGCCCAGAGAGGTTGTGACAATGCGCTAGTTAGGATCAAAGTCTGAATCAGCACTCAAGTATCTCATTTTCAATTCAGGTTTCTTGAACTACTAGTCCAAGCCTCATATTATTACTGACAAGTGTTTCAAAATGCAGATACAAATTTACCAAAGTTCTAATTTTTCCATGAAAGCTCAAATTTTATCATTGGCAAGAATACTATCTGTTTTTTCCGTGACAGGCACACTTTGCACATTTTTGAAGACTGAAAAACTGTATAGCAGACAACTCCCATGGCTCCCATGGGTGGCTCCCATGACTCCTCCTGATATTTACACCCTTGTGTAATCTCCCCTAGAGTATGTGTAAGATCTCAGATTGCTTCTTACCAATACCGTGTTTTCCAGAAAATGAGACCTAGCTGGACAATCAGCTCTAATGGGTCTTTTGGAGCAAAAATTAATATAAGACCTGGTCTTATTTTACTATAAGTAAAATAAGTATATTTTACTTATACAATATAATATGATATGATACGATATATGATAAAATATAATACCAGGTCTTATATTATTTTGCTCCAAAAGATTCATTAGAGCTGACTGTCCAGCTAGGTTTTATTTTCGAGGAAAGACGGCAGAATATAGCAAAAATGACAAGATATACAATGAGTGTTACATAGCTCATCTTGCTGGGGACTCTCTTTCCCTTGCTGATTTTGAAGAAGCAACTAGTAATGTTAGGAAGGCCTACATAGCAAGGAACTGAAAACAGTTTCTGGCTGACAACAGCAAGAAACTGCCACCCTCAGTCTGACAACCTACAAAGAACTGGATACCACCACCAACCAAGTGAGCTTGGAATCAGTATTAAATGATACTGCAGCTCTGGCCAACACCTTGATTGCAGCCTCATGAGATCCTGAAGCAGAGGATCCGGTCAAGCCATGCCCTGACTCCTTACTCACAGAAACCATGAGATAATAAGTGTATACTGCTTTAAGCTGCTAAGTTAGTGGTACTATTGTTATGCAGCAATAATTAATACATGGTGTTTTGTCAGTTATCCTTTCAAGTAAAAATGACATTCCATTAAAAAAGGCAGAGAGTTCAGTTTGCAATTAATTCACACAAGCACTTTTTCTCAAGAAAACTTTTATACTGAAGATACAGAAAAGCTTTATGCATACTACCCATTTGATCACACAGAATATTTATAAAGAAGTATATTCAAGGGTTAAGAGTTAATAAAATTAGTAAAAAAAATATTACTTCTTTAAAGATATTCTTAAATAACAGTCAAAATTTTCTATGGTAGGTGCTTGGGGGTCACCAATACAAAACTACTAGTATAGTTTGGTTCCATTGCCTTGATTCATATTAAGGTGCCAGTAGTATTAACCTCCGTTGCTTTTGTGTCACCGGTGTAAATGTTGACAAAGTAAAAAGGGCAAATATGTTAGTGTTACTATGACAACAGTTTTAACCTCACGGACGATGGAAAGAATCTCAGGGAATCGGAATAGTCTGTGTCCTATACCATTGCCCTAAGGCAATGCTTCTATTTTTAAAAGTATATACTTAAATGTATGGCTAGATGTATGAATGTGCATATTTTATAAACTTGGATAATCTGAATTGAAATTTCAGATCTATCATTTACCACCTGTTTAGACTTGAGTGAATTATTTAGCCTCTCTGAGCCTGTTTCCTCTACTATAAAATGGGGATAATTATTGTGCCCACCTCATAGGGAAGTCATAAGAATTAAATGAGATAATTTATACATAGCATTTAGAAAAAAGACACATATTAACAGTCAAAGACATGGTGAATATTACCATTATCTATTACTTCTGTTAAAAAAAAATTTCAAACTGAGCTATGAAGGTAGGTTTTCAGAATAAACAGCAACAATGACCTCGGAACAATCTTCCAATTATGACTACCTGGTTCAATTTACCATCTTAAGAATTTTGCCATTATAAAATATTCATTACTGATTATACTTTTTTACTAACCTTTAGATAGCATAGTTTTCAATATTATTTCTATTTAAATTAAACTAAATATAATTACCTGATTTATTAACAGGTTGGCTAGTTAGTCCCTGCAGTTATTACTCTGGGTATTGGTTGAGCTATTATAAAGATGGTGATATTTTCTTACAGTGATTATGCTTCTACTGAAATGGTGACTAGCTATGATAGTCCACAATTCTAACTGTGTATTATAATATCCAATATATCCCTAAACTAATTGTGTATTTTCAGAAAAACTTACAGGTTTAGACACGTTCTGAACAATAACAGAGCTATGTGAAGATTTAGATTCAGGATGAAATCTAGGTAAGGCAGCCACTGGATTTGATGTTGGGTCTTTGTAGTGTTGACTTGTAGGCTTGAATGCATCAGTAAGACCTGTATTTTAAAATTACACAATATATTGAATATTTTTCTATACAACCAATTTTGTCAAAATATTTCACTTCAAAATTAAAATAGTATAATACTGTACCTTGATTGAGTGTCTCATTCTTTACTCCCTTTGAGGATGAGCTGGAGTTACCTCTGTTCAAAATATCTACAAAAATATATTTAATTTAAAATGTATTTGAATGAAGTTTTTATTAAGCTAATAGAAAAAACTTTCCAAAAATATGTCAATATACAACCAGTAATTGAAGTAAATGTCTTTCTCTTAATGGTGACAGGGTTGTATATAGACTTGGGTTCCCGTGACTCCAGCTCTTTCCCCCAATCCCCATGCTATATCCATACCTCTAAAAGCCTGGACATTTCATAATGGGCAAGCTGATTGGATTAACTAAACCATTACTCTTGAGTTCTGAAAGGAACACTATCAGAGACTGCAGACTAAATTGAACATAGAATTTACCAGAGTATCTCAAATCTACTACTACACCAAATGTCAATGTAAGCCTAACATGACCCTCTGGATCAGTTTAAGATGGCTCACTCTTGTACCCGTGTGAATCCATAATTTTTGGTTATTGAGGAATAAACTGAAAATTTGGAAGAGTAGAGATTTGCCTAAAATTTCTAATCAGAGAAAGGTACAAAGCATTTAAAAAATCCCATAAAACCTCAAAAAATTTCCTTTGTTCCCTCCTAGTAGAAAAGAACCAGATCTCATAAAATAATTCTATAAAGTAAAGGGTCATACAAGAGTAGGGTTATTTTATAATAATGGAAATGCAGTGCTCTATGACTAAGCACTACAGAAGTCTTCTAGGAGAAAAACCTACTTGATATTGTTCATTCAGAAATTCAAGAGAAGTATTTACTCAAGTAATTAAAGAGCTATTCCTATAGTCTTTTTGGTGATAATAGTCTATCAAACAAAAGTTTTTAACGCCCCTCATGGTGGTTCTACATAAATATTTAGCTCAGGTTCCATATGCTACAATATTTTATGGCACACACATAAAACATCAATAAAATAATTTAAATTCTGAGTTAACTCAGAAAAGAATTTCACTGGAGTCAACTTTCTTTTTGATAGAATCACTTAAAACCAATACACATTATTCTAGTTAAGTACTGTTAACAGTTATCTACAATTGATATAAATCCAACCAGAACTGTCATGCTTTCAATAAGATGATTTGAATAATAATTTTGAAATATAGCAATATTTCAGTATAAAAATAATTATAGTGACTAGGAAACAATAATGAAGAGAATATTCTGCTCCGCTATCAACAACAAACATACTAATATACCTAGCTCATTTTATAACTGAAGTGGTACTTCACTTAGCACCTCTCAATTTGCCACAAGATTTTAAAATAAACTATTCTACCTCTTATAAAACTGAATAAAAGCGCTAGCCCAAGTTGAGAGTCAAGAGAAGCAAGAACTAGGATTTCAGAAAATTAAAAACTTGTCTTTTAACCACAGTATTATGCACTGTCATGGTAAGTAAGAAAACACTGGTATGCTGGCTACATTCTTTGGTAAATTCTCCTTGCTTAAAAGAAAGTAAATATAATAGGAAAGAATCTGTTTCCTCTTTCTCTGAAATTCAGTATGTTGTTCCTCTGCATTTTACACATTTTTATTGGACCTTTTAACATTATCATCAATATTTTCATGTTAACATTGTACCAATGTTAAATATAATTACTCTAACTGAAATCTAACAATCCACAAAGGTACTAGTCATGTTCTGCTGGAAAGCCATGAGGATCAAGTGTACTGACTGCCTGTGAGGTCCAAATACAGTGGCTGAAGAGCAGGTCCTCCTCCTTCCTGAATATTATCAGGAATTGCTGGAAGATGGGTGTGGCCAGAACCACAGCCCATGTTGGTACACAGACCAGAGATTGTACAATCATGCAATGCCTGTTCATTTTGTAGCCATGAATCAAGATGACACTGTGATGAAGCAGTTACTTGGATGTGAGAACCCCCTCTGAAATTAATACAAACTTATTTAGTATTCTGAAATTTAAGCCAAGTGTTCCACATACTTCCTTTTCTAGGTATATTTGGGTTTAAGGGAGAGAAAGAAAAATTAACAAACAGGTACATAGGCTACTTGGCTCCACTAAAAATTATAATTTCCAATTTCAGAAGGCCTACAATGCTGTTAGGTAATCTTAACCTTTAGTTAACTTAGTTAACATTTCCCTCTTCTCTCATGTTAACCTCTCATCTCCTTACTCAAGTCCTCAATCACATTCTCCCTCTGATTCTTAGAAATTCTTACTGATCTCTATGCTCCTCCTCACATCTGTGCTTTCTCACTTTACAGAGTAACAAGGACATATAAGACAGCCCACAGATTTTTCCATTAGAAATAACATCTTATAAAACTTTACTTCACTGAAAGCAAATGCTCACTTGAAATGGCTGGTTTTGAACTTGATATTTCTCCAACAAAGATCAGCTCATCATCTTCTTCATCCTGAATTTCTTCTACTTTCTTCTGCCACGGTTCCAGTTCTTCTTCTTCACATTCCATAAAAAGTCCTGCCATTTTTGAATTATCTAATTTTCAAAAGGAGAAAAGCAAATCTTATTTTTAAATACATTTTTTTCAATACGTAGTATGATATTTAACATGCATTTTAATAATCCTAAGAGCAATTACTGAATTGATATTTGTAGACAGTACACGGTAGCAAATGAAGAAACTCAAAACTTGATCTCTAAGAGCTACACTACTAAAATTAAGCTAGCTAGCTAATGGATGACAATAGTTATTTATAGTGGCCAATAAATTTTAGGAACAAGCAAATGTAACCAAACTGAGCTTCAGTTTTATGACTAGTATATGGTTATATCTATGAAAATAATTATACCTAACTATTACCTGGAAAAAACCCCCACAAAATTCTGTATTAACAAAAGGGAGATAAACTAAGAATAAGAAGCAACAGGTGGAAGACATAATAGAAAACCTGAACCAGACTGAGGAACAACAGGCACAGAGTAAATCAGAGATGAGGTGTTACAATGAAAGCAGGGTAATTAAATGAGGCTTATTCCATCTCAGAGCAGATTAGACATTTCTCACCTGAAGAAACTAAGCAAAGAACATACTGTGAATACCACCAGCCTACAAGTGCTGACTAAGCACACAGAGCTCCTAGCAATCATTTTAGTGCCTCATTCTTAAATATGGACGGAGCACCAGAAATATGACTAAAACCTCCAATGTAAAAGACCAAAGCAACAAATTAAAAGATCTTAAGGAAAACAGAGATAATATAGAGGGAAGGAGAAAATATTACAGATAATATAATTAGCATTTTTAGAAATAAAACAAGAATGTTAAAAAAGCAACATTCAGAAAAAGATTACAAACATACACACAAAAATATATTCAGATCTATTTTAAAAATCCTATAAAAAAGATAGCCAAAATTCAGTTAAAGGAAACAAACAAAAAAAAGAACCAAGAAAATCAAATGCCAAAGTTGAGTAAATGTCCCAAAAATGGAACAAAGACAGGTGTGTGTGTGTGTATACACAACAGAGAAGACGAGATTATCAGAAAATCAATTTCAAAGGTACAACTCATTTAATAAAAGTTCCTGAAATGGAATAAAGAAAAAGGAGAGGGGATGTATTCAAAGGAAAAAAAATACAAGAAAAATTCACAGTTCAAAGGACATACATTCCCAGATTGAAAGGGCCCACCAGCACCTAGCTCAATTTAGAAAATATCCTACAGTAGAGGGACATACTGTGAAATTTCAGAATCCCAGAGCTAAGGTAATATTGCAAAATCTGAGAGAGAAGAAAATTAGAATACTGCTTTCAAAAGTCTTAGTAAAAATAATTTTCAGTTTGTAATTCTGTACCCAGCCAAGATTTTTGTCAAGCATGAGGTACATATTCTTTCATCAAGAATAAAGACCAGCAACATCACACAAAATTTACCTCCCATTCACCCTTTCTTTCTTAGCAAGACTCCACCAAAATCTGAGACACAAGGAGGAAGGAGGAAGTCACAGAATGCAGAAAACATGACATTTAACACAATACAAAGACAAAAGAAAGTCCCATGACAATAGCTGTTCAACAGGCATAGAGAGCAACCAGGCAGACTAGAGCAGAATATTACTCCCAGAAGATCCCCCACCCCCCCACACACACAAAATTAAATTGTTAGATTACCAGACAAGTTTTACCATGTAGAAAATCGAGTTAAGACGCTACAGAAGGGTATGAAATGACTTGGCTACAGCTTTTAATAAAATTTAGCAAATTTTAAAAAATAAAAATGATGCATTTAAAAAAGAGAAAATGTAAATGTATCAATAACATATTAATACCATAGTACTATGGTCATCAGAAAACAACATTTATTACGGTCATCATAATAAAGAAATCAAATATGATTTAACCAAAAATTGAGATATAACTACATTAGGAGATGCTTGGAGGGAGGACTAAGTGTAAGAAAACTCAAGTCTTCATACTGTTCGATAGAAAGATCATTAGATAATGGCAAAAATGAATGACTGAAGAGACTGCAGTATGTTTTTAAATTTTAGAAATATGAAAATATTAGAAAAACAGCTAACCTAATGAAAGTGGATGCCTTGAGAAAACAGAGTATATAGGCCCAAAACGTATGCACACCCATGTGCAGACCCCTCTTTCCCACTTTCTCCACCTTCAGGAAACTGTGGTTAATGCAACTTTACTTATAAATTCCAGATTATTTGCCTTTTTAAAACTACTCATGTATTCTTCTGGTCTAAAAAAAAAGGTATTGAGGGAGCACCTAAATTAAAATAACACAGAGGGTGACAAAAAATGCACACACATTTTAAGAAAGGAAAAAACTGTACTAAAATTCTAATACTCAATATATACCAATAACAAAAGATGAATACAACTCATATGTGCACATTTTTTTGGCACCCCCGGTAGAAATAGGGATAGATATAAATGATGCTAGGTATATGGAATGAGGTATGAATGGGAAACAACTGAAAAACAAAAATATTAGATTGGTGCAAAAATAATTGCAGTTTAAAAGGTTAAAAATAACTGCAAATACCGCAATTACTTTTGCACCAACCTAATAAAATAATAACTCTAGAGTTCTGGCTTAGACAATGATATCTTTCTTTTAGACAATGATATCTTCATCTTTTGAGTGCAGTAATTTCTAAAGGTAATTTTATTAGATAAAAATAACGTCATTTCTACTTTTAACTCAAAATGAAAAAGTATATAAAATTACATACAAAATACATACACCTTATATACAAAATAAACACCTTAACAAATTGGTGCTATTCTTTTAAAATTTTTAATTTAATTTCCCCTTCTATACAGGTAGGCCAAAATCATTTCTTAGAATAATGTTGTTTAATGTTTAGTAGTCCACCTACCATAAAAAAAAATCTTTCCCATTCTCCCAAATATAACCAATTTTATGAACAGACCCCTTTCTTTTCTAAACAACGAATAATTAAAAATACACACACACACAGATCTAAGTAAAATTAAAAAGTACTCTGTAGTTTATCATTTGCATATTCTGAGTCCTTGAAAAAAACCATCCTTATTGTGTCCCTTGGAGGCCTCATTTATACTGCTTCTTCCATCTAAAATATCCTTTCTCCTTACCTTATACTGTCCACATTACTCAAGTATAGTAGAAAAAGCATGAACTTGACATTAAATTGAATAGCTCAAGTCTTTATTGTACCATTTCTAATCATGTGACTCTGGAGAAATTACTTGAATCTGTTTCCTGACTTCTAATATGGGTATACTCCCTATCTAATCAAAGTGGTAAGGTAAATTCAAGAAAATGCCATATAAAGTACCTAACTTCAAGGAGATATTCAACAAAATATCAATTTCTTGCCTCTTCCCAACTCTTCGATTCCAGTTCAATTCCAAAAGTTCAATTCCAACTTCCTTAATAAACTATTAGACCTTGTTTTTCTTCCACCTCTTGCTATACTGACAGTCTATGCCATGCAATTCAAGATTTACTGTATATGATCTCAAACTGCTCACTATTAATGTTTTTTAATTGAATACTCATACATCTAACTCCAAAGTACACTTCTAGTGAGTGAAGAACATATTTTTATCTTCCTTTGTATTTCCTCCTACACATAGAAATCTATTAGATATGCAGTCAGCAATTAACATACAATAATCTATGGGCTAAGCAAAGTCAGGCAATGCCAACTTCTAAAAAATGAGGGAGATCCATGTATACTGATAATAAAAAAAAAATCATTTCAGGGGAGATGATGTCGTAGAAATGACGGTGTGAGATGAAACTCTCGAAATCTTCCCTGTAATTTACAACAAATTGAACTATAATTCCACAAAGGACTCCCTGCCCAGCAGACAAGCAAGACTAAGAGATGTGCAACTGAAATCATCTAAAAGTGGGCAAACTGGGTGTGGGGGGGAGGAGGGAAGCGGTATGTATGAAGATGCGGGTCGCGTGGGCACAGGACTCAGACCTGCCGTGGAGCTCTGAACTCTCTATATTCCAGAGCCACTGCAGCCACAGAAGAGAAAAGAATTCGAACTGCTAGTGCTCCCCTTATGGCCCATAGTCCCGCCTGAGGGATCAGCATATAATACGGCTGAATCCAACGCTCATGACAGAGACCTCCAAGCAAAGACTGAGGGAAGAAGGGTGAAAACGGCAGTTTAAGCCCTCACTGCCAAGCAGAGGACCGAAGACTTAGGCAGAGACTAGCTGACCCCTCCCGATCCTCCCAGAGCTCGACTCACTCCCCGCTACCCAGTGCTAGAAGTGAATGACAGCAGTGTCAGATCAAAAGAACAGAATATTTGCAGTTCTGAGAACTGCGGCCCACAGCCACTGACTCACAGCCAACTAGCTCCAGCGAAGGGGAGGGAGCCCTAGGGGATACGCTGGTGGTCTCAACCATTGCTCACAGCCACCTTTCACAGCACACCCCACGCGCCCATCCCACCTATCTGGCAGATGCCTGCAGGGGTAAACAGAGCCACTGAAATACAAAGGCCCTGAATCTGGTGCAGGAAGAGCTTCTGAACTTTAGGAGCTTTCCACATCCCCCACCGGAGGCAAGGCGATGCCCTGAAACCCAGACAACCTGCTCAGAGAGGAGAAGCCTACCTCCCAGGAAATCCCCTCATTGTGTGAGAAGCCAGAACAGTGCAGAGAAAATATAACACTACAGCATGAGAAAGAATTAAACGCTGCAGATGGAAAGAAAATACAGCATTCTACCAACACCTACTGGAAAGCAAAGGAAAAGACCTCTTCCTAACAACCTGTTGCAGAACCGACTCCAGTAGATGTCTAGGAAGAGAAATAATAATTCACTAATTGCCATGAATAACCAAGGTAACAAGGCAGCTGAGAAAGAAAATGAAAAGTCTTCAGAAAATGAACTTAAAGACACGGAAATATGTCACTTAAGAGACAGAGAATTCAAGATCGCAGTTCTGAAAAAACTCAAAGAGCTGCAAGAAAACACAGACAGGCAGTCTAATGAACTCAGAAACACAATCAAAGAACAAAATGAACATTTTACCAAAGAGATTGAAATTTTAAAAAGAACCAAACAGAATTTCTAAAGATTAAGAACTCAATAAAAGAAATGAAGAATGAAATAGCCAGCTTGGTAATAGAGCTGACCAGATGGAGGAAAGTGACACCGAAGATCGAAATCTGGAAATGACAAAGATGGAAGAGAGAGACTTGATAGTTAAAAGAAATTCTACAAAAACTTTCTGACACCATCAGAACGAGCAAATTAAGAATAATGGTCATACCTAAAGAAGAAGAAAGGGAGAAGGGTAACAAATAGTTGACAAGAACTTCCCAAACTTGTAGAAAGAAGTGGATCCTCGAATCCCAGAAGCAAATAGAACACCTAATTACCTCACTCCCAACAGGCCTTCTCCAAGGCACATTGTATTGAAGCTGTCAAAAATTAACAACAAGGGGCCGGTCTGGTGACTCAGGCGGTTGGAGCTCCGTGGTCCTAACGCTGACGGCTGCCACTTCGAATCCCACATGGGCCAGTGGGCTCTCAACCTCAAGGTTGTCTGTTCGATTCCTTGACTCCTGCCAGGAATGGTGGGCTCCGCGCCCAGCAACTAAGATTGAGCTGAGCTGCCGCTGAGGTCACGGATGGATCAGTTGGTGGGAGTGCGGGCTCTCAACCACGAGGTTGTGGGTTTGACTCCCGCAAGGGATGGTGGATTATGCCCCCTGCAACTGACAATGGCAACTGGACCTGGAGCTGAGATGCGCCCTCCACAACTAAGACTGAAAGAACAACAACTTGACTTGGAAAAAGTCCTGGAAGTATACACTGTTCCCCAATAAAGTCCTGTTCCCGTTCCCCAATAAAGTTCTGTTCCCCTTCCCCAATAAAATCTTTAAAAAAAAATGAACAACAAACAAAGAATCCTCAAGGCAGCCAGGGAAAGGAACACGGTAACCTACAAAGGAAAGCCCATTAGTTTATCATCAGATTTTTCCGGAGAAACTCCCCAAGCCAGGAGGGAGTGGACTCAAATATTCAAACTAATGAAAAAGAAATTATGAGCCAAGAAATAATGTATCCAGCAAATATATCTTTCAGATATGAAGGAGGAATAAAGACCTTTCCAGACATCTACAAGCTGAGGAAATTTCTGACACGTGACTTGTACTGCAAGAAATACTGAAGGAGGCTATTCAACCAGAATAAATAGGGATATTTTGTGACAACAAAAACATAAAAGGGGGGCGAGTACAGGTCTGAAAGTGGCATTAGGGAATGGAGCAAGTAAGTATGCTGAAGAAAATGGAATACTGTAAATACAAAACTTTCTTTTACATAAACTTAATGGTAACAACTCAAAAAAAAAAATCCAGAACTGAAATATATAACATTAGAACAAAAGAAACAGAGGGAAAAATCATAGAATATCACCACATTGAAATAACAGACAGCAACAAAAAGCCAAAGAAACAATGCAGACACAGTCCTATCAGAAAATCAAAGATAGAATGATAGGAAATCCTCATGTATCAAAATCACCTTAAATGTAAATGGACTGAACTCACCAATAAAAAGGCACAGAGTAGCAGATTGGATCAAAAAACTAAACCCAACCATATGCTGCCTCCAAGTGACACATCTCAGCTACAAACACAAACATACACTCAAAGTGAAAGGGTGGAAATTGACACTCCAATCAAATGGTATCCAGAGATAATCAGGTGTAGCCATACTGATATTAGGTGGAACAGACTTCAATAAAAAAGGCAACAAGAGACATAGATGGACATTTCATAATGATAAAGAGAACTATAAAACAAGAAGACATAACAGTCATCAATATTTGTGCCCCTAATCAGGGAGCACAGAAATATACTAAGCAACTATTAACAGAACTAAAGGGAGAAACCGACCAAATCACAATTACACTAGGGGACCTAAATACATCATTGACAGCTATGGATAGATCATCCAAACAGGAAATAAGGAAAAGAAATATCTGTCCTAAATGACACATTAGATGAAATGGACATAATTGACATTTATAGAGCACTTCATTCTAAAACATCAGACTATACATTACTTTCTAGTGCACATGGAACATTCTCAAGCATTGACTATATAATTGGGACATAAAACTAGCCTCAGTAAATTTAAGAAGATTGAAGTCATACCAACCGTATTATCTGATCAGAAGGCTTTGAAACTGGATATCAACTGCAAAAAGAAAGCATGAAAAACCACAAATATGTCGAGATTAATCAAAATGCTTTTAAAACATGAAGGAGTCAAAGAAGAAATGAAAGGAGAGATCAAAAGATACATAGAAACCAATGAGAATGAAAATACATCCTACCAACATTTTTGGGATGCAGCAAAAACAATTTTAAGAGGGAAATTTATATCATTACAGGCCTATCTCAAGAAACATCCCAGATAAGTAACCTCATGTAAGTAACCTCATGTTACACCTTAAAGAACTAGAAAAAGAGGAACAAATGAAACCTAAATTCAGCTGAAGGATGGAAATAATAAAATCAGAGCAGAACTAAATGAAATAGAGAACAAAAGGACAATAGGAAAAAATTAATGTGACAGCTGGTTGTTTGAAAACATTAATAAAATTGACAAACCCTTGGCTAGACTCAGTAAGATAAAAAGAGAAAAGACACAAACAAAATCATAAATGAAAGGGGGAAAGTTACCACGGACGCCACAGAAATACAAAGTATTATCCAAGAATACTATGAAGAGCTATATGCCACCAAATTCAATAACCTAGAAGAAATGGGAAAGTTCTTAGAAAAATAAAGCCTTCCAAAGCAGAATCACGAAAAATTGGAAAAGCTAAATAGACTGATCACCAGTAAGGAAACTGAATCAGTCATCTGAAACCTCCCCAAAAGCAAAAGTCTGGGACCAGATGGCTTCACTAGTGAATTCTACCAAACATTCAAAGAGTATCAAATACTGAAACTCTTCCAAAACACTGGAGAAGAGACAATGCTCCATAACTCATTTTGTGAGGTCAACATTATCCTGATACCAAAACCTGGTAAGGATAACACAAAAAAAGAAAATTACAGGCCAACATGTCTGATAAATATTTATGTGAAAATCCTAAAGAAAATTTTAGCAAATCGAATGCAACGATGCATTAAAAAGATTACACATCACGAGCAAGTGGGGTTCATGCCAGGGGCACAAGGATGGTTCAACATACGCAAACCCATCAATGTGATACATCACTTAAACAAAATGAAGGACAAAAAAATATGATTATATCAAGAGACGCAGAAAAAAAGCGTTTGACAAGATACAACAATCATTTATGATTAAACCACTTAATAAAATAGGTATAGAAGGAAAATACCTTAACATAATAAAGGCCATATATGACAAATCCTCAGCTAATATCATAATTAACGCTGAAAAACAGAAGTATTTTGCTCTACGTTGAGGAACACAACAGGGCAGTCCCCTATCACCTCTGCTTTTCAACATAGTATTGGAAGTCCTAGCCAGAGCAATTAGGCAAGAGAAAGAAAGAAAACACATCCAATTGGGAATGAAGAAGTTAAATTATCACTTTTTGTAGATGATGTGATGCTATATACAGAAAACTCTAAAGACTATTAGAAACAATCAAAAACAAAAAGCTATTAGAAACAATAAACAACTACAGTCAAGTTGCTGGCTACAAAATGTACGAAACTCCACTGCATTCTCTATCGTGTTTTCCCGAAAATAAGACCTAGCCAGATAACCAGGTGTGTCTTTTGGAGCAAAAATTAATATAAGACCCGGTATTAGATTATATTAGACCCGGTCTTGTATTATAGTAAAATAAGAGCGGGTCTCATATTAATTTTTGCTCCAAAAGATGCATTTAGAGCTTATTCTTCGGCTAGGTTTTATTTTCAGGGAAACACGGTAGGAATGCAGTGGACTTTTGTACATTTTGAAATCTCAAAAAAAGAAACTGAAAAAAAACCCCACACAATTCCTTTTGCCATTGCAACAAAAAGAATAAAATACCTAGGAATAAAATTAACCAAGGATGTGAAACTTATATACTGAGAACTATAAGACATTTTTAGAAGAAACTGAAGACACAAAGAAATGGAAAGACATTCCGTGTTCATGGATTGAAAGAATCAACATAGTTAAAATGACCATATTACCCAAAGCAATATACAGATATAAGGCAACCTCCATCAAAATCTCAATAGCATTTTTTAAAGAAATAGAACAAAAATCATCAGATTTGTATGGAACCACAAAAGACCCTGAATAGCTAAAGCAATCCTAAAAAAAAAAAAAGAACAATGCTGGAGGTATCACACTCTCTGACTTCAGCTTGTACTACAAGGGCGACAAATAATCAAAAAAGTATGGTATTGGCAAAAAAAACCCAGACACACGGACCAATGGAATAGAGAACCCAGAAATAAACCCACATGAATGTGGACAGATAACTTTGGACAAAGAAGCAAAAAACATACAATAGAGAGAAGACAGCCTCTTCAATAAATGGTGCTGGGAGGATTGGAAAGCCACGTTCAAAAGAATGACACTAGACTTCTATCTTTTACCAAGTACCAAAATTAACTCTAAATGGATGAAAGACCTAAACATAAGACCTGAAAAAATAAACTGCATAGAAAACATAGGTACTAAACTTATGGGCCTGGGGTTCCAAGAGCATTTTATGAATTTGACTTCAAAAGCTAGGGAAGTAAAAGCTAAAATAAATGAATTGGATTATATGAAACTAAAAAGCTCTGCACAGCAAAAGAAACCATCGACAAAATAAAGAGGAAACCAACCAAATGGGGAAACAGTTTTGCAAACAAAGCTTCCAATAAGGGACTAATATCCAAAATATATATAAAGAACTCATACAACTCAACAACAGAAAAACAAACAACCCAATTGATAAATGGGCAGAGGACCTGAAGAGACATTTCTCGAAGAGGAGAAACAAATGGCAAATAGACATATGAAAAAATGCTCAACATCACTAATCATCAGAGAAACGCAAATAAAAACCACAATGATATCACCTCACACCAGTTAGAATGGCTATCATCAACAAGACAAAGAGTAACAAGTGTTTGAGAGGCTGTTGGGAAACCGGTACCCTCATACACTGTTGCTGGCAATGCAGACTGGTGCAGCCGCTATGGAAGGCAGTGTGGAGGTTCCTCAGAAAATTAAGAATATAATTACCATAGGACCCAGCAATCCCTCTCCTGGGTATCTACCCAAAAAATCTAAAAGCATTTATCCATAAAGACATATGTGCTCCAATGTTCATTGCAGCTTTATTTATGGTGGACAAGACATGGAAACAACCAAAGTGTCCTTCCATAAATGATTGGATAAAGAAGTTGTGGTATGTATCATGTATGCAGAATTGGAATACTATTCTGCCATACAAAAAGATGAAATAGTACCATTTGTGACAACATTCTTGAGATTATGCTGAGCGAAATGAGTCAGACAGAAAAAGTAGAGAACCAAATGGTTTCACTCATATGTGGTATACAAAACTGAAAACAACAAAAGAACAAGACAAACAAATGAAGAAACAAAAACTCATAGACACAGAAGATAGTTTAGTGCTTACCAGAGTGTAAAGGGTGGGGAGGGGATGGTACATGAGGGTAAAGGAGGTCACATACATGGTGATGGAAAGAGAACTGATTCTGGGTGGTGAACACACAATGTGATAAATAGATGATGTATTACAGAATTGTACACCTGAATTCTATGTAAATTTACTAACAATTGTCACTCTAATAAACTTTAATTAAAAAAATCATTTCTATGTATGTTAATACCGTGGTCTTGACAACATATTGTCACATAGGTCTTCCTCATTCTTTTTAACTACGTACTGCCACTGTTAATATATGTCAAGATAGACTGTAGAGTCAAAATTACTTAAAGGCACATAATAGCATACATAGTATGATTTTATTTAGAAATAATTTATTTTGTCTATACACAAAAATGTTTGTGATTATGTATACCAAACCAACAATAGTAATTATCTCCTTAAATGAGGAAAAAACACTGTATTTCTACTTTAGTAACACTTTTATTGTATATTGTTCTTTTTTACTATGGGCACGTATTACTTTAAAAAATGATAATTGTTTTTTAAAGATGTGCCCACCTCTACCTTTCTCACCCTTTCTCTTGAAGCAAGGTTATAAGTACATAAGCCACAGATACTACTGGTATCACTTGCAACAGCAATACTTACTTTTTGGTTGAAAAGGTTTGTTGTCGTCCATCAAGTTTCAGAGTCACCTAAGCACCAACATATGACACCAATGAATTTTATGAATTACTTTAACACCAAATATTGAAGCATGAAACTCAAGATTCCTAATTCTTTGAGTATGATTTTGATCTGGAGCAAACTCACCATGTGACTCCAGACAGGTAGCAAGTTAGGTGTTCGTTTTCTGCCCTATAAAATAAAGATACCTACGATTAGGGTGGATTTGTTAAATTAAGTGTACACACATTTAACACTTCTACAAAAAGCTTACCATTTGAGTTTGATGTGCTTGATATATACACACTACTTACTTTCCATAATTGGTTCATTTCTGAATGAATGCAAATTTAGTAAATAAAATGAATGCATTAAAATTTATTACTTGAAGAATCTGATGAATTATTAAATTACAAATAATCTTTGTAAGGCATCCTTTGAAAGGCATCCTTTTGTAAAGATGAGTAATCACCCTATAAATTATGTTTTAGTATGTCTGAATTTTGAAATGCTAAGTGACATTAATCTTTAACTGTTTCTTATTTTTCACATCAGAAATAAATGTAGTTATTATTATAAAAAAATATGTTCCAAGAAATTTTTAGTTCACATTTTTTGTTTGTTTTTTATTTTTCGGCGCCGCACGGGCCCCGGGGGCCAAAAATAATCGGGGCTCTGGAGAGAGGAGGGTCCGGGCAGCACAGATATCGGCCTCGAGGGGGGGTTGGGGGCGGCCGATGCAACGGATTGCGAAGCGGCGCCGGCAACCGGTGCTGCGGCCGGCAGCTGAAAAATGGCTCCAGGAAGCTGCTTATATTTTATTTTTTATCAACACTTAGAAACAGAAAAATAGTTAGATAAATTTCATCATAGATTAATTTATTAAAAAATATTTACTCGTTGCCTTCTGTGCTCAAGGTAATGTGCTCAGTTCTAGGGAAAAAATTAAGACGAATAAATCATAGTCCTTGCCTTCAGCAGTTTACAATCTTATATGTCTATGGTTCTTTGGGCTTTTAAAAAAGCTGTTACACTAAACATTATTAAAAAAAAAAACCCATTTAGCTTCTTTAAACAGGAATTTGTGTTCTGAATTCTCATGCACATACTACATATTTACATACAAAATAAACATACTTTAAAAAGCTTTTTCAGTTATAAACCAAAGAAGTAAAAAAAATTAGACATCACAAATACAAAGTGTTAGGATAAACTGCTAATTGAGTCTTCATATTTGTCTTTATCCTTAGACTGCAAAAGCAAACTTTCCTGTTTTTTTTTCCCATTTCAAATTCCAAATTATTTAGACTGAATTAGACCAAAGGAGAGGGAACTACTTTAACTCCAGAAGAGGTTCCTGCTATAAATGTGTGACTTACTATTACAATCTCTAGTAAATTCAGTACTTAAGTAAGTTTCCCTAGTTCTGAGGTTTGACTATTCAAATCTTCTTAACTCAATTATTTGAATAGTTATCACTTGCCCTGCAACTACAATTAAGGTAATGCATATGTTAAATAGATGAATACATGACAATTCTTGCTCAGCATTAAGGACCTACTGCTGCCAATACACAATATTTTTTAAGAGTCACAACTGCACAGCCTATATGACTCATATAGAACACTTTTATTAAATGATCATGTAAAACATCTATTGGCACAAATACCCTAAAATTAGTACTAAATGTACTAGTATATATAAACAAGTCCTATCTACTGCCTATGACTACAGAGATGGCTTTTGGGGCCCATCGCAGCCAACAAGGAGCCTCAATTGGTACACTGACAAACACTTTAAAGAGTCAGAAATCCTCAGATGCCATTTAGAATTATAACTTCAGTTTAAAGCTGTGCTCCCCAATAAGGTAGTTGAGCCCTCCAAAACTATCACCACAAAACCTCTCAAGTCATCACCTCAGAGTTTTGGTGGCAGGGCAAATAATTCTAGGGGAGATTAAATCATCTGTCAGAGAAATGCAATATCCAGCAAAACATGCAGTGAGCATCTTGGAGCTCCTATAATAGCAACTCCAGAGGTTCTCTAGGTCCTGCAACTCAAGAGTTGGCATCAAAATACGTAGAAGAGTAAAGAACTCGCCACTTCAGCTATTGAGGCAGGTAGAGACACTATGCTCAAATTTAATACACTGTTTCTATGGTGGTAGGGAATGAATTCCAAGTAATTGACTTCCAAGTAACTGACAAACACCTCTTTGGACACATCCATTCAGTTTTTGGTGACTGCCTGTCTAAATTATAATCATTTAATATTTTTTTGCTTTCACCTTTTATACATTTGAAATCCAACATTCTTTTAAGAGTTCATTCTACAAAAATTAAAAAAAATAATAATGGATTAAAATAGTTCAAATGGTAAATTGTATGTTATGTATAATTTACCACAAGAAAAATATTTTAAAAATGAATGGATACCATTTCACACCCACTAAGATGGCTATAATAAAAAAGACAAATAATAACAAGCGTTGGCAAGGATATGGAGAAATGGGAACCCTTATACATTGCTGGTGAGAATATGAAATGGTGCAGACACTGTGAAAAACACTTTGGCAATTCCTCACAAAGTTAAACATAAAATTACCATATGAATCAGCAATTCCACTCCTACCAAGAGAACTGAAAATATATGTCCACACAAAAACTTGTACAGAAATGTTCATAGCAGCATTACTGATAATAGCCAAAAAGTAGAAACCCAAATGTCTGGCTGATGAATAGGTAAACAAAATGTGATGTACCTATACTATGCAATAATATTCAGTCATAAAAAGGAATGAAGTACTGATACATACTACAATATGGATGGACCTGGAGAACATTATACTAAGTGAAAGAGCCAGTCAAAAAGACCACGTATTGTATGATTTCATTTATATGAACTTTCCAGAAACAGCAAATCCATAAAGACAGAAAGTAGAATAGTGGTTTCTTAGGGTAGGGAGGGTTTGGGAGAAATGGGGAGGGACTCCTAATGGGTATGGGGTTTCTTTTTGGGATGATGGACACATTTTAAAACTGTGGTGATGGTTGGACAGCACTATGAATATACTAAAACCATTGAATTATACACTTCAAATGGGTGAATTGTATGTTATATGAATTATATCTCAATAAGGCTGTTAAGAAAATAATAAGCTGGTAGGATATAAAGCTGGGAGTGGTGGAGTTACTATGTGGAGAAAGACTGCCTAAAAAGAAGCCAACCAAGAGAAGAGCAAAGCCATAAGACTCTGGGGTAGAGAAATAGAGGGTAGGGAAGGGAGACGTTCAAATTCTGATACCATTTAAACACCTGAAGCTAGCCATGCTTGAAGCATATTGACTACTAAGACATTTCAGTTAAGAGGAAATAATTGTTTATTTTTGAGCTAGGTTTCTGGTACTTGTATGGAAGAGCAATAACACATTTACCAATGGATTACTCCAACATTTTTTAAACTAACAAATCTCTGGGGAAAACATATATTCCAGATAGTGCAATTGAGTTCTAAAACAATATATTGTTTTGCTTTCTATCTAAAAAAATCAACATTAGCATGCTGTGGGAATCATCTAGATGGCCACCTTATAACTATGCTGTCCCATAATTTCAGTACTCATGGTTTTAAAAATTGAGATATAACTGACATATAACATTATATTAGTTTCAGGTGTACAACATAATGATTCAATTTATGTGTATTGTGATCACAATAAGTCTACTTAACATCCATCACCACAGTTACAATTTTTTTTCTTGTGATGAAAACTTTTAAGATCTACTCTCTTAGCAACTTTAAAATATTCAATAGTCTTATTAATTACAGTCAACACGCTGTACATTACATCCGCAGGACTTATTTTATAACTGGAAGTTTGTATCTTTTGACCACTTTCCCCCAATTCGCCCACCTCCCAACTCCCACCTCTGGCAACCACCAATTGTTCTCTGTATTATGAGTTTGTTTTTTTAGATTCCACATATAAGTGAGATCAAACAGTATTTTTCTTTCTGTAAGACTTATTACACTTAGCATAATGCCCTCAAGGTCCATCTATGTTATTGCAAATGTAGGATTTCCTTTTTTTATTTAACGACTCAATAATGTTCCATTGCATATATATACACATACACACATCTTCTCCATTCATCCCTCGATGGATGCTTATGTTGTTTCCATGTCTTGGCTATTGTAAATAATGCTGCAATAAACTTGGGGGTGCAGATATCCTTTCAAGTTAGTGTTTTTGTTTCCTTTGGATAAACACCCAGAAGTGGAATTGCTGGATCCTATCAGTACTCATGCTTTTGTCTGTATTTACTATTACTATTGCATTGTCACCAAGTACTATAACTTTTACTGCTGCTGGCTAATAAAAAAACATCACAGGGAGAAAATATCTAAATGATGCATTAGCACAATGACAATATGGTTAGCTATAGAAATGAAGGTATTGCAAAGTTTCAAATATAAAAATATTGGTATTGTTCAGATAAATATGAATTATAGGTATTAAAAGCTCAATAAAAGTAGGCAATAATTGTTTCAACAAAACATATTATTCATCCAATGTATTAAAGTTTATTCAAATAGCACTGATTTTGTAATTTTGATTATTTTGTTCTACAGTTGTGTAAGTGCTCTAAGAATATTTTAAAGATTTTAAGTAGGAGGGTGTCTGCAAAAACCTTTTTCTTATAACAGGAATTAACTTGTACAGTACAGTAAAAAAAAAAAAACTGGATTATACCCTTTGGTTCCTTAGACAATTTCACCAGCACCTAAGCAATTAACTCTCAAACCAGGTTTTGAGAACAAATCACATATGTGAAGTCGGACAACTAAGTTCGCGAACTCATCCTAGTTAAAGTGCTACACACCTCACTCCTGAATATCACTATGGTCACCTTCGAAGTACTCCCCTTGGGAAGCTATGCCAGCACCTAGTTCACCCTTCAAAGCAATTTTGAAAGCATCAGAGCTGTCATATTACCCTTGATATCCTGAATGTCATCAAAATGTCTTTTGATATTTCCTTTATCCTCAGGTAAAGTAAGTCATTGGGGGCCATATCCCGTGAGTAGGGAGGGCATTCCAATACAGTTATTTATTTACTGGCTAAAAGCTCACTCACAGACAGTGCATGTGTGCTGTTGCATTGTTGTGATGCAAGAGCCATGAATTGCTGGTGAAAAGTTCAGGTTGTTTTCGTGTAACTTTTTCACGCAGACTTTTCAGCACTTCCAAAGAGTAAACGTGGTTAACTGTTTGTCCAGTTGGTACAAATTCATAATGAATAATCCTGGTATCAAAAAATGTCAGCACCATTGTTGCAACAAGTTCGCGAACTTAATTGTCAGACTGCATAAATTAGAAGTCAAACAGGCTCACCATCTTTTTGTCCAAGTGGGAATTATTTGTTTTCGTGAAAGCCTGAACACATGAAGTCCCAGTACATTTTGAGAAGATATTTCTTTAATAAGTTTATTATTTTGCCCCTAATTTTAATTTTATTTAGGTTTTCAACTTTTGTCTCTATTTGTAGAAAATAGCTAGTTGACACTATGATTTAAAGTTCATTAGCATAATACTTTGCAAAGAGTGCCTATATTTTAAAACATTTTCTTTTCATTAAGTCTTTGGGATGGGGCACTATAGTAAACCTTACTTTCTGCAAAGTAATTTTCATATTATATTCAGGCTAAAGATTTTATCTATAAAAACATGCTTTTGTTGTAATTCATATGTAAAATAACATGGAAAAAAGACTAATGCATAATTGGCCTTTCAAAGCCAAACTATACATTTAATAAGTTTCATAAGATATCCTATAATTACTAATTCCTAAAATAACCCCAGGAAGTATTAATTCACACCTTATAGGAGTAAATTTTATACACTAGGGAAAATATCAAGTAAAAATATGGAGAACAATGATGGGAACACTGGACATAGGGGCTGAATAACTAAGTGGGAATTTGGAGCCTACCACTTTCTTGTTGCCAAATCTATAGAATATTTAATTCTATTAATATTAAGCTCTTTGAGCTTAGTTTTTCTATATGTAAAATGAACACATTCCTTGAAGCACTACTGGGAAAGCAAAGCACATGAAAAATTACCGTATAGTATTTTGCACTAAAAACAAAATTCTAGTTCATGTAACGAACTGTTAAAATACTGTCACAAATAAAGTATTACAGATAAATAGTTCTCAAACATTTTGATCTCAGGAGCTCTTTTCATTTTTAAAACTTATTAAGGACCTCGATGAGTTTTTCATTTATGTGGATTATATCTATTGAAACTTAACATATTAGAAATTGAAACTGTTAAAAAATTTAATATGTATTAGTTTACTTAAAGCAATAATAAGCCTAATACATTTTCATATAATTTTAATGAAAATAACTATTTTGTAGAACAAAAAAATAAGAAGAGTGGCATTTTTTTGCAAATGTCTACTATTTATCTTACTAAAAGACATTTGGATTCTTTAATCAGCTTCTGAAATGTATCTTGTGTATCTAAGCACATACAAACAAGCACACCATGTCTAAATCCTTATTAAATATCTAATAAATTTGGTTTCACTATTTCTTTACTAAGTTAACTGTAAAGTGAGTTAAGATATAAAAAATAAAATAAAAATGTTATAGTGATGACTATTTTTCTTGACATATTCAGGATTTAAAAAAAAAACACTCCTTAAAAGAAAACTGCTTTGCAGAGAATGAATCAAAAAAGTCTAGACATACACTTTTGATAGAAATCACTGAGTAAACCAAGTCTCCCTGAGTCATTATTTAAAACAACCTGACTGAAAACCAAAAATTTTTAAGTTGCTCTTGAAACAGGAAGACAGAAAAAAAAATTCAGAGTTATATATTTAATTAGTGAATAGGTTATAAATAGTATTTCTGATCTTTGGAAAGTTACGTTTGAAATAACATGTTTTCAATATAAATTTCCAATATTTTTATCTGTCACCAAAACTATGGATTACTTTCTATTTACAAAAATTGCTATTCATTCCGGTATTTCCCCTGTCCAATTAGTATAACAAAAGCAACAAAGAACATTTTGGTATAGTTCTAAATGTCCTCCTGAATAAGGAGAACAAATAAGAGAGAAGAGGAGGGACAGAATCATATATCCTTTCCCCCTTACTCACATCTTCAACTAAAAAAGCTGATGCTAAGTAGTAAAACACTGGGCTAAAGAAATTGATTGGACTAGAAAATGTAACTGAAGAAATAGGCTGAAAAGAGGAAGCTGAAATTTGGAGCCCTTTCAATATTAGAACTTTTTAAAACGGGTTATTCTTCAACTTTCCAACATGCTTGGAAATAATAACAATAGTATTTAAATACTAAAAAAGTTGAAAAGATATGAAGCCTTAAAAATAAAAATAGAAAAAAGGAGAATTGAAAATTTTTTAGGTGAGCCCCCTTGTTTATTCTTCTTTACCACCTCACTCCCGTAAAAAAATGGGACACAATACAGTAGATTGAATATTGGGTGAAGAGTTAGGAGACCTAAGTTTAAGAACCCATCCTATCAATTCTTAGCCATTATGACGTCAGTAAAGTTTTTTCCTTGAGGCTGTTTCCTCACCTTCTAAACAGTTTTATCAACACCCTATAGCTCACCTCAAAATGGGTGATATCAATGAATATACAAATACAAGCTACACATATAAAAATGCAATTGTAGTAGAATTTGTACTGATGTTAAAACACCAAGGGAATACGGCCCAACTTAATTTTATAAGCAAACCAGTGCCTTCATCCGTTGGTAAAGTTTATCCTTAAGAATACAGCTCGAGTTATCACCCCCTAAAGCAGGACATCGCACAAATGCTGACACTTTTGTAGTTTAAAACTCTATTTCTTGGTTTCAATTCTATGTTTAATGGCACTAAAAGACATTAAAACTCACAGTCCAAAACTGAATACAAAAAAGGCAAAATTTAAGTTCACATATTAAATAAAGAAAAACCTAAAAATACTTTGCAAACAAAGAGAATCCTTTGGATGAATCTCTCCCGTGATTGCAGAAGCTGGTGCACTTGACATTTCCTTTTGATATCTCCTTAATAAAAGCATCAAGACTTGAGATGAGTTGAGAGGAACTCCCTTCATGTCTAGAGAAGGGTAAAACCTCAGAATGAGATATTTTTTCCCCCGTTAAGTAAAACACACAAAGCTCAGTTAAAAAAAACACACACAAAATGTGTATCCAACTCTACCCCCCAGGGCTCTACTCCTCTAGACAATAACGGAATGGAACACGAATTCTATGACGGAGGAGCGAAGTCCCTTTGGCAAGAACAAGGGTATGAGCACTACAGGACCAGTAACCTGGGTGGGGGGAACCTGGACAGAAAAAAATGGGCCCAAGGGCCCCTGGAGCCTGAAAGTTTAGAACCCTCTCTGGTCTCCTTTCCTAAGACTTTAGAGACTTAGGGGTGGGCGGGTCTCGCCAGACATCGGTATCGAATGTACAAAAGACCAAAGAGAGTTGCCTCCAGAGAAAAAAGCCCAAATCAGTCTGGGGACAGACAGACACACAGGCCCCAGGACAGGAGGAGGCAGGGGCAGCGGCTCCACGCAGCCACGGCCTGAGCTGCCCGCCAAACCAAGCCGCCGAGCAGCCAGTCCCCCGATAGCCCTCCCCCACCAGCGCTGGCGCAAGATGGTGGCCCACCCAGCATCGCGCCACCGCGCCCGTCCCCTCCCCCGCGCCCGGGAGATCCCGGCGACCAACGCCGGCATCCAGATCCTCAACCTGCCTCCTTCCTCACCGCCAGGCCGCCACGGCTCCCCCAAAGGAAAACGGTCGCGGCCGCGCGCGCGCGAGAGAGAGAGAGAGAGAGAGAGACTGCCCGCTTTCGCGGTTTCTCGCAGCGCCGGCGGGGTGGTGGACACTTACCGCGAGCAGAACAGGTCGGCCAGACTGGGACTCTAACGAGGAAAAAGAGGAGGAGGAAAGGGAGGAGCGCGAAAACACCAGGCGGCAGCCAGCAACGGCAGCGGCCCCTGGTGATTCGCAGCTCAGAACGAGCGCCTCAGACCATGGCAGACGGATATAACCACACGCGCTGCCTCATGGGTAGACCCCAGCTTCTCCTCCCCCCCGCCCCTCCCCGCACATCCGGGTTTCTTTTCTAACAGACCAGGAGGGGGCTGGAGAGGACATGCGCAGAGCTTTACCCGTTCTCCGACGCAGCGGCGTTCCGGCCCCAGACGCGAGGCCGCCGGCGCCAATGCCGATCTTTTCCGTAAGCTTGCGGTCCAATCCGGGTTGCAATTCCAAACTCCGGTCTGTATCCAGTATCTGAGTACATGGAAACGTGAATTCTGGATCCTCCCTGAGTGAAAGGTTTAGAGACACCTATTTAAAAACAAAACAAAAAACTATGCCAAAGAGGTGAAGTCCTAAACTAGATGAGTAAAAGGAATAAAAGTCAGGTTAAATGATTGGTCAATTTCACTAAATTTGTTTTAAACATATGATTTTGCTTGCATGTTATTCCTGTCATATAGATGTCTATAATAGTTATTAAAATGTTAAGAAAAATATATTTACCAAAAAAAATCATTTGCTGAGACACTGCTTTTACAAACATTTTCTAAACATTGTGTTCTGAACAATAAGGAAAGTTTCCTCTCCCAATTTTTCTCACAAGTTCTATGGCAATAGGGGTCATTTTCTCAACAGTTACCCAGACTTAAAACCTTGTCTCAGTAGTTCCTTAACACACATGCAAGTTCAGTAAGTCACTGAATACTACCAATTCTATTTGGCTAGTTTCTTCTTTCTCATCTATACTTCCCTTTGCTACTACTGGCCCTGAAAATAAGCTTTACAAGAAAAGACAGTGAATGATCAAAATAACACACGTGGCAAGTTAAAAGTTCCAAAATCTTGGAGCATTTATAAATTGACCCCCACTTTTGGACAGGCAGATAAGCCCAGTGCTTTCTCCTTTGTTGTCAGTGGGAAATTTAAAACTAGCAAATCTACAGCTCATGATGGGGAGCTTTACCCTAGTCCCACCCTCTAGAGATTATGAAGTCCTAATTCACTCCCTCTTCCTCTCTCAAGCCAACCCAGACCAGTTTGAACCCCCCTGCTTTCTCAGGAGTCCCTTGGGTGATAAAATTTATCTCAGATTCTTTAAGTGTATAGGGTGTCAAGAGCCTCCACATCCGAACTAAAATTAGGAAGCGGAGCCTCAAATATGCCTCAGTGAGATGACCAGAAAACATTTATAAACCAAACAAAAATTCCAATCCACTTTACTATTTTTTCATGAAAAATATAACAGCCAAGAAGAGCAGAAAACGCTAGACAGCAAGTTTTCTCTCAAAAGAAAATGTACTCAAGAAGCCCAATTATCGTATAAAGAATGCCTGGTGAGAATGGAATCCACAGATTGGACATTGGATGATTTTGACTACTTTATCCTTAAAACTCTTCCCCAAGCTTTAAAAAAAAAACAACTCTTTCTTTTTACTCTTTTGACTAACTGGCCACATGTTCCTTTTTTTTCTTTTCTTTCTTTCATTTTTTTGTTTTTAGGACTTGCATTAAATTAGGATGTATGCCTGTATACCCTTTTTTGAACATTTTTAAAAATTTGAGATAAATTCACTTAAAAATGGCCATTTTAAAGTGTACAATACAGTGGTTTCTAATATATTTACAATGTTGTGTAACCATCACCACTATCTAACTGCAGAACATTTCCATCATCCCACAATAGAAATACCATACTTATTAATAGCCACTACCAATTCCCTCCAACCCACATCCCCTGGCAACGTTTAATCAACTTTGTTTCTCTACTGATTTGATTATTCTGGACATTGCACATAAATGGGATCATACAACATGTAGCTTTTTTTTTCTGTCTGTTTTCACATAGCATAATGTTTTAGAGGTAGATTTATCCATGTGGTAACATGAATCAAGACTTCATTCCTTTTTATGGCTTCATAATATTCCATTGTTTAGATATACCATTTTTTTTTGTTTTGGTCTGATTTATTTTGCTTAGCATAATAATTTCAAGATCCATCCATGTAGTCGCAAATGGCAGTATTTCATCTTTTCTTAAGGCAGAGTAGTATTCCATTATGTATATATACCACATCTTCTTTATCCATTCATCTATTGAAGGACACTTTGGTTGTTTCCATGTCTTGGCTATCGTAAAGTAAGCTGCAATGAAGACTGGAGTACATACATCTTTACAGAAAAAATGTTTTCAGATATTTTGGGTAGACACCCAGGGGAGGAATTGCTGCATCATATGATAATTCTATTCTTAATTTTTTGAGGAACCGCCACACTGTCTTCCATAGCGGCTGCACCAATCTACAGTCTCACTAACAGTGTATGAGGGTTCCTTTTCCTCCACAGCCTGCCTCTCCAACAATTGTTGTATTTGTCTTGTTTATGATAGCCATTCTAACAGGTGTGAGGTGATATCTCATTGTGGTTTTGATTTGCATTTCCCTAATAGCTAGTGAAGTTGAGCATTTTTTCATATATCTGTTGGCTGTTGGCATGTCTTTTTGGGAGAAGTTTCCATTCATGTTCTCTGTGCATTTTTTAACTGTATTGTTTTTCTTTTTGTTGTTGAGTTGTATGACTTCCTTATATATTTTGGATTATTAGCCCCTTATTGGAGGTGTTGTTTGCAAATATCTTCTCCCATTCGGTTGGTTGCCTCTTTCTTTTGTTGATGGTTTCTTTTGCTGTGCAGAAGCTTTTCAGTTTGATACAGTCCCATTCATTTCTTTTAGCTTTCACTTCCCTTGCCTTTGAGGTCAAATTCATAAAATCCTCTTTTAACTGAAAGGTCTATAAGTTTAGTACCTATGCTTTCTTCTATACGGTTTATTGTTTCAGGTCTTATGTTTATGTCTTTGATCCATTTAGAGTTAATTTTGGTATATGGTGACAGATAGCAGTTTAGTTTGATTTTTTTGCATGTGGCTTTCCAATTTTCCCAGCACCATTTATTTAAGGGACTTTCTTTTCTCCATTGTATATTTTTGGCTCCTTTGTCAAAAATTATCTCTCCAGGGCCGGCCTTGTGGCTCAGGCGGTTAGAGTTCCGTGCTCCTAACTCCGAAGGCTGCCGGTTCGAGTCCCACATGGGCCAGTGGGCTCTCAACCACAGGGTTGCCAGTTCAATTCCTCGAGTCCCGCAAAGGATGGTGGGCAGCGCCCCCTGCAACTAAAATTGAACACGGCACCTTGAGCTGAGCTGCCGCTGAGCTCCCAGATGGCTCAGTGGGTTGGAGCGTGTCCTCTCAACCACAAAGTTGCTGGTTCGACTCCCGCAAGGGATGGTGGGCTGTGCCCCTGCAACTAACAATGGCAACTGGACCTGGAGCTGAGCTGCGCCCTCCACAACTGAGACTGAAAGGACAACAACTTGAAGCTGAACGGCACCCTCCACAACTAAGATTGAAAGGACAACAACTTGACTTGGAAAAAAGTCCTGGAAGTACACACTGTTACCCAAAAAAGTCCTGTTCCCCTTCCCCAATAAAATCTTAAAAAAAAAAATTATCTCTCCATATTTATGTGGGTTTATTTCTGGCTTTTCAATTCTGTTCCATTGGTCTGTGTGTCTGTTTTTCTGCCAATACCATGCTGTTTTTATTATTATTGCTCTGTAGTACAAGCTGAAGTCAGGGAGTGTGATACCTCCAGCCTATCCTTTTTTCTTAGGGGAGCTTTGGCTTTTTAGGGTCTTTTGTGGATCCATACAAATCTGATGATTTTTTGTTTTATTTCTTTAAAAAATGCCATTGTGATTTTGATGGGGATAGCACTAAATCTGTATATTGCTTTGAGTAATATGGCCATTTTAACTGTGTTGATGCTTCCAATCCATAAACATGGAATGTTTTTCCAATTTTTTGTGTCTTCTTCAATTTCTTTTTAAAGTGTCTTATTGTTTTCAGTGTATAGGTTAGGTCCTTCACATCTTTTGTGAAGTTAATTGCTAGGTATTTTATTCTTTTTCTTGCAATTGCAAAATTTTGTTTTTAATTTCTTTTCTGAAATTTCATTGTAAGTATATAGGAATGCAATGGATTTTTTAAAAGTTTTTTATTGGGGAATATTGGGGAACAGTGTGTTACTCCAGGGCCCATCAGCTCCAAGTCATTGTCCTTCAGTCTTAGTTGTGGAGGGCGCAGCTCAGCTCTAAGTCCAGTTGCCATTTTCCATCTTAGTTGCAGGGGGTGCAGCCCACCATCCCAGGCAGGAATTGAACCGGCAACCTTGTTGTTGAGAACTCTCACTCTAAACAACTGAGCCATCTGTCCGCTCCTCTGGAAGCTCACAGCAGCTCATTGTCTTCAGTCTAGTTGTGGAGGGCGCGGCTCACTGGCCCATGTTGGAATCGAACTGGTAACCCTGTTGTTCAGAACTCGTGCACCAACCAACTGAGTCATCCAGCCGACCTGCGATGGATTTTTGTACTTCGCTTTTGTAGCCGGCAACATTACTGTATTCGTTCATTGTTTCTAATAGCTCTTTGGTCGAGTCTTTAGGGTTTTCCATATGTACCATCATGTAATCTGCAAAAAGTGACTATTTAACTTCTTCACTTCCAAGTTGGTTGCCTTTTGTCTCTTTCACTTGCCTGATTGCTCTGGCTAGGACTTCCAACACTACGTTAAATAACAGTGGTGATAGGAAACATCCCTGTCGTGTTCCTGAATGTAGAGTGGAAGGCTTCAGTATTTCATCATTAATTATGTATGATATTAGCTGAGGATATGTAATACATGGTCTTTATTATGTTAAGGTATTTTCCTTGTATACCTATTTTATTAAGTGTTTTAATCATAAATGTATGTTGCATCTTGTCAAATGCTTTTTCTGCATCAATTGATACAATCATATGATTTTTATTTTTTATTTTGTTTACGTGGTGTATCACATTCATTGATTTGCATATGTTGAATCATCCTTGTGCCCTCCTGGGATGAACCCCACTTGGTCGTGATGTATAATCTTTTTAATGCATTGTTATATTCAATTTGCTAGAATTTTGTTCAGGATTTTTGCGTCTGTATTCATCAGAGATGTTGGCCTGTAATTTTCTTCTTTTGTGTTATCCTTGCCAGGTTTTGGTATCAGGGTAATGTTGGCCTCATAAAATGATTTTTTTTTTTTTGGTAGAGATTGAAGAGGACAGGTGTTAGATCATCTTTGAATGTTTGGTGGAATTCACCAAGCATAGTGAAGCCATCTGATCCTGGACTTTTGCTTTTGGGATGGTTTTGGATGACTCATTCTATTTCCTTACTGTTGAACAGTTTATTTAGATTTTCCAGTTCTTCATGATTCAGCCTAGGAAGGCTACATATTTCAAAGAACTTGTCCATTTCTTCTAGGTTATTGAATTTGATGGCATATCATCCTTCATAGTATTTTTGCATGACCCTTTGTACTTCTGTGGTATACGTGATAACTTCCCCCTTTCATTTCTAATTTTGTTTGTTTGTGTCTTTTCTCTTCTTATCTTAGTCAAGCCAAGGGTTTGTCAATTTTATTAATATTTTTGAAGAACTAGCTTTTTGTTCCATTAACTGTTTTATTGTCTTTTGTTCTCTATTTCATTTAGTTCTGCTCTGATTTTTATTGTTTCCATCCTCCTGCTGACTTTGGATTTCATTTGTTCTTTTTTTTCTACTTCTTTAAGGTGTAATGTGAAGTTATTTATCTGGGATTTTTCTTGTTTCTTGAGATAGGCCTGTAATGATATAAATTTCCCTCTTAAAACTGCTTTTGCTGCATCTCAATACTTTTGATAGGATGTATTTTCATTCTCATTTCTTTCTATGTGTCTCTTAATTTCTCCTCGTAGTTTTTCTTTGACCCAGTCATTCTTTAAAAGCATGTGGTTTGATTTCCACACATTTGCTTTTTTTCCTGCTCTCTTTTTGCAGTAGATATCCAAATTCAAAGTCTTGTGATCAGATAATATGTTTGGTATGATTGTTTATTTTTTAAAGATTATTGGGGTGACAATTGCTAGTAAAATTACACAGATTTCAGGTGTACAATTCTATATTACATCATCTATAAATCCCATTGTGTGTTCACCACACAGAGTCAGTTCTCCTTCCATCACTATATATTTGATGCCCCTTACCTTCGTCTCCCATCCCCCGCCCCCTTAAC
The DNA here is from genome assembly GCF_004115265.2 of Rhinolophus ferrumequinum. Classification (NCBI taxonomy): domain Eukaryota; kingdom Metazoa; phylum Chordata; class Mammalia; order Chiroptera; family Rhinolophidae; genus Rhinolophus; species Rhinolophus ferrumequinum. The sequence goes on along the minus strand of NC_046284.1, from coordinate 25,767,114 downwards.
CTCTGGTAACCACTAAACTATTGTCTGTGTCGATGAGTTTTTGTTTCTCATCTGTTTGCCTTGTTCTTTTGTTGTTTTTCGTTTACATACCACATATCAGTGAAATCACATGGTTCTCGACTTTTTCTGTCTGACTTACTTCGCTTTGTATTATAATCTCAAGATCCATCCATGTTGTCACAAATGGTCCTATTTCATCTTTTCTTACTGCCAAATAGTATTCCATTGTGTATATATACCACAACTTCTTTATCCATTCATCTATCGAAGGACATTTTGGTTGTTTCCATGTCTTGGCCACCGTAAATAAAGCTGCCATGAATATTGGAGCACGATATTGCATGAATAAGTGTCTTTATGGATAACTGTTTTCAAATTTTTTTGGTAGATACCCAGGAGAAGGATTGCTGGGTCATATGGTAATTCTATTCGTAATTTTTTGAGGAACCTCCACACTGCCTTCCATAGCGGCTGCAGCAGTCTGCATTCCCACCAACAGTGCATGAGGGTTCCTTTTTCTCCACAGCCTCTCCAACACTTGTTACTATTTGTCTTGTTGATGATAGCCATTCTGACTGGGGTGAGGTGATATCTCATTGTGGTTTTTATTTGCGTTTCTCTGATGATTAGTGATGTGGAGCATTTTTTCATATGTCTATTAGCCATTTGTATGTCCTCTTTGGAGAAATGTCTCTTCAGGTCGTCTGCCCATTTTTCAATTGGGTTGTTTTTTTTTGTTGTTGTTGAGTTGCATGGGTTCCTTGTATATTTTGGATATTAGGCCCTAATCGGAGGCACTGTTTGCAAAAATCTTCTCCCATTCAGTTGGTTGCCTCTTTATTTTGTCGATGGTTTCTTTTGCTGCGCAGAGCTTTTAAGTTTCATATAGTCCCATTCGTTTATTTTAGCTTTTACTTCCATTGCCTTTGGAGTCAAATTCATAAAATGCTCTTTGAACCCAAGGTCCATAAGTTTAGTACCAATGTTTTCTTCTATGCAGTTTATTGTGTCAGGTCGTATGCTTAAGTCTTTGATCCATTTTGAATTAATTTTGGTACATGGTGACAGATAGCAGTCCAGCTTCATTCTTTTGCACATGGCTATCCTGTTCTCCCAGCACCATTTATTGAAGAGGCTGCTGTCTTTTCTCCATTGTATGTTTTTTGCTTCTTTGTCAAAAATTATCTGTCCATATTTATGTGGTTTTATTTCTGGGTTCTCAATTCTATTCCATTGGTCTATGTGTCTGTTTTTCTGCCAATACCATGCTGTTTTGATTATTGTAGCCCTGTAGTACAAGCTAAGGTCAGGGAGTGTGATACCTCCAGTATTGTTCTTTTTTTCTTAAGATTGCTTTGGCTATTCAGGGTCTTTTGTAGTTCCAAACAAATCTGATGATTTTTTTGTTTTATTTCTTTAAAAAATGCCATTGGGATTTTGATGGGGATTGCATTAAGTCTGTATATTGCTTTGGGTGATATGGCCATTTTAACTATGTTGATTCTTCCAATCCATGAGCACGGAATGTCTTTCCATTTCTTTGTGTCTTCTTCAATTTCTTTTAAAAATGTCTTATACTTTTCAGCATATAGGTCTTTCACATCCTTGGTTAAGTTTATTCCTAGGTATTTTATTCTTTTTGCGGCAATTGCAAAAGGAATTGTTTTATGTATTTCTTTTTCTGAGATTTCATTCTTAGTATATAGGAATGCAACGGACTTTTGTACGTTGATTTTATAGCCGGCAACTTTACTGTATTCGTTGACTGTTTCTAATAGCTTTTTGGTGGAGTCTTTAGGGTTTTCTATATATAGCATCATGTCATCTGAAAAGAGTGACAATTTAACTTCTTCATTCCCAATTTGGATGCCTTTTATTTCTTTCTCTTGCCTGATTGCTCTGGCAAGAACTTCCAACACTATGTTGAAAAGCAGAGGTGATAGGGGACAGCCCTGTCGTGTTCCTGAATGTAGAGCAAAGGGCTTCAGTTTTTCACCATTAATTATGAGATTAGCTGAGGGCTTGTCATATGTGGCCTTTATTATGTTAAGGTATTTTCCTTCTATACCTATTTTATTAAGTGTTTTAATCGTAAATGGATGTTGTATCTTGTCAAATGCTTTTTCTGCATCAATTAATATAATCATAATATTTGTCCTTTATTTCGTTTATGTGATGTATCACATTGATGGATTTGCGGATGTTGAACCATCCTTGTGCCCCGGGGATAAACCCCACTTGGTAGTGATGAATAATCTTTTTAATGCATTGTGGTATTCTGTTTGCTAGAATTTTGTTTAGGATTTTTGCATCAGTATTCATCAGAGATATTGGTCTGTAGTTTTTTTTGTGTGTGTTGTCCTTACCAGGTTTTGATGTCAGGGTAATGTTGGCCTCATAAAATGAGTTGGGGAGTACTGACTCTTCTTCAATTTTTTGGAAGAGTTTGAGCAGGAGTGGTATTAGATCTTGTTTGAAGGTTTGGTGGAATTCACTAGTGAAGCCATCTGGTCCTGTACTTTTGCTTTTGGATGACTGCTTCAATTTCGTTACTGGTGATCGGTCTGTTTAGATTTTCCAGTTCTTCGTGGTTCAGCCTAGGAAGGCTATATGTTTCTAAGAACTTGTCCATTTCTTCTAGGTTATTGAATTTGGTGGCATATAGTCCTTCATAGTATTCTTGGATGATCCTTTGTATTTCTGTGGCATCTATTATAACTTCCCCTTTTTCATTTCTGATTTGTTAATTAGTGTCTTCTCCCTTTTTATCTTAGTGAGTCTAGCCAAGGGTTTGTCAGTTTTGTTAATCTTTTCAAAGAACCAGCTCTTTGTCACATTAATTTTTTTCTATTTTCTGTTTGTCCTCTATTTCATTTAGTTCTGCTCTGATTTTTGTTATTTCCTTTCTTCTGCTGACCTTGGGTTTCATTTGTTCTTCTTTTTCTAGTTCTTTAAGGTGTAACGCGAGGTTATTTATTTGGGATTTTTCTTGTTTCTTGAGATAGGCCTGTAAGGATATAAATTTCCCTCTTAAACCTGCTTTCGCTGCATCCCAAAAATTTTGGTAGGATGTATTTTCATTGTCATTTGTTTCTATGTATCTTTTGATCTCTCCTCTAATTTCTTCTTTGACCCAGTCGTTCTTTAAAAGTATGTTGTTTCAATCTTCTTAAATTTGCAGAGGCTGGTTTTATGTCCCAATATATGGTCTATCCTTGAAAATGTTCCATGTACACTAGAAAAAAATGTATAGTCTGATGTTTTAGGATGAAGTGCTCTATATATGTCAATTATGTCCATTTCATCTAATGCATCAGTTAGGGCTACTATTTCGTTATTTATTTTCTTTTTGGATGATCTATCCATAGCTGTCAATGATGCATTTACTTCCCCTAGTATAATTGTGCTTTGGTCAATTTCTCTCTTTAGTTCTGTTAGTAGTTGCTTGGTATATTTCGGTGCTCCTTATTGGGGGCATAAATATTGATGACTGTTATGTCTTCTCGTTGTATAGTCCCCTTTACCATTATGTAATGTCCATCTTTGTTTCTTGTTACCTTTCTCACCCTGAAGTCTGTTTCATCTGATATCAATATGGCTACACCTTATTTTCTCTGGATAACATTTGCTTGGAGTGTCAATTTCCACCTTTTCACTTTGAGTCTATGCTTGTCCTCGTAGCTGAGATGTGTCTCTTGGAGACAGCATATGGTTGGGTTTAGTTTTTTGATCCAATCTGCTACTCTGTGCCTTTTTATTGGTGAGTTCAGTCCATTTATATTTAGGCTGATTATTGATATGTGAGGATTTCCTGTCATTCTCTCTTTAGTTTTCTGGTAAGGCTGTGTCTCCCTTGTTTCTTAGCCTTTTTGTTGTTGTCTATTATTTCTGTGTGGTGGTATTCTGTGATGTTTCCCTGTGTTTCTTCTTTTATTACAGTATATATTACAGTTCTGGATATCTTTTGAGTGGTTACCCTTAAGTTTATGTAAAAGAAAGTTTGATATTTAGAGTATTCCATTTTCTTCAGCATGCTTACTTTCTCCATTCCCATATTCCAGTTCAGGCCTTTCCTCTCCCCCTTTTCATGTTTTGCTTGCCACAAATTGTTCCTGTTGATGGTGGTCGAATAGCCTCCTTTAGTATTTCTTGTAGTGCAAGTTGTGTAATAGAAAAATCTCTCAACTTCTGCATTTCTGGAAAGGTCTTTATTCCGCCTTCATATCTAAAGGATGTCTTTGCTGGGTACATTATTCTTGGCTCATAACTTCTCTCTTTCAATAGTTTGAATATTTGGTTCCACTCCCTCCTGGCTTGTAGAGTTTCTGCTGAAAATCTGATGATTATCTAATGGGCTTTCCTTTGTAGGTTACCGTCTTCTTTTCCCTGGCTGCCTTCAGGATTCTTTCTTTGTCATTGATTTTTGACAGCTTCAGTACAATGTACCTTGGAGAAGGCCTGTTGGGGTTGAGGTAATAGGTTTTGTATTTGCTTCTTGGATTCAGGGATTCAGTTCTTTCCACAAGTTTGGGAAGTTGTCATCGACTATTTGTTTGAATATACTCTCTGTTCCCTTCTCCCTTTCGTCCCCTTCTGTATGCCCATTATTCTTATACTGCTCTTTCTGATGGAGTCAGAAAGTTCTTGTGTAGTTCTTTCATTTCTTTTAAGTCTCAAGTCTTTTTCTTCTTCCATCCATATCATTTCCAGGTCTCTATCTTCGATGACACTGATTCTTTCTTCCATCTGGTCAACTCTACTACCTACGCTCGCTATTTCATTCTTAATTTCTTCTATTGAGTTCTCAATCTCCAGATATTCTATTTGGTTCTTTTTTAAAATTTCAATCTCTCTTGTAAAATGTTCGTGTTGTTCTTTGAATGTGTTTCTGAGTCATTAAACTGCCTTTCTGTGTTTTCTTGCATCTCGTTGAGTTTTTTCAGAACTGCAATCTTGAATTCGCTATCATTTAAGTCACATATTTCCATGTCTTTAAGTTCATTTTCTGGAGAGTGTTTATTTTCTTTCTGAGCTGCCTTGTTACCTTGGTTATTTATGGCAATTAATGAATGATTATTTCTCTTCCTGGGCATCTACAGGAGTGCATTTTCCAGAAGGTTATATGAAGAGGTCTTTCTTTCGCTTTCCAGTAGGTATTGCTGATATGTTTTATTTTCTCTCCTGCTGCAGCCTTTTATTTTCTCTCACACTGTAGTGTTTTATTTTGTCTTGTGCTGTTCTGGTTTTTCACATGATGGAAAATGGGCTTGTCCTCTGTGAGCAGGTCGCCTGGGTCTCATGGTGCTGCTTCCGAGAATATGGAGGGCAATAGAATTCTGAGCTTCTGAAATCCCAATTCTTCCCCTGTTGCCTGATACAGAGTCTGTATGTCTCAGTGGCTCCGGTTGGATCTGTCCAGAAAGGTGGGGATGGGGTGGGCTCTGAGAGGCAGCTCGTGTGTTCGTGCCTCCAAGCAATGGTGACTACCAGCTCACAGCTCTCTCACCCCTACAGCTCTTTATCACTGGAATTAGTTGTGTTCTGTGTGTGTGTGGCTGTGGGAACGTTGCTTCAGTTCTCAAGGCTGTAGATATTCTGTTCTTTAATCTGACACTACTAGTGTTTCTTCTGGAGACTGCTTCTAACACTGGGAGGTTGGGGGTCGGCGAAATCTCAGGGAGGAGTCAGCCAGGCTTCTTCGTGTCCTTGTTATCTGTCTGGCAGTGAGAACTTAAACCATAGTTGTCACCCGAGGTCTCTGCCCCAAATGCTGTGTTCAGCTATATAATATGCTGATCCCTCAGGCAGGAGTGTGGGCCACAGGGAGTGTACCTGCAGCCTGAATTTTTCCCTCTCCCAAGACTGCAGTCAGCTGCAGAGTGTGTTGTGTGGCCCGTGGCCTGCATCTCTGCACTTCCGCTTTCCCTCCTCCCCTGCTTGTCTGGTTTGCCTACCTTCAGGTGATTTGATGCACGGATCACTCAGATGTGCTTGTGTGTTGCTAAAGTTATCCTTTGTTGAATTATAGCTTGTTGCCTTACAGCTGCCAAACCATTTGTTCCCCCGTGCTCTTCCCAGGATTTCACAAGGGAGTGCTTCAGCAAACTAAGGCCCAATGGAGAGATATCGAAAAAACTTCCTTGAAGGGATGTTTCAGCAAACTGAGACCCCATGGAATAGTATCGGTCCCTCCCCTTTAATGGATCCCCTGGAGTTGTGCATGTGTGTGTGAAGGCACAGTACATGCTGGAGCACATTGGGGACTTTCGGAAAGACAGCCAGCAGGCACATAATTCACAGATCTTGAGATTAACAAGCTTTTTTCCCCTCATTTGTTAACAAATAAAAGTTATGCGTTGGCCCGATTAGTGTCTCAGTCCTTGAGGCTTGAGTCCCTTGGTCCCACTTGCACTCTATTCTTGGCTACTGTCTTTCGTAACCCTGCATCGCCCTTCTCGCTTCCCACAGCTCTTGTCGTGCAGGACACGACAATAGCTGTTCAATTTGTTGTAACTTCCAGGGGAGATTTCAAGCACTCCTCATGCCGCCATTTCTGTGATGTAATCTGGCTTCTTTCTTTTTGCATAATGTTTTCAGGATTCATCCATGTTGTACTTCATTCCTTTTTATGGCCAAATACTATTCTATTGCGAAGATATATCACATTTGTTTATCCATTTGTCAGTATATAAAATGAGTAGGAAACACATGAAAACTATTGCATTAGGCCAACCAACTAATTTTAAAGATGAGTCAATGGAAACGTAGAAAGGTTAAAAGAGTTGTCCGATATCACATGAGGGACAAGAGAAAAATGGCAAGGTAATACTAAAACCTAAATTTCCTTATTCCCAGTCTAATGCTCTTCCTATTTGTAGCCAATGGTCCTGCATTAAATTTTCCTGTTCTGTTTCTCATCCTATCAAAAACAAAGATGTAAAGTGGTACATCTGATAGAGTAACCAAAGTTCCCAGGAATGTATGTTCATTATCAGTGAGCCTTCTAGAGGAGCTGCCCCCTCAGAACACTTTAGTGAGTGGAAGAAATTGAATGCAGGAAGGAAAGGAGAGGTATTAATAGAGACACTGGGTATGTAGTAATAGTTACAATTGTGGCTAAAAAAAAAATTACACAGTACTTATTGTATGCCAAGCACTGTTTTCAGTACTTTATAAATATTAATTATTTCATACAACTCTACCAGGAAATTACTATTTTTAGCATCCTTATTTACAGATGGCACAGAGTTATTAAGTATCTTGTTTGCAGTCACACAACACAAGTGATAAAGTCAAGATTTGAACCCAGGCGTTCTGGTTCTGGCATCTGGAATCTTTGCCATTATGCTATCCTATCTCTTTAGATATTCAATAAATATATGTTGAATGAATGAATAAATAAATAAATACATAGATAGTATGAGAGACTCAGAATCAAAGATTCTTGGGGACATAGCAAATAACAGGGGATATCATGCAAGTTTGCCTTCATGTAGAAAAAGTGCAATAGAGTAAATAGCTAGTATAATGAATCTCCCATTAAGAAAAGTCAATCATGAAAAAATGGTGATCTGGATGTCATCAAAATGGTGGCAGGAGGTAAGCCTCTTGAAACCTCCCCTGGTATTTCCAACAAATTGAAGAACTATAATTCCACAAAGGACTCCCTGTGCAGCAGACAGGCAAGACTAAGAGTTGCACAACTGAAATCATCTAAAGGTGGGCAAATTGGGCAAGCAGTGGAGGAGGGAAGTGGGAAGTATGGACATGTGGGCCGCGTGGGCTCAGGACAGACACAGACCAGAGCTCGGAGCTCTGAGCTCCCTGCATTCCAGAGCTACTGCAGTCATGGGAGAGGGAAGAATTCAGACTGCTAACGCTCCGCGTATGGCCCACAGTCCCGCTATAGGGATCAGTATATAACACGGCTCAACCCAACTCTCACTGCAGAGACCTCAGAGCAAAGACTGAGGGAAGAAGAGTGAAAACAGCAGTTTAAACCTTCACTGCCTAGAACAGGAAGGCACAGGAGCCGAGCCTAACTGCCCCCTCCCAACCCTTCCAGAGCTCGACCCACCCCCACCCTTCCAGTGTTAGAAGCAGAATGGTAGCAGTGTCAGATCAAAAGAACAGAATATTTGCAGTTCTGAGAACCGCACTCTGTAGCCACGGACTTTCAGCCCAACTAGTTCCGGCAAAGTGGAGGGAGCCTTAGGTGCAGTACTGGCTGTGTTGGTGGTCACCAACATTGCTCTGGGCCACCTCTCAAAACCCACCCCACCCCTGATCCCACCTATCTGGGAGGATCCCCGCAGGAGTACACAGAGCCACTGAAACACATAGGCTTTGAAACTGCTGCAGGAAGAGCTTTGGAACTTCATGAGCTCTCCACATCCCCCCATGGAGTTGGTGCCCTGTGACCCAGATGACCTGTGCACAGAGAAGCCCGACTTCCAGGGAATCCCCCCATCATGTGAGAATCTGGAAGAGTGCAGAGAAAATATAACACTACACCGTGAAAGAGAATAAAAGGCGGCAGTCAGAGAGAAAAGAAAACATTCTACCAAAAACTACTAGAAAACAAAAGAAAGACCTCTTCCTATCAACCTGTTGCAGAACCCATTCCTGTAGATGCCTTGGAAGAGAAATAATAATTCATTAATTGCCATGAATAACCAAGGGAACAAGATAGATCAGAAAGAAAACGAAGTCTCCAGAAAATAAACTTAAAGACATGGAAATATGTGATGTAAATGACAGAGAATTCAAGATTGCAGTTCTTAAAAAACTCAACAAGATGCAAGAAAACACAGATAGGCAATTTAACAAACTCACAAACACAATCAAACAACAAAATCAACATTTTACCAAAGAGATTGAAATTTTTAAAAGGAACCAAATAGAATTTCTGGAGGTTAAGAACTCAATAAAATAAATGAAGAATGAAATATCCAGCTTAGGTAGTAGCATTGCCCAGATGGAGGACAGAATCAGTGACATGAAGATAGAAATCTGGAAATGACAAGATGGAAGAAGAGAGAGACTTGAGACTTAAAGAAATGAAAGAACTCTCTGACTCCATCAGAAAGAGCAATATAAGAATAATGGGCATACCAGAAGGAGAATAAAGGGAGAATGGAACAGAGATTATATTCAAACAAATAGTCGTCGAGAACGTCCCAAACTTGTGGGAAGAACTGGATCCTCGAATCCAAAAAGCAAACAGAACACCTAATTACATTAACCCCAACAGGCCTTCTCCAAGGCACATTGTATTGAAGCTATCAAAACTTAACAACAACGAAAGAATCCTCAAGGCAGCCAGGAAAAAGAAGACGTAAGCTACAAAGGAAAGCCCATTAGATTATCATCAGATTTTTCAGCAGAAACTCTACAAGCCAGGAGGGAGTGGAACCAAATATTCAAACTATTGAAAGAGAGAAGTTATGAGCCAAAAATAATGTACCCAGCAAAGATATCCATTAGTTATGAAGAGGAGACACCAAAAGATACATTGAAACAAATGAGAATGAAAATACATCCTACCAAAATTTTGGGAATGCAGCAAAAGCAGTTTTAAGAGGGAAATTTATATCATTACAGGCCTATCTCAAGAAACAAGAAAAATCCCAGATAAATAACCTCATGTTACACCTTAAAGAATTAGAAAAAGAAGAACAAATGAAACCCAAAGTCGTCAGAAGGAAGGAAATAATAAAAATCAGAGCAGAACTAACTGAAATAGAGAACAAAAAGACAACAGAAAAAATTAATGCAAGAAAGAGCTGGTTTGAAAACATTAATAAAATTGATAAACCTTTGGCTAGACTCACTAAGATAAAAAGAGAAAAGACACTAATAAACAAAATCAGAATGAAAGAGGGGAAGTTATCACGGATACCACAGAAATACAAAGGATCGTGCAGGAATACTATGAAGGATTATTTGCCATCAAAATCAATAACCTAGGAGAAATGGACATGTTCTTAGAAACATATAGCCTTCCTAGGCTGAATCACGAATTGGAAAAACTAAATAGACCGATCACCAGTAAAGAAATTGAATTAGTTATCCGAAACCTTCCCAAAAGCAAAAGTCCTGGATCAGATGGCTTCACTAGTGAATTCTACCAAACCTTCAAAGAGGATCTAATACCAATCCTGCTCAAACTCTTCCAAAAAATTGAAGAAGAGACAGTACTCCCTAACTCATTTTATGAGGCCAACATTACCCTGATGCCAAAACCTGGTAAGGACAACACAACAAAAGAAAACTACAGACCAATATCTTTGATGAATACAGATGCAAAAATCCTAAACAAAATTCTAGTAAATCGAATACAACAATACATTAAAAAGATAATTCACCACCACAAAGTGGGGTTCATCCCCGGGGCACAAGGATGGTTCAACATCCGCAAATCCATCAATGTGATACATCACATAAACAAAATAAAGGACAAAACTCATATGATTATATTAATTGATGCAGAAAAAGCATTTCACAAGATACAACATCCATTTATGATTAAAACACTTAATAAAATGGGTATAGAAGGAAAATATCTTAACATAATAAAGGCCATATATGACAAGCCCTCAGCTAATCTCATAATTAATGGTGAAAAACTGAAGCCCTTTGCTCTACATTCAGGAACACGACAGGGCTGTCCCCATCACCTCTGCTTTTCAACATAGTGTTGGAAGTTCTTGCCGGAGCAATTAGGCAAGAGAAAGAAATAAAAGGCATCCAAATTGGGAATGAAGAAGTTAAATTGTCACTCTTTTCAGATGACATGATGCTATATATAGAAAACCCTAAAGACGCCACCAAAAAGCTATTAGAAACAATCAACGAATACAGTAAAGTTGCCGGCTACAAAATCAACGTACAAAAGTCCATTGCAAGAAAATTATAAGACACTGATGAAAGGAATGAAGGAAGATATAAATAGATGGAAACACATATCATGTTCATGGATAGGAAGAATTAATATAGTTAAAATGTCCATACTGCCTAAGGCAATATACATATTCAATGCAATTCCTATCAAACTGCCAACGTCGTTTTTCACAGAAATAGAACATATAATCCTAAAATTTATATGGGACCATAAAAGACCCCGAATAGCAAAGGCAATCTTGAGAAATAAGAACAAAGTGGGAGGTATAACAATACCTGACTTCAAATTATACTACAAGGCTACAGTAATCAAAACAGCATGGTACTGGCATAAAAACAGACACATAGATCAATGGAACAGAATAGAGAGTCCAGAAATAAATCCACGCCTATATGACCATTTAATCTACGACAATGGAAGCAAGAATGTACGATGGAGTAATGACAGTCTATTCAATAAATGGTGCTGGGAAACCTGGACAGACACATGCAAAAAAATGAAGTTGGACCACCTCCTTACACCATATACAAAAATAAATTCAAAATGGCTTAAAGACTTAAATGTAAGATCTGAAACCATAAAATACCTAGAAGAAAATATAGGAAGAAACTTCTCAGACATTACCCGGAGTAAGATTTTTACTGATATACACCCTCGCTCGAGGGAACTAAGAGAAAAAATAAACATGTGGGATTATATCAAACTAAAAAGTTTTTTCACAGCAAAGGAAACCATCAATAAAACAAGAAGGGATCCTACTGAATGGGAAAAGATATTTGCCAATGATATATCTGATAAGGGATTAATATCACAAATCTATGGAAAACTTACTCAACCCAACTCCAAAAAAACAAACGATCCAATTAAAAAATGGGCAGAGGACTTGAAGAGACATTTTTCTGAAAAGGACATACAGATGGCAAACAGACATATGAAGAAATGCTCAACCTCACTAACCATCAGAGAAATGCAAATAAAAACCACAATGAGATACCACCTCACCCCAGTCAGAATGGCTATCATCAATAAATCAACAAACAACAAGTGCTGGCGCGGATGTGGAGAAAAGGGAACGCTTGTGCACTGTTGGTGGGATTGCAGACTGGTGCAGCCGCTATGGAAAACAGTATGGAGGTATCTCAAAATTCTGAAAATGGAACTACCTTATGATCCAGTAATTCCACTCCTAGGTATCTATCCGGAGAAATCCAGAACTTCAATTCAAAAATCTCTATGCACTCCTATGTTTATTGCAGCACTATACACAATAGCTAAGACATGGAAACAACCAAAATGCCCATCGGTAGATGACTGGATTAAGAAACTGTGGTACATTTATACAATGGAGTATTATGCAGCCATAAAGAAGAAAGAAATCTTACCATTTGCAACAACATGGATGGATCTAGAGAACATTATGTTAAGTGAAATAAGTCAGACAGAGAAAGATAAGTAACATATGATCTCACTTATTTGCGGATTGTAAAGAAAAGAATAAGTGAATGAACTAATCAGAAACAGTTTGGGAGACAATGAGGAAAAACTGAGGGTTGCTAGATGGGCGGGAGGGGTGGGGGGTGGGGGGGAGGGTGAGGAGATTGGAGGGCAGTCGGGGACCACAGGATGGCCACGGGGTTTGAAAATTAATCTGGGGAACGTAATTTGGTGGTTACCAGAGCGTAAGGGGGTTGGGGGGTGGGGGATGAGGGTGAGGGGGATCAAATGTATGGTGATGGAATGGGAGCTGACTCTGGGTGGTGAACACACAGTGTGATTTATGGATGATGTGATACAGAATTGCACAACTGAAATCTATGTAATTCTACTAACAATTGTCACCCCAATAAATTAAAAATAAATTAAAAAAAAATTAAAAAAAAATAGACAAAGAACAGCAATAATACAATAACACAAAACATTGCCATCTCAAAATAAAAACAGAAAAATATGGAGAGGAAAGCAATGCAGACAAATAAATAAATTAGTATTTGCATTAAAAGGAAATGTTGCATCTACAACAGCTCTTGTTTTACTCCAAAGTGAAGCTTGGGGTACTATTCAGCATGAGGTGTGGTTACTATTAAGTTGAAAGTGGTGATGCAGCGGTGCCAATATTGGGATGGTAATGTTAAAATACATCGTCACCGCACATAAATGTAACTGAACTAGCAACAGGAAAATAACTGGGCACTTTAGAGTTATGAGCTTTTTAATGCACTGAAAGGAGGTAACAAACTAAATCTTTGGTTTAGGTCTAGAAATGCCCTCCAACTCTTTTAACATTACTTGTATCTATAGCAGACACTTATCCTCTCAACATAATGCTCCTCCCATTTTTAGGAGACTGCAGTATTAAAGTATCCAGGCTTTTTGCAGGTAGAGCATGGCACAGTGAGTCTAGGAAATGTCAGACCATGCATTCTGCTCTGGGCACTGTCTCTGTACTCTTTTAGAGTTTGTACCATCAACTCTCGGGACTTGCTTTGTCTCAGTATAACTTCATCATGCTAAGAATTTCCTAAATTTAAATTTACAAATAGCAATGTATGGCTCTCCTTGTCAGTTGTACATTAGAACATCTAAGGAATATCTCAAAATTGAGTTTGCTTTGTCATTTGCTCTTTGAATTTGACCTTTAAATTATGTGAATACATTGTTTATGCATTTCATTTTCCATCTTCAAACAACCATTCGGTGAAATAATCAATTCCATAATTATTTTCTTATGGAAAGAAAGCTGAATAAATGTGCGGTATACTTGCTAAAAAAAAAAAAAAAGTCCATTGCATTCCTATATACTAACGATGAAATCTCAGAAAAAGAAACAAAAACAAAAACAAAAACAATTCCTTTTGCAATTGCAGCAAAAAGAATAAGATACCTAGGAATAAACTTAACCAAGGATGTGAAAGACTTATGTACTGAAAACTATAAGACATTTTTTAAAGAAACTGCAGAAGACACAAATAAGTGGAAAGACATTCCGTGCTCAACGATTTGAAGAAACAACATAGTTAAAATGGCCATATTACCCAAAGCAATATACAGATTTAATGCAGCCCCCATCAAAATCCCAATGGCAATTTTTAAGGAAATAGAACAAAAAATCATCAGTTTTGTGTGGAACCATAAAAGACCCTGAATAGCTAAAGCAATCCTAAGAAAAAAGAACAATGCTGGAGGTATCACACTCCCTCACTTTAGCTTATGCTACAGGGCTACAATAATCAAAACAGTATGGTATTGGCAGAAAAAAACAGACACACAGACCAATGGAATAGAATTGAGAACCCAGAAATAAACCCACATAAATATGAACAGATAATTTTTGACAAATAAGTCAAAAACATACAATGGATAAAAGACAGCCTTTTCAATAAATGGTGCTGGCAGGATTGGGAAGCCACGTGCAAAAGAATGACACTAGACTTCTATCTTTCACCATGTACCAAAATTAACTCAAAATGGATCAAAGACCTAAACATAAGACCTGAAACAATAAAATGGGTAGAAGAAAACATAGGTACTAAACTGATGGACCATGGGCTCAAAGAGTATTTTATGAATTTGACCCCAAAGCAAGGGAAGTAAAAGCTAAAAGAAATGAATGAGGCTATATCAAACTAAAACACGTCTGCACAACAAAAGAAACTTGATGGGGCGGCCTGATGGCTCAGTTGGTTGGAGCAGGAGCTCTCAGCAACAACCTTGTTGCTGGTTCAATTCCCACATGTAATGGTGGGCTGTGCCTCCTGCAACTAAGGATTGGAAATGGCGACTGGACTTGTAGCTGGGGGGCACTCTCTACAACTAGACTGAAGGAAAACGACTTGGAGCTGAGGGGCCCTGGAGAAACCACACTGTTCCCCAATAAAAAACAAAAAATAAAAGAAACTATTGACAAAATAAAGAGGCAACCAACCGAATGGGGAAAGATTTTTGCAAACAACACCTCCGATAAGGGGCTAATATCTGAAATATATAAGGAACTCATACAACTTAACAACAACAAAAGACCAAACAGTCCAATTAAAAAATGGGCAGAGGACCTGAAGAGACATTTCTCCAAAGAAGACATACAAATGGCCAATAGACATATAAAAAAATGTTCATCATCTCTAATCGTCAGAGAAATGCACATAAAAACCACAATGAGATACCACCTCATACATCTTAGAATGGCTATCATCAACAAGACAAATAATAACAAGTGTTGGAGAAGCTGTGGAGAAAAATGAACCCTCATGCACTGTTGGTGGGAATGTAGATTGGTGCAGCCGCTACAGAAGGCAGTGTGGAGGTTCCTCAAAAAATTACGAATAGCATTACCATATGACCCAGCAATCCCCCTCCTGGGTATCTACCCCCCAAAAATCTGAAAACATTTATCCGTAAAGATATATGTACTCCACTGTTCATTGCAGCTTTATTTACGGCGGCCAAGACATGGAAACAACTAAAGTGTCCTTCAGTAGATGATTGGATAAAGAAGTTGTTGTATATATACAGAATGGAATAATATTCTGCCATAAGAAAAGATGAAATAGTATGATTTGTGACAGCATGGATGGATCTTGAGATTATTATGCTGAACAAAATAAGTCAGACAGAAAATGTTGAGACCACATAATTTCACTGATATGTGGTATATAAAACTGAAAACAAAAGAACAAGACAAAGAAATGAGAAACAAAAACTCATAGACACAGACAATAGTTTAGTGGTTACCAGAGGGTAAAGGGGGAGGGAGATGGTAGATGAGGGTAAAGGGGATCAAATATGTGGTGATGGAAAGAGAACTGACTGGGTGGTGAGCACACAATGTGATATACATAGATGATGTAATACAGAATTGTACACCTGAAATCTATGTAATTTTACTAACAATTGTCACCCCAATGAACTTTAATTAAAAAAAAAAAAGAAAGAAAAAGTCACTCCTGTCATAAATTTTGGTGGCAGAAACATATTCAGTAACCTAGGTCTCTAAGATTCCAAGTTAAGGCCTTTCTATGTGCCTCACATTTCTGAAATAAACCATTTTAGCAGTAGAGGGCTCTTAATAAGTCTCAAGGATGATTCACTCACTTAAATAATTTGTAGGAAAAGATAGTTTTCTCCTGTGGTAACTATACACAGAGATTGACTTAGCCCTTCAGAGTTGAATGGTTTAAATTTTGTAATCTGTACCTTGCATTATGCTGTATTTTTGGGGGGAGGGGCACAAAGAAGTATACAACATAGACCTTTCTCGTATGCCATTAACATCTAATTGTCAAGCTAAGGTCAACACCCCAGAAATGATTCGTGAGCAACACAAGAACATGTATAAACAAGTACACCAGTTTTGTGTGTTTGAGACTGTGAAGTTCAGTGAGAATTCAGAGAAAGTGGAAATTAGAGCAGATGGAAGCATACATGGAAGTCCTGGTCTTAAGCTGAATTTAGACTAAGCAGGATGTTGAAGAATGAATACAATTTGATAAGGCAAAGAAGTATTTTAGATAAGAGCAGAGACATGAAGGAAAATAAGGAGACATCAATAAGAATAATGCTTCTGTGAGACAATAAAGGGACCAATTTGATTAGAGCAGATGTTGTATATTAGGGATGGGGGCATTGAGTTTGGGTATTAATTCATTTACTCATTCATTCTTGCAGCAAATGCTTATTGAGTACAATTTGAGGTTTTAGGAATAATGTGATAAATGGGACACAGTCCTTGCCCTCAAGTTGCTTTTATTCAAGTGGTGGGAACAGGTTCATAAATATATGAGTGCTCTGATAGAAGTATGGTTCAAATGGGCTCCTGACTCAGCCTGGGTTTATCAGTGAAGTCTTCATGTAGGAAGTGATGGCTGAGCTTAAATTACTGATGAGGGTCAACCAATCAAAAGCGAGGTGGATGGTGGGAGTGGTACATAGAACTACATGGGGAAATTCTATAGGGGTAGAAGCATGTAACAGCCATAGTAATACCCCACCCAGATCTCCCTATGAGAGAACTTGCTGCAGAGATCATTGATGACTGACTAACTCCAGCTACAGCACCTTTGAATCCACTGCAATGTTTCCACCAGGTCATGCTTCCCCCGGGGAACTCTCAGGCAATGACTGGGCATGGCACGGTTACTCGTACCAGACCATTCGCGCCCGTTGTGGGATTATTCTAATGGGTTTCTTTTTCTTGGATCCTCCCCATCAGCCTTGTCCAAGACTTTCTTAGAACTGCATTGCAGTATGAGGCTCTTCCTACTGAATTCTTTTATCTTTTCTTTCACAAGTGTCAGACCTGCATCGTGATTTCATAGCTCTTCTCACCTATTTCTGCTGCTTCCCCCTTTATCCTTTTTTCAAAAATTTTATTGGGGAATGTTGGGGAACAGTGTATTTCTCCAGGGCCCTTCAGCTCCAGGTCATTGTCCTTCAATCTAGTTGTGGAGGGCACAGCACGGCTCCAAGTCCAGTCGCCGTTTTCAACCTTTAGTTGCAGGGGGCACAGCCCACCATCCCACGCAGGGATTGAACCGGCAACCTTGTTGAGAGCTTGCGCTCTAACCAACTGAGCATTCTGGCCACCCCTCCAGAAGCTCGGCGGCAGCTTGTTGTCTTCAACCTAGCTGTGGAGGGTGCAGCTCTCTGGCCCATGTGGGAATCGAACCTGCAACCCTGTAGTTCAGAGCTCATGCTCTAACCAACTGAGCTAGCCGTCCGCTCCCTGCCCCTTTATCCTTTACAGGTGGCTCTCCCAATAAATATTTTTGCATGTCTAATCTCGTCTTAACATCTGCTCCTCCAAGGAACTGTACTGATGCAAAGCAGCAAAGTCTCCTGACACAAATGCAGGAGAACAGGAAACCATGCAGTAGTACGTGTGGATAAGGGCCAGTGAAGGGAAATGACATGGAGAGGTAGATAGGGGTGGGCAACTGACTGAGGACATTGAATACCTTGACTAGGAACTTAGACTTTAAGCACATGGCCATACAAGCCATTGAAGATTTTGATGGAAGAATGAAGAGCATATTTGTGATTTAGTTTAATCTCTCTGGACTCAAAATGGAAGAGAGACCTGAAGAGTTAAGGGTAGATGCAGGGAGACTAATTAGGATGCCTCCGGTAGTTTAGAGAGAAATAACAAGGACAGTGACAACAGGAAGGGAGAGGAGAAGATGGATTTAATTAATATTTAGACAGAAAAAATGAGGGGATTTGGTGATTGGCTGGTTGTGGGAATTAAGTGTGAAGGTGGAACCTAGGATGAGGCCCAGTTCTCTAGAGCGAATATCTGGGTAAAGGATATGGGAATGATAGTTTCTTGTTCTATTTAGAACACATTTGGATTGTTTGTCCTATGGATCATCTATGGGACATTGAGATGTCCAGCAGTTTATCATATATGGAAGTCAAGAACTCAAGGGATAATTCTGAGTTGAAGAAAAAGATTTTGGGATAGGTTAGCACGTGCGTGTGAACTCAACTGAGGGAATGTTTTATGTGAGAAAAGGAATGAGCTGAAGATGAATATAGAATTGGCACCGTTGTGTATAAAAATATGTTACACAATACTCCTTGAAATATATCTAATGGAGTCAATTCAACAGGGATTTGATATTCACTACCATTCATTTAAAAAACACCAGGAGACTCAGCCATTCCACTTCTAGACATCCAAGAGCAATGAGTATATATATCCACTTACAAGAATATTCATAGTATTTTATTCATAATAACCAAACCCTTGAGAAAAACCAATTGTCTATCAGCAGTAGATGTCCAAAGAGTTTTGATCTTTGCAGGTTATAACAATATTTGTCATGTTAAAAATTAACACTGGGGCCAGGCCGGTGGCTCAGGTGGTTGGAGCATTGTGTTCCTAATGCCGAGGTCGTTGGTTTGATTCCCACATGGGCCCGTGAGCTGCGCCCTCTACAGCTAAGATTGTGAACAACCGCTCTCCCTGGAGCTGGGCTGCGGTGAGCAGCCAGAAGTCGGAGTGAGCGGCAGTGTGCTGCTGTGGGCTGCTGTGCTGTCATGGGCTACAGTGTGCTGCCATGAGCAGCCCGTGGCCAGTGTGAGTCGGCAGCAGCCATTGTGAGTGGCCGGCAGCCATCGTGAGCGGCCAGCAGCCCGCAAGAGTTGCTGTGAGCTGCTGTGAGCAGTCAACCGACTACCTCAGCCGGGGGGAGCGCAAGGCTCATAATACTAGCATGGGCCAGGGAGTTGTGTCTTACACAACTAAACTGAGAAACAACGGCTTGAACTGGAGTTGCCAGGGGAGGCAAAAGGGGAAAAATTAATACTGAAAAATTTCAAAATATATATTAATTTATTTTAATAATAAATCTATCACATACTAATATACATAACACAATTCATATATGAGGTGTGACAATTAAGTTTACGAACTTGTTGCACAGATGTTGCTAACCATTTTTTGATATCAGAGGGATTATTCATTATGAATTTGTACCAACTGGACAAACAGTTAACCAAGTTTACTATTTGGAAGTGCTGAAAAGGCTGCATGAAAAAGTTAGACGACCTGAACTTTTCACTAACAATTCATGGCTCTTGCATCACAACAATGCACCAGCTCACAGGGCACTGTCTGTGAGGGAGGTTTTAGCTAGTAAAAAAATCACTGTATTGGAACACCCTCCCTACTCACCTGATCTGGCCCCCAATGACTTCTTTCTTTACCCGAAGACAAAAGAAATATTGAAAGGAAGACATTTTGATGACATTCAGGACATCAAGGGTAATATGATGATAGCTCTGATAGCCATTACAGAAAAAGAGTTCCAAAATTGCTTTGAAGGGTGGACTAGGCACTGACATCAGTTCATAGCTTCCCAAGGGGAGTACTTTGAAGGTGACTGTAGTGATATTCAGCAATGAGCTATGTTGCACTTTTTCTAGGATGAGTTTGTGAACTTAATTGTCTAACCTCGTATAGCAACTATGATCCTAATTATGGGTGAGGGTTGTTATCAAATACCCTATAGACATTAAAGCATATAAAAAAACACTATGAGTGATATTATGTCAACAGATTCAACAAGATAGAGGAAAAGGACAAATTTCTGGAAATATACAACTTACCAGAACAAGCAGAGAATCTGAATATCTCTATATCTATTAAATAAATTGAATTTGTTATAAAGAATCTTCTTTAAAAGAAAACTGCATGCCCAGATGGCTACCCTACTGAATAGCACCAATCTTACAAACATTTTTCAGAAAACAGAGGAAGAGGGAACACTGTCCAGCTCACTTTATGAGGCTAGTATAGCCTTAATACGAGAACATTAGAAAGATACTATAAAAAAATAAAATTACTGATCAATGTCCCTCATGAATATAGAGGCAAGAATTCTTTACAAAATATTATCAAATAAAATTAAAAAATATATAAAAAGAATAATACTTCAAGATTGAGTAGGTTTTATCTCAGAATGCAAGGTTAATTTAACATCCAAAAATCAATGTAACTCACCATATTAACAGGATAAAGAAGAAAACCCATACAATCATTTTGATAGATGAAGAAAAAGCATGTGGCAAAATCCAATATCCACTCCTGATAAAATTAAAAAAAAATTAGAAATAACAAGAAACTTCCTCAACTGAATACATGGCATCTATAAAACACCTATAGCTAACATCATTATTAATGGTGAAAGATTTAATTGCTAAGATACTAACAAAGAAAGAATGTCACTGTCACCACTTCTATTTAACATGGTATTGCAGGTCTCAGCTATTTCAAAAGGAAAGAAAAAGAAATTCAAGGCATTAAGATAAAAAAAGAAGAGGTAAAATGATTCCATTTTTAATGATATAATTACTAATGTAGAAAAATCCCAGAGAATCCCAAATATTAGAGCCAATAAGTGAACTTAGCCAGGATACAGGGTTAGTGTACAAATTCAATTGTATCCTTCTATACTAACAGCAAACAACTGGAAAGTGAAACTCAAAATACAATTCTATTTACAGTAACACTAAAATATAAATATTTATGAAGAAAATAAATCTGTCTACATGAAAACTACAAAACAAAGCTGAGAGAAGTTAAAAAATACCAAAATATGGAAATATACTATGTTCATGACTCAATATTGTTTATGAGATAATTCTCCCCAAATGACCTACAGGTGTAATACAAACACAAGCAAAACTCCAGCATGATTTTTAATCTTTAAAATACACCATTGATAACATGAAAAGGCAAGCCAGATCCTGGGAGAAAATATTCACAGCACATGTAGCAAACTAAGGACTTATATCCAGAAAAAAATACACACACACACACACACACACACACACACGCACACTTCCTCAATAATAAGAAGACAAAACAGTAATGGGCACAAGATTTCAACATACACTTGATAAACGAAGATATACAAATGGTCAATGATGTCATGAAAAAATACTTAACATCATTAATCATCAGGGAAAAGCAAATTAAAAAGCACAATTAGATACCACCACATACACATTAGAATAGATAAAAGTTTAAAAACGGACCATACCAAGTGTTAGCAAGGATATAGAGCAACTAGAAATCTCATAATCTGCTGTTGGAAATGCACTACGGTACAATCACTTTGGAAAACTGTTCGACAGTTTTTGAAAATTTTAAACATAAACCTACCGTATGACCTGGCCATTCCATCTCTAGATATTCACCCACAAAAAGTGAAAATATATGTCCATATTAAAACTTGTACACAAATGTGCACAGCAGTGTTATTTGTAATAGTCAAAACTGGGAACAACCCAAATGTCTATCAACAGAAGAATGGATAAACAAATTGTGGTATACGAGGTATGATCAAAAACTATGGTGAATGCTGCTGCGAAGTGCCATCCAGGTGAAGTTAATTGTGTTTATTGACCTTGATGGAATTGTGTGAGCTTAGTTTGTACCTAGGAACACTATGGTGAACTCTGAATATTATAAGGGCTTATTAGAACATTTAAGAAATAGTGTGCCTAGAAAACAGCCTGAGAAATGGGCAAATGGTTTCATCTTCCATCATGACAATGCTCTGTGTCACACATCACTTCTGGTATGGATATTTCTGTCAGATAAAAACATTACAGTGTGTCCTCATCCACCTTATTCACCAGATCTGGCACTATGTGACTTCTGGCTCTTCTCCAAAGTCAAAATGACCATAAAAGGTAAACGTTTTGAATTGATTCAGGACATTGAGGCAGCCATGACAGTGCAACTAAAGACACTCTTGAAAGAGGTCTTCTAGAACTGCTTCAGAAAGTGGCAAGAACGATGGGATAAGCATGTTCGAAGTGAGGGGGAGTATTTTGAAGGGGATTAATGGCAACGAGTCTTTTACAGTAATATATTTTTTTAAATTTAAACATTCACCATAGTTTTTGATAATACCTTGTACAATGGAAATTGGAAGTATATCCATATGATGGAATATAGCAATAAAAAGGAACAAGTTATTAATACATGGAGCAATATAGAAACATCTTAAACTCACCATGCTGAGTGTAGTGAAGGAGGGTTGGTAACCGTAAATACTGTATCCCCTCACAATGCAGCTACAAACCATTTTGCTGAATCTGAAGATTCCTGACTATGAGCAGAGGAAGGTTAACAACTCTGGTGATATATAAACTTGGATCAGATACAGGTTCCATTCATGGCCTAGTCCATTCACCTGACAAGATATGTTGTTAAGCACATTGTACCACAAGTACTTTGTCCTACACTGTGTTTATCTTGTTGGAAACTGTAATTGTGTGAAACAATGACCTCAGTGAAAAATGTGATATGTTATGAGTTGTATAAGAGCAAAACAATTAACACTAATAATAGTGGTTGTTTGTGACTGACTAAAACATGAATTATACTGTAAAGCATTAATAACTCAGCATCGCTGTTAAGTTTTGTTTCTATTCTGGTCCCCCGGTGAGAGCCATGAATTTCAAGCCAAGCCTGTGGGAGAAACAAAGTTCACCCAACAGAATGTAAGCTCCATGAAGGCAGGGAACCCTGATTCATTCACCAGTGTGTCTAGCACATTGTTTTTGGAACAGAGTTTAATAATGTTGAATGAATAAATGCATCAATGGGAGTGTAGGAAAGAGGAACAAGTTTCAGGTTCAAGCCAAGTCATTCTCAGATTTCCTCCAGGATAAGACACAAAAAATTAGAGTGGAACCTATTATCAAGGGAATCATGACTGGTAGGGGGCAGAAAGGGGCTGAAAGTAGACCGTAGCCAAGTGGCTAAGGATACCACATGGCACCCCTACATCCCAGAGTGGGACATAGGATTGTTAGGTATAGAATCCTGGTAGGAAATGATAAAGCATGATCTTGGTCCCTGCCTCCTCACCCCCACTCCTGTCCTACCTCATAGGGTTTGAAAGTGTTCCTGAATCTTTAAATCTAGATTTCCCTGGGACAAAGAAAAGGGCTTCAGATCTCCTCTGATTCTCACTAAAGGAGTGCCAGGTTGAACAGCCAGCAGGTGTGGTTCAGGGATCACTGTGAGGGGCTAGGAGAAGAGCAAGGCCAAAGATTTTCCAAGTAGACAGATAGAGGACCAGGTCTTGAAATGGAGAGGGAATTACCTTTCCAACTGAAATAGTACAGAAGCAGGGTGAAGATAGAACAATTTAGAGGTGATAAAGAAGGGAAACATTTGGCAGTAGAAGGGAATATGTACAAACATTTTGAAGTGGAGGAGAGGGAAGGTGAAGGAACTTGTTGGAGCCTAAGCCACAGTCACCTTTCCTTATTTCTTTCTGGCAATATTTAATGTTGTTTGGAACCTACTCTGCCACATGATCTGAGAAGGCGATTTCCCTGTGAGGAATGAGGGCTGTATTATGATTTGTCTCATTCCCTTTACAAGGAATTAGTTTAGTATGGGTGTGTGACATAATTTTGGTCAATGGGACCCAAGGGAAATTCTGCTAGAGGCCTCCTCAGAGGTTTTTGGTTTTCCTTTGTTGAGAGAGAGAGAGAGAGACAGAGATTACAGGTATGGGAGGCAACATTTCTCTTCTTTGGTGGATGCCCCCATTTGCATCTGATGTCAAGAAATGCTGAAGGCATGGTATAGCCCTGACAGGTGATGACAGGAAATATACCATCATGCTGAGGATGGTAGAGCAGAAAGAAATCCACTTGGGTCTCTGATGACATACTTGAGCTACTCAATTAACCAACCTTGGAATCATCTTCCCCCAAACTTATTTTATGAGATAATAGATTTCTTATTTTTAAAAAGTCACCTCCAGTCAGGTATTCTGTTGCTTGCACTTGAGTTGATGGTTTGACCCATTCTAGTAAAGTAAGAAATGAGAGCATGTGTGATAAATATGAAGTGTAAGATTTGAAAAGTTTGAAACAGATATTTATACTTTGATCTATAGCCCCCCTTCCTTCTTCTTTCCCCTACTCCATCCCTACCCCACCTCCCACTACACTCAGCCAAGGGCCAGGAGACACAGTGCTGGACTCAGAGGATCTCTCCCTTCTGATGACCTAGCTCAAGCGTATTGTGTTTGGCTTCTTCTTCCTTAAGGACATGATCTCTCCCAGGAGGCTCCTCAGTTACTGGAATAACCAGACATATCTAAAACCCAAGCCACAGCTTAGGCTCAAGTGTGGGGGGGTGGGGAGCAACTTCGGCACCATTTTATTCCTGTATCTAGAATGCTTTGCTGCCTTTGAGCATGGATAGAGAGAAAATGAAAATGGCTCAGACTCAGGGTTGGGCACTAGCACAGACATGGGGGGGTCAGAGTACGTAGGAGTTAGTGGGGTTCCACTAGATTACAATGCCTGTGGAGGCCACAAAGTGCACAGCCACAAAGCGCTGCATATACACTTTGTGCTCAACAGTTGTGTACTGAACTTAATTGAAATATTTGGTTTCTAAACTGAAGGTCAAATGGCTTTCTTTTACTGAATTTTCCATTCAGAGAATGCCTTTCACCCACCACTCCCCTCCCCCCCAAAAAATCTTCAGTATTTTCACCTCAATTATCTAAGTTTATTTTTACGACATACCTGTGAGATAGGGATAGTAAGAATAGTTTAATTTCACTTATTAGGAAGATGCGAAGATACAGAGTTGATCTAACTTGGAAAGATACCAGAGGGTGTCTGTGGCAGAGCTGGGGTGGCCTATTAAGTCCTCAGGCTCTCAAGCCATTGCTCTGATGTCTCTGTACTTGTTTTGATAGCGCTTTCTTAGTTCTCTCTTACTAGCCTGCTAATTACCTATGCCAATCATATTCAGGAATACCAAGGGCCTACAGGTCAGCCACAGTCACAGGAGGATGTAATGCGAGTAAGAAAACAAGGCACAATATAGTGTTTTCCTTCTTAAAACGTGTACGATATCAATTATATCCTCATAAGTCTGAAATTGTGTGCAGGAAGGAGTGGTGCTGTTTTTCCTTTCTCCCAGATATGAAAAGATACATCAAGTGCTCTGAATTGATCACACCTGAAAACTAAGTCAGAATTTCACCAATTTAAAATCCTCTTAATAGAGAACGCTCAAGAACGTTGAAAGAGTTCTCCACCGAGTCTCTGAAGAAGCATGAGGAATGCAATTTTTCTTCTTCCTCACCGAGAGGGCTTCATGGCATCGATCTCTACATGTAGTCTGTTAAGAAAGCCTGGTGGTGGTGGAATATGTAGTCTAAACCTTGACAAAAATGCTAATTACTGTTCTAACAAACACTCAGACATTTTCCTCATTCACTTTCACTTTATAAAGAAATATCAGTGTGTTCAGCAGACAGGGTCCAGACTCGGAGAAGGTTCAAAAGAGAAATGCTGAGGAAGAAAGAAAGCTGGATGGAAAAGGGGTTGAGGCTGCTCCTGTGAGACGATTCTGGATTAGTCCTAGGCTAATCTCCTGCCACTCATCTCGGCGGACAAAGGCCCTGGGTCCCAGAGCCCCTGACCTCCCGCTGCTGGGGACCAAGCAGAAGGACAAATAATCCTTTTGGGCCTGATTCACCGGCTGGGGCAGAGGGAGGTGAGTGAGTTGGACCACAGCTCCTGTCCTGGAACACATGGCTGGATTGCACTTCACTTGGAAAACTATTCCATCCTCACCGTTAAGTATGATGCTCTATTGACTGTTAAGTATGTTAGCTGTAGGTTTCTGTAGATCTACTTTATCAAGTTGATCAAGTTCCCCTCTATTCCTAGTTCACTGAGAGCTTTTATAATGAATGGAGTTGGATTGTGTTAAATACTTTTCAGTGTAATAAATATAATCATAGGATTTTCTTCTTTAGCCTGTTGATGTGGTTGGTTATGTTGAATAATTTTTTTAAAATGTTAAACCAGCCTTTCATACATGGAATAAATTCCACATGGCTCATGGCTGTTGTGTATAATTCTTTGTATAAGTTGTTAGATGTGGTTTGCTGGTATTTTGCTGAGATTTCTTTTATGTCTGTCTCAGCTCAAGGGAGATATTGGTCTATAGTTCTTTTTTGGTACTGTCTTTCTCTGATTTTGGTATCAGGGCAATACTGGCCTCATAAATTAAGTTGGAAAGTGTTACCTCCTGTTCTACTTTAAAGTTGGGTAGGCTTGATGTTCTTTCCATGAAAATATTTGGTATAATTATTCAGTGAAATGGTCTGAACCTGGAGATTTCTTTTTGAGGTTTTGAATTATAAATTAACATTCTTTAATAGTTATAGGAGTTTTTGTAGTATCTATTTTGTATTTAGTGAGTTTTGTTAGTTTCTGATTTTTCGAGCAATTGGTCTACTTCATGTAAATTATAAAATGTATGTGTGTGGATTTTTTTGTAATAGTCCCTTTTTATCCTTTTAATATCTGCAGGATCTGTGTTGATATTCCTTGTTTCATTCTTCATATTGATAATTGTGTCTTTTTTTCTTTGTTAGACTTGCTGGAGATTTGTCAATTTTATTGAACTTTTCAACGAGCCAACTCTTTGTTTCATTGATTTTCTTTATTGCTTTTTTTATTGCTTTTCTGATTTCAATTTCATTGATTTATGCTCGTAGACACAGGCCTTTTGGGAACACACTATACAGCAGAAAAAACTTGTGTAACAAATGATTATGATTGTATGAACCTATTTATTTGAAATGGCCAGAGAAAGCATATCTATAGACACAGACAGTAAATTAGTGGTTGCATAGGTCTGAGGGTGGACATGGGGATTAACTAACTGTGAATGGGCCTGAGGGATCTTATTGGAGTGATGAAATGGCCTAAAACTGGATTATGGTGATGGTTGCACAACCAGTAAATTTATGAAAAGTCATTAAATTGTACACTTGAAATGGATGATTTTTTTTAATTTAATATATTTGCTTTATTTTTCATTTAGAATTGACATACAATATTATGTTAGTTTCAGGTGTACAACAGTGGTTAGACATTTACATAACTTATGAGGTAATGACCCCCCAAAATCTAGTACCCATGTGACACTATACATAGTTATTACTATATTATTATTTTTTTAAAAAACCTTTTATTTATTTTAAGTGTGTTTTTCCAGGACTCATCAGCTCCAAGTCAAGTAGTTCTTTCAATCTAGTTGTGGAGGGCGCAGCTCACACTGGCCCATGTAGGGATCGAACCAACAACCCTGGTGTTACGAGTATTGCGCGCTAACCAACTGAGCTAATTGGCCGCCCCCACAATATTCTTGATTATAATCCTTATGCTACAGTTTACATCCCCATGACTACTTTGTAACTACCAATTTGTACTTCCTAATCCCTTCCTCTTTTTCATCCATATCTCAACCGTCCTCTCAGCTGGCAACCATCAAAATATTCTCAGTATTTATGAGTCTGTTTCTGCTTTGCTCATTCATTTATTTTATTTTTTAGACTCCACATTTAAGTGAAATCATATGGCATTTGTCTTTCTCTGTCTGATATCCTCTACTCAGCACAATACTCTTTAGGTTCATCCATGTTGTTACAGATGGCAGGATTTCATTCTTTTTTATGGCTGAGTCATATTACATTGTATATATGTACCACATCTTCTGTATCCATTCATCCATTGAGGGGCACACAGGTTGCCTCCATATCTTGGCTTTTGTAAATAATGCTTCAATGAGCATATGGATTCACAGGTCCCTTCGAAGTAGTGTTTTGGGTTTCTTCGGATAAATAACCAAAAGTGGGATTACTAGGTCTTTCTTTGTCTCTTGTTATAGTCTTTGTTTTAAAGCCGAATTTTGTTTAGTATAAGTATTATTACCCCAGAGTTTTTTGTTTGTTTGTTTGTTTGTTTCTCTTTTCATGAACTATCTTTTCCCATCTCTTTACTTTCAGTCTACATGTGTCTTTGGATTTGAAGTGAGTCTCCTGTAGGCAGCATATGTAAGGGTCTTGTTTTCTTATCCATTCAGGCATCCTGTGTCTTTTGATTACAGCATTTAATCCACTTACATTTAAAGTTATTATTGATAGATACATAGTTATTGTCATTTTATTATTCATCTTTATGTTCTTTCCTCCCCTTCTTCTTCTTAAAGAAGTCCCTTTAGCATTTCTTGTAATACTGGTTTGGTGGTGATGAACTCCTTTAACTTTTTCTTGTCTGGGAAGCTCTTTACCTGTCCTTCGATTTTAAATGATGGTCTTGCTGGGTAGAGTAATCTCGGTTGTACATCCTTGCTTTTCATCACTTTGAATATTTCCTGCCAATCCCTCTGGCCTGCAAAGTTGCTGTTGAGAAATCAGCTGACAGTCTTATTCGAGCTCCCTTGTAGGTAACTAACTGCTTTTCTCTTGCTGTTTTTAAGGGTCTCTCTTTCCCTTTAAACTTTGGCATTTTAATTATGATGTATCTTGGTGTGGGCCTCTTTGGGTTCATTTTGTTTGGGACTCTGTGCCTTCTGGGCTTGTACGTCTATTTCTTTCACCAGGTTAGGGAAGTTTTCTGTCATTATTTCCTCAAATAGGTTTTCAATTCCTTGCTCTCTCTCCTCTCCTTCTGGTACTCTAATGATGTGAATGTTGGTACCACTTGATGTTGTCCCAGAGGCCCCTTAAACTAGTCTCATTATTTTTGGATTCTTTTTTTCTTTTTGCTGCTCAGATTGGGTGTTTTCTGCTACTCTATCTTCTAAATCACTGATTCAATCCTGTTTCATCTAATCTACTGTTGATTCCCTCTAATGAATTCTTTTTTTTTAATTTTATTGGGGAATTTTGGGGAACAGTGTGTTTCTCCAGGGCCCATCAGCTCCAAGTCATTGTCCTTCAATCTAGTTGCAGGGGGCGCAGCTCACCATCCGATGCATGAATTGAATGGGCACCTTGTTGTTGAGAGCTCTCACTCTAACCAACTGAGCCATTCGGCCGCCCCTCTGGCAGCTCAGCGGCAGCTCATTGTCTTCAATCTAGTTGTGGAGGACACAGCTCACTGGCCCATGTGGGAATTGAACCGGCAACCCTATTGTTCAGAGCTCGCACTCTAACCAACTGAGCCACCTGGCCACCCCTCTAACAAATTCTTTATTTCAGTTATTGTACTCTTTATTTTTGACTGATTCTTTTTTCATGTTTTCTATCTCCATTTTTTATGTGTCTTATCTCTTTGTTAAAGTTCTCACTGAGTTGATTTACTCTTTGCCTAAGTTAATTGAGCATCCTTATAACCAGTGTTTTGAACTCGGCATCTGGTAGCTTGCTTGTTTCCATTTTCTTTAGTTTTTTTTCTGGAGCTTTGTTCTGTTCTTTCATCTGGGACATGTTTGTTTGTCTCCTCATTTTGACTGCTTCCCTATGTTTGTTTCTATGTATTAGGTAAGGCTGCCATGACTCCCTGTCTTAGTAGCATGGCATTATATAGTAGGTGTCCAATGGGGTCCAGTGGCAGTTTCACTGGTCACCTGAGCCAGGTGCTCCAGTTGTGTCCCTTGTGTGGGTTGTATGTGCCCTCCTATTATAGTTGAGTCTTGGTTGCTGTTTGCATGTCAATGGGAGCGATTGACCCTCGGGCTGATTGGTTGTGAGGACTGGCCATGAGTACAATGGAGGAGCTGTATTGCAGGGGCTGACCCTATGGAGCAGGATTTGCTTTCGAAGGGCTCTGGTGCCTGCCCAGTCTGTGCTTTGGGTGTGTTATCTTTGTAGGTGGCTGGTGATGCTCCATCTTGGTCTGAAGCTGGCCACTGGGTGTGCCAGCCCCAGGGCCTCCTGGGAAGGGGCCCACCACAAGCCAAGTTCAGCCACAGCCTATGCTCTGCCTGGGGCCACCTGGCATGAGCCACAAAGCATCTACAGCTGGCTGTCACCTATGGTGGGCTTGGTGGTTCCTCAAGAGGCCAAGCCATCAACGGAGGCCAGATGCCACTGATGCTGGGCTTTGGGCTGCTCAGCAAGAAGTATGGGACATTCTGAAGCCAGATGCTGATTGTTTGGGTTTTGTGAACCTTTGAGAGATTTTAGAAAAGACCATAGCATGCACAAAGTCTGGCCGTTTGTATGGAAAAGCCACTGGAAGCAGCTTGAGTGGGCCCCCAAATTGGGGGGGATGGGGTCTCAGAGAATCACCAGGGTGGGACAGACAAATGGTGTTAGCTAGGCCAGACGGGGGAGGGATCAACAAAGAAACAATTGATTCTGCCAGCACTTTTGTCTGGGAGAAAGTAGCCCCTCCATCCCTCTTCTGGAAGCCAGACAACTCAGTTCCTCCACATATATCCCTGGCGCCTTTTGAACTGCTGCTCCAGGGATGGAGTTCAGAGTGAGCAAGTCTGTCAGTAAGTCCTTGTGTGGGCCCTTTTAGAGGAATGGTTGGGGCTCCGGGATGCCCTCCATCTCACCCAACCACAATCTCAACTGGTTTTCACAGCTAGAAGTTTTGGGGACTTCTCTTCCCAGCATTGGAATCCTGGGCTGGCAAGCCTGGTGTGGGGCTGGGACCCTTTGGTCTCCTAGGAGGGACCTCCACAGCCAAGATACAAGGTGTGATCACAAAATACGTGGAATGCTTAAATCAAAAAAAAAATCATTGCAGTAAAAGACACATTGCCATAAATCCCCCTCAAAATACTCCCCCTTGCTTTGAACACACTTATCCCATCATTCTTGCCACTTTCTGAAGCAGTTCTGGAAGTCCTCTTTCATGAGTATCTTTAATTGCACTGTCATGGCTGCCTCGATGTCCTGAATCGACTCAAAACATTTACGTTTCATGATCATTTCGACTTTGGGGAAGAGCCAGAAGTTGCATGGTGCCAGATCCAGTGAATAAGATGGATGAGGACACACCATAATGCTTTTATTTGATAAAAATTGCTGTATACCAGAAGTGATGTGTGACATAGAGGATTGTCATGATGGAGGATGACTTATAGCACACTTTCTCTCAACCATAGCTCACACCTGACTGACTGCACTGAACAAGTGGAAACTTCTCACTCTCTGTTACTAAGGTTCGATGTGCCACTTCCTGTATTGAAGATCCCTGCCTTTCCATTGGATGGCACTCAGCAGCATCAGTCACCATATTTCTTGATCACACCTTGTATCTCTTCCAATTGTTAACAGACACACACAGGTGTGGGACCAGCCCATTCCATGTCTCTGCCCTTCCTATGAGTCTCAAAGTGGCTTCTCCTGCATGTCCTTAGTTGTAGGACTTCCATTCAGCTAGATTTTAGGTAATTCTTGTGCTGTAGTTTAGTTGTAATTTTGATGTGGTCCTGACAGGAGGCAAGCATAGAGTTTACCTACTCCACCATCTTGACTGGAAATCCTATTTAATAAATTTTGACTAACAGCATCTTTATCCCGTATAAATTCCTTTGAAAATACAGATGATTCGAGTCTTAAAGTAAATAAAGAAGATATGTGGTATAAAAATAAAATGTAAAAATATGTGCTAACTTCTCTCTGGAGAATTCTTCATTTTCATCCTAAAGAAAGGAGTTGTTGCCTATGTCCAGGAATCTTAGAAAAAATAGCTTTCAAAACTATTCAAAAATAGATTTCTCTGTCTGACAAAAAGACGTATTGTATGATGTATCAGTTGGAATTAGAAGCCTCATGGTCAAAAATTAAAGAAACCGTCAGTATTCCAAAATATACTCCAATTCCCTTATACTAAGGGAATTGGTATATATGTTTGAATATATATACCAAATATATGTAAGATGGTTTAATTCACTCTAACATTTCAGCCAATACAAATATTGCCAGCCAACCAAATAGGGAATTTTCCATGGTTGGGAGAGAATGACTTTCAGTTTATAATTCTTAGGAGTAAGGGAGTAGTTTTTTTATATAATAGTAGTTTTTTAGATAACTTCTTGCATAGGTGAACAAGAAGTGAACCACCTCCAATGAAGCTTAATAACAAAAACCTTTCAGTTATCACATTCACACCAAGTTTTATCCTCTTGGCTGGTAATGAAATGTCAGGGACTCTCAGAAGGATTATAGTTCCAGGAAGCAGAATATCCTTAGGGGCTAATGAGTATTAGGGATTAAATATGTATACTTTTCTCAACAGAGGATTTATTTAATGTTTGCTGCCACCATCTATCTTTTAATTAATTTTTTTAAATTAAATTTATTGGGGTGACAATTGTTAGTAAAATTACATAGATTTCAGGTATGCAATTCTGTATCACATCATCTATAAATTACATTATGTGTTCACCATCCAGAGTCAGTTCTCCTTCAATCACCATATATTTGATCCCCCTTACCCTCATCTCCCACCCCCCAACCCCCTTACCCTCTGGTAACCACAAAATTACGTTCCCCAGATTAATTTTCAAAACCCCATGGGCATCTTGTGGTTACTGATTGTTTTCTAGTCCCCTCACCTTCCCCCTTACCCCCACCACCCCCGCCCATCTAGCAACCCTCAGTTTTTCCTCTTTGTCTCCAAAACTGTTTCTGATTAGTTCATTCACTTATTCTTTTCTTTAGATTCCCCATATAAGTGAGATCATATGGTACTTATCTTTCTCTGTCTGACTTATTTCACTTAACATAATGTTCTCTAGGTCCATCCATGTTGTTGCAAATGGTAAGATTTCTTTCTTCTTTATGGCTGCGTAATACTCCATTGTATAAATGTACCACAGTTTCTTAATCCAGTCATCTACCGATGGGCATTTTGGTTGTTTCCATGTCTTAGCTATTGTGTGTAGTGCTGCAATAAACATAGGAGTGCATAAAGACTTTTGAATTGGAGTTTTGGATTTCTCCGGATAGATACCTAGGAGTGGAATTACTGGATCATAGGGTAGTTCCATTTTCAGATTTTTGAGATACCTCCATACTGTTTTCCATAGTGGCTGCACCAATCTGCAATCCCACCAACAGTGCACAAGCGTTCCCTTTCTCCACATCCGCGCCAGCACTTGTTGTTTGTTGATTTATTGATGATAGCCATTTTGACTGGGGTGAGGTGGTATCTCATTGTGGTTTTTATTTGCATTTCTCTGATGGTTAGTGAGGTTGAGCATTTCTTCATATGTCTGTTTGCCATCTGTATGTCCTTTTTAGAAAAATGTCTCTTCAAGTCCTCTGCCCATTTTTTAATTGGGTCGTTTGTTTTTTTGGAGTTGAGTGAGTTTTTTTAATAGATTTGTGATGTTAATTTCTTATCAGATATATCATTGGAAAATATCTTTTCCCATTCAGTAGGATCCGTTTTTGTTTTATTGATGGTTTCCTTTGCTGTGAAAAAACTTTTTAGTTTGATATAATCCCACATGTTTATTTTTTCTCTTACTTCCCTCGCGCGAGGGGATATATCAGTAAAAATCTTACTCCGGGTAATGTCTGTGAAGTTTCTTCCTATGCTTTCTTCTAGGTATTTTATGGTTTCAGATCTTACATTTAAGTCTTTAAGCCATTTTGAATTTATTTTTGTATATCGTGTAAGGAGGTGGTCCAGCTTCATTTTTTTGCATGTGTCTGTCCAGGTTTCCCAGCACCATTTACTGAATAGACTGTCTTTACCCCATCGTACATTCTTGCTTCCATTGTCATAGATTAAATGGCCATATAGGCATGGATTTATTTCTGGACTCTCTATTCTGTTCCATTGATCTATGTGTCTGTTTTTATGCCAGTACCATGCTGTTTTGATTACTGTAGCCTTGTAGTATAATTTGAAGTCAGGTATTGTTATACCTCCCACTTTGTTCTTATTTCTCAAGATTGCCTTTGCTATTCGGGGTCTTTTATGGTCCCATATAAATTTTAGGATTATATGTTCTATTTCTGTGAAAAACGTCGTTGGTAGTTTGATAGGAATTGCGTTGAATATGTATAGTGCCTTAGGCAGTATGGACATTTTAACTATATTAATTCTTCCTATCCATGAACATGATATGTGTTTCTATCTATTTATATCTTCTTTCATTCCTTTCTTCAGTGTCTTATAATTTTCTGAGTACAGATCTTTTACTTCTTTGGTTAAATTTATTCCCAGGTATTTTATGGTCTTTGGAGCAATTGTAAATGGGATTGTTTTTTTCATTTCTCCTTCTGATGTTTTATTATTGGTATATACAAATGCAACTGATTTCTGAATATTAATTTTGTACCCTGCTACTTTACTAAATTCATCTATCAGCTCTAATAGCTTCTTGGTGGAGTCTTTAGGGTTCTTTATATATAGTATCATATCATCTGCATATAATGATAATTTTACTTCCTCCTTACCAATTTGGATGCCTTTTATTTCTTTTTCTTGTCTGATTGCTGTGGCTAGAACTTCCAGCACTATATTGAACAGAAGCAGAGATAGTGGGCAACCTTGCCTTGTTCCTGATCTTAGGGGGAATGGTTTTAGCTTTTCCCCATTGAGTATGATGTTAGCTGTGGGTTTGTCATATATGGCCTTTATTATGTTGAGATATGATTCCTCTATTCCCACTTTCTTAAGGGTTTTTATCATAAATGGCTGTTGGATTTTATCAAATGCTTTTTCTGCATCTATTGATATGATCATGTGATTTTTATTTTTCATTTTGTTAATGTGGTATATCATATTAATTGATTTGCGGATGTTGAAACACCCTTGCATACCAGGGATGAATCCCACTTGATCATGGTGTATGATCTTTTTAATGTATTGCTGAATTCTGTTCGCTAATATTTTGTTGAGGATTTTTGCATCTATGTTCATTAGAGATATCGGCCTGTAGTTTTCTTTTTTGGTGGAGTCTTTGTCTGATTTTGGGATCAGGGTGATAGTGGCTTCGTAAAAAGTGTTTGGGAGTCTTCCCTCCTTCTGGACTTTTTTGAAGAGTTAGAAGAGAATAGGTGATAATTCTTTTTTGAATGTTTTTTTAATATTTACCGATAAAGCCATCTGCTCCACAGCTTTTGTTTGTTGGGAACTTGTTGATTACTGATTCAATTTCCCTGGTGGTAATCAGTCTATTCAGGTTTTCTGTTTCTTCTTGAGTTAGCCTTGGAAGGTTGTACGCCTCTAGAAAATTGTCCAATTGTTCCAGATTGTCAAATTTGTTGGCATGTAGTTGCTCATAGTAACTTCTTAAAACTTTTTGTATTTCTGCGGTATCCGTTGTCACTTCTCTTTCATTTCTGATTTTATTAATTTGGGTCCTCTCTCTCTTTTTTTTAATGAGTCTGGCTAAAGGTTTGTCAATTTTCTTTATCTTCTCTAAGAACCAACTCTTGAATTCATTGATCTTTTGTATTGTTTTTCTGGTTTCTATTTCATTTATTTCTGCTCTGATCTTTATTATCTCTTTCCTTGTGCTCCCTTTGGGCTTATTTTGCTTTTCTTTTTCCAGATCCCATAAGTGTGAAGATAAACTGTTGATTAGTGATGTTTCTTGTTTCTTTAGGTAGGCCTGCAAAGCTATGAATTTCCCTCTTAAGACTGCTTTCGTGGCATCCCATAGATTTTGGGTCATCGTGTTTTCATTTTCATTTGTCTCGAGATGTCTTTTGATTTCTTCCTTGATCTCCTGCTTGACCCATTCATTATTTAGTAATAAGTTATTCAGCCTCCATGAATTGGTGTGTCTTCCAGTTTTTTTCCTGTAGTTCATTTCTAATTTCATAGCATTGTGATCAGAGAAGACAATTGGTATGATTTCAATTTTCTTAAATTTATCAAGACTTGTTTTGTGGCCTAACATATGGTCTATCTTGGAAAATGTTCCATGTGCGCTTGAGAAAAACGTGTATTTTGCAGCATTGGGGTGAAATGTTCTGAAAATATCGATTAAATCCAAGTGGTCCAATGTATCATTTAAGGCTGTTGTTTCCATATTGATTTTCTGTCTGGAAGACCTGTCCCTTGTTGTCAGAGGTGTGTTGAAGTCCCCTACTATGATAGTGTTACTGTTGATCTCTGTCTTTATGTCAGTCAGTACCTGTTTTATATATTTAGGTGCTCCTATGTTGGGTGCATAGATATTTACTAGGGTTATGTCCTCTTGTCGGATCGATCCCTTTATTATTATTATTATTATTATTATTATTATTATTATAATTATTATTATATAATTATTATTATTATTATTATATAGTGCCCATCTTTATCTTTTAATATGTTCTTCATTTTAAAGTCTATTTTGTCAGATATAAGGATTGCAACTCCAGCTTTTTTCTCATTTCCATTTGCCTGAAGTATCTTACTCCAACCCTTCACTTTCAGCCTGTGTGTGTCTTTTGTTCTGAGGTGAGTCTCTTGTATACAGCATATACAAGGGTCTTGCTTTCTTATCCAGTCAGCCACCCTATGTCTCTTGATTGGAGCATTTAATCCATTTACATTTAAAGTGATTATTGATAGATACATAGTTATTGCCATTTTTAAATTTGTAGTTAGGTTGTTTTGATCTTTCTTCTATTTACAGAAGTCCTTTTAGTATTTCTTGCAATGCTGGCTTGGTGGTAATAAATTCCTTTAGCTTATTTTCTTCTGGAAAGCTCTTTATCTCTCCATCAACTTTAAATGATAGCCTTGCTGGATAAAGCAATCTAGGTTGTAGGCCTTTGTTTTCCATCACTTTGAGTATCTCCTGCCACTCCCTCCTGGCCTTCAATGTTTCTGTAGAAAAATCATTTGATAGTCTTATGGGAGTTCCCTTGTATGTAACCATCTGTCTTTCTCCTGCTGCTTTTAGGATTCTCTCTTTGTCTTTAAGCTTTGCCATTTTAACTATAATGTGTCTTGGTGTGGACCTGTTTGGGTTAATCCTGGTTGGAACTCTCTGCACTTCCTGGACTTGTATGTTGGTTTCCTTCATCAGGCTGGGGAAGTTTTCAGACATTATTACTTCAAATATGTTCTCAATCCCTTGCTTCCTCTCTTCACCTTTTGGTATTCCTATGATGCACATGTAGTTGCACTTGATGTTATCCCAGAGGTCTCTTAAGCCATCCTCATTGTTTTTTATTCTTTTTTCATTCTGTTTTTCCGTTTGGGTGATCTCTGCTACCTTGTCTTCTAAGTTGCTGATTCGATCCTCTGCTTCATCTAACCTGCTGGTAATTCCTTCAAGTGAGTTCTTAATTTCAGTAATTGTGTTCTTTAGTTCTAACTGGTTGTTCGTTATGATTTCTACGTCCTTCTTTATGTCTTCTCTAAGCTCCTTAAACATTCTTATCACCAGTGTTCTGAACTCTGTCTCTGAAAGGTTGGTTACGTCTGCTTCATTTGGTTCCAGTTGTGGAGGTTTCTTCTGTTCTTTTATTTGGGACGTGTATCTTTGTTTCCCCATTCTGGCTGACTCTCTGTGTTTGCTTTGATGTATTAGGTAGATCCCCTAGAGTTCTTAGTTCTTGCTAGGTTATCTTATGTAGTATGTGTCCTTTATATTTGACTTGCACTACGTCTTTCTTCTCCTCTGCGTGTGCTCCAAAGGTGACTCTTGTGTTGTGTATATTGTCCTGTTCAAGAAGATCTTTAATTGCTTTTTGCTTGTGAGTAGGTGGGGTTAACTCCTAGGCTGACTCGTTGTGAGACTTGGCTCTGCCCACCGTAGGGCGTTCTGCTACGTGAGCGTTGACCACTTAAATGTGGTTTCGCCTCTATGGGCTCTAGTGCCTGCAGAGAATTCCTTCTGGATGTGTGACTTGTAGGTCACACCCAGTAGTACTCTGGTTTGGTCTGGAGTTGGCCTCTGGATATGTTGAATCTTGTGCCTCTTAAGCTGGGCCGTGGTAGGGCAGTTTCAGAACAAAGCAAATCAAGCACTACAACAATAACAAAGAAAAAAATGAAATACATTCACATGTAAAAACACCCGATAACCCTCACTCGACACAGGCAAAGATATCAAAGATATAAAGACAAAGCAAAACAAAGCAAAACAAAAAGCAGCGCCAGTCTTGGTTTAAGCCCACCAAGTAATGTCCAGGTTGTCCTCTGCTATACCAAAGAGCCCCCTACTTATTGCGCAGGCAGAGCCGGTCACCTGGTGCCCAGAGTGACTTTGGGACTGTAGATTTAAATGCGTGGGCCTGAGGGGTCTGGATGATAGTTTTTACAAAGTCAGTGCAGTTTCTGCCCTTGCCTGCACATATGCACACTGAGAGTAGCACCACCAGCCCCGTGTCCAGTACTCCTGAGTCTTAGGGCACTTCTTCAGTGTGTGTGTGTATGGGGGTGGTGCGGGCAGGAGATTTGTGAGCTGCTGAAAGCCCAGAGCTGCGTCTGCCACTTACTGCTGATCCCTGCAAGTGTCTCCGCAGTTGCACTTGCCCCACCCTAGGCAGGCCAGAAAGAGTGGGGGCTGGGGATGGAGGGGTCTTCTCTCTCCCAGCCCAGCCGCGCGTCACCCTCTTCCCGCAGGCCAGAAAAGGTGGTGGCTGGGGGTGGAGGAGTCTCTACTCTCCTAGCCCAGCCAAAATCACACTCTTCCCAGCCTCTTCCCTGGGTCAGGGCTGCCTGTCAGTCTTCCCAGAGCCTGAGCACTACTATGACTCCTCTGTAATCTGACACTACTCCTCAGTTCAGGGGCCAGTTTAAGTCTCTGGAAGGGTGGGGGTAGGATTGGAAGAGCGGGGGAGGGCCCCAGGTATGGAGTCTGTGTTCTTTG
This sequence comes from Rhinolophus ferrumequinum, assembly GCF_004115265.2. NCBI lineage: Eukaryota > Metazoa > Chordata > Mammalia > Chiroptera > Rhinolophidae > Rhinolophus > Rhinolophus ferrumequinum. The sequence goes on along the minus strand of NC_046284.1, from coordinate 25,728,130 downwards.
TCCGCCCTAGGGCCCACTAGCCGCCCTCCCGGCGGGAGATATCAGCCGTGGGACGCAGGGAAAGAGCCCACCTCCTGGTCTCTGTGCTCTCCGTTCCGCCCTGGGATCTCGTGCGTGCCCAGAACTGCGGGTGTCACTGCGGTTTTCGCTGCCGCCGCTGCCGCTGCTGCCTCCCGCCAGGACCCCGCCACGGGCCCGCGCGTTTTCACTCTGCTCCTTTCCTTCCTTCCCCTGCTCGTCCAATTAGCGCACCTTCAAGTAATCCTTCCACGAGTCTCTTAGCTGTTTTGTGTGATGAGCAAAGAGTTCTTTGATGGGTTATAGGTCCCGTTTGTAATAAGATCCGGAGGAGAACTCAGAAAGTGCGCCCCGCTGCCGCCATTCCTATCAGACGTCATCCCCCTCTGATAATACCTTTTAATTGGATTGTTTATCTTTTTGTTTTTTGAATTGTGAGAATTCTTTATATATTCTAGATACTAAACTATTATCAGATATATGGTTTGTAAATATTTTCTCCCATTCTGTGGGTTGTTTTTTCAATTTCTTGGTAGTATAATTTAAGGCACAAAAATTTTAAATCTTGAAGTCTAATATATCTAAATTTTCTCTGTTGTTGTTGTTCATTACATTCCCTTATTATCGTTTTGCTGTCTGGATGATCTGTATTGATATCCCCTCTCCCATTTCCATATTGGTAATTTGTGTCCACTCTCCCTTGTTTATCTGATTAGTCTGGATACAGGTTGTCATGCAGGGTGTCAGGCTGGGTCTCAGCTCCTGCTCCCTACATAAGAACGCAGGATATGTTGAGGCCAAAAAGGAACATCCACGGAGCCATAGTTTGGGGAGTCACGCCACTACAGTCTCGCTGGCGGCTGGGCTGGAGACACAGGAAGCAGGAGCCACACTATCTGCAACCTGCCGTCCACTTCTCTGACAACCAACCTCACTTGCTAGCTGCGATCCGCCGTACCAACTGCAATCCACTCTTACTAGCTCAACCACCATCTTCTTGCTAGGCCCCATTTTTCTGCTAGCGTAGCTACTGCAGTTATATTAGTGGCCAATGGCTCACTGTTACAGCTGACAGCCAACTAGCCACAGCTGATGGCCATCCAATCACAGTTGATGGCCATTTACTACCTGAGCCAGCACCTTTCCACGTGAGGCCGAGAGCCTGGAAACTGCACTCCTGGCTCTGTCCCCACACAAGTTTATAAATTTTATTGATATTCACAAAGAACCAGCTTTTGGTTTCATTGATTTTCTCTATTTTTTCCTGTTTTCTTTCCTGATTTCTTCCTTTACCTTTATTATTTCCTTTCTTCTGTTTACTTTCGGATTAATTTGTTCTTATTTTTCTAGTTCCCTAAGAACAAAGCTGGGGTCATTGATTTGAGGCCTTTGTTTTCTTATGTAGGGATTTAGTGCTATAAATTCCCTTCTAAGTACTTTTTGAGCTATATCCCACAGCTTTTATTATGTTGTACTTTCATTTATTTCAAAATGCTTTCTAATTTCTCTTTAGAGGTCTTGTAGCTGTGAGCTCCAGGGACACATGTGGAACATCTATGCCCAGTAAGTCCTGTTTTGAGTCTCAGGGTCAGAGGCACAGATAGCAGGGTTGGTCACATATGCACATCTTATTAACAACTGGCCATGAGGAGGAAACTAGGACCCCAACAATGTTATTGTCCCCAGTGATGAAACCACATCACCAATTTTGATGTTTGTGCAAAGCAACCCTCACAAGATGGTAAGGCATAGCCTATTCCTCCAGGTGTACACAACAAAATCATCAATCCATCAGTGATACAGAAAACACTCTGACATGTACATCCTCATGGGTTAGCTAAGGGTCAATCATGGTTCTCTTGCAGACATGCAAAGAGTAAGCCACCAAACCTGCAATGCTCACTGTTTCCTTGTAACACCCAAACATGAGATATCCCTGTTGCTAACCGCTGTCAATTTGAGGTACAGGTTTTAGTGATGGGGGGAGTGATGTTTAAGGATTAGGTATATTTGGTCTATAATCATATATAACCAGGAATCATTTGTTTTAATAGAAATTACTCTCTTTTCTTTTTCATTTTTAAACTCTGAAGAACAGATACCTCTGCTTTCTGTAGGCTTGATTTCTCCCGATTATGTCAACCTTCCCAGACTCTTGGAATAAAATCCAAAGACTTTACCATGATATACACAGCCCTACCTGGTTTCCCTCGACCCATGACCTCTCTGACCTCATCTCGTATAGCTCTCCCTTCATCCCTCTGCTCCAGCCACCCCAAGTGACCTTGATTTGCCTCAAACACACCAGGGTTACTCCTGCTTTGGGGTCTTTGCTGTTGCTGTTCTCTTTTTCTGGAATGTTCTCAAAATCCTCAGTAACTCACTCCTTTACTTCGTTTATCCCTCTAATCAAATTTCACCTCATTAGAGAGGACTTCCTGATCATTTTATCTAAAACTGCAGTGCTTGCCATTCTTTGTGTGCTTTCCCTGCTTCCTTTTTCTTCACACCTGACTATATGTCATTAACATGAACATTTACTTCCTTTTTGCCTGCCCCTCTTCCAACTAGACTGTCTGTTCCATGGAGGCAGTGACTGTTTCCATTTCATTGCTAGAACCTATGCCTACTACAATGCCTGGCGCACAATAGGTGCTCAGTAGGTACTTGTCCAGTGAATGAATGAATGAATGAATCAGATATAGACATAGCCACTGAGTGGAGGGGGACAATGAAGGTATTTGTAAAACAATAAGATTTCTTAGTCTTAGTTCCAGGCTGTAGAGGAAATGCTCAACTAAACTCTTAACTTTTCTCTCAGGACTTGAGCATACAAATATTTTCATATGTAAATTTTCTTTTATAAAGATGATTTCAGCTCCCCTTAGGGGCTACCCTTGTCTAAAGGTTTTTTCCTATCTGTTTTTTTCTGATTAGAAATGATACTTTTGGGAAAGAAAATGTAAACAATGGAGAAAGGGCTAAAGTAGAAAGTGAAGGTCCTCTGGACTGGAGGTTAGGGAGAGAAGGAGGGTGGGAATGGAGGAGCATGCTCAGTGTGGCATGGATAGCTGAAACACAGGAGCTGCATCAGAGTAGTGGCTTCAGTTGGCTCATTAAAATGTCCCCAAAAGCAACAAATGAACAAGACAAACAAACACACAAACACTCATAGACACAGACAACAGTTTAGCAGTTACCAGAGGGTAAGGGGGAAAGGGTGGTAGAGGGGGGTCCAGGGGGTCAAATATATGGTGATGGAAAGAGAACTGACTCCGGGTGGTGAACGAACACACAATGCAATATATAGATGATGTTTATAATATATAGAATTGTACACTTGAAACCTATATAATTTTACTAACCAATATCACCCCAATAAAGTTAATAAAAATGTTCCCAGAGATAAATTGGCCACATCGGACTGTCTTGCCTTGCTGTTTATACCTTTTGCCTATTTTTCTAGGAAAATATCTTTAAGTGTTTGCATTTTTTAAATTTGTAAAGCTTGTATATTAAAGAGCTTTATGTCTGTTAAAATAGTTACATTTTCTACCCAAATTATTGCTTGTCTTCTAACTTTTTGGTGTTTTCTGAAATTCAGAAATGTTTTTTGTTGTTTGGTCAGTTCTAAAAATCCTTTGCTTTTATTGTCTCTGCCTTTGGTAGCATGTTTAGAAGGCTTTCCCCACCCCAGGATTATGTGTTCACCTGCATTTTCTTCTAGTACTGTCACAGTTTGATTTTACTATTCATTTTTTTTTAAATTTATTTTTAATTTATTGGGGTGACAATTGTTAGTAGAATTACATAGATTTCAGTTGTGCAATTCTGTATCACATCATCCATAAATCACACTGTGTGTTCACCACCCAGAGTCAGCTCCCATTCCATCACCATACATTTGATCCCCCTCACCCTCATCCCCCACCCCCCAACCCCCTTACGCTCTGGTAACCACCAAATTACGTTCCCCAGATTAATTTTCAAACCCCGTGGCCATCCTGTGGTCCCCGACTGCCCTCCAATCTCCTCACCCTCCCCCCCACCCCCCACCCCTCCCGCCCATCTAGCAACCCTCAGTTTTTCCTCATTGTCTCCCAAACTGTTTCTGATTAGTTCATTCACTTATTCTTTTCTTTAGAATCCGCAAATAAGTGAGATCATATGGTACTTATCTTTCTCTGTCTGACTTATTTCACTTAACATAATGTTCTCTAGATCCATCCATGTTGTTGCAAATGGTAAGATTTCTTTCTTCTTTATGGCTGCGTAATACTCCATTGTATAAATGTACCACAGTTTCTTAATCCAGTCATCTACCGATGGGCATTTTGGTTGTTTCCATGTCTTAGCTATTGTGTATAGTGCTGCAATAAACATAGGAGTGCATAAAGATTTTTGAATTGAAGTTCTGGATTTCTCCGGATAGATACCTAGGAGTGGAATTACTGGATCATAAGGTAGTTCCATTTTCAGAATTTTGAGATACCTCCATACTGTTTTCCATAGCGGCTGCACCAGTCTGCAATCCCACCAACAGTGCACAAGCGTTCCCTTTTCTCCACATCCGCGCCAGCACTTGTTGTTTGTTGATTTATTGATGATAGCCATTTTGACTGGGGTGAGGTGGTATCTCATTGTGGTTTTTATTTGCATTTCTCTGATGGTTAGTGAGGTTGAGCATTTCTTCATATGTCTGTTTGCCATCTGTATGTCCTTTTCAGAAAAATGTCTCTTCAAGTCCTCTGCCCATTTTTTAATTGGATCGTTTGTTTTTTTGGAGTTGGGTTGAGTAAGTTTTCCATAGATTTGTGATATTAATCCCTTATCAGATATATCATTGGCAAATATCTTTTCCCATTCAGTAGGATCCCTTCTTGTTTTATTGATGGTTTCCTTTGCTGTGAAAAAACTTTTTAGTTTGATATAATCCCACATGTTTATTTTTTCTCTTAGTTCCCTCGAGCGAGGGTGTATATCAGTAAAAATCTTACTCCGGGTAATGTCTGAGAAGTTTCTTCCTATATTTTCTTCTAGGTATTTTATGGTTTCAGACCTTACATTTAAGTCTTTAAACCATTTTGAATTTATTTTTGTATATGGTGTAAGGAGGTGGTCCAACTTCATTTTTTTGCATGTGTCTGTCCAGGTTTCCCAGCACCATTTATTGAATAGACTGTCATTACTCCATCGTACATTCTTGCTTCCATTGTCGTAGATTAAATGGCCATATAGGCGTGGATTTATTTCTGGACTCTCTATTCTGTTCCATTGATCTATGTGTCTGTTTTTATGCCAGTACCATGCTGTTTTGATTACTGTAGCCTTGTAGTATAATTTGAAGTCAGGTATTGTTATACCTCCCACTTTGTTCTTATTTCTCAAGATTGCCTTTGCTATTCGGGGTCTTTTATGGTCCCATATAAATTTTAGGATTATATGTTCTATTTCTGTGAAAAACGACGTTGGCAGTTTGATAGGAATTGCATTGAATACGTATATTGCCTTAGGCAGTATGGACATTTTAACTATATTAATTCTTCCTATCCATGAACATGATATGTGTTTCCATCTATTTATATCTTCCTTCATTCCTTTCATCAGTGTCTTATAATTTTCTGAGTATAGATCTTTTACTTCTTTGGTTAAATTTATTCCCAGGTATTTTATAGTCTTTGGAGCGATTGTAAATGGGATTGTTTTTTTAATTTCTCCTTCTGATGTTTTATTATTGGTATATACAAATGCAACTGATTTCTGAATATTAATTTTGTATCCTGCCACTTTACTAAATTCATCTATCAGCTCTAATAGCTTCTTGGTGGAGTCTTTAGGGTTCTCTATATATAGTATCATATCATCTGCATACAATGATAACTTTACTTCCTCCTTACCAATCTGGATGCCTTTTATTTCTTTTTCTTGTCTGATTGCTGTGGCAAGAACTTCCAGAACTATGTTGAATAGAAGCGGAGATAGTGGGCATCCTTGCCTTGTTCCTGATCTTAGGGGGAATGGTTTTAGCTTTTCCCCATTGAGTATGATGTTAGCTGTGGGTTTGTCATATATGGCCTTTATTATGTTGAAATAAGATCCCTCTATTCCCACTTTCTTAAGCGTTTTTATCATAAATGGCTGTTGGATTTTATCAAATGCTTTTTCTGCATCTATTGATATGATCATGTGATTTTTATTTTTCATTTTGTTAATGTGGTGTATCACATTAATAGATTTGCGGATGTTGAACCACCCCTGCATACCAGGGATGAATCCCACTTGATCGTGGTAAATGATCTTTTTAATGTATTGCTGAATTCTGTTCGCTAATATTTTGTTGAGGATTTTTGCATCTATGTTCATTAAAGATATCGGCCTGTAGTTTTCTTTTTTTGTGGTGTCTTTGTCTGATTTTGGGATCAGGGTGATAGTGGCTTCGTAAAAAGTGTTTGGGAGTCTTCCCTCCTTCTGGATTTTTTGGAAGAGCTTGAGGAGAATTGGTGATAATTCTTTTTTGAACGCTTTGTAAAATTCACCTGTAAAGCCATCTGGTCCAGGGCTTTTGTTTGTTGGGAGACTGTTGATTACTGATTCAATTTCCGTGGTGGTAATCAGTCTATTCAGGTTTTCTGTTTCTTCTTGAGTTAGCCTTGGAAGGTTGTACGCCTCTAGAAAATTGTCCATTTCTTCCAAATTGTCAAATTTGTTGGCATATAGTTGCTCATAGTAACATCTTAAAACTCTTTGTATTTCTGCAGTGTCCGTTGTCACTTCTCCTCTTTCGTTTCTGATTTTATTAATTTGGGTCCTCTCTCTCTTTTTTTTAATGAGTCTGGCTAAAGGTTTGTCGATTTTGTTTATCTTCTCTAAGAACCAACTCTTGGATTCATTGATCTTTTGTATTGTTTTTCTGGTTTCTATTTCATTTATTTCTGCTCTGATCTTTATTATCTCCTTCCTTGTGTTCCCTTGGTGCTTATTTTGCTGTTCTTTTTCCAAATCCCTTAAATGTGAAGATAAACTGTTGATTAGTGATGTTTCTTGTTTCTTTAGGTAGGCCTGCAAAGCTATGAATTTCCCTCTTAGGACTGCTTTCGCGGCATCCCATAGATTTTGGGTCGTCGTGTTTTCATTTTCATTTATCTCGAGATATCTTTTGATTTCTTCCTTGATCTCCTGCTTGACCCATTCATTATTTAGTAATAAGTTATTCAGCCTCCATGAATTGGTGTGTCTTCCAGTTTTTTTCCTGTAGTTCATTTCTAATTTCATAGCATTGTGATCAGAGAAGACAATTGGTATGATTTCAATTTTCTTAAATTTATCAAGACTTGTTTTGTGGCCTAACATATGATCTATCTTGGAAAATGTTCCATGTGCGCTTGAGAAGAAGGTGTATTTTGCAGCATTGGGGTGAAATGTTCTGAAAATATCGATTAAATCCAAGTGGTCCAATGTATCATTTAAGGCTGTTGTTTCCATATTGATTTTCTGTCTGGAAGACCTGTCCCTTGTGGTCAGAGGTGTGTTGAAGTCCCCGACTATAATAGTGTTACTGTTGATCTCTGCCTTTATGTCAGTCAGTACCTGTTTTATATATTTAGGTGCTCCTATGTTGGGTGCATAGATGTTTACTAGGGTTATGTCCTCTTGTCGGATCGATCCTTTTATTATTATATAGTGCCCATCTTTATCTTTTAGTATGTTCTTCATTTTAAAGTCTATTTTGTCAGAAATAAGTATGGCAACTCCAGCTTTTTTCTCGTTTCCATTTGCATGAAATATCTTACTCCAACCCTTCACTTTCAGCCTGTGTGTGTCTTTTGTTCTGAGGTGAGTCTCTTGTATACAGCATATACAAGGGTCTTGCTGTCTTATCCAGTCAGCCACCCTATGTCTTTTGATTGGAGCATTTAATCCATTTACATTTAAAGTGATTATTGATAGGTACATAGATATTGCCATTTTTAAATTTGTAGTTAGGTTGTTTTGATCTTTCTTCTATTTACAGAAGTCCTTTTAGTATTTCTTGCAATGCTGGCTTGGTGGTAATAAATTCCTTTAGCTTATTTTTTTCTGGAAAGCTCTTTATCTCTCCATCAACTTTAAATGATAGCCTTGCTGGATAAAGCAATCTAGGTTGTAGGCCTTTGTTTTCCATCACTTTAAGTATCTCCTGCCACTCCCTCCTGGCCTTCAATGTTTCTGTAGAAAAATCATTTGATAGTCTTATGGGAGTTCCCTTGTATGTAACCCTCCGTCTTTCTCTTGCTGCTTTTAGGATTCTCTCTTTGTCTTTAAGCTTTGCCATTTTAACTATAATGTGTCTTGGTGTGGACCTGTTTGGATTAATCCTGGTTGGAACTCTCTGCACTTCCTGGACTTGTATGTTGGTTTCCTTCATCAGGTTGGAGAAGTTTTCAGACATTATTACTTCAAATATGTTCTCAATCCCTTGCTTGCTCTCTTCACCTTCTGGTATTCCTATGATGCGCATGTTGTTGTTGCGCTTGATGTTATCCCAGAGGTCTCTTAGGCCATCTTCATTGTTTTTTATTCTTTTTTCTTTTTGTTGTTCCGTTTGGGTGATCTCTGCTACCTTGTCTTCTAAGTCGCTGATTCGATCCTCTGCTTCATCTAGCCTGCTGGTAATTCCTTCAAGTGAGTTCTTAATTTCGGTAATTGTGTTCTTTAGTTCCAACTGGTTTTTCGTTATGATTTCTACATCCTTCTTTATGTTTTCTGTAAGCTCGTTTGTTATGATTTCTACATCCTTCTTTATGTCTTCTCTAAGCTCCTTAAACAATCTTATCACCAGTGTTCTGAACTCTGTCTCTGAGAGGTTGGTTACGTCTGCTTCATTTGGTTCCAGTTGTGGAAGCTTCTTCTGTTCTTTTATTTGGGACGTGTATCTTTGTTTCCCCATTCTGGCTGACTGTGTTTATTTTGATATATTAGGTAGATCCCCTAGAGTTCTTAGTTCTTGCTAGGTTATCTTATGTAGTATGTGTCCTTTATATTTGACTCGCACCACGTCGTCCTTCTCTGCGTGTGCTCCAAAGGTGAGTTTGTGTTGTGTACACTGTCCTGTTCAAGAAGATCTTTAATTGCTTCCCGCTAATGAGCAGGTGGGGTCAACTCCTGGGCTGACCTGCCGTGAGACTTGGCTCTGCCCCCCGCAGGGCACTCTGCTGCGTGAGGGTTGACCACCCCAATGTGATTTAGCCTCTATGGGCTCCAGAGCCTGCCGAGAACCCCCTCTAGGTGTGTGACCTGCAGGTCAAACCCGGCTGCACTCCGATTTGGTCTGGAGTTGGCCCCCGGATATGCCGAGTCCCGTGCCACCCAAGCTGGGTCCCGGCAGGGAAGTCCCAGAACAAGGCAAATCACCAAGCACAGCAGCAACGACAACAGCAAAGAGAAAAAAAAAAAAACAGCCGATAACCCCCGCTCGACACAGGCAAAGATATCAAAGATACAAGACAAAGCAAAACAAAACCAAGCAAAGCAAAACAAAGCAAAACAAAAAGCAGCGACCGTCTCGGCCTGAGCCCACCAAGCAATGACCAGGTTGTCCTCTGCTGTACCAAAGAGCCCCCTGCTTATTGCGCAGGCAGAGCCGGTCACCTGGTGCTCAGAGAGACTTTGGGACTGCAGACTTAAAAGCGTGGGCCTGAGGGGTCTGGATGATAGTCTCCACAAAGTCAGTGCAGCTTCTGCCCTTGTCCGCACGTATGCACACCGAGAGGAGCACCACCAGTCCTTTGTCCAGAGCTCGTGAGTCCTAGGGCACTCCTTCAGTGTGTGTGTATGGGTGCGGGCGGGAGATTTCTGATCTGCTGACCATGCCTCACAAGCTGGGCCCCGGCAGGGCAGTTTCAGAACAAAGCAAATCACCAAGCACAACAGCAACAACAACAACAAAGAAAAATATCAAATACGTTCACATGCAAAACCACCTGATAACCCCACTCGACAGAGGCAAAGATATCAAAGATATAAAGACAAAGCAAAACAAGACAAAACAAAGCAATACAAAAAGCAGCGACAGTCTCGACCTAAGCCCACCAAGCAATGTCCAGGTTGTTCTCTGCTGTACCAAGGAGCCCCCTGCTTATTGCGCAGGCAGAGCCGGTCACCTGGTGCCCAGAGAGACTTTGGGACTGCAGACTTAAAAGCGTGGGCCTGAGGAGTCTGGATGATAGTTTTTACAATGTCAGTGCAGTTTCTGCCCTTGCCTGCACCAATGCACACTGAGAGTGGCACCACCAGATACGTGACCAAAACTCTTGAGTCTTAAGGCACCTCTTCAGTGTGTGTGTGTGAGTGCGGGCGGGAGATTTCTGATCTGCTGAAAGCCCAGAGCTGCACCTGCCTCACTGCTGATCTCCGGGTGTGTCTCGGCAGCTGCACCCGCCCCGCCCTAGGCAAGCCAGGAAGGGTGGGGGCTGGGGATGGAGGGGTCTTCACTCTCCCAGCCCAGCCGTGCGTCGCCCTCTTCCCGCAGGCCAGAAAAGGTGGTGGCTGGGGGTGGAGGCGTCTCTTCTCTCCTAGCGCAGCCACAATCACGCACACTACCCAGTCTGCCTGGGTCAGGGCTGCCCGTCAGGCATCCCAAAGCCTGAGCCTCAGATACCAGTCCTCGGTTCAGAAGCGGATTTAAGTCTCTGGAAGGGCGGGGTAAGATTGGAAGAGCGGGGCGGGGGAGGGGCCTAGGTATGGAGACTGCGCCCCCCGTCCGCCGCAGGGCGCGCCGCCTTCCCGGCGGGAGAAATCAGCCGTGGGAGCAGGGAAAGAGCCCACCCCTGGTCTCTGCGCTCTCCGCTCCGCCTTGGGCTCCCGTGCGTGCCCGGCACAGCAGGGCTCCACCGCGGTTTCCAGTCCCAGTCTCTGGAAGGGCGGGGTAGGATTGGGAGAGCAGGGCGGGGGGGAGGGGCCCAGGTATGGAGACTGCGCCCCCCATCCGCCACAGGGCACGCCGCCTTCCCGGCGGGAGAAATCAGCCGTGGGACGCAGGGAAAGAGCCTACCCCCGGTCTCTGCGCTCTCCGCTCCGCCTGGGATCCCGTGCGTGCCCGGCTCAGTGGTTTTCGGTTTTCGCCCCGCCAGCTGAGGCTCCGTTGGGGGCTGGGCTCTCCCGCCGCTGCCGGCCGGGCGCTCTCACGCCGCTCCTTTTTTTCCTTTCCTTGCTCCGTCCAGTTAGCGTACCTTCAAGAATTTCTTAGCTTCAAGTAATCCACGAATCTCCCCACTATATTGTGTGGTGAGCGAAAATTTCTTTGATGGGTTATAGTTCCCGTTTGCAACAAGATCCGGAGGAGAACTCAGAAAGTGCGCCCTGCTGCCGCCATTCCTATGACGTCACTCCTTTACTATTCATTTTCAAATTTTGAGGGCACCCAGAATTGATTTGGTGGCAAGACATTTGTTGAATGCTTACAGTATGCTAGGCTCTGTTACAAGCACCTTATTTGGATCATCTCATTTGAAAGCTAAATAACTCCAGAAGTAGGTGTTAGTAGGAACTTTGTTTTCACAGGCTAGAAAACATAGGGACAGGGAGGTTGGGTACTTATTCAAGATCACATAGGTGGCAAAACCTAGCCCATCCAATGGTAAAGCCTACACAGGGCTGTTTTAAGGATAGGAGTCAGCATGTGAGAAGTTTCTGTAATATAGTAGGCAGTCAACAGAAAGTGGAGTTTATTATTATTAATAGTATAATTGCATAGTTCTCATAAACATAATTTCTGATGGCTGCATATTATTTGAAAAATGGTATATTTTTAAGGTAAGTATATTTCTAAAATATTATTCCTTCAAAAGTATGTTTAGAATTTCATGGTAACAAACAAAATTTTTTTTTTTAAGAAACAACTGTCAGATGGCCACGGGGTCTTGAAAATTAATTTGGGGAACGTAATCAATAATGTTGTAAAGATTTCGTAGGGTGTCCGATGGACACGTGTCCCATTTGGGAGACCACCTCAGGGATGATGTAGATGCCTGATCACTGCACTGTACACCTGAAGCTGAACAATAATGAATGCCAACTATAATTATACATATACATACATATATATGTACATATATATGTATGTATATATATAGTTACAAGAAGCAGAGTGTAGCATTAGGAATAGAGACAGTGGAAATGTAATGGCTCTGTGCGATGTCAGAGGGATAGTGGATGGTGGGAGGGGGGTTCACACAGTGTGAGGGATATAAATGATAAACGTCTAAGTATTACTTTGTCTTGTGCACCTGAAACTAATAAAAAATAAAATAAAATATAAAAAAATAAATAAAAAATAAAAATAAAATATCAAAAAAAACAAAAACAAAAAAAACAAAAACAAAGGCAAAATTCAAATCAGGTCTATTGTTTAGTTAATAGTATTACACTAATGTTGTTTTCATAAATACGCTGTGGTTACATAAGATGTTGACATTAGGGAAAGTGGATGAAGGTTGACCGGGAAATCTTTGTTGTACATTTGCAACTTTTCTATAAGTCTAAAGCTATTTGAAAATACAAAATTAAAACAATAAACAACAACAACAAAAAAACAACAACTGTCATAAAAAGTAATCCTGGAAGAACGTATATCAAAATGTGAAGAGTTTCACTGGATAATGGGATTACAGATTTTTTTTAAGTCTTTGCCTCTATATCCAGTTTTCTTAAAAGAGCATGGTTTTAATATTTTCTTATCAGAAAAATAGCCACAATAACTGACATATTTTTTAAAAGGTTATGATAAAGTGGTGCAGTTGCTGTGCAAAACAGTTTGGTGGGTCCTTAAAAAAGATAAATATTGAATTACCATATGATCCAGTATTCCATTCCTAGGTGTATACCACAAAGAATTCAAAGCAAAGACTCAGACTCTTGTACACTAGTGTTCATAATAGCATTATTCACAATAGCCAAAAGGTGGAAATAACTTAAATGTCTATCAAGAGATGGGATAATCCATCAGATGGCACAATGAGTTAGCTCTCTGCTGTCTAGTGTGGTGGCGAGCTCACCACATGTGGATATTAACATTTGAAGTGTGGCTAGTCTGAACTGAGATGGGTTGTGAGTGTAAAATTTTAAAAAATAGTATAAAAATAAACTGCAAAATATCTCATTAATACTTTTATATTGATTACATTCTGAAATGGTATTATTTTGGATCTATTGGGTTAAGCAAAATATTGTTAAAAATTTTTAAATGGCTATGAATGGAAGGTAATTAGGCCGTATTTAGGTGACACAGGGTTAGAAGAGGATTTTCTTGTTTTGGTAACCTGGGAAAAACATGAAGCTAATAGGAAGGATAAATGGAGGGAGATGTTGGCTCTCCAGGATCATCAAGGGGGAGTGAGTGAAGGAGTGTGGTCTGCAAGGAGGCAGGAGGTAAGGCAAGGTTTATGCGGCATATATCTAGTTATATGAGAAAGAAAGACTGGAAGGAAGCACATAGAAATGTTATTGGTGGTACTAAATAGTGGAGGTGATGTTTACGTTTTATTTTTACTTCTTTTGTATTTTATCTTATGTTTTTTTGTATTTTTCTTTTCCCTCCATAAAGATGAATAACTTTTAAAATATGGGAAATGTAGGATAACCATAAATTAGGGGTACTAAGCGCACTGACTTTAGCATCCGGGGCTACCCTGCAGGAGCATGTTACTGGAACATGGACATCACAAGAATGATAGTATAAGCATGCATGTATGCATTGAGAGAGAACTAGAAGGAGGCTCTTCACACTGTTAAGAGTAGTAGTCTTTGGATGTTAAGATTTAGGGTAATTTTTATCTTCTTTCCACTTTTGTGTATAGCTTAAATGTTTTATGACTGTACTTTTTTATAATCAGAAAAAGAAGTTATTTGTAATTTTGAAAAATAGGTATAGTCTTCATCACAGAAAATAATAGTTCCACTATATTCTGTGCTGATAAAACCACATCTGAGGCTCTTGTTCTCCTGCTGGCCTGGAAGAAACAAGTGGCCACATTGTGAACTGCCTATGGAGAGGGCCATGTTGCAGGAAACTCGGGAGACCCAAAGGAGGTGAGGGTGGTCTCTGGCCAACATCCAGCAAGAAACTGAAGCCCTGGATGTTACAGCTGCAAGGAAGTGGATTCTGCAGCAGCCTGAATGAGCCTGGAAGGGCATTCTTTCCCAGTCAAGTTTTGAGATAAAAACACAGTCTGGCCAACACCTTGAGTGCAGCCTTCTGAGACCCAGAGCCCAGGACCTGGTTAAATCATACCTGGATTTCTACCCTGCAGAAACTGGGAGGCAGTACATTTTAAGCTGCTAAACTTGTAGCAATGCTTTTTATATAGCAATAGAAAACTAATACATCCTCCCACTACCAGTGCTTCAGAATTTGAGATGCTTTCCACCAGTCCCCTTGTATTGTTAATCCTTTTAACTTTGGCCATGCTGGTGAGTGTGTATTATAAGTTGAATTTTCCAGATGATTGATAACGTTGCACACTTTTTCATATGCTTATTAATCATTTGGATATACTCTTTTATGACATTCAAGTATTTTTCCCATTAAAAAAAAAATTGAGTTGCCTGTCTTTTTATTGCTGAGTTTAGGAGTTCTTTATTTATATTGGATATGCGATTTTGTAGGATACATGGATTAAAAATCTCTTCTCCCTGTCTGGGGCTTGCCTTTTCATTCTCTTAATAGTGTCTTTTAATGAAAATAAAAATGTTTTCAATTTCATATTAATTTTTTTGTTTGTTGTCCCCCCCCCAGTTTTACTGAGATATAAATGACATAATACTGTATTAGTGATGTGAACTTCACCTCAATTAATAAAAAAAGGTTTTCTGGCTTCAAATAGAATGCCCTTTTCATTTTGTAAGACCAGGTATTTCTCTTGGGAGAGTAGAAAGAGGAAGGCATATTTTGGCTCAATATAAATGAGAATTTTCTAACAGAGTTATCCAATAGTGAAATGAGCTGACTTGTGATACATGCACTGGAGGTATTCTAGCAGAGATTGAACAACTGTCTATAATGCATATTATAGAAGGGACTTCTAAATCTTCCAACATGAAGATTCCAGGATTCTATCCTCTTGAATAGGTTATCTCATAAAGAGATCAGAATTCAACCATACAAGACAGAGTATCATCAAATACTGGTCTGTGTGGTAGAGACTACAAATAGAAGGTGATTAAGAGGGAAAATGGCCACCTTTGAGAATGAGGATTAGATTTTTTTCATGTAATTTTAGAAAAATGTTGAGAACAAACTTAGCAATCAAACTGCCAATGTGTTAAAAGTGTGGTATGTGTTTATAATGTTGTTTCTACAAATGCTCTTTTAAAATTCTTCTAGAACATTTAAAATAAGTCATTTGAAAACAAAGCTCCTTTTATGAAAGTTTAGTTAGGTGGTCTGTGGGATTAGCTGGTGATGGCAGTGGCTGAGGAAGCAAAAGTGCGATCTTGTAGAAAAGCTAAGATAGTGATTTGCTCACAGGGAGGGCCATAATTCTACAAGGTTCAGACACCTGGATGTGAGGAACAAGCCCAGGCCACAGGTGCACATACAATTCATGTCATTGGAGAGAGTATAGTCCTTCCAAATAAGGACTCTAAGTTACAACCTCCTTTGTCTGGCTGGAAGGGAGTGCTTTGCTGAGATGTAAATTGAAGGGAATTCACATTTTGGAATGCTCATGCATGTTTCTTATCTCTATTTTTAATAAGTAAGTTTCTGAAGGTGTGTCATGCGGGGACTCAGCTCCCGCTCCCCGCACAAGATTGCAGGATATGGTGAGGCCAAAAAGGAACACCAACGGAGCTATGGATAGGGGGTTCACACCACTATACTCTCGCTGGCGGCTGGTTTGTAGATACAGGAAGCAGGAGCCGCAATCTGCCGTCCGCTTCTCTGCCAACCAACCTATCAACCGACCCCCCAGTGCAGCCACAGCAGTTATATTAGTGGCTAATGGCTAACTGGTAACAGCTGATGGCCACCCACAGCAGATGGCCACCTGATTACAGCTGATGGCCATCTAATAACTGAGCCAGATCCTTTCCACGTGAGGCTGAGCCTGGAAACTGTTCTCTGGGACTCTGTCCCCACAAGGTAACAAGAGTTTTATTAAAGTTGAGAGCAGTATAGCATAGTGGTTAAGAGGCTTGTCTCTGAATTCAGACTGGAATTTGAATCTGCCACTTACAAAGGTACTCTCTTAATTTCTTATGTCATCAGTTTTCTCATCTATCAAAAAGGGGAAAACAACGGTTCCTGTCTCATAGAGGAGTTCAATGCGCATGAAGCTCTTGGCATCATCTTCAGTAAGCATTCTGTAATGTCAGCTGACATTATTATGTGTGCTGCCTTTAGAAAATTTTTAAAGGTGGGAGAAAACCCAAGATGTGAACTGAAATAAGAAAGATTCTTTCGGAACAAAGGTATTCTGAATGCATTCAATCAACAAATAATCATTTAGGGCCACGTGTGTTGCTCTGACTTAACTGTTACATTCAACACATAAACCCTCTTATTGCATAGTCTCCCGTGATTATGGAACATTCACGCGAGAGGCTTAAAATCAGATGTAACACAATGGGTAAACGGAATCACTCAGGGTGCTTTGCAGTTATTCCTTCTACTCCTGGGGGACTAAAACCAGAGGAGGTCAGCAGGCTCTCGTTATTTTCTGGCTGATTGTGAGTTGCAGATTAATTCAGAACTCCTCTGTTAGCGTTTCTACTCTTCAGATTCCTTGTCTTTAACTTTTTATGGTCCCCTTTTCTGTTTCCAACTTGCTGTTTCTCAACTGTGTGCTTTGTGTATAGGGCCTGAGTCTAATTCTTCAGTCCATAACGCCTGGCGCCCAGTAGGTGCTGAGGTTTCTTTGCTTACTTGATTTTCCTTTCCGAGCTCAAGCATCTTACTAAACACTGCTCATCCCCTTTCTCTCATTTTCCCACTTTTGTTTTAAGCCCTTTGCCCTGCCCACTCACTTTCCCTCCTTTTTGTCATTCTGCGCGCTGGCGCCCCGCCCCTCGCGTCCCCGTGGCTTCGCAGGCGCCTCTCCGCTTAGCCCGCCCCTCCTTTCCTGGCCTAGTTCGCGCGTGGTGAGTAGTAACGCGGTGACGGGGAGACATCTTTGCTCCCACTGGCAAGCATGTTAACTGCAGAAGCTGCCAAGTTCTCATGCCTTCCTCTCCTGACACCTCCCTTCTGAAAGTAAGGTTGCTCCTTTGGGCCTCTAAGCGTGCCGCCTGCCCGACTCCTCTGTTAAGACCCGAATCGTTTCCGCCTTCTATTTCGCGCCTTCTTTTTAAGGCTTGGAGGAGGCGGAGTTGGGATGCCTGCGCCACCGTTGCTGAGGCAACAACGTGGTTACTTCCGTTGACTTCAATGCTTCCGGGTTGGCGATGCGGTGGCTTTTCCGATTGTGGGAGCCTCGGCTTCCCAGTCGTCCGATGGGCCCGAGCAGGTGAGGGGGAGCTCCTAACTTCCAGTCTGGGGAGCGGGGCTGGGCCGCGCGGGGCCGGGCTGGCCCGGTTCCCGGCCTGGGAGGGGCTTAACGGTCCTTTGGTCTCTCTCTCTCCCCTCAGCCGAGTCCCTTCCTTGTCTTTCACTCTTCTGGCATAGGTGGTTTTACTTCTTCGATTGAACCCTGCTTCCTCGATCCCCCTGGGAGGCCGCCTCCTTCAGGCGCCTCCCTTCTCTCCACGAACTCGCTCTGACAGCTGAGGAACTGGCAAGATCCTGCTACCCAGAGGGTGAATGGGTATCTTTCCCGGAATAATCCTAATTTTTCTAAGGGTGAAGTTTGCAACGGCGGCCGTGATTGTAAGCGGAGTAAGCAAACACCTCCATTGTATTAGTGTGAGGGATGCTGTTGAAAGATGCTCCCCTTGAATTTCTAGCCCCTGCCACTCCTTGAGGTCACGGCATTAAAGGCATCTATTAAAATGCAGTTCAGCTAACTAATTGAGATGACAGCCTTTATGAACACGAGGTAGTTTCTCAAAGTAACAGCTAGGATATTTGTAGTTTTCTGTCAGTGTTTTCTTGTTTTTTCCAGGCTAGGGATGCTTAGAGTTATTATGAACTCTTCCTTCGCCTTCATTCCCTACATCAAGTTCCTTTGTGTCTCCATTTTAGGAGTGTATCTCTAACCTCACTGCCAACAAACATCTGTCTGCTTAACTTCACACTATCCTAAGCTAGTTTCCCTTTCTCTTTCATTTGTAATCACTGCTTGCTGCAGCCCTGGTAGGCTAACTAAAATATGGATATCCTCAAGTCAGTTCCCTGTTCAGAAACTTACAGTAATCCCTTACACCCCACCATACATACTTTGGTTTCAAGCCTTTCAGCGTGAACTGTCCTTATACATCTTGACTGATATTGTTTCAATCAGATAAGGGAATTTTCTGTTCCAGTTAGGTTGCACTCTTCTCAGAACAAACCATACTGATGCCTACCTCCACATGCTGTGCTTTTCCCCATATTTGTGTCTCTGTTCATCCTGTTTTCCTCCTCCTGCCTTTTCTCTTTCCCTACACCTATCCAGATTCTACTTGCCCTCTGTCAATGCCCATTTTAAATTCTCTCACCTTCATGAACCTTTCCAAATTATTCAAGCCCATGCTGATTTTCTCATTTTCCATGTTTCTCCTTATAGTATGTATTATATAGTTTAGCACTTAATTTTTCTCTAATGAACTACTCTGATTTCTTCCACCAGATTATGAGCTCTTGAAAGGCAAGTACTGTATTTTATAGAACTTTTATCCCCACCTTAGTCTCCTTGATTATCCAGGAAAGATAAGTTGAATGATAAATATTGTCATAGTGTTAGAACGTTTGTTCTGTTTTATTTTATTATTATTTTTAAACATGATGTTTAGACCATAGCACATGATGGGTTTGGGCATTTAATATACCTTCCATAAATATTTGCTTGACTCTCCATTATTATCTCCTGAATCTGAGAATCTCTAATGCCTACTCTTTTTTAAAGGAAAAAGCAAGAAAGACACCTAGATTTTTCTGGTCAGATATTTGGAATAGTGTAGGGCTATGTAACTTGTATTCTAAGACATTCTTCTAACTCTTTAGGCTATCAAATTTTCCTTAGACTTCAGAATACATGTCTGCAGTTTGAAGACATTTTACATTGGCTTCTTTATACAATAAAAATATTTAAGGTACTATATTTCTATTTTAACTCAGGTGTGACTTCTTTCCTTTTACCCATATCTGGGGATAGCTCCCACAAGTCAAAATCATTTTTAGAGTGCTTGGGGTATTTTACACAAGTAATTCTCTGCAACAAAAGTGAGGGAAGAGAATTAGTAGACAGAGAATCTCTGAGGATCAGCAAAGTGTTGTGTACAGAGCATATAGTATTGGTCAGGTCCAGCAAGTTAACTCTCATTTCTCCCGTAATCTTTTACATACAGGCTGCATACATAAATAAAGGACATCACACTGGAACCAATCACGTATTTAATGGACGTGTACCCAATTCTGTGGAAGCTATTTTAGGTTTATAAAAAGGACTGTGAGACGTGGTGTCTGCCTTCAGGGATCATACCTAGTTAAGAGAGAAAATAACATGGGGGCAACTAGAAGATAAACCTCATTGTAGTCATTATTTGTACGCCTGAGATTAAGATGTAGAAGGGATAAATGAAGGTTCAGAAAACATTGCACAACTGTAGAATAGGTATGACATAATATGCGTGCATGTGTACAGCCTTTATGTAAAAGACTTGGAGATTTTAGCTGACATTTTAATGATTCAGTAGTGTTATGTAGCCCCCACAAAAGTGACTGCAATTTTCAACTGTAATAATTGAAATATAAGAATGATGAAAGTGATTGTGGTTATTTAGCCTGAGAGAGATAAGATGTAAGATATGTCTTTAAATATTTGAAGGACTCTCCTAGGGAAAAAGAGTAAATTTGTTCAATATTACCTCCAAAAAATGGGTGAAAACCTCAGAAAGTCATATTTTTGGCTCAGTAGGAGGAAGGAATGTCTAAAATCAGACCTAATCAGACCTAATCACGACTTCTTCATAACAAGATTCTTTCTTAGCATTGGAGGGAAAGGGATTTCACTATCAGATAGATGTGTGTGGGGAGGTGGCAGTGTTAACAGTGTTGAATTTGGCCAGTGGTTTCCAGACTTTTGGATTTCATGGACCAATAAAATTTAAATAAGAGAGTGGAGAGGAGGCACAAATTAGGGTAGCCAGTCTTATTTTGCCAAGTAGAGACACTAAACAAAATAAGCTACTACTATTATCATTTCATACAAGAAAGGTGATAAGAAAAATGTTCCAGGAGTTGGAAGAACATGATTTCCTAATAGTCCTTTAAATTAAATATATTTGGGTGAAAAAAGGCACTCGGTGCCCTTATTTTGTTCATTTCACCTCAGAATTTTGAAAACTTCATCAAGGAACCACTGGGCTATCTGATTTAAGATTCAGTGACTGGTCTTTCTGCTTCCTGCTATGGCTCTACCCCCCGCCTTTACCTGATTTATTATTGCTCCCTGAACATTGAGCACATCTTCCTATTAAAAGGCTGGGTAGGAGGTAGTAAAATTCTGCTAGAGGCTTTCTCTGTAATGAGAAGAGTTGAAAGAAGTTGTAAGAGAAAGCTTTGGAGAGAAGCATAACAGCCATTTGAAATGTTTGATTGTTTTGGGGAATCTCTAAATTGGTCAATGGAAAGAGCATTTTCCCCCCACAAATTCAGAGGGTATGTACCATGGTCCTTGCTTTTCCATGCCTACCCTCTCACTTTATGTGTCATGTTTTGCTATCAACTGCAATATTAAAATGTGAGCATAGCTGAAAATATTGATAACATTTAGAACTCAAGACTCTTATTTTAAGGTGCAGTTATGTGAAGTGCCTATCCCTACTTTGCTATTTAGAATTCCTTTCAACAGCTTTCCTCCAAAAGAGCTACCTATTCAAGATTCTGTATGTTAGATAAACTAGATGATCACATTATGCTTGAAAGGAAATTTCTGTAATTGTTTTTGTGACCTCTGACTAAAACATTTGTCTGTAGTTTGCTATCCTCTCTGGAAAACTGTTAGTCTGTGCTTAGTTACAGAGAATTCCTTAAGTGGAAACAAAGCAAAACCTTGTCTCCCCTAAAAAGAGACTGTGACTCAGTGGTGCTAACCCCAGATTGGGCAAGGGGGGAGGTGGGCAGCAAGTAATGTCTGTTAAAATGTATGTTTGAGTACTTTTCAAAATGTAATGATAATAGCTAATAATTGTTTAACTAGGTGCCAAGTACTTTTCTAGGAGTTTTACATGTATTATTTAATTTTCAGAACAACCCTGTAATATAGTATTTTTTATTATTCCTATTTTACAGTTCAGAAAACCCAGGCATAGAGTAGTTAAGTAACTTGCCCAAGGTTACAGAATGTATAACTGATGTCAGGATTTGAACCTAGGCGGTCTGACTTCAGACTCTTCATTCCTGACCATAAACTACATTGAAGTTCCTTTTGAAAATCAATAATATACATTCTGTGAAGCTCTGAAAAAGGAATACTTAAAAGAAATGTGAGCATTTATCCTAAGAAAAGAGATTATTTCCAGCTGGACCAGGATTTAGTAGGTGATGCTTAGAGCAGTAGTTCTTAAAGTGTAGAAGCATCAGCATTATTTGGAAACTTGCAAATTCTCAGGCCAGATCCAGATTACCAATCAGAAACTCTGAGGGTGAGACCCAGCAATCTATGTTTTAACCCACCTTCTAGATGATTCTGTTGCACATTAAAATTTGTAAACCATTGATCTTAAGGGAAGAGCTGTGGGGGAAAAAATCCAAAAGGTAAATAGCTGAGAGTGGCAGGGAAAAAAAGCTGTAAAGATTGAAGATGACAGGTCTAATGGGAGTGGGATGAGAAATGAGGAAAGGGAGGTGGAGGGTAGAATACAGATAAAGAATCTGAACTTCAAAGACAAACAGTGTTTGCATATATGTGTTTCAAAAGGCCAGGGTAAAGGAAATGCACTGGATGTATGGTTTTTAAATGTCACAGAAAAAAGAGACATCATTCATATTGCTCATTCCTCTGGGAACCAGAAGGAAAGTGAAAGGGTGCTTAGCTCAGCCTGGGCCTACTGGGGGAAGTTGTGTATGCTTGAAGTAGCTAGACGAGCTAAAACCTTAAAGTTTAGTGGAGAGATGAGAGGGCTAAGAACATGAGCGAGTAGTGGTGTTAGCCTGTGCTTTGCACCTGAGTCAAGCTGACTGAATACCATGAACTGCTTTTATGAGATGCCTCAGCCTATATAATTTGAATTCCAGGTTCCTTCACTTGTAATTGTCTAGTTGAGTGTCTAAATTGGGTGTGCTGGATGGATTGATACCTCTTCTTTGGGTGGGAATGGGGATAACATTAAAGAAACTAGAGAGAATGAAGGGCTCAAGTTGGTCTTTGAGTGAATCACATGCTTACCCCTACAGAATGGCAGTAAAGAACACATTCATAATCCTCCATTGCATAAAACAGGATCCCCCATTTTGTGTCATTCCACTTGATAGGGCTTTTTCTCTGTGTCTGTTTTATTTGCCATTTTTGTTGACATAAATTATGTGATCAGACACTAACAAATGCTCCTTACTCTTGTGCCTTGTTCTGATTTATGTTTATTTTTAGCACCAGAAAAGTGCCACTGTAAGCCATGAGATGTCTGGTCTGAATTGGAAACCCTTTGTATATGGCGGCCTTGCCTCTATCGTTGCTGAGTTTGGTAAGAATGTGAAAACTGACAAACCTGCTTCTGATGGTATTGATGGTAGCTTATGGTGACAGTTATTTTTGGTGGAAACTAGAGAAAAGGTAAAAATAAATGCCCTATTTGTTTTAAAAACTATTGTCTCAAAGCCATCAAGTAATATTTACTGAGAAAGTACTAATGGTATGGAAAGTGAAGTTAAGAAAAGTCAAACTTAGGATGTTTTTTGATAGTTTAATGATTTATTAATTTGCTAGGCTTAATGTACATGAAAATATAGAGGGAGTTAGATAAAATAGGGGTTTCTGCTATATTCCTGTACTAATGGTCTTTCCTTTATGCTAAGTTGTTTGTAACTTTATTAGTTTATAAGTGTCCAAAATCTGTCCCATTTTAGAAGAAAGTTGACTCACAAGATCAAAACAGATTTTTCTCTATTTTATTTTAATTTTGAAATATTTTTAGATTACATATTTTTTTCATCTTCCAAATGTTCTCTTTCCTAAACTAAATAAGTGACTAGAATCCACTAATCTTTGTTGACTTTTTGGACATACGAGGTCTTACAATTAAGTTCGCAAACTTGGTGCAATGATGTTGCTAACCTTTTTTGATATCAGAGGGATGATTCATTATGAATTTGTACCAACTGGACACACAGTTAACCAAGTTTACTATTTGGAAGTGCTGTAAAGGCTCTGTGCAAAAGTTAGACGACCTGAACTTTTCGCCAACAATTCATGGCTCTTGCATCACGACAATGCACCAACTCACACAGCACTGTCTGTAAGGGAGTTCTTAGCCAGTAAACAAATAAATGTATTGGAACACCTTCCCTACTCACCTGATCTGGCTCCCAGTGACTTCTTTCTTTATCCAAAGATAAAGGAAATATTGAAAGGAAGACATTTTGATGACATTCAAGACATCTAGGTTAATATGATGACAGCTCTGATGGCCATTCCAGAAAAAAGAGTTCCAGAATTGCTTTGAAGGGTGGACTAGGCGCTGTCATCAGTGCATAGCTTCCCAAGGGGAATACTTTGAAGGTGACCATAGTAATATTGAACAATGAAGTATGTAGCACTTTTTCTAGGATGAATTCGGAAACTTAATTGTCGAACCTCGTATGTTCTAGTGTTGTGATATCAGGGTCATCAGTGAGCAGAGCTACATAATCACCTTGTTAGTTTTAGACCTTGAAATATTCCTTGAAACATATTTTGTCAATGTAATTACCACTTCTATGTGTTGACATAACAAAAGAAAGCTAAGGTTGGTTAAAGAAATTTTCCCCCCAAGCACTGTTCTGCTATTAGTCCTGAGTTACCTAAGCAACTAGGATGAGTAGGCCATGTAGGACTTTACCATTATCGTTGATAATATTAGGGAACTGTTTGTTTCTTGTAATCAGGTAAAGGAAAAAAAAATCAACAAAAAACTTTGTAATAGTATATGAGAGTATATGGAGCAGGAATTCCATGCTTTCCTATTTTCTTTGAAAATTTGGGGAGATTTTATGAGGGAGAAGTGGGGAAGCGAGGTGGGAGGGGAGGCAGAAGGAAGAGGCAGAAATAAATGCCAGATTGTATGTAACAGATGAAATTTAAACATTTAAATGATTTTGCACTTACATTATTTTGTATATTAGGACCATCTTAAATTTTTGTATTATGTCACCGTTTCAGTTATACTGTGGACCAAATCCTGCTGCCTATATATAGAATACCATATTTTGCTGTGTATAATGTGTTCCCGTGTATAATGCACACCCAACGTTTTTGGCCCACACTTCCAAGGAAAAAAGTCTTTCATTTTAATTGTTTAATTCAAATTTTTATTTATTTACATTTAGGTGTGTTTTTTGTATTCTGAAGGAATTTTAGCATTTATTTTTTAACATGGTACAATATATTTTATGTAACAGATAATTGCAAAACACAAGAATAGAAACAAGTTACAAGAAATTTTATGTGCCGGTAACAAATGTACAGTATTTACACATCATAGAAGGCCAAGAATTCTTTGTTGTTACAAGTTCGTCTTAAGTTCAATAAAACCGATTATTATACTGCAGGGTATTATTTTGCATACAGATATCGTTATTGATTTCTAGAGTTACACTTTTAACTCATAAACATAAATAAAAGAATTGAAAACATTTGTATAAATACAGAATTAGTACTACCCATGTATAATGTGCATCCTTATTTTTCCCTCACATATTTGGGCAAAAAAAGTGCACATTATACAAGGTAAAATACGGTAGTACATTTCACTTTACCACATATAGCTCTTGTCCTCTGATAGTGGTATTCTAGTAGCGATCTTCTGTCTGTAGTTATAAAAAGAAGTTTGTCTTATGTTTTAAAAATTATCATAAGTTAAAGATTAGCATAATTATCATAAATTAAAAATTAGCATAAATTCAGCCAACATTTCACTGATTTCTTGGAAAAACTTATAAATGAGTTTTTCCTTCATAGGAACTTTCCCTGTGGACCTAACCAAAACACGACTTCAAGTTCAAGGCCAAAGCATTGATGTCCGCTTCAAAGAGATAAAATACCGAGGAATGTTTCATGCCTTGTTCAGAATCTATAAAGAAGAAGGTGTATTGGGTCTATATTCAGGGTAAGACTGGATTCTTTCCTTACATCATGAATAGAAATACTTTTTAAAGAAGCCATGTATTTCAGCTGTCTGATAGTTTGTGCCCTTCATATTCACCATTTCAACTTGTAATTTGATACTGATGTACCAGTTTATATTTCACTTGCTTGTAAGCCTTGAGCTTTGGATTTTGTATTCATTTATAAGTGTGTTCCACTATAAGTGATACATTTTAAAATGGATATCTCATTGCAGCATTGGCTTTCTCCTATTTTTCTGAGAGTCATTGATAGTCACTGAATAGCAGCACCAGTTCACTATATATATATTTCTGTGATATTTTCCTGAGTTGCCAAGTACTGACTTCTTTTAAAATTTTCCTCTTTAAAGAAATACTCTTCTGTATATTTAAACATAAAATGCAGAATGAGAGAGAGGGAGATCCATTTGTTTGTTTGTTGTTTTTTTGTCAACTTTTGATTAGTCATAAGTTTGTGGTTTATTGTCCAGTTTGTCTACTGCCAATTTCCTAGGCCACTCCTGTGTCTCGGGTACCAGCTTATTGCTCAGAGAATGGATATCAATTTTATTATTATCCTATGTTAGACAATTTCAAAGATAATTTTCTTAGAGAAAAATCAAATAATACATAATGGTTCTTTCATCAGCATGGATAATCACAAGATTATTTTTTTCTGATAGCAAACAATACAGTCAGAAATACACATATTTAGTCATCATTTGTGATCATTAACTACTGTGTTTCCCTGAAAATAAGACTGGGTCTTATATTAAGTTTTGCTGTAAAAGACGCATTAGGGCTTGTGTCCAGGGGATGTCATCCTGAAAAATCATGCTAGGGCTTATTTTCCGGTTAGGTCTTATTTTCAGGGAAACACGGTAGCTGAGCTTCTGCTGTCTTTCTATTTATAACTACTAAAGTATAGTTCTGCAATTTGGAAGAATCTCAAGGGATGTATGAGTGAGACTGTCTCTAGTTTATAAGCAAAACTTAAGTAGGGTGAAATCTTGGCTCTAGTACCTCCTTCTTGAAAGAATGAAAGATGTGTCTGCAGCTGTTAGGAAGTAAGGTTGAGTTTTAAAGTAATCGCTTTGTCCAGTCATCTATCGAAGGACACTTTGGTTGTTTCCATGTCTTGCCGCTGTAAGTTAGGCTGCAGTGAACATCGGAGCGCATATATCTTTACCGATAAATGTTTTCAGATTTTTTGGGTAGATACCCAAGAGAGGGATTGCTGGGTCATATGGTAATTCTATTCTTAATTTTTTTGAGGAATTTCCACTCTGCCTTCCATAGCGGCTGCACCAATCTGCATTCCCGCGAACAGTGTATGAGGGTTCCTTTTTCTCCACAGCCTCTCCAACACTTGTTATTATTTGTCTTGTTGATGATAGCCATTCTGACTGGGGTGAGGTGATATCTCATTGTGGTTTTTATTTGCATTTCTCTGATGATTAGTGATATTGAACATCTTTTCATATGTCTTTTGGCCATTTGTATGTCCTCTTTGGAGAAAAGTCTGTTCAGGTCTTCTGCCCATTTTTAATTGGATTGTTTGTCTTTTTGTTGTTCAGTTGTATGAGTTCCTTACATATTTTGGATATTAGCCCCTTATCGGAAGCATTGTTTGCAAAAATCTTCTCCCATTTGGTTGGTTGCTGCTTTATTTTGTGGATGATTCCTTTTGCTCTGCAGAAGCTTCTTAAGTTTGATATAGTCCCATTCATTTCTTTTAGTTTTTACTTCCCTTGTCTTTGGGGTCAAATTCATAAACTCCTCTTTGACCCCAATTTCCATAAGTTTAGTACCTATGTTTCTGTCATAATAAAAGATGAAACAGAGCCATTTGTGACAACATGGATGGGTCTTGAGATTATAATGCTAAGCGAAATAAGTCAGATAGAAAGTTGAGAACCATATGCTTTCACTGATATGTAGTATATAAAATTGAAAACAACAATGGAACAAGACAAAGAAATGAAGAAACAAAAACTCATAGACACAGACAATAGTTTAGAGGGCTAGGGGGGTAGTGGGGTGGTTCATGAGGGTAAAAAGTGTTATATGGTGATGGAAGTAGAACTGACTCTGGGTGGTGAACACACAATGTGATATATAGATGATGTATTATAGAATTGTACACCTGAAACCAACGTAACTTTACTAACAATTGTCACCCCAATAAGCTTCAATAAAAAAAAAATCTCTTTGATGTGTGTAATGGTGGGTGTATGCATATTTTTCCATTGCTGGATTCAATTTGCTAGTATTTTGTTAAGGATTTTTGCATCTAAGTTCATGAGTGATACTGACCTATACTTTTCCCTCTTTTGTGCTGTTTTTGGTGTCAGGGCAATACTAGTCTCAAAAAATTAGTTGGGGAGCATTCCCACTTCTGTTTTCTGGAAGAGATTGTGTAATATTGGTGTTAATTCTTTACATGTTTGGTACAAATCCCCAGTGAAATTATTTGGGCCTGGATATTTCCTTTTTGGAAATTGTTAAATTACGAATTAAAAGTTTTAATGGTTATGAGACTATTCAGATTATCTGTTTCATCTTGAGTTTTGGTAGTTTGTGCGTTTCAAGGAATTAGTCCTTTTTTTCCAAGTTGTTGAATTTATAAGCATAAAGTTGCTTATGTTATTCCCCTATTATCCTTTTAATGGCTGCTGAATTTGTAGTGTTATTCTTTATTTCATTCCTGATATTGGTGACTTATGTCTTCTCTATTAGTGTTAGCCTTGCTAGAGCTTTATCAAGTTTATTGACTTTTTTTCCAAAAATAACTGACTTTTTGTTTCATTAATTTTTCTCTATTTTCCTGTTTCAATTTTATTAATTTATGCTTTTATTATTTCCATTTATTTATTTATTTATTTATTTTTTCCTGCTTACTTTGGGTTTATTTTGCTCTTTTTCTAGTTTCTTGAGGTAGAAACTTAGATTACTGATATGAGACTTCTCCTCTTTTCTAATATAAGCATTTCTGTGCTATAAATTTTCCTTACAGCACTGCTTTGGCTGCATCCCACAGATTTTAATAGGTTGAATTTTCATTTCACTTCAGTTCTATGTATTTTTAAAGTTTCTTTAGATACTTCTGTGATCCATGGATTGTTTGGATGTGTTTTGTTTAATTTCCAAGTGTTTGAGGATTTTCCTTATTGATTTCTAGTTTAATTCCATTATGATCATAGAATATACGTATATGATTTAATTAATTAATTAATTAATTAATTTAATTGCCATTTATCAGGGTGGCAATGGTTAGTAAAATTACATAGGTTTCAAGTGTACAATTCTGTAATATATCATCTATATATCACATTGTGTGTTCGCCACACAGAGTTAGTTCTCCTTCCATCACCATAAATTTGCCCCCATTTATCCTCATCTACCACCACCCCCTTATCCTCTGGTAACCACTGAACTATTGTCTGTCTATGAGTTTTTGTTTCTTTATTTGTTTGTCTTGTTCCTTTGTTGTTTTCAGTTTTATATCCCACATATCAGTGAAGTCATATGGTTCTCGACTTTTTCTGTCTGACTTATTTCGCTCAGCATACTAATCTCAAGATCCATCCATGTTGTTGCAAATGGCAGTATTTCACCTTTTATTATGGCAGAGTAGTATTCCATTGTGTATATATACCACATCTTCTTTGTCCAATAATCTATTGAAGGACGCTTTGGTTGTTTCCATGTCTTGGCTACCATAAATAAAGCTGCAAGGAACATCGGAGCACATACATCTTTACGAATAAATGTTTTCAGATTTTTTGGGTAGATACCCAGGAGATGGATTGCTGGGTCACATGATGATTCTATTCTTAATTTATTGAGGAACCTCCACACTGCCTTCCATAGTGGCTACACCAATCTGCATTCCCACCAACAGTGTATGAGGGTTCCATTTTCTCCACAGTCTCTCCTGTACTCCACCAAAAAGCTATTAGAAGCAATAAATAAATACAGTAAGGTTGCCGGCTACAAAATCAACCTACAAAAACCCATTGTATGCCTATATATACTAACAATGAAATCTCAGAAAAAGAAAAAAAAGTCCTTTTGCAATTGCAACAAAAAGAATAAAATACCTAGGAATAAACTTAACCAAGGATGTGAAGGACCTATACACTGAAAACTGTAAGACATTTTTAAAAGAAATTGAAGAAGACACAAATAAATGGAAGGACATTCCGTGTTCATGGATTGGAAGAATCAACATAGTTAAAATGGCCATATTACCCAAAGCAATATACAGATTTAAATTTTAAAAAATTTGTTGAGGTTAGTTTTGTGACCCAAATATGCTATCTCAGTGAATGTTCAATTGGTACTTGAAAAAGTGTGTATTCTGCTGTTGTTGGGTGGAATGAGGTAGGTAATGAAAATGAGTAGACTGCCTAGATATTTTATTATAATTTGCAAGTGCATTTCGAATTTAACTGACATTTTTATTTCTTTTTTGGCAGGATCGCTCCTGCCTTGCTAAGACAGGCATCATATGGCACCATTAAAATTGGCATTTACCAAAGCTTGAAGAGGTTATTTGTAGACCGTTTAGAAGGTCAGCATAGACTCCTTATTTTCTTTTGGGGTAATACTCAAAGGGAATATTGAAATCATGCTTAGTAAGAAGTGTCTATCACAGGATGCGTGAGAATGGGTAACGGTTATTGCAAGGACAAACTGAGCTTGTAATGACTTGGGATTAATCTTTGTAGAAATGATATATGTATTAGAGTGACCTGCTCTTCTAGTTTGTCTCTTTTCCTATCAAAGAAAAACAGAGTGTGTGGTCATCACACAGGGAACAAGCTTGTCCAGAAAATTAATGCTGTTCTCATCAAGAGGACTTCAACTATAAGGACTTCTCTGTCTGCTGATTTTCATAAGTTTTGTTAGGTGGAGTGATTTTAGGCTATTATATTCTAGATTCTGATGTACTTATGGCCACCTTACCCACATTCAGTGTTATCATGTGTCTCTCTATTTGCTCTTGCAACATTTCCAGGCTGATGCTGTCTAAATGGTTATTTTACCACAGGCCTGGGTCTGTTGCATGGTTGGGGACTGTTGGAGAGCTTTTTGGTTTGTAATGTCCTTTGAATTGCTTTATTGTCCTAAATCAACTTTTTTCTGGAGCCTCTTTGAGTAATTCTCTTCCTAAAGTAGTTTCCTTTCACAGATTCTTCATTTGGATTTATCTAGTTTCTATTCATGGGCTCTTCATGGTGAGGAAGTGTGGTGAAGATTGAACTTTCACTTTAAAACAATATGCCCTGTGGGTTTTTGTTTTGTTTTGGTTAGCTGAGAGGATTTGGTTTCAAATGACTAGTTTTTCACATTTGTCTACAGGAACCTTCTGTAAATAAATAGAGGCTAGTAGATATCAAAGTCAGTCAAAATTAATATTTAGATATTTTTTGGTATAGACAAAGAGTTTATCTTTTAACATTCAGTTACTGAAATTTTAGAGTTGATGATTCTCCAGAAAAAAAAGACTTAAAAAATCATTTTCTTTAGATGGTTGAAATGATTGAAGGGGAAATACCGCATTCTGAACTTATGTGTGGTATTGGTAGTTATATAGAAATGTACACTTGAAACCTGTATAATTTTACTAACCAATGTTAACCCAATAAATTTAATAAAAATGTTTTAAAAAGAAATACAAATTGGCACTTACAAAATAGTCATGGGTATGTAAAGTACAGCATAGAGAATATAGTCAATAATGTTGCAACAACTATGTATATAGTGCCAGGGGTGTACTAGATTAATTGGGGGGATCACTGCATAAATTATATAAATGTCTAACCACTATGCTGTGCGCCTGAAACTAATATTATATAACATTGAATGTCAGTTGTAACTGAAAAAATGAAATAAATCAATAAATTTTAAAAATTACATTAATTTTATTAATTAAAAAAAACAAATGAAAATGTTCCAATTGGACGTGAGATGTATGATGTCAGCTGTAATAAAATGAAAATGACAAATGCAAAAAAAAAGAGAATAGTAAGACATGTTCCAGTGTCCTTTAGAAATACTTTTTTAAAAAAATAATGAATTATTTTTCACAATTTTTACATGTTTCAGTACTGATTTGGGATCTAGAAATGTTTGTTTATTTTCATAAGCTTTGTAGTTCATTTATGCAGTCTTTTCTCTGACTAGTGTTCCCTTCCTCTGATAACCCTTTTCTCAGAAACTGGCACCTAATGCAAGCAGACCTTCCCTTCTTTTTTTGCTCCTTTTTACAGATGAAACTCTTCTAATTAATATGATCTGTGGGGTAGTGTCAGGAGTGATATCTTCCACTATAGCCAATCCCACTGATGTACTAAAGGTAAGAGAGGTCTGGTAGTGTTGGATGTATGCACTGTGATGTGAAAAGAGCATGAACTTTGAGTCAGATTTGGGTTTAGATCCCCACTCTGTCACTTGCCAGCTGTAAAACTTTGGGCAAGTCACTTAAGTGTTTCAAGCCTCTGTTTCCTCGTTGGTAAAATGAAGATAATTTAGTATTTATTGCATAAGTTGTTAAGGATTATGGATAATATATGTCTACCTGCCTATCATTGTGTTTGGTAAGTAGTAGATGCTTAATAAATAGAAGTCATTTTGTTATGATATCCATTAATCCATTGCTCTTCGAACTAGACTATGTAAACTTCTATAGGTTCTTTCCAAGCGCTATGTGATTTTAAAGGAATCAATTTCCAGATCCCCTACTTTCATTTGTACTATTTTATAAAAGTGATCTGAGAGTGAACTTGTGTTTATGGTAATCTTTTCCCCACTTTACGAAAGAAAGGCATTTCCCCCACCCATTCTAAAGCTTAGTATGGTATATTGGACCTGTGATGTAACCTGGGATACCAAACAAAGGGATAAACTGAAATACAATGTTTAGAGAAGCTTCCTTTAATAACTATTTGAGGTACCTTAAGCCTATAATGCCTCTATCTTTACCTATCTTATCCATATTTCTATTAAGAGTGAGGTTTGACTTTAAAAATGGTATATTTTGGCTTGTGTTGGGATATTCTGAATTTAGAAGCAGAACAGGATAGGTTACTAGTGATGAGTTTTTGAAATATAATTGGATTTCTTTCAGATTTTATCAAAACAAATAATGAAACATTTATTTTAATAATATCAATCTTCATCTTATTTTATCTCATTAAATGGTAAACATTTTCTACTTATTAACTTAAACTTATGATTAATTAAATTATGATTGATTAAAAGCACTAAATATATCATACAATGTGTGACAGAATCCCAAGTTTTTAATAATTGTTTTAGAATGTGAAAAAAATGTAAGAGGACATATGCATTAATTATTTGAAGCCACAGGCAGCTAGGTTAGTGAAAGATCTATTGCAATTCAGAGAGTTTTGAGAACAAAGTGAGTGACTTGAAAAACATTACACGTGAAAGAAACCAGTGGTCGTTGATGGAGAAAAGATGCAATTATCTTTCTGGGTTGAATTGAGAGTAATTTAGCTACAGGATTTTTATATCACTTTTGATTTATAGAACAAGTATTTATGAAGAGAATTGACTGTATCCTAAAATTCTAAAATACTTGCAATATAATTACACTTGTTAGAATTTGCTTTTCAAGAACAATGATACTTAATTCCCTAAAGCTTCCTTTGTTATCCATCTGGGTCACAGACTTAATCACCTAAATGATTGGCTTCAGTTTCCTGTCTCTCTGACTTATCTGGTACAGTTAAAAGCATTGACCAATGCTACAATCTACCTTTTCCTTTCTTATATCTAGTAGGGCTGAGTGGTGCTGGGGGTGCGGGTTAGTCACAATTTTAGACTGTGACAATACCAGTCAATATAGGATTTATAATCACAGTTGGGCTGTTCAATCCTTTTACTTATCCTTGGACAGCTCTTTCTCTGACCTACTGTGTTTTGCTTCCTTGCCTTTATGCATGTAGTTCTCTTTCAGCCTCACTGCCTTTCCCTGCTTTGCTTATGAAATTATCGTTCAGGATTGCTCAGGAACAGGGCCAGGCCTTAGATGAGATAAGTGAGGTATGCCCCTTGGGTGTTAAATGTAAGGGGGAGCACCAAAAAACTCAGTAATCAAGAAGACTAACTTTCTATGCAATATTTTCAAAAAAATGAATGCAAAAATCAATGATGAACAAAATATCAATATTTTGTATAATTCATCTTACTCACTTCACTCTAATCCTTTCCTGTTGGAGCCATTCTTTAGTTAACAATTTTTATTTTTTAAGGAGTGCGCAGCTCACCGTGGCCCATGTGGGGATTGAACTGGCAACCTTGGTATTATTAGCAGCATGCTCTAAACCAACTGAACTAGCCGGCCACCCCTTTAGTTACAGTTTTGATATTTGGTTCATAGTGTTTTAATTTGGATTTTTGTGCGTTAATTTTGAATTTTTAAAATATTACATTAAGATATTATTTAATTGGATTACTGAGTGTGTTTGCATCCCCTTCCTACATTATGTGCCTGAGGAAAGTACCACACTTGCTTCACCCTAGTCCCAGCCCTGCTCAGGAATCACCTCCTTAAAGAAGTCTTCTACTTAACCATAGGGTATTTGTGGTTTCAATATGTCTTTGTGGTAGTTTCTATTCTGATTTAATTTGGGTTAGGTTTTTTATTTCAAAACTTATAGTAGTAGCAATTGACTTTCCACATAAAAACATGCTGCTGTTACATGATATTTATTGAAAAGCTGTGCTTCATGAAAATCAGGCCTACATTTGGGCCACTAGTATTTAGTGACTGACTACTGTGATTCTGCTATGTGTGCAGAGTCAGTGGGAAATTGAACTAAATCTTGCACATGGCATTTTAGTCTTATGATATATCTCCTTTTTTGTGCCTCTCAAAGGTCACTTTGCAGAATACAGTATCATTCGTTTTACAAATAAAAGTCAATTTAAGGTCTTGTAAGCCTAAAATTATATTTTAAAACATTTTTTTGCTTTTTATAATTGCATAGGGAATGCATGTGTAATGTAGAAAAAAGTGGAAGGCAGGAAAAAAAACCATGAAAGAGAAAAATGTTCAGGGTAGCCTCATCACTCAGACTTAAACCATGGCCAACATTTGGGTATGTATGTTCATCCAGTCTCTTTGTTGTGCATATGGTTATTTTTAAGTTTATATGCTTTTAATAAAAATGATATACCATGCACACTGCTTTAAAACCTGCTTTTTCTATTCAGCAATTGTTGACATTTTTCAATGTCAATAAATATTATTCTACAACAAAATTTTATGGTTGCATAGTATTCCATTAAGTGGATGGATGTACCATAATTTATGCAACAAATCCTATGTTCTTTTTGGACATGTAGGCTGCTTTTAATTTTTCACTAAACTAATCATTTTAAATGAATTGTTTTCTACCTTTACTGAGTACTTGTTCTCTCTTTTCCCAAAATTTTCTTCCAACTCCAGAAATGATGGACTTAGTATGGGAAATGTGAGGCTGATAAAAATCATCTTTATAAGATATACTTTGGCACAAATTACATTCTTTCTATATATATAATAGTTTAAGTCATTAATTTCATCATTATAACAGGCCGATTTTTCTGATAATTCCCAAATAAGGTTTTCTTAATTTTAAGTGAGTGAAACATCTCATTTTGGTTCTCTCTGTCAAAACAAAATGTTTGTCTCTACTTATTTTAGATTCGAATGCAAGCTCAAGGAAGTTTGTTCCAAGGTAGCATGATTGGCAGCTTCATTGATATATACCGACAAGAAGGTACCAAGGGTCTGTGGAGGGTGAGTACTCTTTTCCTGGTATTGTTCTATACTCAGTTCCTAGAATTTGCAAAGAATACGTTTTATATAAAGCCATAAAATTGTGAATTGTCATTTTATACTGTGTAAGATTCTTGGTAACCCAAAAAATAAGGCAAGAAGCTCTTATCACCTCTGAAAGGACCAAAACATTTCTTTATTTCTATTTATGTTTGGGGATTATATGTATGAGAGAAGTCATTACATTATTTGAGATAGCCATTTTGGTTTGTTCAAATTCACAGTGAATTTAGTTCTTCAATATATTTGTGCCAGTTTTGTACTAACAGCAGTGTCTGTTTATGAAAGTCTCTGTAGTGCTTATGTTCTAAAGTTCTTACCTAAAACAACTTTTTGAACCTTCTGAAAGGTAACAGATGCACTATAATATTCTGAGAAAATACATAAAAGAGAAAAAAGTCCAGTAAGTTCTACTAACTAGAGATAATCACTGTTAACATTTTGTCATATTATCTTTCAGTCTCCTATCTATACTTTTTGTTGTTGTTCCTACAACGTTTTATGCTATTTTAATCATTTAAGTTTGTAAAACTAAGTAAAACTACTAGTAGAATATGCAGAGAGTAGAATGGGAAGTCTATTAATAGACTCTTAAAAAAGAAAGCTTTACTTTTTTTCTTCCTATATAAGTTTCCCCAAATTCTTAAGAAAATTTTCAAACATACAGAAAAGTTGAATAGCTCAATAAACACCTACACACATGGATTAAATAACTGTTAAAGTTTGGCCGTGTTTGCTTTATCTACTTATGTGTGTGTACTCACATATACATATATACACACACAGTTTTTTGTTGTTGGTTTTTTTTGTTGTTGTTGTTTTTTTTTTTTTTTTTTTTTTGCTAAACTACTTGAAAGGAAGTTGTACACATTATGGTATTCTCCAAACACTTCATTATGCATCTTCTAAGAATAAGGACATTTTCCTACGTAATAGCAATATCATTATCACACCTAAGAAAATTAACAATAAGTCCCTAATACCTAACATCCAGCCCATATTCAAGTTTCCTTTATTGATGAGACCAGGCCAGCTTTCTTATAGAATGTTTCCTCACATTTCCCCTGTGTTTCCGGTAAACTTGAAGTTAGGTCTCTTGGCTTGATTAGATTCACGTTATACATTTTTGGTAAGAGAACTTGATAAGTGACATTGTATTTCATACTGCATCACAGCACAAGGCACATAATGTTAGATTATCCCACAGTTCGTGATGACAAATTTGATTACTTGGTAAGATGATGTCCACCAGATCTCACCAATGTAAAAGATAAGTTGTTTCCCCCTTTGCAATTAGCAAGTAATCTGTAGGGTGATATTCTAGCATCATATATGTATCCTATTACCTAATAACATTTCACCCCATGGTATTAGCATCCATTAATGATCCTTAAGGTTTGCTTTTTTAACAGTAGGGTGTACGTTCTTGATTAGTTTAATTTAAAACCAGAAAATGGAGGGGGGTGGCCGGTCAGCTCAGTTGGTTAGAGCATGGGGCTAATAACACTAAGGTTGCTGGTTCGATCCCCGCATGGGCCACACACAGTGAGCTGCACCCTTCTTAAAAAAAAATGGAACTAACAATAACTTTTTTACAAACTAATGCTAAAGGAAAGACATAGAGCAATAAATAGAATTGGAGATTTTGTCAGGGGAACACAGCAACTTTACTTTTAATTAAAAATAGTTGTAGTAATCTGCACATAACATGAAATTCACCATCTTAACCATTTTTAAGTGTATAGTTCAGAAGTGTTAAGTATATTTACTTTGTTGTACAACCAATCTCCAGAATTCTTTCATCTTGCATAACTGGAAATCCGTACCCATTGAACAACAACTTCCCATTTGTCTCCCAGCCTCCCCCCACAGCCCTTGGCAACCACCCTTCTACTCTCTGTCTCTATGAATTTGACTATTCTGGGTACCTCATATAAATGGAATCATATAGTATTTGTCTTTTGTGACTAGCTTATTTCACTTAGCATGATGCCCTCAGTGTCCATTCATGTTGTCACAAGTATCAGACTTCATTTCCTTTTTAAGGTTGAATAATATTCTATTGTGTGTATATACCATATTTATCTGTTCATCTGTTAACAGACATTTAGGTTGTTTCTCTGTCTTGGCTCTTGTGAACAATGTTGCTATGAACATGGGTATGCAAAGACTCTGATTTCAGTTCTTTTATGTATATACCCCAAAGTGGGATTGCTGAATTGTGTGGTAATTATATGTTTAATTTTTTGGAGAAATGAACATAGCTGCTTTTATGATCCAGGCTACTCACATCATCCATGCATGTAAGGTAAAGAAGTGAAATATATTGTGTTATGTATTCTTTTGACACAAATGTGTTATTTGCATATTAAAATACAGAATTATTTCTTCATTTCAACAAGGAAATATGTTTGCATTTTTCTCCAAACGCATGGTCCTCTTTTTGTATATCTTGTTTTCCTGTTTTGATTGTAACACGAGTACTGGAAACATTTCACTTTCTTCCTAACTCTATTGTAAGAAATAATAGCATGAGTACAATAATAAAGCACAACTGGCACTACTGCCAGATTTCGAGATAGTGGAGTGGTGGGGACTGTGGTAACTGAAAAGCACTGCCCTGCTCATTGCTGCCGGGCACGATGTGAGTTCAGTGTTGCCAAATTTTCTGGATTTTCAAGAGAATCTGGAAATCTGTGTTCTTATGTGAAGTGTCCTGGTTTCTTATATGTTGACAGCTAATTCAGCCTTCTAGAAACACTGGCCAAACAGAACATGTCTGTGGTCTGAATTTGACCCGTGGGGTCCAGCTTGAGGCCTTATTGTTCACTAAAGTAGTCTTCTGTAAAGGTCGTCTCCTAACAGAGTCGAGCAGGTAGAAGGATCTGAGAGGAAGGCACTGTTGGACCAGACAGCCCAATCAGCAGAATCAAACATCTGATGACAGCACAGCTACATCACTTCCACTTTATAAACTGAGTTAGGGATTTTAGAGATTATTAAACACTTTAATATGGCAGGTATCCCAAAAGGCAGTTATTCCCACAGTATATTATTTTCAACTTTAAATGACATTTAAACACGGTTATAAAATGTTCATTGTGAATTTTTTAAACATAGAAAGGCTTAAAAATGAAAATTCACTGATCTGTTATCCTAATCCCAGATAAAAAAATATATCTTGGTGTATTTCCCTCTAGTCCTTTACAGAACTTTGGCGTGTGTGTATATACCCTTTCCCCGAAGTTAGAATAATATTAGGTTGGTGCAAAAGTAATTGCAGTGTTTGTGGTTTTTAACCTTTTAAACCACAATTACTTTTGCACCAACCTAATACTATATGTAATGTTATGTGTTGCCTTCTTTAAGGTTATATCATAAGTATTTTCTTGTGTCATCAGTATTCTTGAAAAACTTGACTTTTAATGCTCTAGCAGCCCTGCATTGTAATGTGAGCTGTGAAAGGAGTATTGTGCTAGTGAGTGAAATGCTGGTAGTGTTACCATGGGAGGACTTGTAAGGAAGTACCCCTTTTTGCCTTTGCTTTCTCCCTAACTGCATCATGCTTTTACTGTCATCCTAGTGTGGCCTTTCTACACATCCTAAAATTCTGTGAATTAAACTTGGAAGCTCTTCTCTCCCCACTGGCTTTCGCTTCATGGTTTTATTGTATTTTTATAAGATCTTTAAATTCACGTACAATAAAATCCACCATCTTAAAGTGTACAATTTAATAGTTTTTAGTATATTCACAGACTCGTGCAACCATCACTGCTGTCTAAGTTTAGAACATTTTCGTTACCACAAAAAGAAACCTCATACCTATTAGCAGTCACTTCCCAAGTCTCCCAGCTTTCCTAGCCCTAGACAATCACTAATCTACTTTCTGTTTCTACAGGTTTGCCAATTCTGGCATTTCGTATAAGTGGACTCATATGATATTTGGCCTTTTGTGACTGGTTTCTTTCATGTAGCATGCTGTTTTCAAGTTTCATCTATGTTTTAGCATTTATCAGTACTTCATTTCTTTTTATGGCTGAATAATAATTCCATTGTATGTATATACCACATTTTGTTTATCCCTTCATTAATTAATAGGCATTTGGGTCGATTGTACTTTTTGGCTGTTATGAATAATGTTGTTATGAACATTCATGTACAGGTTTTTGCATGAATATGTGTTTTCAGTTCTCTTGGGTATATATCTAGGTGTGAAACTGCTGGGTCATATAGTAATTCAATGTTTAACTTTTTGAGGAATTGCCAGTGTTTTCCACAGTGGCTGCCCCATGTTACATTCTCACCAGGAGTTTCTCCACATGCTCACCAGCACTTGTTTTTTTTTTCGTTTGTTTGTTTTTTTATTTATTATTATAGCCATCCTAGTGGGTGTGTAGTGGTATGTCTTTGTGGTTTGGATTTGCCTTCCCCAATGACTGATGATGTTGAACATCTTTCCATGTGCTTATTGGCCATTTGTGTATCTTTTTTGAGGAAATGTCTGTCTAGATCTTTGCCCATTTTTTAAATTGGGTTTGTCTTTTTATCATTGTGTCATAAGAGTCCTTTATTTATTCTGGATACTAGTCGTATCAGGTATATGATTTGCAAATATTTTCTCCCATCCTGTAGGTTGTGTTTTCACTTTCTTGACGGTATCATTTGAATCACAAAAATGTTTAATTGTTATAAGTTCAGTTTATCCATTTTCTTTCTTTCGTCACTTGCGTTTTGGGTGTCATGTCAGTGATACTATTTTCAGTACAGTAAGTGAATTGGTAATTTATGAATGTCCCAGTATTAGGCATTGATTTGAAAGAGTCACTTCTGTCCTTTAGACTTGGATATTTCTGTCACTTTTTAACTCCCAACATATTTTGTTTACTTTTAGACTTATGTGACTATCTGTGTCTGATGTCATTCATGTTTTGTAGGGTGTTGTCCCAACTGCTCAGCGGGCTGCTATCGTTGTGGGAGTAGAGCTACCAGTCTATGATATTACGAAGAAGCACTTAATATTGTCAGGGGTGATGGGAGACACAATTTTAACTCACTTTGTGTAAGTATGATAAGTTGTACTCATGCTGTATTTCCAGTATTTTGAGCCCAAAAAGATCTTTCACTGAAATCCTTATGTAGAATTGATACCTTTAGTCTACATCCCAGATTCTGTGGGCACTTTGGTACTTGGGGGCAGTGTCTAGTACAGCAGCCTATCAGAAGTCTGTAGGGTTTGCAATTGCTCACACACAGCCTCTATATCTAATAAGCTCATCTGTTATTTGCTTTGGTTAATTTTGGATCAGAAAGCAAACTTTTCTCAATGAGATTCAGAAAAAAAGGTGGTATTTTGTAGGGCTCGCGGTATGATGTCACTGTTTTGGGCTGATTACTGTTGTCAGTCTCATCCTACATTTTCTTCATCTTGCAACTTTTATAATATTTTACTACTCAAATACATTTGGCATATGATGCTGTGGTTTGAAAAATTTACATAACTAATACATGATGCATGACATTTCCTCCTTAGGGATCTTGCTATAGTTATAAACTGTCCCCTTTAAAAAAATAAAAGGCTGTCTGAGTTTCAGATTGAAAAGTGAGGGGGGCAACTTTTGAATGATGCCTCTTTAGAAAATATTAGGTTGGTGCAAAAGTAATTGTGGTTTTTACAATTATTTTTAACCTTTTAAACTGCAATTACTTTTGCACCAACCTATATTTACTTTCTCTTTAGATTGTAATGAAAGGCATGTGCCAGATTTTATCTGATGAGTGACTCATTGTACGTTTAAGTTTGGCCTCATTTCTGTTTAGTGGGCAGGGGTGAGAGTGGGGCAATCTATTGTCTTAAAGTGTTCATCTTTAGTTCCAGCTTTACGTGTGGCTTGGCTGGGGCTCTGGCTTCCAATCCAGTTGATGTAGTTCGAACTCGCATGATGAACCAGAGGGCAATCGTGGGACATGTGGACCTCTACAAGGGTACTTTGGATGGTATTTTAAAGGTACGCTCACTGTGAGCTTGGATTACATTTTTAATTTTCTCTGATGCTTCAGACCTTCTTTCAAGCCTTATTCTTAGTCACTACATATCATTCTAAAGTTGGAAGAATCATTATGTGTATTTTAGCAGCCTCTCAGAGTAGTTCTCAGGTAGAAAAGCTGTTCCCTTGGCAATCACCTGATGCACAGTGGTCCTTAACATTATTACTCCAATATGAATGCTTGAGACTGCAGTAAACATTTATCAATAGCACCGTGTAGAATTATTGATTAAAGGTCTTAACATATCTCACATTTGCCTGCTTCAAAAAAGATGGAGACCCTATTGTAGAAAATCTGGTACTCAATTTCATTTCAGCATTGTGCTATTGTTCATACTTTGAAAATTTCTGCTATGTTATGCATGTAAAAAGCTGAATATCGTAAATGTATTATATAATCACTGGTGATAATACTTCTACAAAAAAAAATAAATTTGAGGCTAAAATATGATAGTGCCATATGGTTCCTCTGTGTTCAATTTAGTTTAATAAGTATTTATTATATATCAGGCACATTTTAGTAGGTACAGAGAAAATATAGGGTACTGGGGGTGTACAAACAGATAATCAACACAGCTTGGTAAGTTATAAACTCAGATCTATGGGAGGAAATTTTAGTCCAATTTGGAAATTTGGGATAGACTCCCTGCAGATGGTGGCATCTAGAGTAATACTAACTCATATATGTTGAGTGCTTTACTATGCATCAAGAACTGTCCTAATGAGACTTAACATATCATTTAAGTGGTGACCATGTGGTGACATTCATCGACAGAGGCATCACAGGGAGAGGAACAGGTTTTGTGGGAGACATCATAGTTTTAGACACTTGGTTTGAGGTGTATGAGGAACACCCAGTGGGTATATTTGGATATCTTAGTCTTAACTTAGGGGAGAGTTCATGGGTGTAGAGAATTCAGAGCCTTGGCAATCTGTGGTGTACAGGTGTCATGTGACTGTGGAGGGGGAGACCAAGGAGAGTAGGTCACAACTTTTTTTTGCCTTCCTAGTACACTGGAGTGTTATAAAACTCCTTCCCTTATTAGCGATTCACAGAGGCAGTGATTCTCAGACTCTGAGGAGTAGAGTTTGGCAAAAGCCCCCCTTGCTATTTCTCACAGCTTACCCTTCCACTTCACAATCACTGGTATAGAGAGAAGAGTAGGGCCAAGGAAAGAACTCTGGGGAAATACCAGTTTTTAAAGACTTGGCAGATAAGGAGCCCAGGAAAGACACCAGAAGATAACAGTTCAAAAGATGTGAGGAAACTTAGAAGAGATTAGTGTCATGGAAGCCAAGGGAGTAATGAGTTTCAAGAAGGAATGAGTAGTTATTTAATGTCAAATGAAATAGAGAGATCCAGTATAAGTATCTGCAAAGTATCTGTTGGATTTAATATATTCTAGAGGAGGTTTGCTGGATTGGTGTTTGTAAAAGCCAGGTTGCTGTACACTGAGGAGTATGTATCATTCATTCATTCAATACAAAAATGTTTAAGTGTCTTTTTTTTTGCAAGTTACTCATAATGTTTATGTTTGTTTTGTGCCACGTACTGTTCTAGGTTTGTGAACAAAAAAGTCCCAGCTTTCATGACACTGTAATTCTAATAGGAAGAGACAGATAAACACATAGGAAGTGAGGATAGACAGACAAATATAAAATACTCTTTCAAAAAGGTTGGCTAAGAGGAACTAGAAGGTACAATAATATGGTAATAACTAGTGTTTACTGAATGCCGGTTATGTGCCATACATGGTAACAAGTCTGTTCACTTACAGCAACCCTATGGAATAGATATTATCTTTCTCATTTTGTAAATGAGGGAATTTAAGTTCAGAGTAGCTGAGTATTTATCCAAGATTATACATCTAGTAAGTGGCAAATCTGGGGTTTAAAACACAGTCTGTGTGATTCCAAAGTTTGTACTTGTAACTACTATGCTGTGTTGTATTGGCAGAAACGTATTTTCATGTTGGCAGTAACCTAGTAACCTTTAAGTACTTATATTTACTCATTAACTTATTTAGTATTAGAGTTCTTTAAAATGATTTCACTCTATATTGTCATTATATGTAATGGCATTATACTTTAATATTTCATCTCTAAGAGTCCCAAAACACTTTGGTGAATGGAATTATGCATTCATCTCTGACATGGAAACAAACAAGTGCAAATGTCATCCTGTCACTTCTATCTTAAAACTATTGAATGGCTTCTCATACACCCGAGACACATATGATTTGACCCTTTTTTACCCCCACAGCCTTACCTTTGCTACCTTTATTTTGTGTTTCAGACATACTGAACAATTTCTAGTGCTAGACTTTCTTTCCCAAGTTTTCACCCATGCCATATACTTTGTTAGATACCCTAAATATGCCTTTCAGTTGGCTAGCCCCATTCTTCAGATCCCATTTCTATTTCATAAAGGCCTTGCCTGATCGTTGAACTAGGTTTTGTGTACATAGTTTCATGCACTTGCTCTATCATAGCATTTATTATATTAAAAAATCTTTATTGAGGACTAATTCACATATCATAAAAATCACCTATTCAAAGTGGCTTTTGGTATATTCACAGATATCTGCAACCATCATCGCCACAGTCAATTTTACAACATTTT
This sequence comes from Rhinolophus ferrumequinum, assembly GCF_004115265.2. Taxonomy (NCBI): domain Eukaryota; kingdom Metazoa; phylum Chordata; class Mammalia; order Chiroptera; family Rhinolophidae; genus Rhinolophus; species Rhinolophus ferrumequinum. Next base: position 25,684,178 of record NC_046284.1, on the reverse strand, counting down.
CATTACCTCAGAAAGAAAACCCATGTCCTTTAGCTATCACCTCTCACCCGCCAGCCCTAAGAAACCACTAATCTACTTTCTATCGCTACAGATTTGCCTATTCTGGGTATCTCATATAAATGGGAGCATTCAATATGTGACCTTTTTGACTGGCTCCTCTCATTTACCATAATGTCTTAAGGTTCATCCATGTTGTAGCATGTATCAGTACTTTGTTCCCTTTTATTGCTGGATAATATTCCATTGTATGGCTCTATCACATTTATTCACATTTGTTACATTTCATTATAATTACTTTTAATGTCTGTCTGCCCGCCCCAGTAGATTTTAAGTTCCTTGAAGGCAGGACCATGTACATCTTGTTTATCACTTTATCCTTAGCAAATTATTATTTTCCCCCTTCTTCCGCCTACCCCCCTACTCTGGTTCAAGCCCTTGTTTCTCAGTCTAGTTGTGTAGGACACAGCTCCCTGGCCCATGCTGGTATTATGAGCCTTGTGCTCCCTCCGGCTGAGGCAGTGGGTCAGCCTCTCCATGGAGAGCTGTTGTTCACAATCTTAGCTGTAGAGGGCGCAGCTCACTGGCCCATGTGGGAATCCACCTGGCAACCTCGGTGTTAGGAGCACTGGGCTCCAATCACCTCAGCCACTGGGCCGGCCCAGCAAATTATTTATTGAATGAATGCATAACTTCATGAAGTAACCTGTTGTCTCTGTTTATCTATAGAAATTCTTGTTTGTTTTTACCCAACTTCCTCAAGCCAAAAAGAATGCCTCCCAGTTCTAATGTTCTGAAGAAGTTGGTCACTGTTTTGGAGCTTTATAAGGATTCCGATGACTCATGGGTGGTTAGAGACCCTCACTATGTTAGTGTGTTCATTTATTCAACAAATATTTATTCACATATTTATTGGAAACTTTACTGTGCCAGACAGTGTTAGGTGGTGGGGATATAATCGTGAACAAGAAAAACATAGTCCCTGCTTCCCTGGAGATTACATTATAGTTCAGGGAGGCAGACAATAAACATACAAATAACAAACAGTATAATTTCAGATAGAAGTAACTGCTATGAAGAAACTAACAGAGCATAATGAGGTAGTGATTTCGTGATGGTGGTGGGAGACTACTTCAGTTAGGATGGCCAGGAAAAGGTTGCGAGGAGGTAACATTTGAGCAGAAATGTGAATGATGAGAAGAAAGTGACCACGTGAAGATCTGAGGCAAAAGTATTTTATAATGAAGGAACAGGTACAAAGGCCCTCAGTTGGGAATGAGCTGGACATGTTCAAGGGTTAAAAAGAAGGCTAGTGTGGCTAGATGTGGGGAATGAAGGAGAAAGTAGTAGGAAATGAAACTGGAGAGAGAGGCAGGGACTAAATCGTGAGATCCTGTGGGTCATCACAGAATACTTGCAATTAGAATGAAATTCCCTGGGAAGTCATTGGAGAGCTTTAAAAGGGAAAGTGATTTATAATTTTAAAAGATTGTTTTGGTTTCCAGGTGGAGATTGTAGACCAGTTAGCAGGCTTAGTGTGGTAGTCCAGGTGAGAGGTGATGAGGTTGGATTGTATCTCTAAGGTCCCTTGTAATAGCAGTCTGTGATTCTGTGTTACTGCATCTGGGCTTTATTTTGGCTGATTTTCACAATTTTCCAACATCAGTTTTGGTCTGAGACCTTCAGCATTTGCAGATGATCCATTGGGGGCAGCATATTACCACAGTTTCCATAAATACTGCCCTTATTATGTTACTCCTTATTATATTTGCTCCAAAAAGAAAAAAAAAAAAAGGTCAGTAAGGATAAATATATTGAATATTTTTTTTAAATTTTAAGTATAGTTGTACACAACATTTTATTAATTTCAGGTGTACAATGTAGTGATTCAACATTTATGTACCTTACAATATGATCACCATCATATGACACAGCAATTCTACTTCTGGGTATTTATCCAAAGAAATCCAGTGTTTTTTTTTTGTTGTTGTTGTTTGTTTGTTTTAGTTTCAGGTTCAAAATAGTGTAATAATTAGGCATTTATACCCCTCACAAAGTGATACCCCCCGCCCCCAATCTACTACCCCTCTGACATCATATATAGATGTTCCAATTCCATTGACTCTATTCCCTATGCTGTCCTTTATATCCCTTGACTATATATATATATATTGTTATAGTTGACATCATTATTATTCAGCTTCAGCTTCAGTGGTCAGGCATCACTGCAGTGGTCAGACATGTACACCGTCCATGAAGTGGTCTCCCTAATAAGACAAGTGTCCATCAGATACCCTACAAAATCTTTACAGCATTATTGATTATATTCCCCAAACTGTCTTTTGTATCCCCGTGGCAATCTTTTGGTTACCAATTTGTGCTTTCTAATCCCTTCACCTTCTCCCTCATCTGCACCCCACTCCCATCTAGCAACCATCAGCTTTTTCTTTATATCTCTGAGACTGTTTCTGGTTAGTTTGCTCATTTATTCTATTCTACACATTCCACATATAAGTGAGATCATATGGTACTTGTCTTTCTCCGTCTGACTTGTTTCACTTAGCATAATGTTCTCTAGGTCCATCCATATTGTTGCAAATGGTAAGATTTCATTCTTCTTTATGGCTGCATAATACTCCATTGTATAAATGTACCACAGTTTCTTATCCAGTCGTCTACCGATGGGCATTTCTGTTGTTTCCATGTGTTGGGTATTGTGAATAGCCCTGCAATAAACATAAGGGTGGATATATTTTTTCGAATTAGCTGTTTGGATTTCTCTGGATAGGTAAGAGTGGAATTGCTGGGTCATAAGCTAGTTCCATTTCCAGTTTTTTTAGATACCTCCATCCTGATTTCCATAGTGGCTGCACCAATCTGCAATCCCACCAACAGTGCACGAGGGTTCCCTTTTCTCCACATCCTCGCCAGCACTTATTGTTTGTTGATTTATTGATGATAGCAATTGTGACTGGAGTGAAGTGGTATCTCATTGTGATTTTTATTTGCAAGAAATCCAGTGTTCTTAATCTACAGGATGGGATAAGGGATATTTATAAGTCTGGATATTCATATTATTGTTTGATCCAGGTAGATCCGTTTTTTAGTATAGCAGTGGGTTTCACTTCACCAGTAGAAAGACAAATAACATTTTTTCAAGTCTAACACAATGCTTAACACACAGGAGTTACTTAATAGATATTTGTCCATTACATAGGAACTGTTTCTGTAGGCTGAATTCAACATGCACTACCAGTTTATATCCTTTGGTATGTATAATTTGTCATTTAATTACAGTAACCACTCAATTGGTGTGTATAAACCCCCATTATATGAAACAGGAGACCTGAGCTCAAAGCAATTCACATCATCCATCACGTAATCCTCAAAGCATTCACATGAGATAGGCCATGGCATTACAGACAATTTACAATGATGATACAGACTCAGAGGATAGTGACTTGCTGAACTCCCTGGTCTCTTCCCTTGCTTTGGTTTTCTTATTAGCACTTATTTCTGAAAATTTTATATGTATATGTACTCTACTGGAGCTGACAAACAAATACACAAAGATATATTTGTTTGTCAGCTCCACTAGAGTACACACTTCATGAGGGCAGGGACTGTATAAGTTATCTCTTGCTGTGGAAAATTACTCCAAAACTCAGTGCCTTAAAACAAGCGTTTATAATGTCACATTTTCTATGGGTCAGGAATTCAGAAGCAGTTTAGCTGAGAGATTTCAGTTTAGGGTCTCTCATGAGATTGTAATCTAGACATCAGCTAGGGCTGCAGTCATCTGATGGTTTGACTGGGTCTGGGATAGATGCTTCAAAGATCCCTCACGTAGCTGTGAGCAGGAAGCCTGCATTCCTCTCTGGCTGTTGGCTAGAGGCCTTAGTTTCTTACCGTGTGGGCCTCTCTTCATGACATAGAAGCTGGTTTCCTCCAGAGTGAATGAACCAAGAGAGAACAAGGCATAAGCCTTATTATATACATAAAATGTCTTTTATAACAAAGCACTGGAGGTGACATATGTTCACTACTGCCATATTCTGTTGGCAACACAGACCAATCCTGATATATGTGGGAGGGCCTACACAAGGATGTGAATAACTGGAGATGGCTTTCATTGGGGGTCATCTTGGAAGCTGGCTACCTCAGATACTTTCTCTTGTTTACTAGTATTACTATTACCTCCGCATCAAGAATACCTTGCATATGGTAGGTGCTTAATATTTGTTGAAAGAGTGGGTGGATGCATTTAGATTACATATTAATTCAAATTTATGTCTTCAAAAAAAAAGACCATTCATGGAGTCATAAGTTGTTGGGAGAGGGGCATGGAAAACGAGTACTAAAATAAAACTAATTGTCGGATATAAAGAATGAGGGGAATTTACTCTTTTTTTAATTGTATCTTTCTCTCAGATGTGGAAACATGAGGGCTTTTTTGCACTCTATAAAGGATTTTGGCCAAACTGGCTTCGACTTGGACCCTGGAACATCATTGTATCCTTTTAGAGCATGAGAATGAAAGCAATGCTTTAAGATCCCAGGTTATTCTAGACTATGGGAAGGAAAATTTGATTATTGAAGCCTTTAGGTAAGTGAGAAATTCAAATACTCTTATGGTGATCATTAAGGATGGAACTAAGAAATGGCTTTCAGTTGGAGTCTAATACAAACTGAAGGGAGCAGAAAAGACATGATAAACTTTTTTTTTTTTACTTAAAAAAAAAATAAACACAGCCAGATTTGGAAGGGGTTCTGAAGTTTTCGGAAACCTTGCTGGGAGATGCCCATAGAAAAGTCCATGCTGAGGTGGTCCATATTTCCTACCCCCTAACTATGGGACAAAAATAGCTGGGGAATAATAAGATAGAAAATACTCATAGGATGAAGGAATCCAGGGCCAAGTAGAGCTCTTTCCAGGGGTGAATCTCCTTCCTTTAGCTGTGTTTGAGTGCCTTCTATGTGCAGAGCCATGAGTTGGATACTGTGTGTGGTGTTGTGTGTATAGTGGTGAGCATTGCAGGATTGAGAAGTAATTCCTTGCCTTTGTGGAGTCTATAGGTTGACGGAGATAGTATCTCTCTCCTTCCTTGGGATGACACTGATCACCTAATTTCTAACAATTTCTCTGACACTGAATTATATATTGTCATTGATGTTCTTGGTGTGTGTGTGTGTGTGTGTGTGTGTGTGTGTGTGTGTGTGTGTGTATGGCTTGTTTGTCCCTGAAGACTATAAATATGGTGGAATTTTAATTTTTTTATATTGCTAAATGCCAATGATCATAATGGGCACATAGTGGGCACTCAGTGCATGTTTGATGATGTACCAGGTGTTGTTTTTAAAAAGACTTTTAAGCAAGTGCAACTTAGAATAGCACAGCCTAGGTACGTTAATTTATTAATAAGATAATGCAATACACAATTTTAGAATTGGGTTTGGCTTTCAGTATTAACCCACTGATCTTCCATGACTTCCTCTTCAGTTTTTTATTACATATGAGCAGCTTAAGAGGCTTCAAATCTAAGGCCTGAATTATATGTGAGCCACGCCCTGTCAACCTTTCTACTCTTTTCTCTTTACCCTTGTTCAAATGTATTTTGACACAGTTGTAATGTTTCATGAATCATTGGTCTCCCAAAGGCCTCTTGATAGAAGAACAATAGGATGGTTCAGAATTGTTCATGTATTTGTGTTATTACCGTGTTAACTTTTCCCTGAGAGAAAATGTTAACATTGAGACTCTGGCCCCGGATTGGTATCTTCTATGAAGATGGATACTAATGGGTATTCAAAATGGCATTCAAAATGACATTCAAAATGGCCTTCTTTTCAAATGTGGGTTAAATGTAGTTGATTAGTCCCAGATTTGGGCTAGAGCAGAAGGCATAGGCCAGGGCAGTTACTGCTATGTATGTTACAGACCTCGGTTATCATTAAAGTATTTATTGGCAGAATCACTTTGACTTTGTCTTCATTTACTATTTTCTTCTTTGCGACTACTCTTTAAATTACATTCTCCAGAAAATGATAAAGAGAAGGTGAATATGAAATTGACTCTGGACTCTTAAAGCACATTTATGGGAACAGACTAATTGCATGGTGCTTTCTCACTGCCATTCATTGTTATAATGCTGCTTACTTGTTAAACATTAAGCAAGTGGTTCTTTCCTAAGCATGAGTAAACAAACAGCTCATTTGGAAGTTTCCACAGATAAAATGCTAAAAGAGGCTTAAAATAGAACCCTGTGCTAGGGTTCTAATTGTCTTACAAGTAAAAAGGTTTGGCTACTTTCTTGTACTAGGACAGTAAGTGCCTGCTACATTGTAGGCACTCAGATATTTGTGGAATGAGTAGTTTAGTTCTTCATCTTTATCCATTCATTCATTTGTTCAAAAAACATTTATAATGTATCTCTTATGTCGCACATGCTGAGAATATAAAAAATAAGACAGTCTCTGTTTTCAAGTTCACATTATAGTAAGAGAAACAGATGTAAGTAGATAATTACAGTATGTACTAAGGTACATGTGAGAAATGAACAAAGTGCTACAGAAATATAGAGAAGGGAACAGCCAATTACCTAGGGGATTGTCAAAAAACTTCATAGTGTAGGTGACATTTGTGCTAAAAGCAGATGTTACCATGTGGATGAGGCAGGGAAAGACATTCCAGACACGAATGTGGAAAAGTTCAGCATGGCTAAAATGTAGGGCAGTAATTTTCACTGGAGATCTTGTGAAAATACAGGTTCTTGTATCCCATCACCCGAGAACCTAACCTTACTTGGGGCAAAGGCTTTTTGCTTTTGTCACAGGCACTCAATACAAGTGGTCCTTAGATTATACTTTGAAAAGCGCTTGTAAAGAAACATGGGCTAGAATGAAAGGAAATAGAAATAGTGTGGTCAAAAGAGTCAAATTATGAAGCGTCTCTGTATGCCCAAAGAAAGAGTTTGACTTTCATCCTGGAGGGAGGGGGCAGGCAAAGGAAGTTTAAAGTAGGGAGATGGTATAACCAGCTTTTGTTTTTTTAGGAAGATAACCCTATTGTGGAGGGTAGCCTGGAAAGAAGCAACCCAAACAAGGTTAAGACCCACTGAAATCTACTCCCTTTTATGGGCAGTTAGACAAAATATGGTTTAGATAAACTAAGAAAATTTATCCTAAGTCACATAGCCAGACTGGCAGATTTGCGGCTAACACGTATAATTATTGGATTTCTTCTCTGTCTCATTCTTCCACCCCCACAGTGCCTTCTTAACTGGCAGTCTGAAGTACTACCTTTTTAAAATTAATTCTAATAGACTTTATTTTTTAGAGATGTTTTAGGTTCACAACAGAATTGTGCAGAAGATACAGAGATTTCTCATGTACTCCCTACCATGTGCACAGCTTCTCCCCTATCAGAATTCTTCACCAGAGTGATTCATTTGTCACAATCAGTGAATCTACATTGACACATCATTATCACCTCAAATCCATCATTTACATTAGGATTCAATCTTGCGGTTATACGTTCTGTGGGTTTTGACAAATGCATAATGACATGTACCCACCATTACAGTATCACACACAATAGTTTCACTGTTCTGAAAATCCTCTGTGCTCTGCCTATTCTTCCCTCTCCCCTAATCACTGGAATCCATTGATTCTTTTACTATCTCTACGGTTTGCCTTTTCCAGAGTGTCATATAGTTGGAATCGTGTAGTATATAGCCTTTTCGGATTGGCTTCTTTCACTTACCGTGTTTCCCTGAAAATAAGACCGGGTCTTACATTAAGGTTTGCTCCAAAAGACGCATTAGGGCTTATGTTGAGGGGATGTCAACCTGAAAAATCATGCTAGGGCTTATTTTCCGATTAGGTCTTATTTTCAGGGAAACATGGTAGTAATATGCCCTTAAAGTTCCTCCATGTCTTTTCATGGCTTTATAACTCATTTTCTTTCTTTTGGATGTACCACAGTATATCCATTCACCTATTGAAGGACGTCTTGGGTGCTTCCAAGTTTTGGCAATTACAAGTAAAGCTGCTATAACTATTCAGGTGCGGGTTTTTTTTTTTTTTGTGGACACAAGTTTTTAGGTCATTTGGGTAAATATCAAGGAGTACAATTGCTGGATGGTATGGTAAGAATATGTTTTGTAAGAAACTTCCAAAATGTCTTCCAAAGTGGCTGTACCATTTTTCATTCCCACCAGCAATGAATGAGAGTTTGTTTCTTCATATCCTTGCCAGCCTTTGGTGTTGTCAGTGTTTCCAATTTTGGCCGTTTTTATAGGTGTGGAGTGGTATTTCATTGTTTACATTTATTTTTAGGACTACAACACCAGTCAGATACCCGACTCATTCCCAAATAGATGAGCAAAAAGGAAGTCATGTTTTCACAATGGTATAGGCTGATAGTTTCTGAAAAGGGGTGTGTGTGTGTGTGTATAATTATATAATTGGCTTTCATTCACCTCAGCTTAAATGTTATCCCTTCAGAGAAAACTTCCATTGATTTCCTCTTCAATCTAGTATAATTTCTTATAGCATGTATTTGTAACTACATATGTTTGTGTGATTATTTGATTAATATCTATATCGTCCATCTGTAAGCTCCATAAAAACAGCGATTCTGTTGATTTTGTTTACTACCGTGTTCTCAGTGCCTAGCACAGTTATATTACTCAGTAAATATTTACAAAATGAATAAATGAATTAATCTGTATCCAAAGATCTGATAAAATGCCTAAAACTTGGCAAAGGTTCAGCAAATACTGTGAGATTTAAATGGAATTAAATTAAATTTTGAATTACTAATAATGAGGGGATGGTAGATAAAGAATAGGTTATTAAGAGAAAATAGAGGTGTGCGGAGAGATGTACTTAATTTTTTTTAATTGAAGTTTATTGGGGTGACAATTGTTAGTAAAGTAACGTTGGTTTCAGGTGTACAATTCTGTAATACATCATCTATAAATCCCATTGTGTGTTCACCACCCAGAGTCAGTTCTCTTTCCATCACCATATATTTGATCCCTTTTTCACTTAATCTTTTAAACTATTCATTCAACAACTATCTCTGCCTCGTGGAGCTTACTGTCTATAGAAGTCATAATAAAAGATGAGTGAGTGAAATACATAGTATGTTAGAATGGCAATAGATGCTTTGTAGAAAAATACAAAGCAGGGAAGGGGGATGAGGATATGAGGCAGGATCGTGCACTGAGAAAGCCAAATTTGATTGAAGTCCATAGGAGGTGAGATAAAAAGCCAGTCTAGGTTTAAAGCAAATGCAGACTCCCTGAGATGAGAGTGTGCCTGGAGTCTAATGTGATGATTCAAGCAAGAAGTGATGGTGGCTTGGATGAGGATAGTAGCAGTAAAGGCTGTGAGAAGTGGTTGAAATTCCTATATTTTGGAGAAGAGCAAATAATGACTTGCTAAGGGATAAGATGTGGGTTGTAAGAGAGAAAGAGAGTTGAGGTACAATTACTCTTAAGGCCTGAGCTACTACAAGGGCAGTATTGCTATAGAGATGGAGAGGACTCTGGAAGGTCTAGGGATTTTTGCGGGGCGGGGGGAAAGCAATAATTTTGTTTTGTACATGTTAAGTTTGAAGTGCCTATTAGACTTTAATAGAGATGTGTAGTAAGCAGTGAGACATGGAAGTGTGGAGTTCAAGGGAGAGGTAACTGGGGATGTACATTTGGAAATCATCAGCATATGGATGATGCTTAAAGTCATAATACTGAATGAGATCACCAAGCAAGTGACTGTCAGTAGACAAGAGAAGAAATCCAAGTACTGACGCTGGGGCAGTCTAACATAAAACAGTTGGGGGAGAAAAATACAGAGGGCACTGGTTATGACTAAATACCCAGCCTGAAGTTGTCTAAAAATATTTTGGTGAATGATAAGGAGGAAAAGAGGCAGAGAGGGTCACTTATTTTCAATATAAAATATGGAGAAAAAGAGTTTGAAGCTGATGAGATCTCTAGCCAAATTACCCAAGCTTTAAGGATTGCTTGTCTTTATAGTAGAAGTCTATTAAAGTCTATTAAAATTAATTTTAAAAAGGTAGTACTTCAGACTGCCAGTTAAGAAGGCACTGTGGGGTGGTAGAATGAGACAGAGAAGAAATCTGATTATAGTAGCCATAATCATGGGCAATTAGTTTAAAGAACGTGACTTGCTATTTTTATTTTTGGTATAGTATCCTATCTTATTCTTTGTCATGGATTAATACAGTATTCTTCCCACCACTGCCTGCCCCAGTAACTGATATGATGAATAGAATATTTTGATTGAACACTAAGGGTTAACCCGTTTTCATAGTAAAGTAGCCTACTGTAAGGATGCCACAGAACATTCGAAGGGGATTATTTCACATGTATGAAGAATTCAGTGTTTCACAAAGATATTCACCATAGAGTTCCCTTAAGTAACAGCTCCCCATTGTATATTTGAAGTGCAATTTTTGATTGAAAAAATAACTTTTTAAGGGCACATCAGATATGAATGGATCCACCAATGTCTTTTGAAGGTAAACTGAGAAGGGAAATCTTTCAGTCAATGAGAACAAGGAAGCGATCTTTAAAGGGACTAAGGACCTTGACTGAAATCTTGTTTGTCAAAAACAAAACAAGGCAACTCTCTTGCTCAGTTTATCTGTAAACTTTTCTAAAAAGTAGTCTAGTAATTTAAAAACCTGCTTAGAATGAAAGGGTAACACAACATAAGCAGGCACCACTGATTCAAAAGAGAAATAATTATTTTCCCTTTTTGATATACAAAAAGCCCAGTATATCAAAAAGACAGACAACAGCAAGAGTTGGAGAGGATGTGAAGAAATTGGAACTCTCGTACGTTGCTGGAGAGGTTGTAAAATGCTGTGGGCTCCTCTGGAAGACAGTTGGGCAGTTCCTGAAAAGCAAAACAGAGAATTGCCATATGACCCTTGCAGCATTATTCACAATAACTAAAAGATAGAAACAACCCAGATATCCATCAACTGATGAATGGATAAACAAATAGTGGTGTATTCATACAATGGAATATTATGCAGCCATAAAGATTTATGAAGTGTTGATACATGCTACAACATAGATTAACATTGAAGATGTTTTGATAAATGTAAGAAGTCAGACACAAAAGGCCACATATTATATGATCCCAGTTCAATTAAATATCCAAAATAGGAAAATCCATAAAGACAGAAAGTAAATTAGTGGTTGCCTATGGCTGTGGGGTAGGATGGGGAGGGATTGCTAATGGGTATAAAATTTCATTTTTGGATGAAAATGCCGTAAAATTAGATTATGATCATAGTTGCACAACTGTGTAAATATACTATGAAACATTGAATTATATGCTTTACACAGGTGATTTTTGTGGTATGTAAATAAATTATATCTCACGTTTTTTTTTTTTTTTTTAAAGCCCAGCATGTGGTTTAGTTTGATTGGGATGGCTAGTGAAGGATTTCAGTGAAGCTGCTTGGTAACAAAATACAGGTTGATTCATATTAATTCAAGATGATCACATGGATATTTTCCTTTTGAATAAGCAAGTTCCCCATGTTACCAGCAACCTGTAGATCAAACAACTGACATTTCTGATCTGGAAACCCCAATTTGAAGGGATAAAATGATCACATTCTGTAGGCTGTACAATGAAAAAGCTTTCAGCGTTTTTAATTTTTATTATTATTTTCTTTTAATTTGAGAGGCTAGAGCATGAGACAATTCAGACAATATAGTAATAATAGGGAGAAGAATAAAAAGCCACTTATATGGCTTTTATGTGCCAGCTACTGTTATAAGGGTATTGTGTTTATAAAACTCTGTTTACATACTTCCAAGCACCCTATGAGGTAGGTACTATTCTTATTTTCCAGATGAGAAATTGAGGCACGGAAAGGTAAAATAATTTGTTCCTGGGAAATGGTAGAGCCAGGTTTCTAACCTAGGCAGTCTGGCTTATGAGCCCATGCTTGTAATCACTATGCTAGAGGTATACTGACTCAGCCTTGTCCAGGGTCACTTAAAGTTTATGGCAGGTGAGCAGTAAAGAATATTGATTTCATTAATTTCCTTATCTTTATAGCACCCTTGGAGAAAGAAGGTCAATAGTTGTTGTGGTTGGTCACTCTTTGACAGGTAACTGTAATACTGGATTTACGTTATTTTCCTGGAGACGTGACTGCAAATGTATCATTTTTCTCTTATTCTCCACTTTCTACTGCTTCCCTTCTCTTTCTTTTGATGGCCTTTTTTTCTCCACAACCTCTTTCATCACTGGCCCACCACACACAGAGGAGCTTGTTTTTGTTATGTGTTATACTATTTATTGAAGAACCTGGAATTATTGATATGGATGCCACTAGTTTGAAATTGAATAATGTGGACATGGGGCTAGACTTCTTGCCTTCTTTCCTCTAGTGCAAAGAACTATGTTGTTAGTCTTATAAACAAATTTATGGAAGGAATGATAAAACTATTAATACTAAGGACCCGATTATAAATACTTTTTTTCTATTCACTAACACATGTCATGTAAGGGATAATATTTTTTGTTAGCCTAGCCCAGTTAAGATTTTACATGTAAGTTAGAGTAATAAAATTGCTTTTTTTAAAGAACAAATATATTGATATCTTCTCATTTAGAATGTCCACTCCACATTAATCTTAATTCCTGAGGTTTCATTAAAGGGTATTTCTTTATTCAGTGTCACAGCATCAGAATTCAGTTGTATTTTGGGCTCTGCGTAACTCACTATAAACACTCTTCATGAATTTTTGTCTGCCCCATTTGTTTAGTAAATAAGAAAAAAAAATTTAACACATCATTGTATAAGATTACTAAGGGACTTGGTAATCTTACAGTACTAGTTGGAATTTTGGATTAAGAGTCTGTTTTCACATTTGAAATAACTTCTAGCCATTCAGCTATCAGTTTAGTTTTCTCACTTTTTAAACCACCTCTGGGATGCTGTGACACCAGTTTGCTTTTCTATAGGAAGTGCTTTAGTATTTGTTAAATGGCTCAGTGGGCAAATCTGTAAAAATACTATGAGTGGTAAAAGCACAGTGAACAGTTTGTAAGACAGTGTGGCATTTTACTGCACCAATAACTGTTATCTCAGCATGTTTATAAGCTTTTTAGTGCCTTAGTGTCAACACAATTGAGACAGAGCTGGAACTGATGTGGATTTATTATAGTAAATGGGAAATATGATTCAGTCACAGGATTGTTGGGCAACATACACCAAATAAAATAAAATCTAAACAAATAAAAGAGACACCCCCCAGGCTCTTGGTCTTACATGGTTTTAGTCTCTCCAGTGCTCTGGGGCAAATGAATCTTGCCTGCCAAGTTGTATAGAAGGCATTTTGAAAAAAACCGGAACTGCTTTGTGCATTAAAACAGACTCTGAGACCCTTAGCAGCTGCATTAGTCGTTTCTAGGACTCCTTATAAGAGGGCTCTTTGTGCCCAGTGGCTGATTATGGTCCCAACAGCTTATAAATCCAGTGAACATATGGCTGGGTAGGAGCATTTTCAGCTCTCATGCACTTACTTGGCCATAGTCGATCCATTAGGTGGAGCTCATCTTTTCCTTTCAGCAAGGCTGCGAGACTATGGCTTCAAGGCTCAACTGAAACAAGACCTGTCTCCTGGCTCCATGTGATCAAGTTTTCATATTCTCGTGCCTTAGCATTTTATGGCATTGCACAAAGCAACTACCTCATAAAAATTTAAGAGTGAAACACATTGAAATCAGTATCTGGGTATCACACAGTGCTGTATTGATGATGTAGTTGTACTGTTGTTCTGTGTCCTATTAGAAAATTTGCAGCTTAAGTTTAGCAGTAGGACATATCAATAAAAAACAACTGGATACACCCTCTCGGTGTAGTTTATGCTTTTGGGAAGCCATGTACTTTTATCTCTTTGAGATATATCAGTGTGGCCTGTTAATTTATGGCTTGCTTTTGACTTCTCTTATCAGATATCCTAGGGAAACATTACACTTCAAGAAATGCCAGCAAAAATATGAATCAGAATTCTTATAAATGTTTAATGCTCCTTGACCTAGTAATACTGCTTTGGAGAATTTATACTAAGGACTTAAACAGACGTGCCAAAGATTTATACACTAGGGTATTTATAGTGGTATGATAACACTGAGAAATTGGAAATAACGTAAATGTACAACCATAGGGAAATGGTTAAAATATTATATACTCATGTTGAAACATGCAACCATTACAAGTCATTTTTTTGAAGAAAACTTAATAGAATGTTAAGTGAAGAAAACGGATGAAGAATAACAGTGATCATATCTGGGTGGTACACTTATGCATACCTTTATGTATTTTCAAAAATTTCTCAAGTGAAAAAAATTGCTTTTGTAATCAGAAAAGAATAATGAAAATTATGTATACATCAATATATATCTCTAACAGAAATCCCAGCAAAGCTGGGGCAATTTTAATACCTAGCACTGAATAAATGTTTGTGGGGTAGGTAAGACAGATGGATACAGATGAATGAATGAATGAATGAATGAATGATTGACAGTTCACACCTGTAAGCACCATAATGGAGTTTATATGACTGCAGAAATAACAAATGTAGGTTTTTTAAGTTAAAAGGAGAAGGTTCCAGATCAGTCAGTGGTTTGAAGGATGACATTGAGGGTACTGAAGGAAGGAGTCACAAAATAAGTGAGTGGCTGACGGCAGCGAGTTGTGGTCTGGCCTTAGGTCTGTTGCAGCTCTTGTTGCCCAGCTATCAACACCACGTTTCCTCTTGTTCTGTATGTGTCTTTGAAGTATCGCTCATGCCTGCTGCTTTCACTGGTCTCTATTCAGTTTGGCCAGTGACTACATGAGAATGAAATCGAAGTCATGAGTTCATTTCCCATTTGAACCAGTGAACAGTTCTCCATATTGTGAAAAGATAACCCAAGGCTAACTCTAGCTAGCCAAGAGATGGGCTTATTGGTCATGTGGACAAGCAGGAGAGTGTGGGTTGATTAGGGAAACCTGCCTCTAACACTTGTGAGACCACTCAAAATGCCCATGGACAGAGTGCTGTGTATTCTGACGTTCTTGAAATTAATCTTCAAAGTGAGATTTGCTATGCATAACATTAGCTACCCGAAGAATCAGTATAAAACTTAGTCATATCACAGTTTTTATAACAAATTCACAGTAAGCTGTTCCTGGAAATTATAAATGGGACCAATTGACCTACATTTTGTCCTACAAGGTCTTAATATCTTTCGGCTATTTTGATCAGATTACTGAACAGGATCTGGCTTCTTTTGCAGGTTCATCTGGAGACAACATTGGATATGTGAATGAAATCCAAATGTTTCTTCTCCAGCGCATTCCCTTGTCTGTGAGGGAGCCTGTGTCAAGGAAAGCTATTAGGCTTTTGCATAGCATTCTGTATCTCTGCTCTTTTAAGCATAGTGATTTTAATTGCAGTTACTCGTAAACCCAAGTGTATGATAATACCACCTGGTATGTATCTGCTCTATCTTGATCCTGCTAAGGTATTAGATTTATGTTTGTGTTTTTCATCCTGAGTCATCTCTCATCACTCATGTTCAAAAACCTTATTTAGGGGTTGAGGAATTCACAGTTCAGAGACTAATTGTCCTTGCCATGGAGGTCACAACATTTGCAGATATGATGGACTCCCATATGATGGACTCCCATAAATTGGTCAGCTGGAAGTTTTATTCTTCAGGATTTTTATTTTATTTTATTTTATTTTATTGGGGAATACTGGGGAACAGTGTGTTTCTCCAGAGCCCAAGTCGTTGTCCTTCAATCTAGTTGTGGAGGGCGCAGCTCAGCTCCAAGTCCAGTTGCTGTTTTCAATCTTTAGTTGCAGGGGGCGCAGCCCACTATCCCATGCGGGAATTGAACCAGCAACCTTGTTGTTAAGAGCTTGCACTCTAACCAACTGAGCCATCCGGCCGCCCCTCCAGAAGCTCAGCGGCAGCTTGTTGTCTTCAATCTAGTTGTGGAGGATGCAGCTCACTGGCCCATGTGGCAATTGAACTGGCAACTCTGTTGTTCAGAGCTCGCACTCTAACCACGGAGCCATCCAGCCGCCCCTATTCTTCAGGATTTTTAAGGAAGAGAAAGAACATTTTCTGAGCACTAACAATGTGCTGTAGTTTACTAGACATGTTTCACATACATTATCAGAGTTAATCCTCAGTATAACCTTATAAGGTAGGCATTATTACCCCAATTTTACAAATGAGGAAACTTTGAGAATTTAAATGACTGAATCATAATTTGAACTCTGGTCTATTGGACTTCAAAGCCTGTGATTTTTCCACTGCACATACTGACTCCCGGGGATAGCAGTGTTTCTTAGACTGCACCTAATAACACAATAATCACCTAGCTTCCCTCAGCTTCTGCCGTTCTCCTGTAACTAAATTTGCATTCTACTTTGTTTGCATTACCTTGGCAAGATCAGTCCTTTTCATCAAGGCCAGGAAATTAAGCTTTGAACCACCAATAATGAGGGCACTGATTTGAACCTGCTTTCAATTTTTTTCCAAAAAGCCAGTTATTGTTTGTGTTTTACCTAGTTCCCAGTAACTCATAACCCAATCCAAGAGTGCTCCTTATTGCTGGTGTAACTGCTACTTGCTGGTGTTCAGCACTTCAAAACATATTGGTTTCCATCATCCACTCGAGAGCGAAAAAGTTCTTCAGTTGTATGAACATAAAGCCTACTGTGGCGAAGGCAAACAACGGTCCTCCTCTGGGCCAGAGTGGTAAGTAGGGCAACTGCAAAAAGATCAACCCAAAGCAGGGTTGATGTGTATTAGAATAGATTAGTGAGAAACGGGCCATTTGTGTTGAAGGTAGAGGGAGAAGGGTGTTTTCAAGAGTACAGAAATTGAAAGGGAGGATCATTAACCTCTGAACAACTGAGGGAAGGCAAGCTGGGAGTAATCTAAGACTGAAGCGTAATTAAAACCCAAATGCAAAACATGATGGCGTGCCATCCTTCTGAGAGGAAGATGACCAGATTCCATCCAGGTTCTGAACATTACAGTTTGAGATTTGAATGAAAATGTTCACAGGCCTCTTGGAATTAGCCTTTACACATTGGACTCAAATGCATCCTCAGGCCATCATTTTAGAGATATGGAGGGGTTAACCTTCCAAGGTTGTTTTGACACCAATTCCCAGACAAATTAATCCATACTGTTGAGGTTTCTTCTTGCTCTCTTGTCCATTCAGCAGCTTTCTAGGGAGATAATCTAGTTTAGGGCCTTAAGAGACAAGCTTTCTAGGAATCTACTGTGGAGACCAGGAGGTTGAGGAAAGGATTACAGGGAAACTCAGGAAGGCTGAGGGTGGTTCCTGGGTTTCTTCCCCACTCTGTTCTTGACTTTCTGCTGTGAGGGTTTCCCAGAGGGATCCTGAGCATAATTGCCAGTTGCCAACAGCGATTTTCTATAAACACAGAAAGCAGGAAGAGGCACATGCTCCTCAGCTGCTCTCCTGAGCCATTTTGGAGACATCCTCTTAGGCGACTGAGTTTATTAGGAAAATGAAAGTTTGGCAGTAAATGGAAGAAGGTCAAACTCTGAGGACCAAAGTGGGTCCAATGTGCAGAGGTTGGCAGTGCTTTTCTTGATGCCTACCCCTTTTCCCTCTTCCTTCCCTCCCAGTGTCTCAGAATTTGTGGTTCAGCATTGTCATCAGCAAGTAGCTACAAATGAAGTCAGAAGCCAACTGAGGGAAGGGGGACCACTAAGTTAGAAATGTAGGGATTGGGAAAGGTAACAGCAGAAATAATCACAAGATAGGCCATTTCCCAAAGAAACATTGTTTTGAATACCATGAAGTTTGGGAAAATACAAGCTTTACAATCTAATACAAGTTCCTACATTTTATGCAAACTTATTACTTAAAATGTCTGACTTACACGGCGGCAGGCGGGACGCCTCACTTTACCAAAGCAGTCACTCTAGTAAACAGTTACAAAGAATAGAACCTTATTTCTCTAGTGCTATACTGTCCAATATGGTAGCCACTAGCCACATGTGGCTATTAAACATTTGAAATGTGGCTAGTTTGAATTGAGATGTTCTGTAATAGTAAAATACACACCAGACTTCAAAGACAACATGAAAAATACAGTGTAATAATTTTTATATTGATTATATTGAAATAATGTTTTTAATATATTGGGTTAAATGAAACATTAACATTAATTTCCCGTTTTTTTTTTCTTTTAAAAATGTGGCTACTGGAACATTTTAAATTGTATATGTGGATTTCATTATGTTTCTATTGGACAGTGCTGCTCTAGTGTATTCAAAAACAGGGTGTAACCTTTAAGCATCTTTACAGTAGTATATTTCTTGTTTTAAGTATACTTATACAGGATAAACAGACTCATTGCAAGAGAAGGACAAGGAGGAATGGAGATTGGCAAATTGGGAAACTGATTACAGAAGAAAGTCAGCACCCTGCCTCAGTCACCTCTCAGTCTTGGGTGAGGGAGTGTGGGAGGTGGTCAATTGCCTGAATCAAGTGCTCTCATTCCCCTAGTTCCTTCTGATCTCCTAGTTGGGACCCAGAGAGGGGAGGGAGAAGGCATTTTAAAATTTCTTTGCCCTTACCATCTCAGTCATCAAGCTGTGGGTGGGAGATAGTGGCGATGTGACAGGAACTTCCCATTGACCCCTCTGGGCCACCATCCCTGGCAAAGAGTAGGAGGAGGAATGAGGAGAGCCCTTTCTTCACTTCCAAGGTCATCTGGTAGAGCTGCTGCCGCACCTCCTTCTGCCAATAGGCATAGATGAGTGGGTTGAGCAGGGAGTTGCCCACACCGAGAAGCCATAGGTACCGTTCTAGCACTAGGTAGAGGTGGCACTCCTGACAGGCCACCTGCACAATGCCAGTGATAAGGAATGGGGTCCAGGACAGAGTGAAGCTCCCAATGAGAATAGCCACAGTGCAGACAGCCTTAAAGTCACTGGGAGTCCGTGGGGGCCGGTAAGCTCCAGCCATGGCTCCTGTGTGTTCCATCTTTCGGATTTGCTGGCTGTGCATGGAAGCAATCTTGAGCATGTCACAGTAGAAGAAAACAAAGAGGAGCAGAGCTGGGAAGAAGCCAACGCAGGAGAGCGTCAGCACAAAGCGCGGATGAAACACAGCGAAGAAGCTGCAGGGCCCCTGGTAGGTGGTCTGCTGGAATATGGGGACTCCAAGTGGGAGGAAGCCAATGAGATAAGACACCAACCATAGTCCGGCAATGCAGGCCCCAGCCACAAGCCCATTCATGATCTGGAAGTAGCGGAGGGGCTGCTTGATGGCAAGGTACCTGTCAAAGGCAATCAGCATGACTGTGAGGACAGAGGCAGCTGCGGAGGAAGTCACAAATGCCATCCGAAGAGTACACAGCGTCTTCTGTGTGGGCCGAGCCGGGCTGGAGAGCTGGTCTGTGACTAGGCCGGAAATGGCCACGCCAAGCAAGGTGTCAGCCACAGCCAGATTCAAGGTGAAACAGAGGCTGACACCATCATTCTTGTGGATTAACAACAGCACAGCCATAGCCACGACTGCATTAGCAGCAATGATGAGGGAGGCCAGAATAGCAAGTATCACTCCAAATGGGAAAGATGACTCCATGTCTTGAAGTGGCAGGATTTCCACTTACCAGGCCATACTCGCTCTCCAGCTCAAATTCTCAATGGCTGGGGGAGAAGGAGCCGTGGATTCAGAGCTGCAGCACAGTTCTGGCCATCACTGTCAGTCCAGGCTGGCAGCTTGACATCTTTGGGATCCTGCTGGTTATTAAGAATCACTCACCCTCTTTTTCAGTTCTCAGTCTCTTGCCTCTGAGCTCTCTGAAAGCAGCAATCCCAGTGCAGACCTCCCCCTGAGCCCTGAGCTAGTCCCTCCCCCTCCAACAGCCAAGTTACTAGACAACTCCCAAGTACCTGGTACACACTGTCTCGCCAGGTGCTCTCCTTTCACTGATGCTTCACAGACTTAGAGGAACTGGAGCATTCAGCAAGTCTCCTGTCTGGCAGAAGATATAATTGACTCTAATCACACTTTTTCTTCCTCCATAGCTTGATATTAAATTTCCACTTCTTCCTCATCCCAAGCACTAGCTTAACTAATCTCAATTTAATCGAGCATTTGCTTAATAACTAATTATCAGTTGCCATTATGACTACTTTTAAGCAAGATGATCATAATCAGCTGAAGTGGGAAGTGAGGGAAGGCAAACTATTTCAGGTCCCGGCATACTTTCAGGAGTTACCACACATTTAAGCTGTTTCTTATCTTTTGCTTCCTAACACTTCAGATTCTAATTCTCTTAAATAGGGTGTGCTGTTCCCCTATGTCTTATCCCTTGGAACTCGATTAGTTGAGGATTCAGAAGGGCAGGAAAAACAAAGCCAATAATTGTTAATAGCCTTCATTCTGTTTAGAACAGAGCCCATCCCTGTCTAAAGCTGTGCTTGTAGGGTATACTCATTGAGACCCTTTTTTGCACAGCGTTGGTATATGTTTCTGGTCATGAGTAGTGCCTGCCAGCCTTGCCTTTCTTGAACCTGTAGACCTGACAGAAAAGGAGGTGTGCTGCATCCTTGAAAGTGTCTGCTGTAATGTTTGTTGTAGAATTTAACATTTCCCAGGAATAGGGTTAGGCCAAAGGGTGGCAGTGTTGCTGAGGCAGGTGAGATGAGCTCAGGGAGGGTGGCTGTGTAAGTCACTCCTATTGTAGGTTGTATATCCCTTTGCTCAGGTACATTAGAACTAGCCTTTTGCTTGCTACTCTCATCTTGGATACCAAGAAGAGAAGGGTGGGGAGAAGAGCGTTAGAAGCTTATTTACTCATTTCAGCTGAGAGCACAAATGGGAAAGGTTAGTGTTTTAAGTAAGGGAGTGGAGCAAGGTGCAGAGTTGGAGGCAAATATATTCCAGGATGTTTTGATAGTCTGAGAGGGCCTTTGGCAGATGCCTCTCCTACAAATGATCAGAAAGGCTATGGTGTGGGGACTTGGTATTCCAATTGCCAGTCTGAGAACAGTTCTTATTCTTTGGCACGTCTATTAGGAGGCTGATTTCAGTTGCTTCGAACCTGGCCTAATTTGATACTTGGATCTAAGTAAAGGTATACTTTTGTTTCTCCAGTCCTAGACTCCACGCATGAAGTCAAGATGGCGCTTTTCAAGTTCATGCTAACGTGAGAGTACATCAGAATCCCCTAGAGCAGGGGTGTCTGCAGCCCGCGGGCCAACTGCGGCCCGCAATCCATTGTTAATTGGCCCGCAGCAAATTCCAAAAATATATTTAGTTTACTTAAATAAACCAGGTGAGGCAATACGTACGTCACCTCGAGTGAGTGGCCCGGCTGTTTGTGTATTTTACCGCATATGGCCCGTGGTGAAAAACGTTGAAAAAAGTTTGGACACTCTTGTTCTAGAGGGTTTGTTAACACCCAGATTCTTGGGCCTCACCCCAGTAATTTTGAATTCATTAGGTCTGCAGTGGGCTAGAGAATCTGCATTTCCAACAAGTTCCTTGGTGATGCTGATGCTGCTGGTTTGGGGACCACACTTTGAAAACCACTGCTCTAGTGAAATGATTCTTAACCTTAGCTTTGCATCACTTGGGGATTCCAAAAATACTTACGTTTGGGTCACACACCAAGAGATTCTGCTGTCATTAGTATGGGCTGTGATCTATGCATCTGGAGTTTTAAAAGTTCCTCAGATGATTCAAATATTCAGCAAGGGGTGAGAACCACTGTCCAATGGGAAAAGAAACTCTGAAGTCAGGACAACTGTGTGCTGGCCTGACACTATGTCTGTGATTTTGCTTGGACAAATGACTTCACCTCTCTGACTTAGCTTTGGCTTCTTCATGTGTAACATGGGGACTATCATACCTATATCACAGGGTTGGGGGGATGATAAAATGAGGTATGATGGATGTGAAAGGGCTTCATGAACTGTAAAATATTACACAGGTATTTTTCTTGTGTGTCTTCTAGTCTGTGTATCGGATCAGGAGCATTAGTATGAGAGCTTGGTAGAAATACAAAATGTCAGGCCCTGCCCAAGACCTACTGAAGAAGAGCTTGCATTTGAACAAGATTTCCAGGTGATCTGTATGTATGTACATTGAAGTTCTCCTTTTTTCTCTCTCTCTCTCAGGTGCCTGGTTGTATTAGGTTTTTGTTTGTGTTTTTGGTTTTTTCCCTGCTGTAACGAACTACTACAAACTTAGTAGCTTAAATAGCACAAATTTATTATCTTATAGTTCTCGAGGTCAGAAGTCTGAACCAGGTCTTACAGGGCTCAAATCAGGGTGTTGGCAGGGCTGCATTCCTTCGAGAGGCTCTAGGGGAGGACAACTTCCTTGCCTTTATCAGCTTTTAGGGGCTACCCACATTCTTTGGCCCATGGCACATCACTTTGACCTCTCCTTCCATAATCATATCTCTCTGACTCTGACCCTCCTGCCTCTCTCTTTAAGGACCCATGTGATTACATCAAGTCTACCTAGATAATCCATGATATCTTCTCCATTGCAACATCCTTAGCCTAATCACATCTGCAAAGTCCTTTTTGCCATGTAAAGTAAAATAATCGCAGGTTCCGGGGATTAGGACACGCACATCTTTGGGGGAGGATTATGCTGCCCACCACATCAGTATTCTCCCCTGCCCACTTCTCTTCCTCCATCCTCCAACAGGAGCTCTTCTCACTCTGTTCTTCCTTTACCCATGCCCTAGACTCTTTTTTCCTTCCTTCCTTCCTTCCTTCCTTCCTTCCTTCCTTCCTTCCTTCCTTCCTTCCTTCCTTTCTTTCCCTTTTTCACTTTCCTCTTTCTGTCTTGTCCTCTCATGAACTCACAAGCTGATTTAAACTAATCTAGGCACCCTTGGAAAATAGTGAGCTCCCTGTCATTGGAAGTACAAGATCTGACAATTCAGTTCGTGAACTTGCCACCATGCACTTACATTGGCAACACTGTACAAACAGCTCGGTAAGGTTTCATAACCTTGGTATATCGGTGTCTCAAAGCTGGGTTCGTGTCGAGATGTGGAGGTGTCTTGCTGAGTGGCGTTCATTATTGTTGCATGTTTTTGTATGCCATTGCAAGAATGTCTGAGCTTGAATTAGAGCAACGAACAAACATTAAATTTCTTGTTAAACTTGGCAAGAGTGGAACTGAAATCAGGGACATGTGGGTCAAAGTTTATGGGGATAATGCCATGAAGAAAATGGCAGTGTACAAATGGATTAAACATTTTTCTGAGGGGAGAGAACACGTCACTGATGAAAGAGAGGTCAGGGTGGCCAGTAACCAGCAGAACTGATAAAAACATTGCAAAAATTCATTGAATTGTGCGTCCAAATCGTCAGCTGACTGTGAGAACCATAGCAGACCAAGAAAACATTGATAGAGAAACAGTTAGGAAAATCTTAACTGAAAATCTTGGCATGAGAAAGGTGTGTGCAAAAATGGTAGGCCTGTAATGATATAAATTTCCCTCTTAAAACTGCTTTCGCTGCATCCCAAAAATTTTGGTAGGATGTATTTTCATTCCCATTTATTTCTATGTATCTTTTGATCTCTCCTCTAATTTTTTCTTTGACTCAGTCGTTCTTCAAAAGTATGTTGTTTAATCTCCACATATTTGTTGTTTTTCCTGCTTTCTTTTTGCACTTGATACCAATTCCAAACCTTTGATATCAGAGAATATGCTTGGTATAATTTCAATCTTCTTAAATTTTCTGAGGTGAGTTTTATGTCCCAATATATGGTCTATCCATGAGAATGTTCCATTTACACTAGAAAAAATGTATAGTCTGATGTTCTAGGATGAAGTGCTCTATAAATATCAATTATGTCCATTTTATTTAATGTGTCATTTAGGGCTGCTATTTCGTTATTTATTTTCTGTTTGGATGATCTATCCATAGCTGTCAATGATGTATTTAAGTCCCCTACTATAATTGTGTTTTGGTCCCGTTAGTTCTGTTAGTAGTTGCTTGGTATATTTTGGTGCTCCCTGATTGGGGGCATAAATATTGATGACTGTTGTGTCTTCTTGTTGTAGTCCCCTTTATCATTATGAAATGTGCATCTTTGTCTCTTGTTACATTTTTATCCTGAAGTCTATTTCATCTGATATCAGTATGGCTACACCTGATTTTCTCTGGGTACCATTTGCTTGGAGTGTCACTTTCCACCCTTTCACTTTGAATCTATGTTTGTCCTTGTAGCTGAGATGTGTCTCTTGGAGGCAGCATATGGTTGGGTTTAGTTTTTTGATCCAATCTGCTACTCTGCCTTTTTATTGGTGAGTTCAGTCCATTTACATTTAAGGTGATTATTGATATGTGAGCAATTCCTATCATCCTGTCTTTAGTTTTCTGGTAAGTCCCTGTCTCCACTGTTTCTTTGCCTTTTTGTTGTTGTCTGTTATTTCTGTGTGGTGGTATTCTCTGATATTTCCCTCTGTTTCTTCTTTTATTACGTTATATTTTTCAGTTCTGGATTTTTTTTTTGAGTGGTTACCATTATGTTTATGTAAAAGAAGGTTTGATATTTAGAGTATTCCATTTTCTTCAGCATGCGTACTTTCTCCATTCCCGTATTCCGGTTCAGGCCTTTACTCTCCCCCCTTTTATGTTTTGTTGCCACAAATTATCCCGATTGATGCTGGTCGAATAGCTTCCTTCAGTGTTTCTTGTCGTGCAGGTCATATGTTAGAAAATTCCCTCAGTCTCTGTGTGTCTGGAAAGGTCTTTTTTCCTCCTTCATATCTAAAGGATATCTTTGCTGGATATATTATTCTTGGCTCATAATTTCTCTTTTTCACTAGTTTGAATATTTGGTTCTACTCCCTCCTGGCTTGTAGAGTTTCTGCGGAAAAATCTGATGGTATTCTAATGGGCTTTCCATTGTAGGTTACCGTCTTTATTTCCCTGGCTGCCTTGAGGATTCTTTCTTTGTTGTTGATTTTCACAGCTTCAATACAATGTGCCTTGGAGAAGGCCTATTGGGTTGAGGTAATTAGGTATTCTATTTGCTTCTTGGATTCGAGGATCCAGTTATTCCCACTAGTTTGGGAAGTTCTCATAGACTATTTGTTTGAATATACTATCTGTTCCCTTCTCTCTTTCTTCTCCTTCTGGTATGCCCATTATTTTTATATTGCTCTTTGTGATGGAGTCAGAAATTTCTTGTAGAGCTCTTTCATTTCTTTTAAGTCTCAGGTTTCTTTTGTCTTCCATCCCTGTCATTTCCAGGTTTCTTTCTTTGATGTCTCTGATTTTTTCCTCCATCTGGTGAACTCTGGTAACTAAGCTGGCTATTTCATTCTTCATTTCTTTTATTGCGGTCTTAATCTTCAGAAATTCTATTTGGTTCTTTTTTAAAATTTCAATCTCTTTGGTCAAATGTTGATTTTGTTGTTTGATTGTGTTTCTGAGTTCATTAAACTGCCTGTCTGTGTTTTCTTGCATCTCATTGAGTTTTTTAAGAACGCCAATCTTGAATTCTCTGTCATTTAAGTCACATATTTCCATATCTTTAAGTTCATTTTTTGGATACTTTTCATTTTCTTTCTGATCTGTTTAGTTGCCTTGGTTTTTCATGGCAATTAATGATTTATTATTTCTCTTCCTAGACATCTACAGAAGTGGGTTCTGCAACAGGTTGATAGGAAGAGGTCTTTCTTTTGTTTTCCAGTAGATGTTTGTAGAATGTTTCATTTTTTTCTCCGACTGCAGCTTTTTATTCTCTCTCACACTGTAGTGTTATGTTTTCTCTCCACTATTCCAGCTTCTCACACAATGGGGGAATTCCCCGGAAGTGGCTTCTGCTTTGTGAACAGTTCGCCTGGGTGATAGGGCGCTGCCTCCTTGGGGGAATGTGGAGAGCTTCTGAAGTTCCAAAGCTCTTCCTGCACCAGATTCAGAGCCCGTGTGTTTCAGTAGCTCTTTTTACTCCAGGGATCCGCCCAGATAGGTGAAGACAGGGGCGGAGTGGGTTGTGAGAGGTGGCCCAGAGCAATGCCGGTGGCGACCACCACCACAGCCAGTCCTGTTTCCACAGTTCCATCCCCTTTTGCCGGAACTAGTTGGCCTGTGAGTCAGTGTCTTTGGACCACAGTTCTCAGAACTGCAAATATTCTGTTCTTTTGATCTGACACTGCTACTGTTCCACTTCTAGCACTAGGTAGGTGGTGGCAGGGCGAGCTCTGGGCAGGTAGGGAGGGGGCGTGGCTAGTCTCAGTACCTAAGTCTTCCATTCTCTGCCCATCAGTGAGGGCTTAAACCACTGTTTTCAGCCTTCTTCTCTCAGTCTGTGCTCTTAGGTCTCTGCCGTGAGTGTTGGTTTCAGTCGTGTTATATGCTGTCTGCTGTGGATCATAAGCAGAGCCCTAGCAGTCCGAGTTCTTCCCTCTCCCACAGCTGTGGTACTTCTGGAAATCAGCGATAAAGAGCTCCTCATACATTTAAATACTACCTTAAAAGCTAGATGTTATTATTATCCCCAATTTACAAGTGAAGAAGCTGATACTTGAAGAGGCCAAAGAACCTGCCCAATGTTACCCAACTAGGAAGGAGTGGCAGACCTGGGATTGGAATCTCCTCACTCCTGGTCCAATGGTCTTTTGGATACTCCATGTTGCTGAAGCCTGGGTGTGGTAGGCTGAATAATAGCCCTCAAAGATATCCACGTTCTAATCCCTGGAACCTATGAACACGTTACCTCACATGGCAAAAGGGACTTTGCAGATGTGATTAAGTTAAGGCTCTTGAGATGGGGAGATAATCCTTGATATTCTGGGTGAGCAGAATGATACACCCACAAGGGTCCTTATAAGAGGAAGGCGTGAGATCAGAGTGAGCAGTATTAAGGAATATGACGATAGAAGCAATAGGTTGGAGTAATACAAGGAAAGGGTCACAAGCCAAAGATTGCAGGCAGCCTCTAGAAGCTGGAAAAGGCAAGAAAACAGATTCTCCCCTAAAGCCTCCAGAAGAAATCAGGCCTGCTGACACTTTAATGTTAGCTCAGTGAAACTAAGTTCAGATTTCTGATCTTGAGAACTCTAAGATAAATTTTTCAATGATTTTTAAAATTTTTTCAATTACAGTTGACATCCAATATTATTTTATATTACTTTTAGGTGTACAGTGTACAGTATAGTGGTTAGACATTTATATAATTTAAAAAGTGATCCCCCTGATTATTGTAGTACACACCTTGCACTATACATTGTTATTACAATATTATTGACTATATTGCCTATGCTTTACTTTATATCCCTGTGATTATAATTACCATGTTGTACTTCTTAAATTCCTTCACCTTTTTCACCCAGCCCCACAACTGCTCTCCTATCTGACAACCATCAGTTTGTTCTCTGTATCTAGGAGTCTGTTTCTCTTTTGTACTTGTTTATTTTGTTCTTTAGATTTCACATATGAGATCATACAGTATTTGCCTTTCTCTGTGACTTATTTCACTTAGGATAGTATCCTCTACGTCCGTTCATGTTGTTACAAGTGGTGAGTTTCTTTATGACTGAGTAATACTCCATTGTATACATGTACCACATCTTTATGCAATCTTCTATTGATGGACACTTAGGTTGCTTCCGTATCTTGGCTATTGTAAATAGTGTTGCAATGAACATAGTGGTGCATGTATGTTTTCAAATTAGTGTCTTGGATTTCTTCTGATAAATACCCAGAACTGGAATTGCTGGGTCATAAGGTAGTTCTATTTTTAATTTTTTGAGGAACCTCAAACTGTTTTCTACAGTTGCGGCACCAATTTGCAATCCTACCAACAGGGCACGAGGGTTCCCTTTTCTCTATATCCTTGTCAACACTGTTTTTTTTTGTTGATTTATTGATAGTAGCCATTCTGACAGGTGTGAGGTGATATCACATTGTGGTTTTAATTTGCATTTCTCTGATGATTAGTGACACTGAGAATTTTTTCATATGTCTAATGGCCATCTATGTGTCCTTTTTGGAGAAATTTCTATTCACATCCTCTGCCCATTTTTTAATTGGATTGTTTGTTTTTTGTGTTTTTTTTTGGTGTTGAGTTGTATGAGTTCTTTGTAAATTTTGGACATTAACCTCTTATTAGATATATAATTGGTAAATACCTTCCCCCATTTAGTAAGTTATCTTTTCATTTTGTTGGTGGTTTTCTTTGCTGTACAAAAAGTTTGTAGTTTGATGTAGTCCCGTTTGTTTATTTTTTTTTTCTTTTGTGTCCCTTGCTGAGGACATAGATCAGAAAAAAAAATGTTACTAGGAACATTGACAGAGTTTCCTGTCTATGTTTTATTTTAGGAGTTTTATGGATTTGGGTCTTACATTTAAGGCTTTAATCCATTTGAGTTTATTCTTGTCTATGGTATAAGAAGGTGGTCCAGTTTTATTTTTTTCTATGTATCTGTCCAGTTTTCCCAGCCATTTATTGAATAACTGTCTATACCCCACTGTATGTTCTTTCTTCCTTTGTCATAGATTAAATGACCATATAAGTGTGGGTTTATTTGTGGACTTTCTATTCTGTTCCATTGATATATGTGTCTGTTTTTTTTTGCCACTATCATGTTTTTTTTTTTGTTGTTGTTGTTTCTGTTTTTTTTTTTCTTTTTAGTACTATTGCCTTGTAGTATAGTTAGATATCAGGTACTGTGATACCTCCAAATTTGTTCTTTCTCAGTATTGCTGTGGTTATTTGTGGTCTTTTGTGCTTCTGTATAAATTTTAAGATTATCTGTTCTAGTTCTGTGAAAAATGCCATTGGTATTTTGATAGGGTTTCCACTGAATCTATAGATTGCTTTGGGTAGCATGGACATTTTAACAATGTTAATTCATCTTATCCATGAGCACGGTATGTGCTTCCATTTATTTGTACCTTCTTCTGTTTCTTTCTTCAATGTCTTTTAGTTTTCTGAGTAGAGGTTCTTTACCTCCTTGGTTAAATTATTCCTATGTATTTTATTTTTTGATTCAATTGTAAATGGGACTGTTTCCTTAATTTCTCTTTGTGATAATTAATTATTGGTGTATAAAAACATAACTGATTTCTGAATATTAGTTTTGTATCCTGCTACATTACTGAATTCATTTATCGGTTCTAATAGTTTTTTGGTGGAATCGTTAGGGTTCTGTATATGTAGTATTATGTCATCTGCCAATAATTACAGTTTTACTTCTTCCTTTCAAATTTGTTTATTCCTCTTGTCTGATTGCTGTTGATGAGACTTCTAATACTATGTTGAATAAAAATAGTGAAAGTGGACACCCTTGTCTTTTTCCTGATCTTAAGGAGACTGCTTTTAGCTTTTCCCAGTTGAGTCTGATGTTAGCTGTGTGTTTATCATTTATTATGTTGAGAAACCTTTATTCCCCCTTTGCTGAAGGTTTTTTAAAAATCATAAATGGATGCTATATTTTGTCAGATGCTTTTTCTGCATCTATTAGTATGCTCATATGATTTTTATCTTTCATTTTGTTTATGTGGTGTATAACATTAATTGATTTGTGGATATTGAACCAACCTTGTATACCAGGAATAAATCCCACTTGATCATGATGTATAATCTTTTTAATGTATTGTTACATTTGGTTTGCTAATATTTTGTTGAAGATTTTAGCATCTATGTTCATCACGGATATAGGTGTATAATTTTCTTTCTTTGTAATGCTTTTGTCTGGTTTTTGAATCAAGGTAATGGTGGCCTTGTAAAATGAGCTTGAGAGCTTTCCTTTCTCTTGAGGGTTTTGGAATAACTTGAGGAGGCTAGGTGTTAATTCTTCTTTGAATGGTATGATTCACTTGTGAAGCCATTTGGTCCACGGGTTTTATTTGTTGGGAGTTTTTTTTGATTACTGATTCAATTTCATTTGTAGTAATTAGTCTGTTCATATTCTCTGTTTCTCCTTGATTCTGTCTTGGAAGGTTGCATGTTTCTAGGAATTTATCCATTTCTTTCTCATTGTCCAAGTTTTTTAAAATTAAAGTTTATTGGGGCGACAATGTTACATAGGTTTCAGCTGTACAAGTCTGTAACACATCATCTATATATCATAATGTGTGTTCACCACCAAGTCGGTTCTCCTTCCACCACCATATATTTGATCCCTTTTACCCTCATCTACCACCCCCTACCCCCTTACCCTCTGGTAACCACTGATCTATTGTCTGAGTCTATGAGTTTTTGTTTCTTTATTTGTCTTGTTCCTTTGTTGTTTTCAGTTTTATATCCTACATATCAGTGAAATAATATGGTTCTCAACTTTTCTTGTCTGACTTATTTCGCTCAGCATAATAATCTCAGGATCCATCCATGTTGTCACAAATGGCACTATTTCATTGTCCAAATTTGTTGGCGTATAATTATTTGTAGTATTTTCTTACAATCCTTTGTATTTCTGTGGTGTCAGTTTTAACTTCTCTTTTCATTCAGATTTTATTGATCTGGGTCCTCTCTCTTTTTTCCTGATGACTCTGGTTAAAGGTTTATATTAATTTTGTTTATCTTTTCAAAGAAGCAGTTCTTGGTTTCATTGATTTTTAGTATTTTTTAAGATGATTTTGTTTATGTCTGCTCTGATCTTTATTATTTCCTTCCTGCTACTCACTTAGGGCTTTGTTTGCTATTCTTTCCTAGTTCCTTTACGTGTAGGGTTAGATTGTTTTTTTGAGAATTTTCTTTTTTCTTGAGGTAGGCCTGTACTGCTATGGATTTTCCTCTTCAGACTGCTATCGCTGAGTCCCATAGATTTTGGGTCATTTTGTTTTCATTTTTATTTTTCTCAAGGTATATTTTGATTTCTTCTTTGATCTCATAGTTAACCCCTTCATTGTTTAGTACCATGTTATTTAGCCTCCATGTGTTTGTGTGTTTTCCAGTTTTTTTTTTTTGGTTGTTTGTTTGTTTTTTTGTGTGTGATTGATTTCTAGTTTCATACCATTGTGGTCAGAAATGATGCTTGATATGATTTCAGTCTTGTCAAATTTATTGAGACTTGTTTTGTGGTCTAACATGTGGTCTATCTTGGAAAATGTTCCGTGTGCACTTGAAAAGAATGTATATTCTGCTGCTTTAGGTTGATGTCCTCTAGATATATCAATTAAATCCATCTGGTCTAGTGTGTCATTTAAGGACCCTGTTTCCTTGTGATTTTCTGTCTGGAAGATCTGTCCATTGGTGTCAATAGGGTATGAAAGTCCCCTACTATGACTGTATTACTGTCGATCTCTCCCTTTATGTTGGTCAATATTTGCTTCATAAATTTAGATGTCCCTATGTTAGGTGCATAAATGTTTGCAAGGATTATATCCTTCATTTGGACTGATTCCTTTATCATTATGTTATATTCTTCTTTGTCTCTTATTATAGCCTTTATCTTAAAGTCTATTTTGTCTGATATAAGTATTGCTACTTCAGTTTTGTTTTTGTTTTTTAAATTTCCATTCGCATGAAATATCTTTTTCCATCCCTTTACTTTTAGTCTGTGTGTGTCTTTTGATCTGACGGTCTCTTGTAGACAGAATATGCATGGGTCTTGTTTTCTTATCCATTCAGCTACCCTATGTCTTTTGACTGGAACATTTACGTTTAAAATAATTGTTGATATGTATGTAGTTATTGCCATTTTATGAGGTGTGATCAAGCAATACAGTGAATGTTTAAATAAAGTTATTACAGTAAAAGACACATTGCCATTAATCCCTTTCAAAATACTCCCCTTCGCTTTGAACTCACTTATCCCATCATTCTTGCCACTTTCTGAAGCATTCTGGAAGTCGTCTTTCATGAGTATCTTTGGTTGCCCTATTGTGGCTGCCTCTGTGTGCTGAATCAATTCAAAACCTTTACCTTTCATGATAATTTTGAATTTGGGGAAGAGCCAGAAGGCACACGTTGCCAGATCCAGTTAAAAACATGGATGAGAACACACTGTAATGTTTTTATTTGACAGAAATTGCCTGACCAGAAGTGATGTGTGACGTGGAGCCTTTCCATTCACAAAATATGGTGAATGCTGCTGTTGAGTGCCATCCAATGGAAAGGCAGGGATCTTCAATACTGGAAATGGCACATGGAACCCTAGTAACAGTATGTGGCAAGTTTCAACTTGTTCAGTGTAGTCAGTAGGGTGTGAGCTACAGTTGAAGAGAAGGTGTGTTTTAAAGTGTGCCATAAATCATCCTCCATTATGACAATGCTCCGTGTCACACATTGCTTCTGGTATATGACAATTTCTATCAAATAAAAATATTACAGTGTGTATCTTTATCCACCTTATTCATCAGATCTGGCACCATGCAACTTCTGGCTCTTCCCCAAAGTCAAAATGATTCAGGACATTGAGGGAGCTATGACAATGCAACTAAAGATACTCACAAAAGACGACTTACAGAACTGCTTCAGAAAGTGCCAAAAATGATGGTATAAGTGTGTTTGAAGTGAGGGGGAGGATTTGGAGGGGAATTAATGGCAATGTGTCTTTTACTGTAATAATTTTTTTTATCCACTTATTCACCATATTGTTTGATCACACCTCATATTATTCATATTTTTGATCTCTCTCTTTTTCATCTGAAAGTATTCCCTCTAACATTTCTTGTAATACTGGTTTGGTGGTGATAAACTCCTTTAGCTGTTTCTTGTCTGGGATGCTCGTCATCTGTCTTTTGATTTTAAATGATAACCTTGCCAGGTAGAGTAGTCTTGGTTGTAGATCCTTGATTTTCATCATTTTGAATATATTGTGCCAAATCCCTTCTGGCCTGCAAAGTTTCTGCTGAGAAATAAACTGACAGTCTTATGGGACTTCCCTTGTAAGTAACTAGCTGCCCTTTTCGTGCTGATTTTAGAATTCTTTCTTTGTCTTTAATCTTTGCCATTTTAATTATGATGTGTCTTGGTGTGGGCCTCTGTGGGTTCATATTTTTTGGGACACTGTGCTTTCTGGACTTGTATGTGTATTTCCTTCACCAGGTTAGGGAAGTTTTCAGTCATTATTATTTGAAATAGGTTCTCATTCCCTTGCTTCTACTTCTGGTAACCCTATAATGCAAATGTTGTTATGCTTGATGTTTTTCCAAGGTCCCTTAAACCATCCTCATTGTTTTTTTCTTTTTTCTTTTTTGATTGGGTGTTTTCTGCTACCCTACCCTTCAAATCACTGATTTGATTCTTTGCTTCATCTAATCTGCTGTTGATTACTTCTACTGCGTTCTTTGTTTTAGTTATTGTATTCTTCGTTTCTGACTGCTTCGTTTTATGGTTTCCATGTCCATTTTTATGCTTACTATTTCTTTGTTGAAGATCTCACTATGTTCCTCGAGCATCCTTATAACAAACATTTTGAACTCTGTATCTGTTAGGTTGCTTGCTTCCATTTAGTTTAGTCCTTTTTCTGGAGCAGTCTCCTGTTGTTTCATTTGGGGCATGTTTCTTTGTTTTCTCATTTTGGCTGCTTCTCTGTTTTTGTTTCTATGCATTAGGTGGATATACCATGTCTCTCAGTCTTGGCTGGGTGGCTTTATGTAGTAGTTGTCCTGTGCAGCCCAGTGGCACAGTCTCCCTGATCACCTTCGCCTTGTGCTCCAAGAGTGTCCCTTGTGTGGGTTGTGTGTGCCCTCCTGTTGTAGTTGAGCCTTGATTGCTGTTGGCAATGGGTGGGATCGACACTCAGGCTGACTGGCTTTGAGGATTGACCATGCCTGCAGAATATGAGCTGCTATTGGGATGCTGATCCCTGTGGAGTGCTGAGTTGCCTCAGAGGGTTCTGGTGCCTGCTGAGACTACCCTTTGGGTGTGTTGCCTGTAGGGATAATCAGGTGGTACTCTATTGTGGTTTGAAGCTGGCCTCCCGACATGTTCATGCTAGGACCTTTTGGAGGCCAAGGGCAACTGCTGCCTGTGACTTGCCTGGGGCTACCTGATATGTGCTATAAAGATATTTGCAGTTGGTCAATGCCTGTGCTGGACCTGGAGGCACATGGGAGAGGCCATGCTCTGAACTGAGGCTGGCTTCCACCTGTACTGGACCTGAGGCAGCTCACCGACAGTCACAGGGCACCCGAGGGTTTGATGCTTCCTTTTAGTGAGGCTCAGTCACTGAAAGAACCTCATGCATTATGTGAGTTGGGTGAGGTGGGATCTCAGGGAGTCACCAGGGTGGGGCTAATGATGTTCACCAGGTTAATGCAGATTCAGGTTTGGCACCTGTGCCTAGCCTGGGGTCACTCTGGTAAAGGCTTATAGCACACTGAAGCCAGCTGCTGCCTTCCTGGGGCCTGTGGATCCCTGAGAGTTGTCTAAGAAAGATTGCAGCAAGGGCTGGGGCTGGTCCCTGGTTGCCGCGTGTTCCTCTTGCAGTGTGTGAACCTAGGCCCGCTACTAGCTGCTAAAGGAGCCTCCTGTGGTGTGCAAGGCAGGGCTGGTTGCACATGGCCAAAAGTGCCTCCATTGGTGAGTGAATTTGGTGGGGTATGGTCCCAGGTTGTTACCAGGGTGGAGTGACCAGGGTTCACCAGACCAATGAAGATTCAGATTTGACCATGTAGGGGGAGGGCTCAACACAAGATACATGAATGCCCATTGGCAGGCTGCAAAGGAGAAGGGCTCAACACAGGGACAATGGTGTCTGTCACTCCAGCCCTCACTATGAAGCTATACAAGTCAGTCTCTTTCTGCATTTCTCTGGTGCCTTCCAAATCACAGTCGTTCTGCCAGAACTCAGGGTGAGTGCCTGTGAGCCAGTGAGTCTGCATGCAGGCCCTTTAAGTGGATGCCTGGATTTCCAGCAGCTTTGTGTCTCATCTGGATGGATGGAATCCCCACTGTTTTTCACAGCCAGATGTTGTGGGAGCTGCCCTTCCTAGCACCAGTGCTCCAAGCTAGGGAGCCCAGTGTGGGGCTGGGGTCCCTTGCTCCTCAGGTGATCCTCTGCATTCGAGATACCCCTCTTGATTCTCACCTGTCACATGTGGGTGTGGGGCCAGCCTGTTTTATGTTGCTACCCCCTCTACCAGTCTCGAGGTGACTTCCTCTTTATATCCTTAGTTATAGGACTTCTGTTCAGCTAGTCTTCAAACGGTTCTCCAGGTTGATTGTTCTATAATTTAATTGTAATTTTAATGTGGTCATAGGAGGAGGTACACAGTGTTTACTCCACCATCTTGCCTCCCCCCAACCCCAGTTTGTGTTGTTTAAGCCCTGAGTTTGTGGTAATTTGTTACAACAGTAATAGGAAATATATATACTGAGCTAAAGGTTTAATATGAGGAGAAAGTTCAAGACCTGGGTCCTGGTTATACTGATGCTTGGCAGTGTCTACTGCCTAAGAGGTATTTGGTTGCAATACTACAAAGGTTCCTACTTAGCTAAGAAAGAGCAGCTTGAGGGCCCAAGGTGCCAAAATGCCAATGACCAAGAAGCTCTGCAGAGGACAGGCACTCTTCAGGGAGAAAACAATCATTTGAAAGGCTTCTCCTGTCTAGCTATATAAATGGGAAGGACCTCTAAAAGGAAAGATCCTTCTAGGCACGTCTGGGTTGCTGTGATTGTGTTGCATCTTAGCTGTGCCTTCATGCTGGCCAGAGGAGCATGGTGAGTATGAAAACCTGTTTGTTTGCCACTCAGGGCTCAGACCCTTCTTGCTCCTTTTATTTATTTATATTATTGGGCTCATACATTGAAATACTTCCCTCCTCTGCAGAGTAGGAGTTAGGTAATGAGGCACACACATTTTTGGTTCATTCCTATGGCTTGTGGAATAGGGTAGGGTAAGGGTAGAAAATATGTATTCAGTTAATACTTTTTGCTCTTTTCATTTCAAAGCCTTTCTTGAAGGTTATTGTTCAAGAAAGATTGCACTCAAGGGGTCATTCTAGCATGAATTTTATATTGCAGTCTTCCAACTCTCAGACAACCATTTCCAACTTTTTCCTGCAGAAGAACTTGGGGTAAGATTTGTGGGTTGCAACACTTGGGGGTGTTTAGAACTTGAGAAGAATATTATTGTTAATATTAATAATACCTACCTTTTATCACAGAAACTTTACATACACGATATCATTTAATCCTCACTGTCGGAGCCTGCCGACGAGACGAACGGTTGGTCCTGAAGTGGGGAGCGAGGATTGAGAAAAAAGAAGACAAGAGACAAAGATGGGATCGGGAGGGCAAGCAGTTCTCATTAGACTGCTGCCCCTGCTTTATTTTACAGTTCTCTGTTATGTGTATAAAGACAGGAAGGATACATCAGAAGACTGAGACAGTAAATATAAAGTAATCTTGTAGTGTCTAATGTTAGGCCTTGACTGTCCTCCAATCTTTAGATAAATCCCTGTTCCCAGGACAGATGGTTTCTACTTGTTTCTTTAGCTTAGATAAGTTCCCCTTGGGAATTCTCTATTTGTGCCTCCTGATTAGCCAAGTCCCTGCTTAGGCTTTTTCTGTTCATTTTAACTCTTTATGTATCAGCACTGCATTAGCTCCCCTCACCTCACAACATCACTGGAAGGTGATATCAATCATGCATAAAGAAGTTAATTGAATCCAATTAAATTGCCCAAGGTTTTACAGTTAGCAAATGGTGGAACTGGGATTTGAAATCAGATCTTCCAAGCCTCAGTCTATATTCTTCTAACTTGCCACCTGGTCTCTCCAGAAGCTAAGTTGCTGACCAGAGATAGAATGAAAGATGTGTGGCATCATCCTGCAGCTTTGGAAATCTGTATCCAGTATCACAGGGATGCCAGCCCCCACCACGCACAAGAAAAATGCCAACAACCAACATGCAATGTCATTGTGACTTGAGCCAAGACAAGCTTGCCCTGTGCTTCATCTCTGAGGACTTTGTTTGCCCCTCAGCCTGTCTCTTGGACCATCCATTTACTCTAGTCTTTATAATTACTATGTGTCTCAGTTATCTGGCTTCTCTGCTCCATGGCCCACCGACTCCTTTCCCTAATCTGCAGAGTGTCTCCTATTCCCTGGATCAATGTTTACTTGGCACTCCTGCTAACTGGCTTCTTCATCTTGGTCTTAGTATATCATCCTATGATCTGTGTCAGCAACAGAACACCCCAGAAAAAGTCTGATTCAGAACAGTAAAAATAACTGAGAGGAGGGTAGAAGCTGAACATGCAAGAAGGAATCTTTTGGAGAATAGTGGGTGGGGTACTAATCATTGGTCTATTGAATGCCTACTCTATTTACCTGCTTAGATGCAATTGGGATGACCAGGTTGGAACTCCTGCTCTAGGAACTCCTGCTTTCCTGTCATCCCTCAAAAATGCTTTTCCATTCAGCTCCAGTTAGATCAGCCCAGCTCTAACCCCTTATCACACTTGGTCTGATTTTCCCATTCAGTTCAGTTCAGCACGCATGCTCCTTAGGCCTGCATGCCAATGGGACTTCACATTATGAATTTAGAGTAAATGTGATTTGAGATGACCGTTGGGCTCCATTTGGACCAGCCATATACTCTCTGAGCAATTTCTTCTCTATTCTGCCCCTTTCTTCCCTGGAACTGAATTCTACTTTTTAATTCAGCTTATCAAAAACTTTGGCAGCTTCTGAAAATTGTGCTGCTTAACGTATGGAAAGCTGCTGCTTTGGCCTGGGCAGTGGAGGAAGGGTGAACAATGGCAGCCAGGTCATAAGACGACATCTGTTTTGTGTTTTCTAGAAGGCATATTTACTCCTGGAAGCAACTTGGCCTCTTCCTCCTCAAGAGTTTGGGATTCTCTGTCTAGCTCCTCAAGATTCTACCTAAATGTCAGATTGCTGGGAGCAAGCAGCTGTGCAAAGCCTGGAGGGAGCTCATGGGGGTATGGTCGTGCTTCCAATTCATCAATATCTAACTCATATAACTCATGCCAATTCTCCTGCAACATCTTCCTACTAAGGTTTGCAAATTGCTCTCAATTATCTGTGGATGACAGTAATCACAAATAACACTTAGATGCACTAAGGCAGTGGTCCTTAACTATTGCTTCTGAACCATGGAACCTTTTTAGAATCTGATTAAGCCATGGACATCTTAAAAAATGTACATGTTCATTTACATACACATCGTGAATTCAGGTTAATATCCTTGGAAGAGAGGATAAGATCCTCATTTCTTAATTCCCTTTATTTCTCCAGGCAACCTACAATCAAGGAACAGATTTTTAAGCAAATACTCATATATTTAATCAGCTTTCTTCAACTCAAGGAATATGTGGTCCATATCCACCCTTTTAAGCTTCCATTTTGCTTCCATCAGTTAGCATTATTCCTAAGTCTCCAATGTGGGAGCAGGTAAGTACAGGATGGCACACTCATTAGATTTTTGGGTCCTCTTGAGTCCACTGTTCTGATGATGACATTGTTTGGAATCAATTGAAATAAATTGGTGAAAACACTGAAAAATTAAAGATGCTTCTACCAAGAGCACTTTTCTGCAATGTTTGACAATGTTGATCACCTTGCACTCTCTTCTTGAATACTACTTTCTCTTGCAGCTTCATCTTCATCTGTCATACTCCTTGGTCTCGTTTGCTAGCGCCTCAGGCCCTTTGACTCAACAGTTTTCCAACTGAATTTGTCAGTTTTCACCTACACCTGTCTTCCTCCCTGCCTTTCTTACCTTGGCAAAGAGTGTCACTACCTAACTAGTCTCTCAAACCAGAAACCTAAGCATCATCCACATGTTTCCTTATTACCCACATCTACTTTAGTCAACATGTGCCACTGAAATCTGTTAACTTTGTTCTTCCCCATCACAGCCAACTGGTCTCCCAACATGAAGACTTGTTTGCCTTCAATCCATCCTTCATACTGGTTCCAAGGTGATCTAAAATAAAATGACCATTGCATTTCCCAGGGCCAAGGGAGCATACGAGTTATGACAATTCAGTTCGCGAACTTGTTGCAACGGTGTTGCTAACCTTTTTTGATATCAGAGGGATTATTCATTATGAATTTGTACCAACTGGAAAAACAGTTAACCAAGTTTACTATTTGGAAGTGCTGAAAAGGCTGCATGAAAAAGTTAGACAACCTGAACTTTTCACCAGCAATTCATGGCTCTTGCATCACGACAATGCACCAGCTCACACGACACTGTCTGTGAGGGAGTTTTTAGCCAGTAAACAAATCACTGTGTTGGAACACCCTCCCTACTCCCCTGATCTGGCCCCCGATGACTTCTTTCTTTACCCAAAGATGAAGGAAATATTGAAAGGAAGACATTTTGATGACATTCACGTCATCAAGGGTCACGTCATCTGATGGCCATTCCAGAAAAAGATTTCCAAAGTTACTTTGAAGGTTGAATGAGGCGCTGGTGTCATTCCATAGCTTCCCAGGGGGAGTATTTTAAATCCTGGCTCTACAATTTACTAGCTGTGTGACCATAGTGATATTAAGCAATGAGGTATGTAGCACTTTTTTTAGGATGAGTTCACGAGCTTAATTGTCTGGCCTCATACTCAGATTGTTGTTTTTTTTCACATATATGTTTTCCTTTGAGATCAAGCATGTTCACCTTTGTATTCTCAGTACCCATTGCAGTGTCTGCAAATATCACTTCTTCAACAAAACTGGCCACCTTGTTGGTTGGCCAAATGACTGAATGATTGAGCCATACGATCACTTCTCATTGCCTACAGGCTGGAATCTGAACTTCTTGGCTTCATCTGTAAAGCCCTTCACAAAATGGCCTGAACTCTTCCATCTTCATGGGATGCCCTACCCCCTCCTATCCCCTGGTCATACCATACACTTTTCACATTTTAATGCTCTTGTCTCTGGAGGTTTTTCTGCTGGTTCCTCTGCTCAAAATGTTCTCTCTGCATGGCACCCATCCGCTGTCTTTCATCTACATGGTGACTGCCTTCAAGACCCAATTAAACTGTCACCTGCCTCTCTGTAGCTTTCCCTGACAATCTGCTTTCTACCCCCAGTCTCTCTGACCCACAGTAGTCAGAATTAAACAATTCCTCATCTGGTTTCAATAGTATTTCATTCATACCTTCATTATGACATCCCTTTGTGTCATATTTATTCATATATGTAACTATCTGGCAACATTTTGAGCTGGTCCAGGGCAGGGACTAAGTATTATGGTCGTGTTTACTGCAGTATCTCCAGCATCTAGCCCAGTACCTGAGCACTCACAAACACAAGATACGCCTTTATGATGGTGTCATGTGTGTTCTTAATTAAGTTTTAAATATATTTTTAGCTTAAAAAAATACTAGCATGGAACACCACCTCCTTTGCTATCACCCTGAGACAAACCACCATCATCTCTTGCCTGAATTATTGCATAGCTTCCTAACTAGTCTTCCTGCTTCTACCCAGTCACCCCCAGCCCACTCTCCCCCTACCCCTCCCAATCTGCTGCCAACGCGATCCTGCTAAAATGTAAGTCAGACTAAAATCCTTTGGTGGCTTCTCACCTCACATTAAGTAAAATCCAAAGTTACTACACAACATGGCCCTGTCTGATCTGTTCCCATCACCCCCACTTACCCTGTGCATAGTGCCTAAGGATGCAGACTTTGGAGCCACACTACCTGGATTCAAATCCTGGCTCTATCATTTACTAGCTGTGTGACTTAGGACAAGTGAATTAACCTCTCTGTACCTCAGTTTACTCATCTGCAAAATGGAGATAATATCTACCTAATTGTTGTGAGAAGTAAATTAATTAATGTATGTAAAGTACCTAGAACAGTGTCTGATACAGGGTGGGTACTAAATCAGATTTTGTTAAATAAACAAAAATCTCCTGTT
Organism: Rhinolophus ferrumequinum; assembly: GCF_004115265.2. Lineage (NCBI taxonomy): Eukaryota > Metazoa > Chordata > Mammalia > Chiroptera > Rhinolophidae > Rhinolophus > Rhinolophus ferrumequinum. The sequence continues at coordinate 25,643,293 of NC_046284.1, read as the reverse complement.
CTTCTCCCCCTTGTCTGCTGCTCTCCAGCCACTCTGGCCTCCTTGTTGTTTCTCAAACACACCTCTGTCTCACAGGGCCTTTGTACTTACTGTTCCCTCTGCACAGTCTGGCACAGTCTTCTCCCAGATAACCCCATAGCTTGCTTTCCATCTTCTTGCAGGTCTCTGTCTCCATGTTACTTAATCAGGAAGGCCTTCTTTGCCCAATAACCCTTTGTAAATAGCAACACTCTGCCACTCTGTGTCCTCCTACCCTGCTTTATTTCTCCTTCATAGCACTTATCAACATTGGATATATATTTAAATGTTTATTTTCCTTCTTCCCCAACAAGAATGTAAACTCCATGAGGACAGAAACTCTGCTTGCCTTGTTTACTGTTACAACCCCAGCACCTAGAACAGTGTCTAGCATATAATAGTTGCTCAATAGATGTTTGTTAAATCAATACATAAAAGAAAAAAAATGAGAAAATAAAGGTCATGATTTCTCTACCAAGATAATATGGTAATAAAAATGTAAGTGATATCTGGATAAAGGTAAGAAAATTCTAACAGTATAGAACGGAAAAAAAAAAGGAAAATAAAAGCCTCTCTCCCCATATACTCATCTGTTTCCCTAAAGGTAACCATAGGTGTGTGTATTTTCAATTTCATTAACCAATAAGTGTATTGGTTGATTGCTATGTGTGCAGGAAAATGTTTGAAGTCTGAGGTTCTGAGGGCTTAAAAATGCAGAGCCTTTACCATCTAGGATATCACAGTCTTTCTTGGGGTAGAAAATAAAGGAGTTGTGACATGCTGCAGAATTCAGAAGTGGGAACCATCACTGAGGGCTGGTGACGTCAGAAAAGTTTTACTGCATGAGAGATGCCTTTATGGGAGTTTGGAGCTTGGGCAGGTTTCATTCAGAGAGGAGAGTGGCCCAGCGGTATGGGGTTCTCTCAGCACAGGTGTCTAGGTTAAATAATGAAAGGGGCCCTCAAAGGAGTGAATAGAAGTGTAGCCTGGCTGAAGGTGGGGAGTAGTGTAAAGAGCTAGGAGGCATGCGATAATGTCTCAGAACCGAACTGTGACTGGACAAGATACAGTGTATAGACACCACAGTAGCGTAATTATTAGGACTTGGGGATTGGATAGATATTTTTGGGTGAGGACGAGGAAAGAATGAAATATGACATCCCTGTTTTGGAACCTAGGTAACCAGGAAAATGGTGATAACATTGCCTGAAATAGGGAAGTCAGGAGGGAAAGCTGTTTTGGGATGTGGTGTGCTGGTGGGAAGTGGAGAGATGGATCTGGCTAGACATGTTGTTCAGCCTTTCCTTGAATGTGGGGATTGCCTTTGGCTTCCTTAGCACTGCCTGCAGAACCCGAGCTCTGCATATTGGTGATCACTAATAGCCACCTTGGATAGCAAACACTGGTCCTCCTTTCAGTCATTAAGTTCAGAGGGTCCTCTGGACCCCTATCCCCTTTCCACTCAGATTTATGAAAATCTATAGGCATCATCTTACCTACCAATTCCTACCAATTTCAAGTACATCCATTGAGATGTCCCAAATTGGGACAGTTTTCAGCTCTCCTAGCTTCAGAAAATCTCTGCTGAACCCACCATTTGTATAGTAGCAGTCTTCTCATGTTCTCAATCTAAATATTCCTTCCTTTTGATTGGTCTTACTCTCCTCTTTTGCTTCAGCTTCCTTTTGAACTCTAATGGGCAAGGCCCAGGTGTAGCCTCGATTTTGTCATTTCACAGTGGCCTGAAGAATCCAACCAGATAATGCTGCATGTTAGTTTACCACTTCACGGTGGCTACTTAAACCCTACAACTAAGCAACCTAAGATTCCTAGGAGCAGATAAAACCCATATGCAACCTGTCACTGTTTAGTTTTCATTGCCAAGATAATTCTACAAAGTTAATGAATAGCTGGGTTAGAGTGGAGGAGGGGCAGAGAATGAATGAAGAGAAACTGTCCTTGGGTGGACAGCCTGTTCTGCTTCTTGGCAGGACTTGTGTACATGGTGAGCCACTGAGGATACAGTTGTCATCATCACCATCATCAGAGTGCTTTTATGAAGGGCCTAAAGCTAGGTCTGCACAGAGAACTACTCTGGACCTTCATTTTTAGACCATGCATGGTCTGAGACCAGCTATTGATGTGGACACATGCAAGATGGATTCAAATCGTCAATATGGCTTAAATCACACATTATATGCCACCATCTCTTCTATGCGTTCCTGATTATTTCTGGGGTAACATCTATCAAGCGAATATATCTTGTCTCCTCAAGGATATTATTAGCTCCTTGAGGGCAAAGAGCCCCCAACCTTACACTCCTGTCTACAGACTTGCTGTACCAGACTAATAAATGCTCAGTAAGGCTCATTAAATCAACCAGATCTGATGGGTAGAGGAAGAGTACCTTTCAAGCTGATTAACTTCTTCAAACCTCAGTTTCTCCGTCTATAAAATGGGGATGGTAACTATAGATTTTATGGGGTTTTTTTGAGGATGGAGGGCCAATACATGCAAATTGCTTAGCACATAACCTAGCATTATCTGGTCAATTGTTAGGTATCAATTTAACAATATTAATTTCTGCTTCCTGCCTAAGTAGGAGAGAGATGATGGAAATGGGTGAGTGTAGCAGCTTTCACACAAATCTGGATATGCCATTAAGCCTATGGTGGCCGACTGGTCAGTTGCCTATGCATTGGAATGAGAAACTAAAAAGATTTACCCTCTCACAAGTATTCACTTTTCTGCTGTTAACTCCTGAACAGGGATACTTTGGATGTGTGTGTGTGTGTGTGTGTGTGTGTGTGTGTGTGTGTGTGTGTGTGAGAGAGAGAGAGAGAGAGAGAGAGAGAGAGAGAGAGAGAGAGAGCGAGCGAGCGAGCGCGAGTGGCTGGGAGTGTGGGAGTGAAGGCCGAGTGGGTGTTTGCACTGGGAGCTAAGGCTGGGGCTAAAGTTGCCATATTAGGCACCGTTTTCGGTCTTTATTCAGTAAACATTTATAGCTAACCCAATCAATACCAGGCGTCGTCCAGGAGTTGGGGGTCTTGCAGTTGACCAGGCTCTCACCCTTGCCCCATTTCACAAAGGGAGGAAGCAAGGTACCAATGAAAGAGCCTCTGGAAAAGCGAACCCACTCAAGAATAAAACCACTTTTGCCTGAGCTGGTGCGCAGGCGCCCTGCCCCTGGCGGCCGAGCTCTTCCGGCGCGGCTTGAGCTCCGCCTAGTCCAGTGGGCGCACTACGCCGGCGCCGTACATGCGCAGTGCAGCCTCTCCCGGAAGTCCGTTGCGTCAGTGCTGAGCGCGAACCTGTGGAGATGAAGTAAGTAAGGCCTCAGCTTCTCCCCAAGGACGGGGACGGTTGGGGCCGGGCCCTCGCGGTTGTCCCACTGGGCCTGGGGTGGTAGAACCCACTGGGGCTGAGGTGGTCTACCCGGCCGAGGGGCGGGAGTGGCTCAGATACTAGAAAACCAGTTCCCCTAGTTTTGCTCTTCCTTACCCCTGGCCAGGCCGCATTTACTTGTCCGTTTTTCCACCCCCTGTGCAGCCCTTTAACTAAAGTGAAGCTGATCAATGAGCTGAATGAGCGTGAGGTCCAGCTTGGTGTGGCGGATAAAGTGTCCTGGCACTCCGAGTACAAAGACAGCGCCTGGATCTTCCTTGGTGAGATTCACATCTTTCTTCCGCAGTGCTCCTCATTCTTTCCTGAACTGCTTCCTATCATTTGAGCGTTTCCGCCCTTTATTCCTCCCGACATTCATCACCCACTTTATTTCTTTCTGCTGTCTGCCCATAAATCAGTTTTCCATATCTCTTTTCTCCCCCATGTCTAGTTTACTCTCCCTGCCAAATCAGTGCTCTGATAGTTACTGCCATTGACATTACTAAGAATCTTGCCACTTTGTTTCTCAGACTATTATTTTATAATTTTTAAAAATTTTCAGTTACGGTTGGCATACAATATTATATTAGTCTCTGGTGTACAACATAGTGATTAGACATTTATATTACTTATGAAGTGATCACCCCGATAAGTCTAGTACCCTCTGACACCATACATAGTTATTACAATATTGTCTATATTCTCTATGCTATATTTCACATCCTTGTGACTGTTTTTATAACTGGCAATTTGTACATATTAATCCCTTCCACTTTTTAATCCATTCCCCACCCACCCCCCATCTGGCAGCCATCAAAATGTTCTCTGTATAGGAGTTTGTTTCTGTTTCGTTTGTCCATTTAGTTTTTTAGATTCCAAATATAAATGAAATCATACGGATTTGTCTTTCTCTGTCTCAGACCATTATTATTCTCTTTCCCCCATTATATAGCTGGGGAAACTGAGGCGCTGAGAAGTTAATGGACTTCTTAAGGTCACACAGTTAGCAAGTAGAACAGCCAGAACTATGGGATTCTAGAACTCATGGTCTTAGCCACTATCCCATATTAATGCTAACTCCTCCCCATCCCAATCCCTTTTCTTTCAGAATTCATTTTCCTCATCTGATTAGCTCCTGCTTTCTGTCCATTGCCATATTACCATCTCTATATTCACTTTGTGTTACATCTAGTAATTTGACAGTTTGTTCAAAGAGGTTATTGCACCAGACTTGGTGCTAAGCACTTTATAGTCATTGCTTTATTTAATTCTTATAGCAGTTCTGTGAGGTTAGTAATAATATCCCCATTTTACAGGTGAGGAAGGAAACATTTGCAGGGGAATTTATTTCCTATGAAATACTTAACAGTTGTCTTTATAATCCTTAGTCTGTGTGAGTGGGGTTAATATTTGCATATTTAAACTAATTTTGGATCTTAGCTGTGAATTTGTGGGTAAAGAGCAGATGAGTTCAACATATGTTTGTGGAAGCAGAGTTTTGTGCTGGAAACAATCTGCTTTGTCCATAAGAGTTTAGATATGAGAGGGATTGATTAGTTTGGTTAGTGGTGATCCTGATCTTTCCACTCAAAGTTAGTCACTCCTTTTTCTGTATTGCTGCTGTATATGTGCTTCTGCCATTGCATCAGACTGTGAGTTCTCTGAGGGCAGGCCCTGTGGCATACTCTTCTTTGCACCCCCAGTGCCTAACTTGGTGCATGATATATAATAGACACTTGGTAAATGTTTGTTGAACTGAAATGTGCTTTTCTCTTCTAGGTGGGCTTCCTTATGAACTGACTGAAGGGGACATCATCTGTGTGTTTTCACAGTAAGTCCGCTTTCATTTTCTGCCTTCTGCGTCATGAGAGTAGTTTGCTTCTATAATGCATTTTGTGGTATCACAAAACGATTTATTTCTGGGCTGACTGGCCTACCTGCATTGGGACGACTGGAGCTCCTGCTGTAGTCTAGGTCATTCCCAGGACATGGTTCTGGAACTCTCCCAGTGTGAAAAATCGTAGAAGTTGGATGATTTAGGAGCTGTCTTGGGGATTCTGGTGTATTTATACTGTTTTTTTCAATGGGGCTTGTTAAGTGTTTGCCTACACTGGAATAGACTGGAACTCCTAGGAAGATACTGCTCGTATGTTGGCCCATCTTCTCAGACTCCTACAAGCTGGGGATAACTCATGAACACAGGGCCTTTCTGAGCCCACACCTGTGTGGCCTTGTAGAATTAGGGGAAAGCACAAAGGAATTGGTGAAAAAAGCAAAAGTTTGCTTTCTTTCCTTCCGAATGAGTATAAGGTTGGTGAACAGAGCCAGTTATTTTACCCAGAGAGTGAGAATCACAGGCTGATGAGGAATAAGGATGAGTAGGAGAACCTTATATTCTTTATTCTATGAGATTATACCAGCAACACTGGATGGGGGAGGGTCTTGGCAGCTCACACTGGTAGTGGCAGCTGGTGGGAGAGGGGCTGGGCACAATCCCAGAACTACACAAAGTGGTTAGACAGCCTATAGGGCCAGAGGACCTTGGCAGTGCACAGCAGAAGGCAGTAGCCCCTGGGTTGTGTAGCCCTTGGGCAGAGGACTGTTGCTGAGAAGTTGGAGAGCAGGTATAGGCAGAGGTCCATAGCAAACAGGCAGAGGTCCATAGCAAGCAAACACAGCCAGCACACCCTGGCAGAGGCATTGCCATGGCAGATGATGATTGGGGTCATCCCATAGGCAGAGGGCCCTGGCTGAGTGGTTGGGCAGCATATAGGGTAGAAGGCCATGGGAAAGAAATTGGGCAATACACGTCACAGGGCCGTGGTGGAGGGCCTGGGCAGACCACACTGGTAGAGGGCCCTCGCAGGGACAGAGGCTGCTTCCTCCAACTTTTGGTTGTCGGGAAGTTCACAGCAAGTGCAGCCTATAATTTCTAACCCTTCATGGAACCTCTGCTCGCTCCAGCCTGACATCTAGGAGCTGTTTTTGTCTTATTTGCATTGAGTGATGATCAGCTAGTGTGTGTTTATTCTAATTCTCTACTGTGGATACGCACATTGCTCTCCATGAAGATTGCCTTGGCCACTGATAACTGGCTTTCAAAAATATTTTGTTTTCTGATTATCAAGGTAATGTATAGTCATTAGATAACATTTGGTGAAAAGGTATAAAGAAGACAGTGGAATGTACTTCATGGAAAAACTGTTAGCAGTTTGGTGTACTTACCACCTTTTTAAAAAATGTTGGGTATTTCCAATATTTTGCTGTTATAAATTATACTGTGATGTACATTGTGGTATCTACATCTTTGTATGCATTCCTGATGGTTTCCTTGGTGAAATTACTGTATCAATATGTTAGCATTTTTAAGATTTTTTTTTTATCATAAACATTGCCAAATTGCTGTCTGAAAAGGTTGTATCAATTTCCACTGTCACTAGAATGCCTAATTTTTGTGAATCCTACTGCAATGGTTAGTTTTAAAAATATTTGGCATATGGCTTCTCGTTATTATTTTGCTTTGCCTTTATTTCCTCATCAGTGAGGTAGAACATCTTTTCATAGATTTACAGGCCATTATTATTTCTTTTTCTTTGTCACTTGTCTATTCATGTCCTTTGCCTGTTTTTTTTTTTTTTATTGGTGTGTTCCTCATTTTCTGATTAATTTTACAAGAGGCCTTCATGTATTAGGGATATTAACTCTTTGTTATAACACTTTGTCGTGTATTGTATTATATAGACTTACTGTTTTAAAAGTTGATGTGTTATACTACGTTGCCATCATCATTATTTCTTGATGTTCAAATTGTTCCAGTTTGGTCTGCAGGATCCCTTCAAGCCATCTCCTGTGTTCTTTTTTTCTGTAACTTATTTTTAAATAATTTCAGGCCTAAAACTGAAAAGTTATAAAAGAGTATAAAGAATACCTTTATTTCACTCAAAGACCCCAGATGTTAACATTTTACCACCTTTGCTTTATTATTTCTCCCCATGTATACATATTATTGTTTTCTGAACCATTTGAGAGTCAGAGTTAGTTGCAAACATGATGCCTGTTTATCCCTTAATTCTTCAATGTGTATTTTCCCCAAAAAACAAGGACATTCTCTTGTTTAATCTCAGTATAGTGATCAAATTTAGGAAATCAACACTGATACAATATTATTATCTAATCTATAGGCTTTATTCAACTTCACCAGTTGTCCTGGTGATGTCCTTTAGAGCAAAAGGAAAAAAATAGCTTTCTGATCCTTAATCTGTGATGTAAATTGCAAATACTACTTTCTCCTAGTTTGTCATTTGTCTTTTGACTTTGCTTATTGTGATTTTTATGCTATGCAAAGTTATTTTTTAAATTTTTATGCATGTTTCATATGATCAAATTATCTTATGGTAAAATGGACTTTTTAGGGGGTGTACCATCCTATGAGTTTTCGTACATGTATAGATTTGTATAATCACCCCCACAATTAGGATGAAGAACAATTCCATCACCCCCAAAACTCCCTCATGCTGTTGCTTTATACGTAGTCTCTCCCTCTAGTACTTTATGTGGTCAAATTTATCAGTCTTTTTTTCATTGCTTCTAGATTTTGAGTCAAAATTAGAAAATATTTCTTCCCACCCACCCATCCGTGTTCTCTTCTAGTGCTTATATGGTTTCAATTTTATGCATTGACATCTCTGATCCATTTAGAGTTATTCTCGTGTATAGTGTGAGATATGCATCCAATTTCATGGTTTTTTTCAAATGGCTATCTAGTTGTCCCAACAACACTTATAAACAAAGTTCATATTTTCCCCAGCAAATTGGGATGTCACCCTTATCATATATTGATTTTTCCATATATACTTAAGTTCCTTTCTTGGCTTTCTATTCTGTTTTATTGTTCTATCTGTGTCTTCATGTGCCAGTACCACACTAAGTAATCATAGAAGCTTTTCAGTGTGTTTAATATCTGGGAGAATTACTCCTCCCATTGTTCTTCTTAAAAGTTTTCCTAGCTATTCTGTTAATTTTTCCACAAGAACTTTAAAACTTACCCAGCTCCGGGGGTGGGGGGGCGGTGGGGGGAGAATCCACACAACTTGTATTTTTAATTGAGATTACATTAAATTTAAATATTAACTTGGGGGACGATTTTGATAGCTTTATGACGTTGAATCATCCTATCCAACAACCAAGGGATGTCTTTATATTTGTTCAAATCTATGTTTGTGTCTTTTAGGAGTTTTAAAAAGTTTTATTTATATAGGTTTTATACATTGCTTGTTAAGTTTATTTCTAAGTTTTATCTTTCTGCTATTATAAATGGGATTTCTTTTTCATTATATCTTCTAACTGATTATTGTTTGTATGTAAGAAGGTGATTTATTTTGGTTAACTTTAAGTCCTGTCATCTTACTGAATTTGTACTGTTTGTTTCTGTCATTGTTTATCATTGATTCTCTTGGGTTTTCTATATATACTACCATTATGATCTTCAAACAAAGATAGTTTTACTTCTTCTTTTTTCATTTCTTGTATTTGTTTTCTCCTAATTGCATTGGCCAATACCTACAGTACTAAATAGTGTTAAATTGTTCCTGGTCTTAGTTGAATTGTCTCTAGTATTTTCTGTTAAGTAAGATTCTAGATTTTGGGCCAAGATGTATGTATGTGATTATGTTATAATGTGTTTATCAATTGCAGTTTTATTTTTATGATTTTATTTTTAAATGTATGACACTTAACTTATGTGGAATTTATCTTTGGATAAGGAGTGATGTAGAATTTTTTCTATATTTAATTTCTGTTTTTATCTTTATTAATACTCATCTGCTTTTCTTATATTTGCTTTCTTTTATATTCATTCTTCCTTTTTTAACAGTAAAATTCTTTAAGGTTACAGATTTTCCCGAGTATAGTTTTAGACACATCCCATAAGTTTTGGTATATATTCTCATTTCTGTAATTTTCTAAATAGTCTGCCATTGACTTTATTTCATTTTCTCTTTCATTCAGTTGTTATTCATGAGAGCAGGTTTCCAGTTCTAGTTAGTAGGGTGTTTTTTATTTAAAATATATTTCCAGCTTTACAATACTGTGATTGGAGAACCAGGTCTGTTCTACTTTTGGAAGTTATCGAAGTTTACTTTGAGACCTATTCTGTAGTTGATTTTAATATGTGTTTCATGGATTCTTGAGAAGAAATTATCATCTTTTTATAAGATTCAGCTATATCTCTGTATCTACTAGTCTGACATTAATATTTATTAACAGTATAGTTGTTATAGTATTAATTATGTTTATTTGTATTTATATTACATAATTATATATCAATTATAGTAATTCCTCTGACCTTATTTTTGTCAGCTTTGTGTTATAAATTTAAAGCGGTGGGTTAAAATCTCTCATAATTTTCACTGTTAGCTTCTCTTTGTATTTCTAATAGGTTTTTAATTAATTGTTTTGATTTGTTAATTTATGCATAAAGTTTAATGACTTACACCTTTATTATGTATTAGGACCTTTTTTGTGGGACCTTGAATTCATCTTTGATCTTAATATTACCACTCATTTTTAAATTGAATGTTCCTACTATGTCCTTGTCTAACTTTTTATTTTTAACCTTTCTGTGTCATCTTGTTCTAGATGTGTCTCCTGTGCAGACTGTATTAGTTGAATTTTGTTTTGTTATCCAATCTGAAAGTTTTTGCATTTTATATTTTTTATTTTTTTAGTTTTTGCATTTTAAATCAGTAATGTCTTTATTCTTTTATAAAATAAATAGATATGGGGAGATTGTTAACATTAATCTAGTACGGGACAAGAAAACTGGAAAATCCAAAGGATTCTGTTTTCTCTGCTATGAAGACCAGAGGAGCACAATTCTGGCCGTTGACAATTTTAATGGGATCAAGGTGAGTGTGTTTGCTAAGCAGTATTTGGCTGGACTTTTATCATGTAGGGGTTTGGTTTCATTCCCCACCCGATCTCCACAGGCTCAAGGACAGCACTGGTCATCTGGGTGTGGTGTGAGTATTAGAGAGGTGTGGGGACATACTGACCAGCAAATGATCCCAGGCAGTAATTCCATTGGCTCATGACCCTCCCATCTTATTCTTTTTTTCCATCTCTTAACAACTCTCTCTCCAAGAGCATAGGTGCCATGCCCACCTCACCATCCTCCAACAGACCTCTATATCTCACTTTTTTTCCCTCACACTCCACTCTCATTTCTGGTGTATTGGAGGACAAAGAAACTAGCATGCTGTCCTATGTCAGGGGATTTGGGGCTCTGTCATAGCTTCATGACCAAGGACATAACTGTCTATGTCTATCCTATGTCTCCCTTGACTTAGCAATACTGGGTCCTGGAAACTCTCTAGTTAAAATCTGATGACCAATTCTACAAAAGTAACTCATACTGAAGTTTACTCTGTTCCCTCTCACCCCCAGCCTTGTAAGTGAGACATTGGGCTGAGGAAAGGGGAGGGGGCAAGTCAGGTTTATCAGTGCTCCACATAGTCCCTGCACTCATTTAGGAAAAGCATTGTCACAGGTTGAGGGGTGACTCTTGACTTGTTTAGTTTTTCACTGATTGAACCAGTATGGAACAGTTGGAGACTGTAGGACAGAGTGGAACAAGGTTCTAGGTTTGGTTTTTAAGAGAGCCAGCAGTCAAAGGGAGTCACTGTAAAAGGAAGGTTTTCAAAGATACTTGGAAATGGGAAATAGGATAGACGGCAGAAGCTGCTTAGGCATAAAGGTAAGAATAAAAATCTACTCTTGTACTAGAACTATAAAAGCCAGACTTTGAATATTTCAGATGGCTTTGCCTATATAATAAGTTTGCATCTGCCTGAATGTTTTTGTTTTAAGTGAGGGGTAAATGTTTTGTTGCTCACCTAGCGAGTTGTGATTTGCTGTGAAAGTATCAGTGTGAGCCAGTTGTTTCAGTAGGGTGGGGTAAAATGAGGTGTGAGGGCTTAAGAAAAAAGACAGTGGTCTTTTCAGGACTGGATGGAGTAACCAAGTGATTGAATATTGCTAGGAAAAGAACAAAACAAAACAAGACAGTGGTCTTTCTAGTTTCCTTCCCCCCTTGTACCTATCGGTCTGCCTTGGCCTCATCCTAATTGCTGTGTCAAGGAGGCAACATTGAGCTCAATTTCAGGAATTCCTTCCAGCTGCCAGGCTTTGACACAGTATGTTTCACTGTAAATTAATGTTACGTATTGAGGGTAATTCACTGTGCATCTAAATTATCACAGTTTTCCCTGCTGCTTGTGGGCAGAACTTCCCAGCCCTTTTCACTTCATGGCACAGGTAGAACATGAAGATATTTGTATGGCACACTGGGCTAAGCTGAGGAGGCTGCCTAGTACAACTGCCCTGGGGACTCTAGTTGCCCCAGGCCCCACCTGGCTGCCCTGAGGGCTGAGCAAATTAATATCTAGGTATATGTGCTATGACACACCAGTTGGGCAGGTCTGTTTTAGAGATTTTCCCAGAAACAGAATTAGAAGGAAGGTAATGGGTGTAGTTCAAACCATGGCACTCCCCAGCTGGATTCAAATAGTTTTATAGGAGGGCTGTCTTTGCTGAAATATTGTTTATCTGTCTTAGATCAAAGGAAGAACTATCCGAGTGGATCATGTGTCTAACTATCGGGCTCCAAAAGACTCAGAAGAAATGGATGATGTGACCAGAGAGGTCCAGAATAAGGGCTGTGGGGCTCAAACCCCCTCACCGAATTCATCTGAGGGTTCTGAAGATGACAAACCCACCAAAAAACACAAAAAAGGTAAAACGTTAAGACCCAAAAGAAGATTCTGGGTAGTGTTGGTGTTTGCAATTCCTGGCGTTCACTGAGAGTTGATAATCAGTTCTTCAGTGTGGAGCAGGGGGAGGTGTGGGAAACCTTACTTTAGTTAGGAAAGGGGAGGTATCAGCGGAAGGCTAATGTTATGGGTTGAATTGTGTCCCCTAACATTCGTATGTTGAAGTCCGCAGAAAGTGACTGTATTTGGAGGTATGAGATATATATATATATGGTGTTTTTTTTTTCTTTTTGGAGATGGGATCTTTAAAGAGGTAATTAAGGGTGAAAATTGCCTTATACAGCAACTTGACATATCAAGGGTGACAGATCCAGCTTGGCTTCTTAGAGATACTTTTCTGGAAGTATATAGACTATGACTGCTTGGCACTAATGCCAAGGATGTTTTTCTTTTGCATATCCCCCATCTCCCTTTTCTTATTGATTGCACCACTTTTTCCCTCCAGACAAAAAGGAAAAAAAGAAAAGAAAGAAAGACAAAGAGAAGAATGACCGGGAGGTACCAACAGAGCAGCCAGCCTCCTCATCTCCCCGAAGCAAGACAATAAAGGAAAAGGACGACCCTGGCTCGAAAAAGCACAGCAGCAAGAACTCAGACAGGGGTCAGAAGTCAGAGTCCAGGGAGACGTGCAAGCACTACCCCAGCTCTCCTGAGAGCAGGACGACCTGCCTCAGGGGCGCAGAGGACCGAGAGAGGGAGCCGAAGAAGGAGAAGCCCAAGCATGAGCACAAGTCCTCAAGCAGGAGGCAAGAAAGAGAAGAAAAGAACAGGGATAGGCACAGAGGTCGAAGCTCAGACAAACATTCTAGCCGACATGAGGGGCGTTCTGAGGGGCATAGCCATAGAAGTAGAAGTAGGAGCCGAGATAAATCCCATAGGCATAAAAGGGCCCGGCACTCCTGGGACCGGGAGCCCTCGAATCCCAGTGATCGCAGGCATCATCACTGAAGCCACAGCCTCGGCAGCTGCTTGGTAGAATTGGAAATGCAGTTAAATTCAGTTATGCTTTTACTGTTTCTGTATGTAAAATCTTTGAGGCTGAATTTTTGAATCCCTTGGTGTTAGAGTCATTGAGAGAGCTGTAGTTTCAACAGCTAAATGCCCTGGAGTTTTGAGCAAAATCCATTGCCCCTGGGAATATGCTTGGTATTTATCAAAGTATGTATCCTAAAATTGGGTTCATATATATGGCCCTTGAATTTATGACCCAATTTATGATGAAATGTCCAGGAAAGGGGAAATGCCAGGTAATTCTAGAATTCTAGTTTTCATGCTGGATGTTTAGAACCCTTGCAGTGACCTTTCCAGTTGGCAGCTAGACCCATAGAGTAGAGATGTGTGGCTTAACTAGGTTTGGACAGCTTGATGTGAATGTGATAATTATTGGTAATATCAGCCTGCTCCCTCCCCACCCCTTCCTGTTTTTGAATATTTAAACATCTTTTGCTTTTTTGCTTTTTTTTTGTTTTAGTTGTTATATGTCTCCGTATTTTTTTCCTTACAAATTTATTTATTTATTTATATTTTTATTTATCGAGGTGAAATTCACATAACATAAAATTAACCATTTTAAAGGGAACAATCCCGTGGCATTTAGTACATTCACAGTGTTGTAAAATCACCCCCCCATCTAGTTCCAAAATATTTTCGTCACCCCCAAATGAAACCTTGTACCCATTCAGCAGTGACTCCCCATTCCCTCCTCCTTGTCCCTGGAAACTATCGATTTGCTTTCCATTTTTATGGATTTACCTATTCTGGACATTTCATATAAGTAGAATCATACAATATGTGGCCTTTTGTGTCTGGTGTCTTTCACTTAGTAGGTTTTCGAGGTCCATCCATAAAAGGGAATGAAGTACTGATCAGTACTTTTTATGGCCGAATGATGCACCATTGTATGGATACACCACATTTTGTTTATCTGTTCCTCAGTGGATGGACATTTGGGTTGGCTAGCCAGCTGCCTTTCCATTTTCCAGACATGCCGGGCTACTTATGTGTTTAGTTTGCTTTTCAAGTAGCTGCTCTTGCCAAGATGGAGACACTTTCCTCACTCCATTGCATATCTGGCCTACTTGGCAGTTCTTTCCCATTTTGTGAGTGCTGTCTTTCTATTTTAGCAATCGGTCACTTATGAGTTTGGTAGGAACTAGTTCACAGGACCTTAATAACCCTGCTGAATTGTTAAAACTGAATTTCTGACTGCAAAACAGAGGGCTAGAGCTTTACTAGTGAGTGCACTAAGTTACTTGGTGTGTTAGTCCTAGATTAGATGTGCAAGAGCTTTTCTTTTGTGGAGGGGAGTGTCCAAGAGGGAAAATGGGGAAGGAGTCGGAGGAGTCTGGGAAAGCTGTCAGATTGATGTAGGTCTGACCTCAAGAAGAGAGGGAAGGAAAGAAGGATGGTTGGGTAGGAAAAGTCTTAAGACTGCTGTAGAGTTCTAAGGACATTTCAGCAAGACCAATGATGAGTCCTTGAGTCAAAGTTGCCTGTCAAAGGAGTCCCACAGATTGGCCTTGGTGAGCAGGATTCTTTGCTGTTGGGCCTTCATCAGCCATGTGACTACTCTGCTTGCATGTCCCTCATGCCAGTTGTGTGGTAGCCATTAATGAAGGGCCATTCACCTGGCTGAGTCATTTTATCTGCTTGGTGGATGCTGTCTAGAGGCTGTTACCATGTAGCGCAGAAATCTCCACACTTTCCCTGTTCCCATGTGTTAGTCCACAGCCTTTACACCAGACCTCCTTGTCTCTGATCCTCCAGCCCTTTCCCTTCCAGGCTAGCTAGATGGCTAGGCCATTGGCCACTGCCTACGAATCTACATCTTCAGTAGTCTCACTTCAGGCCACTTCTTCCACACCAAGTTAAGTGCACTGCTTGTGGTTCCGTCCATTGGAAACATTTTCCTTCTCTACCCCTGAATGTGGCTGTAATGCAAATACCATCCATCTTCATTTTGCATCCACACACTGAGCTGACTCATCTGCAAACCACTCTCAAGCTGGGCTCTCCTTAAGCTGGTCATGCAGGAACCCCCAAATAGATGATAGAGGCTACCACTCTGCATCTTTCAGGTATTCAGTGGTGGTACTGATCTACTCCATCTCCCCTGGGATGTTATGTATATATGACAGGGAATATACATGTCTAATGCAGTTGTGGGGGCTAGTTATGCAAATCTGAAATGTATAGGGCAGACCGGCAAGCTGGAAACTTAGGCAGAAGCTGACACTGCAGTCCACAGGTGGAATTTCTTCAGGGAAATCTCAATTTTGCTCTTAAGGCTTTCAACTGATTGGATGAGGCAGGCCCAAATTATTGAGGATAATTTACTTAACGTGAACTGATTGTAGATGTTAACCACATCTTCAAAATACAGCAACACCTGGGTTAGTGTTTGACTAATGGAGTGCTATGGCCTAAGGCAAGTTGATACAGAAAAATATCCGTCACACTTTACTCTTGTTGATGGTGATGGGGGGGGGGCAGTGTCAGGGGTTTCCACTTGGCTTTCCTCATTGTGACGGCCCTACAAGGAATCACGTGGGGATTACTCCCAGCCATCAACTCGATTCCAGTTCCACACTTTAAGACTGGGAACTGACCACTGGGTAGGTCTGCAGGCCCACTGTGAGTCCTATTTTAGCCAGGACTTCAGTTATTACTTGGCCCCTAAAGCCCCCAAGTCTGACAAGGGCTGTGGGGATGGCTTCAGGTGTCTAGGTATCAATATCAACTTTGATCTTGAGTCCAGTATTCCTCAAATATTCAAATATTTGGCTGTTCTTTCCCCAGTGTACATATAGCCAAGTGAGTGGCTATGGGTCCCTTTGGAAGAAGTTCTTGGGGAATCACCAACTCAATTTTCCTTCCTCCTAGGTATCCAGATACCTCTTCCAGATCTGAAAATGGGCTGAAGTGTGGAAACTGAGTGAGGAATTAGGACTTTTTATTGGGGAAACCTCCTTCAACCCCCTATTCCTCCACTCTTTTTCAGCTTGTGGAGCTTGAGCAATACCCTTGTTGGCTGGCTGTATTGGTCCTAAGGACACCATGGTCCAGTCCCCTGTCCACAACTCCGTGTGGGTAAAGCTCCCTTGGCTGCCTTTCAGACCTTGTAGTTTGTCTTGGTGTTTGTGGCCTCCTGGCTTCTGGTGGGTAAGCACCTCTACCTGGTGTCTATTACTCTGGGGCCCCAGGTATGTGATGGTCTCTTACTGCCATTCCTGGCCTGTAGACGAGGCTATCTCTGCACTTAGTGATGCTGGTGCCCCTTTCACCAGTGCCTTCATGATGGCCTTGGTGAATAGGGTGTCCTCTGGGTTCCCCTGTGGAACACTGCCCTCTGGTGGGGCTTTTGACCTCACATTATCTAGCCACTCCAGCATGCCCACTTCCCTCTGCTTTTTCATTCCTTTCTCTGCCCTTTGTCAGCACAGTTTGGGTGTTTCACTTTGCTCAGTGGTGGCCATCACTTTCTCCAGGCCTTGAAAAGCCAACCTAGTAGAGACTTCTCATTCCCTTTGGTCCTTGCCAGTGGGTTAAATCCTCTATCCTGAAAAAGTGCTCCCAAGTCTGAATTCTTGTTTTCTGGCCCTCTTTAATATATAGCACCCTTGAAATCCAAACCCAGTGCTTCCTTGGCTCCTGTCAGTACCTGCCAGCTAATTGTTGTAGCTCTTTGGCATATACTCTTCTCATTTATTAGGACCAGCACTTCCTCAGCCATATTATGATAGGACTTAACCCCCGTTAGCACCTTAGTAACAAGGAGAGGGGCTGGACACAGCTCCTTGGAATGGGACACTGGTTGCCCGGTGGGAGGAGTGGTCTCTGCAGCATCTACCAGCACAAGGCAAATGCTAGCTCTTCCTAGGGAATAGTGGTCCCCTGCAGACGAGAGCTGAGCAGGGGTGTCTAAAGGCCCAATGCTGTCAGGGAAGTCTGGCCAGATGTTCTCACCCCATGTTTCAGGGTCTCAGGATTTTCCAACCAATTAGAAGTCATGAGGTCCTGACTTCAGCAAAGCACATCTGCCACGTTTTAAATATTGATTATTTCCCTGGAGTTCTGCAATTCTACTTTGTCCACTGTTGAGCTATGTCTGCTCCACTGCAGGACATAAGGGCCTCTTTGTAAGCTCCATGGGAGCCCTGTGGCTCTCACAATTAGACTTAGGTACTTATCAACTGTCATCCATTTCTTATTACCATGCCACAGGGCAGTATCCAGCCATCTCCACTGTCTCTGTAGGCCTTACTCCTGTAATTTTCAAAAGTCTGAACCACCACTTCTACAAGGCTATTCTCAGTTTTTCCTAGATCATCTCCAGAGACATCTTTAGCAGTTGGACTGCCACTCCATGCCTGGGAGTATCCATGCCACACACCTCCTCAGAACAGTGTCCATTTTGCCCACCAATGACTGAAGCAGTCCCAGAACTCCACTTCATCACAGCCTGTTTCCTTGGATCATCACTGGCACCATTTGTGTTTGGGTTCTCTGAGAAGCAGATACTGTGAAGAGGTTAGACATGAAATTTATTAGGGAACATGCCTGTAAGGGAAAACGGGGAGGGAGCCAGAGGAGTCAGAGAGAGCTGTCAGACTCGATGCAGGCTTAACCCCTGTGGAGGAGCGGGGGAAAGGAGTGGGTAGGCAGTCTTAGACTGTGTGGTGCAGTTCTAAGAACATTTTGGGAAAGCAAATGTATCTGTTGGGAGAGACACTTCACCGTCGACCCTGAACATCCCTGCACACTCTTGATGGGGGTCTTTAAAGCAAGGCTTACCTATCTCCTGATACTGAGCCACATCTGTAGGGCAAGGTGACCAGTGTGCCCAACATTTAACTGCTTGCTTCCCAGGGCAGGGGTACTGGATTGTTTGCTCATTGCTCCAAAAGTCTCAGTCTCTTGACCCCAGGTTCCTCATCAGTGATACCACCCAGTGCATGGGTACAACCCATCTGAGCCTGTTGCATGGCCCTGTGGAACTTGGGGGCAGGGGAACTGGTAAAACCACTGATACTCAGGCTGTTGGCTGTTTTGTAATAAGCCATTTTGTTCTAACCCATTAAGTCTCACTACTTTTTACACCTGTGAAAGTAGTGTCCGGTCTACTCCTTGCTATTTTGTGTGAGCTTGGGGTGTTTCCCTGACAGCATCCCTCACCCGAAGTTGCATGTTAAGGGTGTCCTGTGTCTTGTAGGAATTATCTGTCTTAATATCTCTGCCACATTCAGTCATTGGCTGAGAGCAGCCTGTGGGAAGTGTGGCCTTGGTGAAAATGCAGTGATGGTGGATTTCTGCAGCAGCAGTGTTTTGGATTTCAGAGCTTGGCAGCTGTGGCTTATGCTCCCTGTAGTCAGAGATCTGAGAGGTGCATATATGTGCTGCACTAGGCCCAGCCTGAAACAACCAGCGAGCCATTGGTTTTAGTTGATCTTTGGGAACAGTGAATGTTTGTTTCTTTCCTCATTCACTTCACAGAAGACAGTAGGACTTAATTGGTGACAAATTCCCAGTGACCTCAAAGCTAAACAGGCACATCGAATGAAGTGCTCATTAAGAATACTTTTTAGTTCTTGGTGTATTAGTATTTCTTTCATGTGACCTAATTAACATTCTGTCTGTCTCTTTTTGCTTCCTCTAACCTATTAGGGCATCTACCTAATAAGTATCAGTCTTGGCAGTTTATGGACTTATGGAATCCTAAATTGGAAATAATCCTTATCTGGTACAGGACATCCCTTCTGTAAACATGTTTTGAAGCTCTAAGGAGGCAGATCACTACACTGGTGTAGGCAGTGGGGATCAACTTCGGAAATTAACTTTCAGGGAACCCGTCAACCTAATCTGAATTGGTTAGTGCCCGAGAGGCCATGTACTAAGTCAACTTGCACTGTCTAACAAGGGAGCCACTAGCCCCACATTGCTATTTAAATTGAAATAAATCAAAATGAAAAAATTCAGTTCCTCAATTATACTAGTTATTCAGTAGCCACGTGGGGCTAGTGGCTGCTGTACTGGAATGAGCATATATACAGTGGTACCTCGATTTTCGAACGTAATCCATTCTGGAAGACCATTCGAGTTCTGAAATGTTGGAAAACAGCCGACAGCTAGGCCTCAGGATCTTGCACTCAGCGGAAGCCCGTGACACGTTTGACTTTCGGGGTGTGTTCGAAAACCGAAGCATTTACTTCTGGGTTTACGGTGTTTGTAAACCGAAATGTTCGTCAATGGAGATGTTCGAAAACCGAGGTACTACTGTATTTCCATCTTTGCTGCCGGACAGCACTGAACTAGACCATTCAGGTATGGCAGTGAAAGCTTCCCAGGTGCTTTCCAGGCCCACCTAATACTACCTGTTCTGGGAGGATTGCCTCAATTCCAGTTCCTCCAGGAAACTTATTCTGACCACTCTAGCTCACAGCGATGACCCCCTTTCTTTGAACCCCTAGAACACTCAAAATACATGATGACACAGTCTTATTGGTGTCACACTTTTGCTTCTAAGTTAGTCTTCTCAGTCAGGCTTTGGGGCCCTCAAGAGCAGGGCTCAAATCCCACACTGCCTGGTACATATATCTACATGTGAGGCACAGCCCCTCTTCTCATGCCAAAATGCCTATCAAAAGCATTATCAAAACCCTCTTCTTTTTCCAACTGTCTTTTTGTAATATTTTTGCTCATATTTTCAGCATTTATAGGATCAGCATCTAGGACACAGTATCATACTTCACAAACCGTTTATTTTTTGAGGAAGGTCAGCAGGCTTACTGATGTCAGGTATAGCAGCCTCAGCTTCTGTCCCGGTGAGGGGTGAGGAAGATTTGGGAACATTTTCTTTAGATCTTGAAAATACTTTGGACAGAGCTGATGATACCTTCCTCATCATTTCAGACTCCTGTTTGGAAGTACTAGACTTATCAGTGTCTGTGAACAAACCAAATGAAAAATAATGGTCATTTATTGGGCTTTCCAATTGAGGCTGTCAGGCTAGGGGATTGATAATTTAGGATTCAGAAGGAAACATTTATATAATAACTTTTGATTTTGAAAGTGCTTTCACAAAGAGTCTTTTAAAATTAAATTTATTGGGGTGACATTGGTTAGTAAAATTTTATCGGTTTCAATTGTACATTTCTATAATACATCATCTATATATCACACTGTGTGTTCACCACCGAGTCAGTTCTCCGTCCATCAAAATACATTTGACCCCCTTTACCCTTTTCTACCTACCTCCTCCCCACTTTTTCTCTGGTAACCACTAAACTATTGTCTGTCTATGAGTTTTTGTCACAAAGAGTCTTTATTTGCTTCTTCTGACATGCCTGGGAAGGAAGCAGGAGAAATTCAGTGAGGTCAGATGCCTCATCTAAAGTCACATAAGTAGGAAGTAGCCAAGTTGGCACCAGGGCCCAGGTTTTCTGATGTGCAGGTCAGCTCTACATTCATTGCACCCTGATGCTTCCTGATCCAGTTCAGCAGTGCCTGTGTCCTTCATGCTAGCAGATCACTGTCCAAAGAGGACTGATGAACTAATTCCACATGAAAAGGTAACTCAAGTCTCAACAGTGTGGGAGTCCATTTTAGAATGTCTAGATAAAAGCAGCAGATGCATTAAAAAGGCCATCATTTCTCACTCACTTGGGGTAAATTTTCAGTTGACTGACCCCAAGTGATCTGTTTGTCGTGTGAGCTATAAAGGACTTGTGTGGCCAATAAGAGTCTCCATTTGGACCCACTCTGCACCACTTGTTTTGTGCAAAGGGCTTTTAAACCATATCATAGTTGATGTTAACAAAATATTATATCTGTAAGGTCAGAATGAGCATTTATCTATGTTGCTGATGCATCATGACATGATGTCATGAAAAGACATAGGGCAATAAAGCACACACTTTATTTCCAGTAAAAGACAAAGTTCTATTCCTCTTGTAGTTGCCTAATTTTTATTTTCTCCAGCAATATAACCTTGGAAACCTCAAGAATCTATGATTGAAACTAAGCAGATAGCAGATTTACCCCCAAATAAAGGGGAAAAACTTGAGCTTTTCAAATTAATGATGCAGTATTGGAAAGTTCTGGTAGTTTGAGAAACAAAAACAATCTAGAAATTAACAACGAAAAAGCAAAGTCTGCAGAGGCAAAGACAAAGGCTTGAATGGAATGATCTACAGTCTGAGAAAGCGAGGCAGAGACTTTAGTTATAGGATTGAGACATGCACTGCAAGTCCAGGTTCTGAAAATCTCACTGGAGGGGATAAATGAAGCTCTGTGTTTGCAATTTGAGAATTTTGTTAATAATGCAGATGCCTGGACACCATTTCCCAGACACACTGAATGGACAGGTCTGGGGAGGGGCCAGGATTCTGTGTTGTTATTAAGCATCCTGGGTGGTCCAATGCAAGCAGTCCTCGAGCAACTCTTTGAGATACTGCCCCCAACTTGCAGTCACTAGTGGATTCTGCATATTGTTCAAGATTGGCACTGCCTAGAATAGCAGCACATGGGAAGCTCATCCCTAAGGGCACAATGAGCCCTTTGGGTAATAATTCTTGCTCCTTTCAAAGCAAAACTGTTGAAAAAGAGAAATCAAGCAGTAGGTGTGGCATTCATGGTATATTGGAAGTGGTTGTTAGACATGTCAAAATGAAGCCAGCTTGGTGAGACCAACTCTTTTTCAAGACACCCTGATGCTACTTTGATCAGTTTATGGGTAGTGTAGTGGAGTTCACCTGGTTGGCACTGGTCACTGAAGAGAGAGATGTGCCTGGGGTGTTTATGGCCAAAGTGAATGGGCCATGATGCATGCCAAGTGCCACAGAATAACATTTCACACCATGAACTGATTCAGATTCCCAGTAAAACCATATTTGTGCAAAATATACTATGAACTGCAATGGGCATGTATTGGTCCAGAAGTGCCCCTTTTCTTGAGGGTTTTCATAAACAGGCATCGTTGTAATTTCTAGGAAATTCTCTTCTGTGGGCCTTTTTGCTCTTTGAATATCTTAGTGCAAGTTTGGCCATTCGTGCATTTCTTCCTCCAAAAGCCCTTAACAGAGCAAAAATATGTTATTTGAATTTATAACGGCTGCTCAGTGAGTTCCTGTAATGTGCAGAATGCAGGTGTTGTGAGGTGTGCCTGTCAAAGTAAAGGTGTAGAGGAAAGTGTGGGGAGCCATGATTTCTTGTTATTCTAAAGCCTTGCAGACTGGCTCAGTTTATGATTAACTTGTTTCAGCTTCTAAGGCATTATCTCTGCCTGCACCTGGAGGGTGCTTGCAAGCTGCTGAGGAATGAGGTGGGAGTGACCGGTTTCCGGACACTGAGGACTGAAGACTAGCAGGATAATTGGTGGGCTTTGTCATGAGATAATGACTTTGGGAAAGTTTGTATGGATTTTGTAGTTTGTATGTAAAAGTCATAAATTTACTCTTAATGAGATAATGCATACTCATGATTGTTAAGCTGCATGTACACAGATGGTATAAATTGGTGAAGGAAAGTAAACTCGGTGCTTCAGGATCACACAAAAAAAATCATTTGTGTGAGTGTCTTTTTTCATTCCCACTCCCCCATTCGGGTACTGTTCGATTTGTGGCGGCTGGACCGTCACAGGAAAGTGATTTTACTATTTGATTGGACACAGCTGGAACCCTAGATGGGCTTTGTTTTACTTGCCAGTGAACTCTGCAGGCTGTCGTTGGCCACTGCCCAATTCTGAGATGCAGTGGCAACTAGATGTAGCACCTGGCTGGCAGGAGGAAAGAATGTGGGATGAAATCCACAAGACGTGTGAGGATTGAGCCCTGGCTCTGCCACTTGCTGGCTGTGCAACCTCAGGAGGGTCATTTACCTCCATTGTCTCTTCTGTAAAATAGGACTTTAAGGCTTGCAGAGGAAGCACAGCATGGTAAGCTACTCTGCTTCAGTGACACTGTTTCCTTAACAGTACAATGGAGATGATGCTTCACAGGATGGATATGAGAAAATCACCTAGCACAATGCCTGCTACATAGCTGATACCTAATAAATATTACTTGCAGTACCTGAGGCCTCTTTGCTGTGAGGTTCAAGTCAGACAACTGCACAATAACCTGCAAATTGCAGTCTATATACATAGTAATGTTATTTCAACCCCATAGTGGTGATGGGTGGGGGCTCTGCAAGGCAGGAGCCACTCACTGCAAGGGGAGAATAATCAAAACGTCTATATTCAAAATGACACACTTGAGAGCTTTATCATAAAATGATAAATATGTTGTACCTGAAATGCCATTGTTTGGAAAATGCAGGCTGGCCAGAGCACTTTCGCATTGATAGAGGGTGACAAACTGCCAAGACAAAGGTGAAATACTAGCTTAAGCCTCTGACCTTTGTTGGATAGCAAACACTAGAAATACCTAGAAATCTTAAAAGGCATAACCATTGTGGCATCCTAGGCGTGACTTCTCATAATTCTTGCCAATGATGACACCCAGGATTGGCCCCAGACTTGGACGTGGGTTACCCTGTAGGATAATTTCAAGGTCTCAGGTTCCCTGGTCATCAAAACATGTTAGCCATGCCTGCCCCCTCTCTTCTGGAGCTTGGAATAAGTAAAATGTTTTAGATCCTTCTCTGAGAGAATAAAATGATAGGGGAGGTCTTAAGAAGGGAAGAAAAGGGATGTCCATTTTACTACCGCAGTCTCCTTTTAAGTAATTCTTAACCATTGTGAGGTTTGGAGCAAGCAAGTGGCGGTGTGGGATTGCAGGAGCATGGAAGTGGCAGGGCAGGGATAGTGGCTCAGATACCGGCTTTGCTCTGTGGACCTTGAGCACCACCTGGAATGCAGAAGCAACATGATGCTAGAAGGGCAAAAAATAGACTGGGGGAGGTGGAAGGCCTGCAGGGTAGCCACTCCATGCTGATGGCAGTTAAAGGAAGTGGCAAGTCAGTGAAGCAAGGCCTACTGTGCTTCCCCGAAAATAAGACCGGGTCTTATATTAAGGTTTGCTCCAAAAGATGCATTAGGTCTTATGTTCAGGGGATGTCATCCTGAAAAATCATGCTAGGGCTTATTTTCCAGTTAGGTCTTATTTTCGGGGAAACATGGTACATGCATGTGAGATGTGAGAAGTGTGTTTTGTATTGATGGTGTGGAGAGCAAAGTATTATCATCAAAGTTTGACTCTTATTCTTCTAAGAGTATTTGAGGCATCTTGTAGATTAAGACATTGCAAAATAGTTTACTTAAAGGGATGAACAATCTAAAGTTGTTCTTAACACTGGCTGTGCAATAGAATCATTGGGAGAAATATCAAAAACAGGCATTCTTGGGCCCCACAAGTGAACAGGAATCCCTGAGGGTGGGGCAAGTATTGGTCTGTTTTCTAAGTTGCCCTGGTGACTCTAATGTGCAGCCAGGCTGAGAATTCCTGATGGAAGGAAGCAAGAGGGGCAGATGCTACCAAATGGCCTGACATGAGTAGGCTACGTCAGTGGTTCTCAGTTTTGGCTGTCCATTAAAATCACCTGGGCAGCTTTTAGTACTCCCAAGGCCCAGGTTGCAACCCCGACCAAGTGAATCAGAATCTCTGAGGGTGGGACCTTATCATCAGTTGGTTTTAAAGTTTGCCAGATGACTTTAATCTGTAGCCAGGGTTAAGAACCTCTGCTCTGTGTAGTAGTTCCCAAATGTGGCTGTACATAAGCTTCACAGGGATCTCCTGATACAGAGACTAAATTTGGCCCTGACAACTAAGGGTGTTCTTTCAACAACCATTTGTTGGGCATCTACTATATTTCAGTCCTATGTTAGGTCCTGGACATACACAGTTATGAACAAAGCCCTTGCCATCATGAAGCTTATATTCAAGTGAATATATAGTGAACCAGAGGGTGAGGGCGGGATCTCCAGTGCCTGGCACATAGTAGGCACTCAATAAATAATTGTTGAATGAATGAATGGTGACTTAAGTGCTCTGAAGAAAAATAAAGTGGGATAAGGGGGATTGTGTGTGTGTGTGTTTCTATTTTACATGGGGTGGTCAGGGAAGGCCTCATTGAAAAGGTGACTTTTGAACAAAAATCGGCAGGAGATGGGAGAGCAAGACACATTGGGGATAGAGTATTCTTGGCAGAGGAAAAGCAAGTGCAAAGTGCATCTGAGATGGGAGTGTGCTTGGCATGTTAGGGGAGCGGTAAGGAGGCCAGTGTGGCTGGAGTGAGTGGAGAGAGGGTTAACAGTGACAGAGGGGTAACGGGGGACTGGGAAGATAGGGTGGGCAGCTCATGTAGGGCCCAATAGACTATGGTAAGGACTTTGGCACTAAAGAAACCGTGATGGCTTCTTTTTCTGTGTCTGACACTGGAGAGCATATGTATTCATTCATATATACAGAGACTAATCTTTCCCGGAGCTCAAAGCACAGCACACAGGCAGTCCCTTATTTCTATCAGGGCTTCACTGGCTCACAATGAGAGGCCAGTGAAAAACATTTACCTTAACACTGCTTGTACTCTCCAGTTCAAAACTATCTGTGATCAAAAAACAATAATGGAAAACAGTTATTTCTGAGACATGTATAAATTTTGGCACAAAAATAATCTCAATAATTTCATCAAAGAATCATAGAAATTAGGCACACAGAAAAAACGGCAAGAAGTGAGATCCCTAGAATTCTGGGGTCTTGGCTCTTTACTCAGACACTGGGGAAAAGGGAGTGGGTTGTGGTGGAAGGAGCACCGGCCAGAACGTCAGGAGAGGCCAACTCTGCAACTAGCTATACACATCCTCGCAAAACCATTCAAACTAAACTCTATGGGCCTCTCTGCTCATCTGTAAAATGAGAAACTTGGCTATGGGTGATTTCTAAGAACCCCTACAGTTCTCTGGTTGTAGATAGTTAAAAAAAAAAAAAAAGTTGAATGAGGCTTCCAGCTAAGGGAATGCTAGAGAGGAAGGTGCTGGTCTTAGAAAACAGTTACTTCTTGTAAAAATCAGGAGCATGCTGAGGCATTATCCTGAGTTCCAGGAGACATCAGTGATTGACATTTGGCTTAAGGAGGTAGAAATTACACTGAGAGAGAAGTTTCGAAAGACCCACAGCTAGAGGGGCAGCTAGAGCACTGGACTTATTTGGAATAAAAAAAAACTGCATTTGAGTTTTAGCTTCACTACTCAGGACTCAGTGAACACAGGCAGGTTACTTCTTACTTCTCAAACTCTCTTTCCTCATATGTACCGTGGGGACGTGACTACTTTCTCACAAGAGGACCAAATGAAATGATGTGTATACATTTGATATGCATTTTATATGTGTATAATTATAAGGACCAAGATGAGAGGACTCTATCTGGATTACTCTTTGGGCCAAGGGTTCTAGAAAAATAGTAAAAGGGTGATCCCATTAGTTGAATTATCTGATTAATTGTTTAACCAGATTGTTCCCTCAATTTTACCGTTGGTTGGTAGTTGTTCAAAAATATCTCAATGTACTTTCTTACCTTAGGAACTCTTGTAGACTGGACACATTTGAACTGATTTTTTTTTTTTTTTGATTTATGTTTATCAGGGCCATCATTCCAAGTATCAGTTTTTAAGTGACTAGGCTAAATGCATAGCAACCCTTCTGGATATATCTAGGAAGTCATTTTAATGAAGAGGGCAAAAAAAAACTACCAGGTATTCGAGAGTTCCAGATAATCAAAATCAAATTGAGATTTTTGTCGTCTATTCTGTGAAACTAAGAATTTGTATCGCCAGCCCTGATAGCCCCACTAAATTCTAGACTCAACTATCCAACTGCTTATGTGATCTCTCCACTTGAATGTCTGAAGGCCTCTTAGTCTCACACAGCCCAAACAGAATTCTTGTTCCCTCTCTCCCCAACTTTGTTCTTCTCCTTGTCTCACCAAATGACACCATGAGCCATTTGGTTGCCCAAGCCAAAATTGTAGGAATCATCCTTGATTTTTCTATTTTTCTCACTCCCAACATCCAGTTCATTAGCAGGTCCTGATGACTTTACCTTCCAAATATATTCTGAATCTCTTCACTTCTTACCATCTCCACTGCTACCTTCCTAGTCCAAGCCACAGTCATTTCTTGGCTGAATTATTGTAATAGCCTCCTAACTGGTCTCCATGCTTTAACCCTACCCTACTCAGCTTATTCGCCAAACAGTGGCCAGAGGGATTTTTAAAAACTCATAAATTAGATTATGTCACTTCTCTGCTTAAAAACCCTCCACAGAGAATTGGATAGCCATGTGCAAAAGAATGAAACTGGACTGCTATCTGTAACCATGTACCAAAATTAATTCAAAATGGATCAAAGACTTAAGCATAAGACCTGACACAATAAACTGCATAGAAGAAAACATAGGTACTAAACTTATGGACCTTGAGTTCAAAGAGCATTTTATGAATTTGACTCCAAAGGCAAGGGAAGTAGAAGCTAAAATAAACGAATGGGACTATATGAAACTTAAAAGCTTCTGCACAGCAAAGAAACCACCAACAAAATAAAGAGGCAACCAACTGAATGGGAGAAGATTTTTGCAAACAGTGCCTCCGATAAGGGGCTAATATCAAAAATATACAAGGAACTCATGCAACTCAACAACAAAAAACCAAACAACCCAATTGAAAAATGGGCAGACGACCTGAAGAGACATTTCTCCAAAGAGGACATACAAATGGCAAATAGACATATGAAAAAATGCTCAACATCATTAATCATCAGAGAAATGCAAATAAAAACTACAATGAGGTATCACCTCACCCCAGTCAGAATGGCTA
Source organism: Rhinolophus ferrumequinum (assembly GCF_004115265.2). Taxonomy (NCBI): domain Eukaryota; kingdom Metazoa; phylum Chordata; class Mammalia; order Chiroptera; family Rhinolophidae; genus Rhinolophus; species Rhinolophus ferrumequinum. The sequence goes on along the minus strand of NC_046284.1, from coordinate 25,615,259 downwards.
TCATCAACAAGACAAATAGTAACAAGTGTTGGAGAGGCTGTGGAGAAAAAGGAACCCTCATACACTGTTGGTGGGAATGCAGACTGGTGCAGCTGCTATGGAAGGCAGTGCGGAGGTTCCTCAAAAAACTACGAATAGAATTACCATATGACCCAGCAATCCCTCTCCTGGGTATCTACCCAAAAAATCTGAAAACATTTATCCATAAAGACACGTGTGCTGCAATGTTCATTGCAGCTGTGTTTACGGTGGCCAAGACATGGAAACAACCAAAATGTCCTTCGATAGATGAATGGATAAAGAAGGTGTGGTATATATATATATATATACACAATGGAATACTATTCGGCGTTAAGAAAAGATGATATAGGAACATTTGTGACAACATGGATGGATCTTGAGAGCATAATGCTAAGCGAAATAAGTCAGACAGAAAAAGCAGAGAACCATTTGATTTCACTGATATGTGGTATATAAACCAAAAACAACAAAAGAACAAGACAAACAAATGAGAAACAAAACTCATAGACACAGACAATAGTTTAGTGATTACCAGAGGGTAAGGGGGTGGGGGGTGGGAGATGAGGGTAAGGGGGATCAAACATATGGTGATGGAAGAACTGACTCTGGGTGTTGAACACACAATGGGATTTATAGATGATGTGATACAGAATTGTACACCTGAAATCTATGTAATTTTACTAACAATTGTCACCCCAATAAATTAAAAAAAAACCCTCCACAGGATTCCTACTGCAATCAGAAAAGTAACACAAATGCCTGTCCATGGCCAACAACAGGCCCTAACATGATCTGGCCCCTAGACATGATCTAACCTCATCTCATACCACTTTCATTTTCACTGGGCTCCACACACTGGACGTGTCCCCTCTAGCATAACATGCTCATCCCATCCTCAGATCTTTGCACTTACTAGTCCCTGTACCTAGTACCTCCTGTTTCTAGATGTTATTGTGGCTGCTTCCTTCTTGTAATTAAGGTGTGGTGTTTCTGGACCTCTTAGACCAAAATAATCTAGCCAGCCACTCTCTATCCCATTGGCTCTTCTTTCTTTTTTTCAGATTCATTCATGAATTCCACAAATATTTACTGAGCACCTACTATGTGCCTCTTTCCTAGGCAAGTGGGGATAGAGTGAACAGACAAAAATCCCTGCCCTTACGGAACTAATATTCTAGGGGAAGGAGACAGGCAATAAACAAAAATATACAGTTTATCAGATGGTATAAGTGCTAGGGAAAAATTAAAGCAGGGAAGGATAGTGAGTGCTGGGGTGGCAGTGTGGTTGCAATTTTAAAGAGGATGCTCAGGGAAGGCTTGCCTTAGAAGGTGATATTTGAGCAAAGATCTGAAGAAGGTGATGAGTGAGCTATGCAGATATCTAGAAGAAAGTCTTAGGCAGCTCAGCAAGTGCAAACCCTGAGAAGGAGAATGCCTGTCATGTTTGAGGGTCAGTGTGGTTGGAGGGGAGTGATTAAGAGGGATCACAGGGAGAGGTTGTCAGAGAGGTCATGGAGAAGATGAGTGATATCCAGACTTCCTAGGGCCTTTCAAGTTATTGTAAGGACTCTGGCTTTTACCCTAGGTAAGTTGGGAAGTAGTTATTCCTATGTAGAACTATTGTATTTATGTCTCCCCTCACTCCCAAGTTAGAATGAGGGTAAAGACTTTGTCTCTCTTATTTACAGCTGTATCTCCAGAATTTAGAACAGTGTCCAACACAAAGAAAGTGCTCGGTGAATCTTTGCGGAATGTGAATGAATGAATGAACTGGACAGCTGCCATATTTCAAAGGATATAGGAACTAAGCGTAACTCAGTGCAATGAAGTTGAAGAAAACAGTGACACTGGATTCAGGTTTAGGAAACTTGGGATCTATACTCTGATTCACTTGACCTTGGACAAGTCACTTCCCCACCCTGAACCTCAGTCTCTTTATCTCCAAAACAAGGAGGTCATACTAGATGGCTTCTTTCTGGCCCTAACAACCTATGATGATTCCATACTGCAGGAAGCACACCTGTCATGTATCATCTTCTATGACCTGTTCATGGAATTCTGGCAAACTTACCATTATTCTATAGTTCATCTTTTAATGAATATTATTTCCACTCCCAAGTGGAGAGGATAGCTTTCTTGAGTAACTTCTTGAGTGAGTGGGTGGCAGGCTTGATATAATCAAGGTGAACTCCAGTCCTGTGGTTTGAGTTTCAAGGGCAGTAAACATGACAATTTTATCTCTAGGCCAGTTCTGTCATTGTTAGAACCACACTGATCCTTTGAGGTTTGAAAGAATAGAGGACCAAAAACTCAACTCATAAATGTTTTAATGAGTCAGTTATAATAGAGACAAAAAATAAAGTGGGGTTCACCCTAACCAGATTTTAATATATGCAAATAAATTTAGGTTTACTTTTTAGCTTTAAAAGCTTTTAAATATATTTTATTAGTGCTAAGCTAGTTATAAAAAACAAACATGCACTCTTAAAGAGGTGATTAAAAACTAGTAGCATGGGCTGTAGTCCACATACAGATGTGATAAACCCTTACTTCCTGGATATTTCCCATAGGAGCATGGTAACTGTAAACTCATATCATATCACACACTTTACACCAAAATTATTAATGAAATCTTATTAGTGATTCAGAAAAAGCTGAATAGTTGGTTTGTGTTAACTAGTTAACTGACCCTCTACTGTCCCAAAGTAGATCAACCTACTGGAAAACTTAGTTTTAAACACTTCAAGGTTTTTTTAAAAAGTTTATTTTTAAATTACAGATGACATACAATATTACATTAGTTTCAGGTGTACAACATAGTGATCAGACATTTATATAACTTACGAAGTGATCACCTTGATAAATATAGTCAATAATATTGTAATAACTATGTACCGTGTCAGCTGGGTACTAGACATCAGGTTTGACAACAGGAAAATTTATCAGTACAACAAACAAAGTCTCTTTTAAAATACTATCTAATTTAAATTAAAGAACAAAAAAATCAATCCAACCTTCTGTTATTTTTGCGCTCGGAGTTGAGGGACAATCATCATCATTACTAAAAAAAGATAAAAGACATTTCATTTTCTGTGTATTTAATATATGAATGAATGCTGGTTAAATAAAAGAACAATCTGTCAAAGTCATTATTCATATAGAAGCAAACCTGGAATGGTATGCCTCTGAGTTTTCAAATCAAAGGAAAATGATGCTACATTGACTTTTATTTGGTTTTATGTGCCCCCTTCTCTTCTACAATGATACAAATAATTGAGAGTTGCCTGAATTACTAATTATTTATGTTAAGACAATCATGAAGGGAGATAGGGTCAATGGAGGGCCAAGAGTAGATGTCCTAAACTGGCATAAGATCAAAAAGAAAACAATTTCATAGTGCCCAGTGGAATAGAATATAGTTACAATCAGGTAGATTTTTCTCTTTATACCCTATTTCTCCCATGATACAAAGTGCTATCCTTCCCAGTTTGTGAATATTATTATAAACATAAGGACAATTTTAGATATGTTGTGGCTATTCTAGAAAAAGTGTTAATCAGATTTCAACTCTACAGTGTACTTTGTTCATCCTTGTCTCCTATAAATAGTGTATAATCCAGCCTTTTTCTTATAGTCTTCACAACTTGGAAGGTCTTATCTAAATTTTACCCATTCTTGAAGGCTCAACTCAAACTCCATTGCTTTTGAGAATTCTTCCCCGAATGCTCCAGTTTATATCGCCCCCTCCATTCTTAGGATTCTTCTGACAGTGCCACACTTTTGAGTATTTAGGAAAATAAGAAAACTAAGTAGTAACCCCTTTATGTGGGTCATTAGTGCAGGGATTGTTGACCCAGCACCTGCCTCCTAGGTTCAAGAATTTAACACATAAAAGACTTAATCTAACTAGATCACTATACTAGAAAGTGGGTCCCAAAATGGAGAGAAGGAAGTAGAGATCAGATAAGTAGGAACAGGGTAGAAGATGAGAAGGGGAGGACCAGATGGTAACCACAGAAGGGAACTAGGAGAATGAGGGGAGCTTGACAGGTTAAACCCTGGCTTCCTTAGAGGTTTACTTGAGGGGCCTTCCCATCAACATAATGTTCATTTCAGATTTCTGTTTTCTTAGCTACTTATACTACTTTAATTGACTATACCTAGAAAATGAAGGCAGATCCTCTTCATTGTATGAGGATGTACTCATAATTCTATGTATGAAGTAATGTGTCAGTTCAGTACTAGATTCCATTTCTTCTCTCTGGAAAAGTCCAAGTCAGATATTACACAAAGGACCGTTTGCAATAAATCAAGTAAAATATACTATAACATTTCCTTAGTTATCTATCTAGCTGGTATTTCTGACCAGGTGCACACACTGTATTTGGTCATGAAATTTTACGTGTCTTCCCAATAAATTGATCCCAATAATTAGGTCAGAGTTTGAGTCAAGGCTATTGACCTGGTGAACTCCTGAACTGACCGGAATTGTATCTCTGTTTTGTTTTCTCTGGTTCATTGCTGCTTCTGGATTAACCTGGAAATCACTGCAAATGGATAATCCAGGTAGTTGTATCATCAGGAAATCCTAAATCATATGTGTTTTCCAAACACATGATGTGGTACAATTTTTTGCGTAGCATCAACTCAAGAAGTCAATGAGGCCTAGACCATCACTGGAAGGATACAGAACCATGAATAGGAGCTGTGTGTCAATGTAATAGTGGAGTTTATGAGCTGATTGCAGGAGAAATATTCAACATATTTTGAATAACTTACTATGTTTCAACAAGTTGGGTAAGTAATTTTTAAGGAAAAACGTTCATTAAGAACTTGCCCAAAGGTCACACTGCTACTAAGGGGCAAAGACAGAATTCAAACCCAGATAGGCTGAATTTGCATGAATCATTTTACTCCCCTAAAGCCCATCTTTTGGTCCTGCTCACAGGCGAGGAGTTTCTGTGCACAAAATTTCCAATGAGTATTTACAGGTCAGAATACAAAAAAATAAAATAAAATAAAAAGATGAAATCTATCATTTTAAATAATTAGCTTGCATTTCTCCTAACTGGTTTCCATTTCTGTTTTACTTGTCCTTCTAAATAACCCAAGATTCTTTCCACAATCTGTTTTTCTTCAATTGAGGCTCCTGGCTTTATCTGTTAATCATTTCCCTTTTGTTGTAAATATCATCAGATTGGGAAAGACTGCCTGAATCCAGTTTATGTCCTTTTCTCCCTACCCAATGTACATTACTAGGACCAAATTTGTAAAACTCTACCCTTTCTGTAGAAACCCATTAACTGATAGTTATATTTTCCACTTACACTTAGTTGTGTCTTTCTCTCCCAAAAGGAAGAGTCTGTGTCAGTTGAGGATTTTGAAGTAGCCACATTAGCCATAGGAATAATTCTTTGTATTTGTGTCTCCTCAGATTCTGTCCATTGAGTTGGTGATGCTTCAATATTTGTTGTAGTTACAGTGGACTTTGGATGATAACATGTTCTGAGTGACAAACATTTTTTCAGATGGCTCTTGCTCATCAGTGGCTTGGGAAAAGCCACTGCACTTGCAATGGGCTGCACCTCTTCTTTTACTTGATCTTCAAATAGGTCTTCTGGAAATTCTTCTTTTACAACCTCTTGTAAAACAACTTCATCTTCATCAGAAGTTAAACTCCCTTCTTTATTTTCTGAAACTTCTCGATCAATATCATGAGTTACTAACCGAATGATAAGGTCTTTTTTGCGTTGGACATCTCTTAAAATCTCCAATATGCTGATGTCAGGCTTTGTTAAACTCTGAAACGAATTCCTACTAGCAGTCTGGAATTGAAGAGACAATGAATATTAAAAATAGTTTTCCTATGGTTCTATTGTAATAAGGCAATTTTCATGTGGTTTCCAGTTTCAATTTAGGACAATTATCTTTCAAATGCCATTTACTTATATATTCCTGATATATTTAAAAGAAGAAATAAAAATCATAATATTTGCTCATTTCTAGGAATTTTTTTTTTTTTGTATTCAGGAATAATATCACTCCAGTTCAAAGAAGAGAACCTAACTAAGGTTCTCTCTTTTGCTTCAAATTTTACTTTTTACTTGCCAAGAAATGCAAAGTACACAAATACTTTAATTAAATTCTGTTTTCATCATTTATCTTGAATGTTTTGTAACAGATTTAGATATGATACCATGTTCTTCTAAACTTCTTAGTAGGGAACTAATTACAGAGCAAAATAAATACAGATAGTTTCATGAAAAAAGACAAGGTATTGCCGACCTGGAAGTTTTTTAACCTGGATTTTAAAACATGATGAATAATAGCCAAAATTGTGAAGGACTTTGAATGTTCACACCTCACCACCCCTCCATACCCTAATCCTTTGAACATATTTTCCAAAGGGAGCTTCAGAGAGTAAATCTTCATTTCTCCTCACCTCCCTAGTCAAATGTCACTTTCCATTGTGCAATGTTAAAGACAGATCAAGGAAACGACAGTTATATTTACATAAACGACTTTCCCCAATTCTGTAGCTTTTGATGATGCCACAGAACCTTTAAATTAATTTATCAATCTTAGATATCTTTGTAACACTGCAAACCAGATTTTCAGATAAATGTTGCCTTAAAGTAGTATCTTTTGTGCAAAACACAACGAAAGAAGAACTGCTGTAGGAAATGAAAACACAATAATTTTGAGTATCTGTGCTGATGGAGGGAAACAGTGGTTCAAAAATAACTGAAAGTCATTCTGTATGGGTTTGGCATATGTATGTTAGTGCATGAGTATTTAATAGGCATGAGTCTGGTGTGTTGGGAAATGACAAATGAAGCCCTGGTTGTGGATTCCTGACTGAGGAATAGCCAAGGAGTTGTCTGGGTACGCTAAACTGATTTATAGCTCTTTCTGCAACCCCTATCCCCATGCTGGGGAAGGACGGCACTGCTATTCAGATTCGCCCAAAGCATGTGTCTTAGCTGAGCTATCTATGCCTGTTTACTTTCCTTAAGACAGATTTTACTACTCTTAAGTAGCAGAAGTAGTTGTTTTGAATTAGCTATTCTCTTCCAACTTCATTTAGCCTATAAAGAGATACCGCATTTTGCCATGTATAATGGGTACTTTTTTGCTCAAATTTGTGAGGGAAAAACAAGGATGCGCATTATACATGGGTAGTACTAATTCCATAACTATATAAATGTTTTTAATTCTTTTATTTATGCTTATGAGTTAAAAGTGTAACTCTAGAAATCAATAATGATATCCATAAGCAAAATAATACCCTGGAATACAATAATTAGTTTTGTTGAACTTATGGTGAACTTGCAATGAGGAAGAGTTCTTGGCCTTCTATGATGCATAAATATCATAAATTTGTTACTGGTACATAAAATTTCTTGTACCTTGTAACTGTTCTTGTGTTTTGTAATTATTTGTTACATAAAAATTTTTGTACTGTGGGACAGCCCGTTTGTGCAGTGGTTAGAGCACAGTGCTCATAACACCAAGGTTGCTGGTTCGATTCCCACATGGGCCAGTGATCTGCACCCTCCACAACTAGATTGAAAATAACAACTTGACATGGAGCTGATGGGTCCTGGACAAACAAACTATTCCCCAATAAAAAAAAAAAATTTGTACCGTACTATGTTTAAAAATGAATGCTAAAATTCCTTTATAATACAAAAACAAGTACTTAAATGTAAACAAATACATATTTGAATTAAAAAATTAAAACGAAAATGGAACTACCCTATGATCCAGTAATTCCACTCCTATGTATCTATCTGGAGAATCCAAAACTCCAATTCAAAAATCTTTATGCACTCCTATGTTTATTGCAGCACTATACACAATAGCTAAGACATGGAAACAACCAAAATGCCCATCGGTAGATGACTGGATTAAGAAACTGTGGTACATTTATACAATGGAGTATTACGCAGCCATAAAGAAGAAAGAAATCTTACCATTTGCAACAACATGGATGGACCTAGAGAACATTATGTCAAGTGAAATAAGTCAGACAGAGAAAGATAAGTACCATATGATCTCACTTATATGCGGAATCTAAAGAAAAGAATAAGTGAATGAACTAATCAGAAACAGTTTTGGAGACAAAGAGGAAAAACTGAGGGTTGCTAGATGGGCGGGGGGGGTGGGGGTAAGGGGGAAGGTGAAGGGATTATAAAACAATCAGTAACCATAAGATGGCCATGGGGTTTTGAAAATTAATCTGGGGAACGTAATCTAGTGGTTACCAGAGAGGTAGGGGGTTAGGGGGTGGGAGATGAGCGTAAGGGGGATCAAATATATGGTGATGGAAGGAGAACTGACTCTGGGTGGTGAACACACAATGTAATTTATAGATGATGTGATACAGAATTGTACACCTGAAATCTATGTAATTTTACTAACAATCGTCACCCCAATAAATTAAAAAAAAAAAAGATGAGAAAGTGAAAAAAAAAATTAAAACGAAAGATTTTTTCCCCCCTGAAAGTTTGGGCCAAAAACATGGGTGTGCATTATACACAGGAGCACATTATACACAGCAAAATATGGTAGCTAAAGTAATGACAAAAGGTGGCGTGAGGTGACATTTCTCTTGAAATCTCCCCTGGAATTTACAACAAATTGAACAGCTGTAATTCCACAAAGGACTCCCTATGCAGCAGACAGGCAAGACTAAGAGACAAGCAATTGAAATCATCTAAAGGTGGGCAAATTGGGTGAGTTGGGGAGGAGGGAAGGGTGAAGGGTGGAGAGGCCAGCTGCACTGGCCACAGAACATAGACCGAGCTTGGAGCTTTGAGCTCCCTGCATTCCAGAGCTACCACAGTCACCGGACAGGGAAGAATGCAGACTGCTGGTGCTCCCCTTATGGCCCACAGTCCCGCCTGAGGTATCAGAATATAACACTGCTGAACCCAACGCTCATGGTAGAGACCTCGGAGCAAAGACTGAGGGAAGCAGGATGAAAACGGCGGTTTAAGTCCTCACTGCCAAGCAGAGGATGGAAGGCATAGGCACTGAGCCTAGCCAACCCCCCCTTACCCTCCCACAGCTCACCCCACTCTACCCCCACCCTCCCAGGGCAGTGTCAGATAAAAAGAACAGAATATTTGCAGTTCTGAGAACTGAGGCCCCCAGCCACAGACTTACAGCCCAACTAGTTCTGGCAAAGGGGAGGGAACCTTGGGTGCAGGACTAGCTGTACAGGTGGTCGCAGCCATTGCTGTGGCCACCTCTCATAACCCACCCCAACCCTGTCCCCACCTATCTGGGCGGATCCCTGTAGGAGTAAATACAGCTGCTGAAACACACAGGGCCTGAGACTGGTACAGGTAGAGCTTTGGAAATTCAGAAGCTCTCCACATCCTCTTAAGGAGGCAGTACCCTGAGACCCAGGCGACCTGATCACAGAGAAGAAGCCCACTTTCCAGGGAACCCCCACCCCCGTGCATTGTGTGAGAAGCTGGAACAGTACAGAGAGAATATAGCACTACAGCATGAGAGAGAATAAAGGCCTGCAGTTGGAGAGAAAATAAAACATTCTACAAACACCTACTGGAAAGCAAAAGAAAGACCACTTCCTATCAAGCTGTTGCAGAACCCACTCCTGCAGATGCCTAGGAAGAGCAATAATAATTCATTAATTGCCATGAATAACCAAGATAACAAGGCAACTCAGAAAGAAAATGAAGTGTCTCCAGAAAATGAACTTGGGAACATGGAAATATGTGACTTAAATGATAGAGAATTCAAGATTGCAGTTCTGAAAAACCTCGACGAGATGCAAGAAAACACAGACAGGCAGTTTAATGAACTCAGAAACACAATCAAAGAACAAAATGAATATTTTACCAAAGAGATTAAAATTTTAAAAAAGAACCAAATAGAATTTCTGGAGATTAAGAACTCAATAGAAGAAATGAAGAATGAAATAGCCAGCTTAGGTAGTAGAGTTGACCAGATGGAGGAAAGAATCAGTGACATCGAAGATAGCAACCTGGAAATGACACAGATGGAAGAAGAAAGAGACTTGAGACTTAAAAGAAATGAAAGAACTCTACAAGAACTTTCTGACTCCATCAGAAAGAGCAATATAAGAATAATGGGCATACTAGAAGGAGAAGAAAGAGAGAAGGGAACAGACAGTATATTCAAACAAATAGTCGATGAGAACTTCCCAAACTTGTGGAAAGAACTGAATCTTCAAATCCAAGAAGCAAATAGAACACTAATTACCTCAACTCCAACAGGTCTTCTCCAAGGCACATTGTATTGAGGCTGTCAAAAATTAACAACAAAGAAAGAATCCTCAAGGCAGCCAAGGAAAAGAAAATGATAACCTACAAAGAAAAGCCTATTAGATTTTTCAGCAGAAATTCTACAAGCCAGAAGGGAGTGGAATCAGATATTCAAACTATTGAAAGAGAAATTATGAGCCAAGAATAATATATCCAGCAAAGATACTCTTTAGATTTGAAGGAGGAATAAAGACCTTTCCAGACATACAGAAGATGAGGGAATTTTCTAATACATGACCTGCACTACAAGAAATATGGAAGGAGGCTATTCAACCTGAAATAAAAAAGGCAAAAGAATACAAAACCATGAGTAGTATTACGAACAGACACACAGAAGCAGGAAATAGCAACCCCCTACACCAAATAAGACACTATACACTTAAACATAACATACAGGGTGAAGAAGAAAAAAAACACTCAAATAAAAAAATATAAGAAAAAAGACAAGTTACTATTGCAGTGCAGAAATCAAGTCATGGCATAAATAGGGAAATTTCTGACAACAAAAACATGAAAGGAGAGAGAATAAAGGTCTGAATCGGCACCAGGGAATGGAGAAAGGAAGCATGCTGAAGAAAATGGATTACTCTAAATATGAAACTTTCTTTTACATAAACTTAATGGAAACCACTCAAAAAAAAAATCCAGAACTGAAATATGTAACATAAAAAAGAAGAAACAGAGGGAAAAATCATAGAATACCACCATACCGAAATAACAGAAAACAACAAGAAGGAAAAGAAACAATGGAGATACCATCCTACCAGAAAACCAGGGATAGAATGATAGGAAATCCTCACATTATCAAGAATCATTCTAAATGTAAATGGACTGAACTCACCAATAAAAAGGCACAGAGTAGTAGATTGGATCAAAAAACTAAACCCAACCATATGTTACCTCCAAGAAACACATCTTAGCTACAAGGACATACATGGATTCAAAGTGAAAGGGTGGAAATAGACACTCTAAGCAAATGGTATTGAGAGAAAAGCAGGTGTATCTATACTGATATCAGATGAAACAGCCTTCAGGATGAAAAAGGTAACAAGAGACAAAGATGGACATTTCATAATGATAAAGGGGACTATACAACAAGAAGAAATAACAGTCATCAATATTTATGTCCCCAAACAGGGAGCACTGAAACACACTAAGCGACTACTAACAGAACTAAAGGGAGAAGTTGACCAAAACACAATTATATTAGGGGTCCTAAAGACGTCATTGGCAACTATGGATAGATCATCCAAAGAGAAAATAAAGAAATATCAGCCCCAAATGACACATTAGATGAAATGGACACAACTGACATTTATAAAGCACTTCATCCTACAACATCAGACTATACATTCTTTTCTAGTGTACATGGAACATTTTCAAGGATAGACCACATATTGGGACATAAAACTACCCTCAGCAATTTAAGAAGATTGAAAACGGCACTCATACCAAGCATATTCTCTGATCATGAGGTTGTGAAATAAGATATCAACAGCTAAAACAAAGTGGGAAAAAACCACAAATAAGTGGAAGTTAAACAACATACTTTTAAGAACGACTGGGTCAAGAAGAAATAAGAGAGATCAAATGATATATAGAAACAAATGAGAATAAATATACATCCTAGCAAAATTTTTTGGATGTAGCGAAAGCAGTTTTAAGAGGGAAATTTATATCATTGCAGGCCTATCTCAAGAAAATCCCAGATAAAGAACCTCACATTACACTTTCAATAACCAGAAAAAGAAGAACAAATGAAATCCAAAGTCAGCAGGAGGAAGGAAATAAAAGTAAAATCAGAGCAGTACTAAATGAAATAGAGAAGAAAAAGACAATAGAAAAAATTAATGTGACAAAGAGCTGGTTCTTTGAAAAGATTAATAAAATTGACAAACTCTTGGCTAGATTAAGACAAAAAGAGAAAAGACACTAATAAACAAAATCGGAAATGAAAGAGGGGAATTCACCATGGATGCCACAGAAATCATCCAAGAATACTATGAAGGATTACATGCCACCAAGTTCAATAACCTAGAAGAAATGGACATGTTCTTAGAAACATACAGCCTTCCTAGGCTGAATCACGAAGAATTGGAAAATCTAAATAGACTGATCCACAGTAAGGAAATTGAATCAGTCATTTGAAACCTTCCCAAAAGCAAAAGTCCGGGACCAGATGGCTTCACTAGTGAATTCTACCAAACATTCAAAGAGGATCTAATACCTGACCTACTCAAACTCTTCCAAAAAAGAGTATCACACTGGAGGTATCACACTCCCTGACTTCAGCTTGTACTGGTAAGGTCATCCTGGTAAGGATAACACAAAACAAGAAAAATTACAGACCAATATCTGATGAATACAGATGCAAAAATCCTAAACAAAATTCTAGCAAATCGAATGCAACAATGCATTAAAAAGATTACTCATCACGACCAAGTGGTGTTCATCCCACGGGCACAAGGATGGTTCAACACATGCAAATTGATCAATGTGATACACCAAATGAACAAACTAAAGGACAAAAAGTATATGATTGTATCAATAGATGTAGAAAAAGCGTTTGACAACAGACAACATCCATTTATGATTAAAACACTGAATAAAATGGGTATAGAACGAAAACACCTTAGCATAATAAAGGTCACATGTGACATACTCTCAGCTAATATAATAATTAACGGTGAAAAGCTGAAGCCCTTTAATCTACTTTCAGGAACACTACATTCAGGAACATGATGTCCCCTATCACCCCTGAATTTCAACATAGTATTGGAAGTCCTAGCCAGAGCAATCAGGCAAGAGAGAGAAATAAAAGGCATCCAATTTGGGAATGAAGAAGTTAAATTACTTCTTCATTCAAAGTAAAAGAAGTTACTTTTTGCAGATGACATGATGTGCTATATATAGAAAACCCTAAAGACTCCACCAAAAAGCTATTAGAATCAATAAACGAATACAGTCAAGTTGTCGGCTACAAAATCAACATACAAAAGTCCATGGCATTCCTATACACTAACAATGAAATCTCAGAAAAAGAAATTAAAAAAAAATTCCTTTTGCAATTGCGACAAAAAGAATAAAATAACTAGGAGTAAACTTAACCAAGTATGTGAAAGATCTATATACTGAAAACTATAAGACATTTTTAAAACAAATTGAAGAAGACACAAAGAAATGGAAAGACATTGCGTGTTCATGGATTGGAAGAATCAACACAGTTAAAATGGCCATATTACCCAAAGCAATATACAGATTTACTGCAACCCCCACCAAAATCCCAATGCCATGTTTTAAAGAAATAGAGGGAAAAAATCGTCAGATTTGTATGGAACCACGAAAGACTCCAAATAGCCAAAGCAATCCTAAGAAAAAAAGAACAATGCTGGAGGTATCACACTCCCTGACTTCAGCTTGTACTACAGGGAAACAAGAATCAAAACAGTGTGGTATGGTAAAAAAACAGACACACAGACCAGTGCAATACAACTGACAACCCAGAAATAAACCCACATAAATATGGACAGATAATTTTTGACAAGGAAGCAAAAAACATACAATGGAGAAAAGACAGCCTCTTCAATAAATGGAGCTTGGAGAATTGGATAGCCACCTGCCAAAGAATGAAACTAGACTGCTATCTGTCACCACATACCAAAATTAACTCAAAATGGATGAAAGACCTAAGCATAAAACCTGAAAAAATAAACTGCATAGAAGAAAACATAGGTACTAAACTTATGGACCTTTGGTTCAAAAAGCATTTTATAAATTTGACTTCAAAGGCAAGGGAAGTAAAAGCTAAAATAAATGAATGGGACTATATCAAACTAAAAAGCTTCTGCACAGCAAAAGAAACCATCGATAAAATAAAGAGGCAACCAACTGAATGGGAGAAGATTTTCGCAAACAACACCTCCGAGAAGGCACTAATATCCCGAATATATAAGGAACTCATAGAACTCAACAACAAAAAAGACAAACAATCTATTTAAAAAATGGGCAGAGGACCTGAATAGACATTTCTCAAAAGAGGACATACAGATGGCCAATAGACATATTAAAAAATGCTCAACATCACCAATCATCAGAGAAATGTGAATAAAATCCACAATGAGACATCACCTCACCCCAGTAAGAATGGCTATCATCAACAAGAAAAATAGTAACAAGTGTTGGAGAGGCTGTGGAGAAAAAGGAACCCTCATACTCAGTTGGTGGGAATGCAGATTGGTGCAGCCACTATGGAAAGCATTGTGGAAGTTCCTCAAAAAGTTAAGAATAGAATTACCATATGCCCCAGCAATCCCTCTCCTGGGTATCAACCCATAAAATCTGAAAACATTTATCTGTAAAGATATAGGTGCTCCGATTTTCATTGCAGCTTTATTTATGGTGGCCAAGAGATGGAAACAACGAAAGTATCCTTCGATAGGTGATTGGATAAAGAAGATGTGGTATATATACACAATGGAATACTATTCTGCCATAAGAAAAGGTTAAATAATACCATTTGTGACAACATGGATGAATCTTGAGATTGTTATATTAAGTGAAATCAGACAGTAGAAGTAGAGAACCATATGTTTTCATTGATACGTGATATATGAAACTGAAAACAAAAGAACAAGACAAACAAATGAAGAAACAAAAATTCATAGACACAGACAATAGTTTAGTGGTTACCAGAGGGTAACGGGGGAGGTGGGTGGTAGATGAGGGTAAAGGGAATCAAATATATGGTGATGGAAAGAGAACTGACTCGGTGATGAACACACAATGTGATACACAGATGATGTATTATAGAATTGTGTACCTGAATTCTATGTTATTTTACTAACAATTTTCACCCCAGTAAACTATTAAAAAAAAAAAACATGTAAGAGAAGAAAGCAGGTATCAAGAAGAACTGATAAGTACTTTGGCAGATGATTAAGAGGTAATGACTTGGGAGTAATGTCCAACAGTTTAGACCCATAGATCTTGTGCCGAAGGAATTACTTTAATATAAATGAAGACTACTAAGTAAACACTTATATAATTTTAAGAACCTAGCGAGAAAAGGACAATTTAGCACTGAAAAGGACCTTCATCTCGTCAAGAAACTACAGACCAGGGAGAGTCCATGACTATGACAATCTCAGTATTTGAGACAAAAATGTACCTATTAATGTATTCACCAGTTTATTTCACGTATTTCATTATGCTAAGTGAAATAAGTCAGACAGAAAAAGTCGAAAACCATATGACTGCACTCATATGTGGGATACAAAATTGAAGGCAACAAAAGAAGAAGACAAACAAATAAAGAAACAAAAACTCATAGACACAGACAACAGTTTAGTGGTTACCAGAGGGTAAGGGGGGAGGGTGGTGGTAGAAGAGGGTAAAGGGGGCCAAATGTATGGTGATGGAAGGAGAACTGAGTCTGGGTGGTGAACACACATTGCAATATATGGATGATGTAATACAGAATTGTACACTTGAAACCTATTGTAGTTTTGTTGATCATTGTCACTCCAACGTATTTTAATAAAAACTAAATAAATCTAAAAAATAATGTATTCACCATCTCTGAGACTTAGTTCAATGGGTTGGAAAACAATATTAAGGAGAACATGTTCTTATGCTTATGCTTCAGGTAGTTTGACTCTATAGAACTTTGGTCAGTTTCAAGCCACAGGCTACATTCCTAGTGTGAGTGTACACCATCAGTGCAAGAGGCTCATTTATACTGAGGGGCTTTGATATTAAATGAGAACATGGGGCTGGATCAATGTAACTCAATCTCCTGGGAAGACCATCCCTATGCCTTCATGTCCTAAGATCAATAAACAGAACTACTTTTTCAATAATTGCATTGTACTAAAGACAAGTGTTTGGCGTTTCAAGTCCCCATCATTTAAGTATATTTGGATTCCAAATGTGGAACTTCAGAGAAACGAGTTCATAAAAATAGCAACATGAAGACGACTTGGTTTAGAAACTTGGCCTATCTTTAGGATGTAAGAGTCTGAGTAGGATGTAAGAGTATGAGTCACTGGGACAGTGTTGTGTAAGTGAAGTAAGAAATGAACAAACTCTAAAGAGCTTGCAGTCTAATATTTGTCACTAAATAAAACAATGAGCATTTCAAGGTTGGTTGCTAAATACAAACAATACACTGTGGAACCTTAAGTTTGAGGATTTCAATTTCCAATAGAGGCTGGTTTAGCTGATATTCCAACTGGCCCTTTTGGATCCACATAGTACTATGATAATGTATATTCATGAAAAAGAACTGTGGGGATTATATTTCTTCCGAGTTTCCAAATGAGGACTACAATTCCAATCAGTCCTGTTTGCTGGTAAGGGTAGTTCCATGTATTCCTGTTCTATAAGAAATGGCAGTTCTGTTTGACCGGGTAATGGAAACTAGCCTGCCACCTTTACACTGAGCCACACTGCTGATGGAGTAAGTCCTAGGAAAGCAGAAAAACTGTATTGGATAAATCAGAGTGTCTGATTCTACTGGTCTGGGTAAGAGAAAATTGACCATATTTTACAAATGTATTCCCATAGACCAACCTTAGGAAGGAAATCACAGGACAACCAGGTCTCACTACTCATTTCTTTTTACCATTGTCTTTTGCACTTACCTCTAACATCTTTTTATTCAGTTGTCCAGCCTTATCCAGTGAGACACGTCTTTCTTTCTCTTTCCTAAATCAGGCGAGTCTGTTGAATAACTCTCCCCACTTATTGACACTTTTCTCAGTTCTTCGATGCTATGTCCAGTTTTAGCTAAACACTCCATCTTCATTTTCTCAAGAGATTGTGTTTTTATAGAAATGACTCCTAAGTGTTCAGCAACAATGTCTGGATTGATGTTGATTGGTTGTTTTCCATGGTGAGGAATTATTTTAATCAAATGCTCCTCTTCACTTAAATCTTGAAGGAATTGTTTTTGCCATAGCTCAGGCTCAATTTTAACAGCATGCTCTTGTGCCTTTTCAACAATTCGACCAACATCAGATCGCCAAAAAGATCAATAAGTGAATATTTTGGGCTAATTGTTTCTTTTCTTTTCTTTTTTAAATTAAAGTTTATTGGGGTGACAATTGTTAGTAAAGTTACATAGATTTCAGGTGTACAATTCTGTATTGTATCATCTATAAATCACATTGTGTGTTCACCACCCAAAGTCAGTTTTCCTTCCATCACCATATATTTGATCCTTTTTACCCCCCACCCCACTTACCTTCTGGTAACCATTAAACTATTGTCTGTGTCTAATTTTTTGTTTCTCATTTGTTTGTCTTGTGTTTTTTTTGTTGTTGTTTTTGGTTTATATACCACATATCAGTGAAATCATATGGTTCTCTGCTTTTTCTGTCTGACTTATTTCGCTTACCATTATACTCTCAAGATCCATCCATGTTGTCACAAATGTTCCTATATCATCTTTTCTTACTGCCGAATAATATTCCATTGTGTATATATACCACAACTTCTTTATCCATTCATCTATTGAAGGACATTTTGGTTGTTTCCATGTCTTGGCCACCATAAACAAAGCTGCAATGAACACTGGAGCACACGTATCTTTATGTGTAGATGTTTTCAAATTTTTTAGGTAGACACCCAGGAGAGGGATTGCTGGGTCATGTGGTAATTGTATTCCTAATTTTTTGAGGAACCTCCACACTGCCTTCCATAGCAGCTGCACCAATCTGCATTTCCACCAACAGTGTATGAGGGTTCCTTTTTCTCCACAGCCTCTCCAACACTTGTTACTATTTGTCTTGTTGATGGTAGCCATTCTGACTCGGGTGAGGTGATACCTCATTGTGGTTTTTATTTGCATTTCTCTGATGATTAGTGATGTTGAGCATTTTTTCATGACATCTCATTTTTAATCTCTCTCTCTCTCTCTCTCTCTTTGTCTCTGTCACCCCTCTCCCAATTGTACTTGATTTGCCTACTGGCTACTGTTTCTCAAATTGTTCTCTCTCACTCTCATATTGCCTCATTTTTATTTTACTTTATCCTACTCATTCATCTTTTTTAAACTTCTTTCTTCTCTGTCTCCCTCCCTCCCTCCACCCCCCTCTTTGTTCCTGTATTTTCCTCTGTCTTTTTCTTGCTCTCTTTCTTTTACTCTCTTTTATTTGCCTGTTTGCCTTTCTTCCTCCGTTTCCATCTCTTGTTTCTTTGCCTTTGTCTTCCTCCTACTCCCTCATCCACTGTTTTCTTACTGATTTCTTCTGTTCAATTTTCTTTCTTTTTCTCTTATTCATTCATTCCTTCTCTTCCTCTCTCGTTCCCATTTCATTAATTTTGTAGAATCTCTTCTTACTACTCCTTCCTTTTTAACCCTTTTGTTCTTACATTTTTTTCTATTTCTTGGTTAGAATATTTTAAATGTGTCTTCCTTTATCTCCTTTAAAAATACTTTTATTCTCATTCCTTTAAAAATACTTTTATTCTCATTCCTTTAAAAATACTTTTATTCTCATTAGGTTGCTCTCTGTTTTGTATAATATTTCCTTAGTGGTCTTTAGTTAATTTTTTTCTTCTATTTTTTGTATATTTTTCTTTCATTGCTTCCCTCATTGTTTCAATCTATTTTTTTTTGTAATGTTTTATTTACTGGCTCCTTCTCTCTCTATATCTATCTATCTATCTATCTATCTATCTATCTATCTATCTATCTATCTATCTATCTATCTATCTTGTTATTTCTTTTGTACTGACTCCTCTTGTTGGCTCCTTTTTAAACCTATAGTACAGGAAGTCTTGTCTACTGAGCCACTTTACAGAAGTGTTTGTTATAATGCATACAATATTGTGTGTGTGTGTGTATTTTACAACTTGAGCTGTAATTGGGAAGTGCCTTGCATAGTGCCTGGCATAAGCTTCTAGGATTTCCCTTTGCAAGGACCTTACAAAGCCACCAATATTTAATATGTAGGTAGGCATCTTCTACTTAGCTACTTTGTGTTTTATTGTCTCTATCTCTCTCACCTTCTGATTCATGTTGTGCTTTGTTTTCAAACATAGTTCCCTCTGGTCCTCCTCTTTTAAGATCATTTCTTTGCATTTTTTTGTAAATGATATGCGATTTTTTTCTCCAGCAGTGCACGTTTCTAAAATATTAAAATATGTTTAGCATAGTTAAAAAATTAATATTAACTTGCCACTCAAAATGCAAAACAGATATTTGAAATTTGATGGTATTTTTGAACGGATCCTTCATTCCAGTCTTGAGATTTCTAAACTCACAATAAGTACAACGCTAGAAATGTAGTAAGGGTAAGTTTACTTTTGTCCAGCATAAAGAAGGCTATATTTCAACAACTAGATCTAATTTAACACATTGCCCAAATTCTGGAGAGTAGTCCCATATCAGACTATCCCTTGAAATCCAGGTTCAGACCAGACTGGGTCACTACATTAATAGTTATCCTCACGAGTTTAGGTCTCTTCTGATAATTCACACCTTAAAATATCAAAATTGGCAGAAGCCTTTCTTCAAACAGCCCAAGTTACTGGTAAAAGCTCATTCTACCTTCTGGTGAGCTTCTTCTCTGACTTTTTGATGTAGTTCCTCAACTCTTGCTTCTCTTTTTACTTCTCCAATCTTGGTCAGAAGTAACATTTCTTTTATCTTCCATTCCTAAGGAGCACCATGTTACCATAGTCAGCAGTGATTCTCTTTCATAATGATGTTTTGGGTATTTTGTCAATAAACAAATTAGATCAAATCAAGGGCCTTACAGAAATTGAGTCAACCATAACAAAAATCTTACACTGACTTTAGAATGGGCTTATCTTACTGCTGTTTATTGGAAAGGTGTTGGTGAATGCAATGGAATGGCAAAACGAAATAAATTATTTTGTTACTGCAAACAATTCAAGCATAAGCCTGGATCCAAAGATGGATTTAAAAAGATGGTTGGCAAGAGGGCTTTCTCTTATGGACTCAAGGGGGTATATTGTATGTAATCTGTTGCCCTTAATTATATTTTGACAGAGAAACTAAACAAATAGCCTTGTCTAAATTTTGAGGAGAATGCAGGCATGATTACTTTTCATAGAGTTAAATTCTAAAACTTTCAGATGAGGTGTGAATGTAATGCAATGGATATTTAATTTGTGGTATCAATCTCACTATGTTAAAAGCTTGTTTATTAAAACAGTGCTAAAACAGTGGTTTATTATTTTTTTAAAAATATTATTTTAATAGCAATTCTTTTTTTTCAGACCTGATAACTTCAGGTAACAAGGTGAGACTGCTAAAAATGTTCATAAATAAAAACAACCATATACAATTTACCCATCAATATTTTTTTCTCATCAATATTTAATATTTGGTGTTTCTCACCTTTTCAATTTGTCTACGTAGACTAAGTTTTCTTCTAATGCAGTCCCGATGATGTCTTTCTTCTTTCTTCATCTGGAGTATGCTCTGATTTTCTGCTATAGGCTCAACCTTGCTTAATTCTCTACTAATCATATTTAAGTATCTAAGTAAAAGTGCAAATATAAGTGAACGTAAATTGAGTATTTCCCTTTTGATGGTATTACCTATTTTGATATTTGTAAATCACCTTCTGGGTTGTTTTTTATTTGTTGAACTACAGAAAATGTAGTTTTTCAGGGAACTTTAAGTGAGCCTGGTCCACCAATTCACCATGCTGTACTCATTTTACCAGACTCTCTGTTATACAAGTCTGTTATTGCAGGTGGGACAATGGCAAAATGTGGAACAGAGTCATTAAAAGCACTTTACACTGAGATTATTCATTACTCAGGAGATTGGGGAACATGCATTTCTAAAGACAGCTAAAATCAACTTAAGAACTGACTTCAAAAACCAAGTAGATTTAAATTTCCTCTAAAAATAAGTGGGTACTGGCCTCTCTGTAATTCCCAAGTCCTTGAACAACCTTTCATGTATACATAAGTCTGCAGAATACTAGTCTGGGACTCTGGTGGATCAGTATGTATTTTGGCATATGAAGTGAATCCATGGAATGTAAGAGCCAGGTGGTGGGGAACTGGCCATCACTCCTAATAAAGGAGAAAGAGAAAGAACTATATAATTCATCACTTTGTCTCCTGGCACCTTGGCCTTTGAATGGTAACATTGAATATGTGTGGGTAATAGTTGAATGAACATACACAGTTGGTTGGGCAACACCACCTGTTTATACTGGCATAGATAAAATTATAGCAACTCTCCCTTTTTGACCTTACAGCGATTTCCTTAAACTTAAATTTGAAACATGCCAAAGACACCTCCACTCTCTCTACCACTATTGTTCTAAGCTCAGGGATTTGTACTTTGAATTTCTTCTTCAAATATCAGCTTGGCTTACCTGTTGAGCTCCTAGTGACTCCAATTACTTAGAAACTCCTTCCTAACCTTGGACCCCAAGGTTCCCAATCCTTGTTATCTCTTAATCACCTTTCCTTTCTCTCCAGGTTGAAGACAACAGGGGGCTAAATAGGATCTAATACTTGTTTTTCATCTTGCTTTCAATTTTTTCTAGTATCTTTACAACTTTCTGGGGTCCACAAAATATGCATTAACTTTGATTGTACCTGTTCCTTATTAATAGTTCCTGGTCTGGAGTTGCTTTTGTACTTTCCCATAACAGCCATTCTTGGAACCGTGCATTTTCATAATTTTCATGGGCTCTCTTGGTTTCATAGAACTTATTTCTTTGCTTTTCAATCATTTTCTAAGAGGAAAAAAAAGAATTAAAGTTTTTACATTGGCCAGAAATAAACCTATCCTTTGATATGACTTCTTATGTTTAGGGCTTGGTAAACTTCCTGTACTTTAAAAATGGTTAATTCTGTTAACTTGCATTTAAGTCTGGTGTGGCTCCATTCTAAATAAGTGAAAAGTTCTCTCTGAAATGAAAGGCAAATGTTATTTTTGTCTTATAGATTTCTAGAGAGTTTATTTAATTTGTTACCTTAATACTTCTAGGTCAGAATGTTATAAGAAAGTGTTCAGAGGACCAAACCTTTCTTCCAAGCTCTATATAAAACTTTCTTACACCTCCTCCCCCCCAAAAAAAAAAACAACAAATTTAAGTATTTGACTTACTTGTTGTCTTGTATAGTTTCTTTCAAAGTCTAATTTTAAACTGGTCAGATAGTGCCTCTACTTATTAAATTATTTCAAGCTGCATACGACCAATAAAAACAAAAGCCAAATATATAAATAGAAAGTTGTAACAATCATAAAACTTTCCAGAGAAGAGAGTAATAAGAACATTCATTTAGTAACAATTTTGAGAGCAAGGGTAATAATAGCACATTTTGTTAACAATTTGGAAGGCAGTATCTCTTTACAATTGCTTTATCTATCTAAATAATATTATTTCAATAATATGATTCACATCATCATCAGGAGTATACTATTCCCAGTGAATCTGTTTAAACACCAGTATAATAATCACGTTTAACCCTCACCCCAGATAATTTATTCTTCCAAGCTGTATTCTGCAAGGTTTTCATTTTGTCTCTAGTCCTCTCAAAGGATATAGGAAATATTCCTTGATGGATATACAGTACCATTATTACTTTTAGAGCCAGAGAAGAGGCACTACAGTATAGCTGGGAGAAAATATATAAATAAATGTGTGTATATCTTTACATACTCAAAACATTTGGTATTTATCTTTTGCTGCTATCAAAATAAAAAAGGTCAAGTGGGGACAATTAGTTTAATTTAGAAACAACAGCTGCCTGATTTCTCTTTACTTAAATACTGAGTAATTCATTGAGATTTCTATTAAGTATTCTGTATTACTCAACTAAAAGTTGATACAGATTCCCAGTGAAGTACAGAAGCAAGTGTCTATCAAGTCCCTAGAGGTTTTTGCTGGTTAACAGGAAGTAGGCTTCAATCCACTTTATTATTGCTGGTTATGTAGCCTCCTTTCTTTAATTTCCTCAGGATATATTTTCGCTCATAGTATGCTTTTAAGTGTGGATCATGAAGGCTTTTATAGCTGGTTTCCAAAAGTCGACAATAAGGATCAGTCAGGTTAAAATCATAAGAAAGTTGATAAAGCTGGAAACATAGATTCAAAAGTATTACATAAAATGAATAAAATCACATTTTTAAACCTCAATTTGTTGAAATGATTATTAGGTTGTTCACTGAAAATAAAACATGCAAGCAGAATCTGGAGTGAGAGCATACAGACAATGGACTTATTTGGGTAAATCTAACTGCCTTTCTCTTCCTCTCTTCTCTACCAGACCTGTCTTTAGGCTGGAGGTGGTAGCCTTGACCTCAGTCCAATTCCTGAACACTGAGGTGTGGCCCTAAGAGTTCCCACAAGGTGAGCAGGAGGCTTCTTATGTGGGCAGAGTGTCAGAAAGGAGGGACACAATAAGGTTCTAGTTTTCTTTTTTCATTTAAAAGCTTCCTTTGTAAGTGTCTGACCACTTGACTGATGCCAGCCTCTTGTCTCTCACAAGGGATCTATATCAGGAAGCTGGATTCTCTGACTACCAATGTTTCCTTAAAAAGGCAAAGAAAGACAGTTCTGGGCAATGATTTAATTTACAGTGAGACTATACAGGAAGCCCATGTCTTTCCTAGAAGAGAAACAATCATCAGTGATGGCAGTTGAAACAATGCTGCAATTATAGTGGATCAATTACTGCTTTTTCTTCTTTTATATGTTGACTTTTGTGACAGGCATGTGTTGACCAAACTTGGGATACTGACCTGTCAAGAAAGAACAAATCCATTTCTTAATACCAGAGTAAACTTTCTAATGCCAATTAAAATAATTGGTTTCCCTGAACTGAAGAGTCACTCTATTATAGCATCACTACCTGCCAGTGAGAGATCATAGGGGAGACTTTTAAAAGTATGCAAATTTTTCTTTTCACTTAACATGCTATCTTTTCTTGAAAGCAAAATGTTTAAGTTAATTGGCAAAGAATTTACTATTAACTTTACAATAAACCAATTTATGTAGTTTGTGAACAGTTGCTACCCAAGTATAGTATACTAACAAGCAATGTAATTGGTAGATTACTTGAGAATAAATTTAGTATCAAAATGTTGAAATATAGGATCAGTTGTCAGGTTTGGATTAATGCATAGCTAAAGATAGGTAGGTTACACTGTTACATTTTGATCTTATTGAAAACAAGACAGTAGAATACAATAATTTTGCTTCCACTTGCATTCAAACAATATAAAGAACTTTAAATTTCCCATTTCCGTAGTGCTCTGCTAAAGTGGTCTGCTGTTCAGAGAGCAGCAAGGTCAGGTAAAGGGGTAGGGCTTTTGAGTCAGGAGATAGTGGTTCTGGTCTGAACCCTGCTGCTATGTACCTGTGACATTAGATAAATCATAGTTTTTCACCTCACAATGTGGTCATCAGGGTAAAATGAGTTTGATTTTTTTTTAAAATGAAAAGTATAAATATAAAGTCTTAATTCTTTGAGGATATCCTGCTAAAAGACAAAGAAGTATCCCACAAAGTTAGTCTTCAGGAGAGCTGAATATAGTGCTTGGTCATGATTAAATGCATCTATTTTGGGGTAATCAATATAATAAAGTGTAGAGAGAACCAGTATAATTAAGCATAGAAAAACCTGGAATTAAGAAGTAGCTAACAAGTAAATAACAGAGGTACAGAATAGAAATACAGCAAATAGTAGATATTTGAGGAAGCAACAAACAGGGCTCCAGTTACAAAGTAAAATGGAGTATTATAAATCTTGTCTTATTAGGGAGACCACTTCATGGACGGTGTAGATACCTGACCACTGCACTGTACACCTGAAGCTGAATAATATTGAATGTCAACTATAATTTTAAAAAAGTGTATATATATATATATATATATATATATATATATATATATATATACACACAGATACACACACAGTCACGGGATGTGGAATACAGCATAGGAAATAGAGTCAATGGAATTGTAACATCTATATAAGATATCAGAGTAGTAGATTGGGGGAGGGGGGTTATCACTTTGTGAGGGGTGTAAATGTCTAACTATTATATAGTTTTGTTCACCTGAAACTAATAAAAACAAAGGAGTGTTATTACTAGTAGTAAAATAGGTTTTGAGTATGTTTTAGGAAAGCTAATTTGTGACTCAATTTCTGTGAGGTTGGCATATATTTAGTAGAACATATTGGTTTTCAAAAGAGAAATTTTTTTCTAGCAATAAAACTTTTAAAAAGTCATATAATATTAGATCAGTATCAGAAATACTGGGGAGTCCCTATTCATCCTTGATGACACCCTAGACAGTGGAAGGGTAAAGATGTCATAATTATTTCTGTAGAAGTTTCTGTTTACTGTAATTAATCAAAGCACACACTCAACCAGAAAGTTCTAAACCTCCTTCAGGCTTGGCCTAAAGCTAAGGACAGTGTGGGGGTGTTAGGCAGAGGACTTAAAATGTGTAACAATCTGAGTGCAGCACAGTGAATCACTAACAGAACTGATTCAGTGCTGAGTGAGATAGTGCAGACCAAGGGCAATGTAAATTCTAAGGAAAGATGAGGTAATTGAGGGTTGTGACACTTGGGAAAGACTTCATATAGTAGCTCTTGAATGAAGAGCTACTCAAATTGAAGGTCAGGAAGAAGAGGAAGAGTGCATGTCAGATTTTGGGAGCCAGATGGACAAAGGCACAGAAGGAGGAATTAGCATGGTACCATATGTGTGGGTGTTAGGTTTCTGAATGATAGGTCTCAAAAACTTTGACTTATAGACAGAGCCATGTCTGCAAGAAAACAACAAAATGTCTGTTGGCCTTCACCTGCAGACAGAGCCAAACTTGTGATAACAGAAAATGCCACAAAACAGCTACTGGCTTACAGGCAGTGAGCATTTTCCATTCAAACAATGCTACCTTGTCAGCACTCCCCCGCCTGGGGACTGCAGTCTCCTTTAGACGCGCAGCCCGGGCTGTAGACATCTTTGCTCAGCCTGGTAAGACTTTTTCTCTCTCTCAAAATAGACTTTCCTAACTTGCCTGACCCTGCACAGTCCTTTATTGGCCTACCTATCAGTGGGTAGGTAGAAAGAACCCAACCTTTCAAAGGTGAGGGTCTGGATTGGAGGTAAGGCTGAATTGGGTGGCTGGGGCATATCACCAGGCCGTCTATCATTCAAGAGAGGTTCAGACACTAAACACTTCAACTCATTTAACTTCATTTGGTATGTGAAACTGAAATTGAGTCAACCAAAACCACAGCAGGGTTTCAAGTTTAATATCAAGTGGAAAAGGGTAAAGAAAATCACTTAAGCACTGTTAAAAGTTTACCTTTTCACTTATATTGGTAGTATAGAATAAATTATTGCTTCCCGGGATAACGGGCAGCTTGACTCCAAGAGGCAGATCCAATAAATGAACTGCTCCGACCTCTGGAATGGGATTTTTTTGCGAACTCTGTGAGATACAATGAGAAAGTTTGCCTTTTTTTCCCTATAACTATTCTTTTAGTTTAGACCAATCTACTCATAGTTCCGTGGGCTAATAATACCTCCAAATAAACCAAAGAATCATACACTCAAGGTTGAAAGTACCTCCCCAACCCTGCCTACAACCCGGAGAACCTTCCAGCTTCCTGCGTTCACCAGCCCTTTTTCTGGGTCCCGCCCATGGCTAGTCCTGACCACAGAAACACCTGGCCCTTCCCCCGCCCTCACGCCCCCGCTCTGCAGCGATCTCCTTTTCTTCTGTCAGCCCGCCCACCTAAGACCCGCCCAGGAGAGAGGGGAGGGAAGGGGAGAGGGGATCAAAGGAGGGGGAGGGGGAGAGGCTGGCCGCCACTCACAATGCCGCACTGCTCCGCGCCTGCAGTTAGGCTGCTGGCGGCCGCCTTAGTGGCAGCGGCTTCAGCAGCTGTATAACAGTTACTGAGGTACAGATCCATGGTCAGCCGTCAGTCCTCAAGGGGCGGGGGCTGGGCAGCAAGGCTTTGTTGTTTTTCCTCTTCACGCACACCTTTACCGCTCTATGCCTTGATCAAGTCTGAGACGCCAGGACGGTGGTCACCCTGGTAAGCGTCCTTCAGGCCACGCCCCTCACTATGCTGCATTCCGGGCTGCACTGCTGACGTTCTGAATTGGCGTCTACCCAATAGTACAGCCCTCTAAGGAGGGGCGGGGGTGGGCTGGGGGGAGAACGGGACTACTCACGTTGCTGCCCGAATCTTCGGCGCATGCGCAGGATCCAGGACTCGAAGTTGAAGAGCTTAAGAGTTGGGAAAATGGTCCAAATGGCCTGGTGTGAGAAGGCCACAGCTGAGATTCCATTTGTCTATGAAACTAACACCCCTCATTTAAACTAAACCAGAATGTATCAAGCCTTGTCAATGCTATGTGGCTGTAATTCTTCTAATTCTTCCTGGCCTCCAAGGAGCTATGATTCTGTTCAACACATGTCCACTAGTAATTCTGCAGTTTGTGCTAGAGCCAGAGGGCTGACTTTTCCACATCTGCCACCTTTATAGATACTGTGATAACCCCCCTTCCCCTTTGCATAGCATCCCCCAGGTCCCATTTAAGACACATTGCCTTTTCCAGGGCTCAATGCTTTCTGTCTTGTCTTGGGCTCTTTATCTCTCTGCCCTCCTCCCCTACTCTTTCTCTCTCTTTCTTCCATTTCTTCCTATCTTATTAGATTAGCCAACATTTATTGAGTGTTTGCTCTATACGAGACACTGCACTGGGTGTGAGGATACAACAGTGAGTAAAAAATAGCCCCTGATGCCTAAGAGCAGGGGTCACTAGACTGTAAATACGTTTAAGGTTGAGAGTGCAGCTGATGTGTCAGGAATTTGTACATTGTCGCCATGATTTTTTTAAGTGCACTTTTATTGTGCTAAGAAACCACATAACATAAAATTTACTACCTTAGACATTTTAAATGTACAGTTCAGTAGTGTTAAGTATGTTCACATTGTACAACAGATATCTAGAAGTTTTTCATCTTGTAAAACTTAAACTCTGTGTCCCTGAAACAACTGCCCTTTCCTTCAGCCCCTGGTCACCACCATTCTACTTTCTGTTTCTGTGTATTTGACTACTTTCGATACCTTGTACAGTGGTATAAGTGGAATCATATAGTATTTCTCTTTTTGTGATTGGCTCATTTCACTTAACATGTTTTCAAAGTGCATTCATGTCGTATATCGTAGAATTTCTTTCTTGTTTAGGGCTCTTAATAATATGTATATAACACTTTTTGTTTATCCATTCCACCATCAAGGACATTTAGGTTGCTTCTACCTTTTGGCTATCATGAATAGTGCTGCTATGGGCATGGGTATGCAGATATGTCTTTGAAAAATTTTGGATATATACCCAACAGTTGGATGTGGTAATTCTATTTTTCATTTTTTTGAGGAATTTACATACTGTTTTCCATAGTGGTCACACCATTTTATAATCTCAGAAACAGCTCACAATTGTTTCAATTTCTCCACATCTACACCAACACTTGTTGTTTTGTTTATTTTTTGGATAGCAGCTCTTCAAGTGGGTGTGAAGTGGTAACTCATTGTGGTTTTGATTTGCATTTCTCTGATGATTAGTGCTATTGAACATCTTTTCATACGCTTGTCGGCCATTTGTTGTCCCCATATTTTTTGTCAACTTCTTTGTTATCTTTTGGCCATTTAGTAACAATACCTACCATTTAAGGAGAACTTATTAATTTCAGATGCTATGCTAAACACTCACCTCATTTATTTCTCACAGCAATCCCATCTATATTTACTTTATCTCTAAAGATGAAGACTTTGTTCCAATGGCGATGGCTAATATGTGATGGAGCAGAGATTTGAATCCAAGTTAACTGACCCCCAAAATTGTATTGTTAATACCCTCCACTGTTACATGCGTTCTTGTTTTAATTCCACATATATGATTATGACTCCTGCATTTAAAACTCTTCCTTGGTGATATACTGTACTGCTAACCAAACATCTCTACATGGATGTCTGACAAGCAACTGAAATCGACATACTCAAAACTCAACTCATGGTTCTCTACTTTTTCTGTCTTATTTCCCTTAGCATTATAATCTCAAGATGCATCTATGTTGTCACAAATGTTCCTATATCATCTTTTCTTAACGCCGAATAGTATTCCATTGTGTATATATACCACAACTTCTTTATCCATTCATCTATCGAAGGACATTTTGGTTGTTTCCATGTCTTGGCCACCATAAACAAAGCTGCAATGAACATTGGAGCACACGTGTCTTTATGTATAAATGTTTTCAGATTTTTTTGGTAGATACCCAGGAGAGGGATTGCTGGGTCATATGGTAATTCTATTTGTAACTTTTTGAGGAACCTCCACACTGTCTTCCATAGCAGCTGCACCAGTCTGCATTCCCACCAACAGTGTATGAGGGTTCCTTTTTCTCCACAGCCTCTCCAACACTTGTTACTATTTGTCTTGTTGATGATAGCCATTCTGACTGGGGTGAGGTGATATCTCATTGTGGTTTTTATTTGCATTTCTCTGATGATTAG
The DNA here is from genome assembly GCF_004115265.2 of Rhinolophus ferrumequinum. Classification (NCBI taxonomy): domain Eukaryota; kingdom Metazoa; phylum Chordata; class Mammalia; order Chiroptera; family Rhinolophidae; genus Rhinolophus; species Rhinolophus ferrumequinum. The sequence goes on along the minus strand of NC_046284.1, from coordinate 25,585,368 downwards.
TGATGTTGAGCATTTTTTCATATGTCTATTTGCCATTTGTATATCCTCTTTGGAGAAATGTCTCTTCAGGTCCTCTGCCCATTTTTCAATTGGGTTGTTTGTTTTTTTGTTGTTGAGTTGCATGAGTTCCTTGTATATTTTGGATATTAGCCTCTTATCAGAGGAACTGTTTGCAAAAATCTTCTCCCATTCAGTTGGTTGCCTCTTTATTTTGTTGATGGTTTCTTTCGCTGTGCAGAAGCTTTTAAGTTTCATATAGTCCCATTTGTTTATTTTAGCTTTTACTTCCATTGCCTGTGGAGTCAAACTCATGAAATGCTCTTTGAACACAAGGTCCATAAGTTTAGTACCTATGTTTTCTTCTATGCAGTTTATTGTTTCAGGTTTTATGCTTAAGTCTTTGATCCATTTTGAATTAATTTTGGTACATGGTGACAGATAGCAGTCCAGTTTCATTCTTTTCAACGTGGCTTTCCAATTCTCCCAGCACCATTTATTGAAGAGGCTGTCTTTCCTCCATTGTATGTTTTTAGCTTCTTTGTCAAAAGTTGTCTGTCCATATTTATGTGGTTTTATTTCTGGGTTCTCAATTCTATTCCATTGGTCTATGTGTCTGTTTTTCTGCCAGTACCATGCTGTTTTGATTATTGTAGCCCTGTAGTACAAGCTAAAGTCAGAGAGTGATACCTCCAGTATTGTTTTTGTTTCTTAAGATTGCTTTGGCTATTCAGGGTCTTTTGTGGTTCCAAACAAATCTGATGATTTTTTGTTCTATTTCTTTAAAAAATGCCATTGGGAATTTGATGGGGATTGCATTAACTCTGTATATTGCTTTGGGTAATATGGCCATTTTAACTATGTTGATTCTTCCAATCCATGAGCACGGAATCTCTTTCCATTTCTTTGTGTCTTCTTCAATTTCTCTCAAAAATGTCTTACAGTTTTCAGCAGATAGGTCCTTCACATCCTTGGTTAAGTTTATTCCTAGGTGTTTTATTCTTTTTGCTGCAATTGCAAAAGGAATTGTTTTTTGTATTTCTTTTTCTGAGATTTCATTGTTAGTATATAAGAATGCAGTGGACTTTTGTACGTTGATTTTGTAGCCAGCAACTTTACTGTATTCATTGATTGTTTCTAATAGCTTTTTGGTGGATTCTTTAGGGTTTTCTATGTATAGCATCATGTCATCTGCAAAAGTTACAAATTAACTTCTTCATTCCCAGTTTGGGTGCCTTTTTTTTCTTTCTCTTGCCTGATTGCTCTGGCGAGGACTTCCAACACTATGTTGAAAAGCAGAGGTGATAGGGGGCAGCCCTGTCTTGTTCCTGAACATAGAGCAAAGGGCTTCAGATTTTCACCATTCATTTTGAGATTAGCTGAGGGTTTGTCATATATGGCCTTTATTATGTTAAGGTATTTTCCTTCTATACCTATTTTATTAAGTGTTTTAATCATAAATGGATGTTGTATCTTGTGAAATGCTTTTTCTGCATCAATTGATATAATCATATGATTTTTGTCATTTATTTTGTTTATGTGATGTATCACATTGATGGATTTGTTTATGTTGAACCATACTTGTGTCCCTGGGATGAACACCACTTGGTTGTGATGAATAATCTTTTTAAAGCATTGGTGCATTCAGTTTGGTAGAATTTTGTTTAGGATTTTTGCATCTGTATTCATCAGTTATTCGTCTGTAGTTTTCTTTTTTTGTGTTGTCCTTACCAGGTTTTGTTGTCAGGGTAATGTTGGCCTCATAAAATGAGTTAGGGAGTACTGTCTCTTCTCCTGTTTTTTGGAAGAGTTTGAGCAGGATTGGTGTTAGATCCTCTTTGAAGGTTTGGTAGAATTCACTAGTGAAGCCATCTGGTCCCAGACTTTTGCTTTTGGGAAGGTTTTGGATGACTGAGTCAATTTCGTTACTGGTGATTGGTCTACTTACATTTTCCAGTTCTTCATGGTTCAGCCTAGGAAGGCTATATGTTTCTAAGAACTTGTTCATTTCTTCTAGGTTATTGAATTTGGTGACATATAGTCCTTCATAGTATTCTTGGATGATCCTTTTTATTTCTGTGGCATCTATTATAACTTCCCCTTTTTCATTTCTGATTCTGTTTATCAGTGTCTTCTCTCTTTTTATCTTAGTGAGTCTAGCCAAGAGTTTTTTCAATTTTGTTAATGTTTTCAAAGAACCAGCTCTTTGTCACATTAATTTTTTCTATGGTCTTTTTGTTCTCTATTTCATTTAGTTTTGCTCTGATTTTCATTATTTCCTTTTTTCTGCTGAATTTGGGTTTCATTTCTTCTTCTTTTTCTAGTTATTTAAGGTGTAATGTGAAGTTATTTATCTGGGATTTTTCTTGTTTCGTGAGACAGGCCTGTAATGATACTAATTTCCCTCTTAAAACTGCTTTCGCTGCCTCCCAATAATTTTGATAGGATATATTTTCATTGTCATTTGTTTCTATGTATCTTTTGATCTCTGCTCTAATTTCTTCTTTGACCCCATCATTCTTTAAGAGTATGTTTTTAATCACCATGTATTTGTGGGTTTTCCTGCTTTCTTTTTGCAGTTGATATCCAATTTCAAAGCCTTGTGATCAGCGAATATGCTTGGTATGATTTCAATCTTCTTAAATTTGCTGAGGCTAGTTTTAGATCCCAACATATGGTGTATCCTTGAGAATGTTCCATGTACACTAGAAAAAAATGTATAGTCTGATGTTTTAGGGTGAAGTGCTCTATAAATGTCATATAAGTACATTTCATCTAATGTGTCATTTAGGGCTGCTGTTTCATTATTTATTTTCTGTTCTGATGATCTATCCATAGCTGTCAATGATGTATTTAGGTCCCCTAGTATAATTGAGTTTTGGTCAATCTCTCCCTTTACTTCTGTTAGTAGTTGCTTGGTATATTTCAGTGGTCCCTGATTGTGGAGATAAATATTTATGACTGTTATGTCTTCTTGTGGTATAGTCCCCTTTACCATTATGAAATGTCCCTCTTTGTCTCGTTACCTTTTTTATCCTGATGTCTGATTCATCTGATATCAGTATGGATACACCTGAGTTTCTCTTGATACCATTTGCTTGGAGTGTCAATTTCCACCTTTTCACTTTGAGTCTCTGCTTGTCCTTGTAGCTGAGATGTGTCTCTTGGAGACAGCATATGGTTGGGTGTAGTTTTTTGATCCAATCTGCTACTCTGTGCCTTTATATTGGTGAGTTCAATCCACTTAAATTTAGGGTGATTATTGATATGTGAAGATTTCCTTTCATTCTATCTTTAGTTTTTTTGCAAGACTGTGTCTCCATTGTTTCTTTGCCTTTTTGTCATTGTCTATTATTTCTGTGTGGTGGTATTCTATGATTTTTCCCTCTGTTTCTTCTTTTATTAGTATGTGTTTCAGTTCTGGATTTTTTTTTTTTTGAGCAGTTACCATTAAGTTTATGTAAAAGAAAGTTTGATGTTTAGAGTATTCCATTTTCTTCAGCACGCTAACTTCCTCCATTCCTATATTCTGGTTCAGGCCTTTACTCTCCCCCTTTTTATGTTTTGCTTGCTACAAATTGTTCCTGTTTGGTGGTCGAATAGCCTCCTTCAGTATTTCTTCTAGTGCAGGTCGTGTATCAGAAAATTCCCTCAGCTTCTGTATGTCTGGAAAGGTCTTTATTCCTTCTTCATATCTAAAAGATATCTTTGCTGGATATACCATTCTTGGCTCATAATTTCTCTCTTTCAATAGTTTGAATATTTGGTTCCACTCCCTCCTGGCTTGTAGAGTTTCTGCTGAAAAATCTGATGATAATCTAATGGGCTTTCCTTTTTAGGTTACCGTCTTTTTTTCCCTGGCTGCCTTGAGGATTCTTTCTTTGTTGCTGATTTTAGACAGCTTCAATACAATGTGCCTTGGAGAAGGCCTGTTGGGATTGAGGTAATTAGGTGTTCTATTTGCTTCTTGGATTCGAGGATCCAGTTCTTTCCAAAAGTTTGTGAAGTTCTTATAGACTTCCCAAACTTCTGAATATACTCTCTGTTCCCTTCTCTCTTTCTTCTTCTCGTATGCCCATTATTCTTATATTGCTCTTTCTGATGGAGTCAGAAAGTTCTTGTAGAGTTCTTTCATTTCTTTTCATTCTCAAGTCCCTTTCTTCTTCCATCCGTCTCATTTCTAGGTTTCTATCTTCGATGTCACTGATTGTTTCCTCCATCTTGTCAACTCGACTAACTGAACTGACTATTTCATTCTTCATTTCTTCTATTGAGTTCTTAATCTCCAGAAATTCTGTTTGGTTCTTTTTTAAAATTTCAGTCTCTTTGGTAAAATACTCATGTTGTTCTTTGATTGTGTTTCTGAGTTCATTAAACTGCCCTTCTGTGTTTTCTTGCATCTCATTGAGTTTTTTCAGAACTACAATCTTGAATTCTCTGTCATTTAAGTCACATATTTCCATATCTTTAAGTTCATATTCTGTAGACTTTTCACTTTCTTCTGAGCTGTCTTGTTTCCTTGGTTATTCATGGCAATTAATGATTTGTTATTTCTCTTCCTAGACGTCTCCAGGTGTTGGTTCTGCAACAGGGTGATGGAAAGAGTTATTTCTTTTGTTTTCCAGTACTTGTTGGTAGAATGTTTTATTTTCTCTCCTACTGTAGTCTTTTTTTCTCTCTCACCCTGTAGTGTTATGTTTTCTCTGCATTATTCCGGCTTCTCCCATAATGGGGGGGATTCCCTGGAAGGTGGTCTTCTTGTTTGTGAATAGTTTGTCTGGGTCATAGGGTGCAGCGTCTGTGTGGGGATGCGGAGAGCTTTTGAAATTCCAAAGCTCTTCATGCACAAGATTCAGAGCCCATGTGTTTCAGCAGGTCTGTTTCCTCCTGCAGCGATCTGCCCACATAGGTGGGGACGGGGCCTGGGTGGCTTGTGAGAGGTGGCCCAGAGCAATGGCAATGACCACCACCACAGCCAATCCTGCTTCCACAGCTCCCTCTCCTTTGCTGGAACCAGTTGGGCTGCGAATCTGTGTCTGCGGACCACAGTTCTCAGAACTGCATATATTCTGTTCTTTTGATCTGACACTGATACTGTTCTGCTTCTAGCACTGGGCAAGGGGGGGCGGGGCAGCTCTGGGAGGGTCGGGAGAGGGTGACTAGTCTCAGTGCCTAAGGCTTCCATTCTCTGTGGCAGTGAGGGCTTCAACCACCATTTTCAGCCTTTTCTCTTCAGTCTTAGCTCCGAGGTCTCTGCCGTGATTGTTGGGTTCAGCTGTGTTATATGCTGCCCCCTCAGCCCTGTGGGCCATAAGCAGAACCCTAGCAGTCCGAGTTCTTCCCTCTCCCACAGTTTCGGTAGTTCTGGGATGCAGTGAGCTTGGAGCACTGAGCTAGGTCTGTGTCCTGCACCCACGCAGCCCTGTCTCTGCACTTCTCCTTTCCCTCTTCCCCTGCTTGCACAATTTGCCCACCTACCTTTAGATGAATTCAGTTGTGAGCCTCTTCATCTTGCCTGTCTGCTGTGCACATAGTCATTTGTGGAATTATAGTATTTGAATTTGTTGTAAATTCCAGGGGAGATTTCCACAGGCTCACCTCACGCTACCATTTTGATGACATCACTTCTGATTTTATTAATATGGGTCCTCTCTCTCTTTTTTTTTGATGAGTCTGGCTAAAGGTTTGTCGATTTTGTTTATCTTCTCTAAAAACCAACTCTTGGATTCATTGATCTTTTCTATTGTTTTTCTGGTTTCTATTTCATTTATTTCTGCTCTGATCTTTATTATCTCCTGCCTTGTACTCCCTTTGGGCTTATTTTGCTGTTCTTTTTCCAGATCCCTTAAGTGTGAAGATAAACTGTTGATTAGTGATTTTTCTTGTTTCTTTAGGTAGGCCTGCAATGCTATGAATTTCCCTCTTAGGACTGCTTTCGCAGCATCCCATAGATTTTGGGTCATTGTGTTTTCATTTTTGTTTGTCTCGAGATACCTTTTGATTTCTTCCTTGATCTCATGGTTGACCCATTCACTATTTAGTAACACGTTATTTTCTTAAATTTATCAAGACTTGTTTTGTGGCCTAACATGTGGTCTATCTTGGAAAATGTTCCACATGTGCTTGAGAACAACGTGTATCCTGCAGCCTTGGGGTGAAATGCTCTGAAAATATCGATTAAATCCAAGTGGTCCAACGTGTCATTTAAGGCTGTTATTTCCATATTGATTTTCTGTCTGGAAGACCTGTCCCTTGTTGTCAGAGGTGTGTTGAAGTCCCCTACGATGACAGTGTTACTGTTGATCTCTGTCTTTATGTCAGTCAATATCTGTTTTATATATTTAGGTGCTCCTATGTTGGGTGCATAGATGTTTACTAGGGTTATGTCCTCTTGTTGGATGAATCCCTTTATTATTATATAGTGCCCATCTTTGTCTTTTAATATATTCTTCATTTTAAAGTCTATTTTGTCAGATATAAGTATTGCAACTCCAGCTTTTTTCTCATTTCCATTTGCATGAAATATGAAATATCTTACTCCAACCCTTCACTTTCAGCCTGTGTGTGTCTTTTGATCTAAAGTGAGTCTGTTGTGTACAGCATATGCAAGGGTCTTGCTTTCTTATCCACTCAGCCACTCTATGTCTTTTGATTGGAGCTTTTAATCCACTTACATTTAAAGTGATTATTTATAGGTAAATAGTTATTGCCATTTTTTAAATTTGTAGTTAGATTGTTTTCATCTTTCTTCTGTTTACAGAAGCCCTTTTAATATTTCCTGCAATGCTGGCTTGGTGGTAGTAAATTCTTTTAGCTTATTCTTTTCTGGAAGCTCTTTATCTCTCCTTCAATTTTAAATGATAGCCTTGGTGGTTAAAGCAATCTAGGTTGTAGGCCTTTGTTTTCCATCACTTTGAGTATCTCCTGCCACTCCCTCCTGGCCTGCAATGTTTCTGTAGAAAAGTGATTTGATAATCTTATAGGAGTTCCCTTGTATGTTACCCGCTGTCTTTCTCTTGCTGCTTTTAGTATTCTCTCTTTGTCTTTAACCTTTGCCATTTTAACTATAATATGTCTTGGTGTGGACCTGTTTGGGTTTATCCTATTTGGAACTCTCTGCACTTCCTGGGCTTGTATGTTGGTTTCCTTCATCAGGTTGGGGAAGTTTTCGGACATTATTACTTCAAATATGTCCTCCATCCCTTGCTCCCTCTCTTCACCTTCTGGTATTCCTATGATGCACATGTTATTGCGCTTGATGTTATCCCAGAGGCCTCTTAAACTATTTTCATTGGTTTTTATTCTTTTTTCTTATTGTTGTTCCGTTTGGGCGATCTCTGCTAATTTGTCTTCTAAGTTGCTGATTTGATCCTCTGCTTCATCTAACCTGCTGGTAATTTCTTCAAGTGCGTTGTTTATTTCAGTTATTGTATTCTTTAGTTCTAACTGGTTGTTCATTATGATTTCTCTAGCCTCCTTTATGTCATCACTAAGCTCCTAAAACATTCTTATCATCAGTGTTCTGAACTCTGTCTCTGATAGGTTGGTTACCTCTATTTCATTTGGTTAAAATTGTGGAGGTTTCTTCTGTTCTTTTATTTGGGACATGTTTCTTTTTTTCCCCATTCTGGCTGACTCTCTGTGTTTGCCTCGATAAATTAGGTAGATCCCCTAGGGTTCTTAGTTTTTGCTGGGTTATCTTATGTAGTATGTGTCCTTTATATTTGACTTTCACCACTTCCTTCTTCTCCTCTGCGTGTGTTCCAAAGGTGACTCTTGTGTCGTGTATATTGTCCTGTTAAAATTGATCTTTAATTGCTTTTGTTTTGTGAGTAGGTGGGATTGACTCCTAGGCTGACTAGTTGTGAGACTTGGCTCTGCCCACAGCGGATATTATGCTGTGTGAGGGTTGACCGCTTAAATGAGGCTTGGCTTCTATGGGCTCTTGTGCCTGTAGAGAATTCCCTCTGGGTGTATCACTTGTAGGTCGAACCTGGTAATACTCTGGTTTGGTCTGGAGTTGGCCTCTGGGTGTGTTGAATCTTGTGCCTCTTGAGCTGGGCCCTGGTGTAGGGCATTTTCAGAACAAAGCAAATCACCAAGCACAACAACAACAACAAAGAAAAAACCAAATATAGTTACATGTAAGAACAACTGATAACCCACACTCAACACAGGCAAAAATGTCAAAGATACAAAAACAAAACAAAAGCAAAAAAAGCAGCACCAGTCTTGGCTTAAGCCCACCAAGTAATCTCCAGGTTGTCCTCTGCTGTACCAGAGTCCTCTGCGTATTGTGTAGGAAGATCCAGTCACCTGGTGCCCAGAGTGACCTTGGGATTGCAGTTTTAGATGAGTGGGGCTATGGGATCTGGATGGTAGTTTTTACAAAGTTAGTGCAGTTTCTGCTCTTGCCTGCACATATGCGCACTGAGAGTAACACAACCAGCCCTGTGCCCAGGTCTCCTGAGTGTTAGGGCACTTCTTCCGTGTGTGTGTGTGTGTGTGTGTGTGTGTGTGTGTGTGTATGTGGAGGGTGGGAGATTTCTGAGCTGCTGAAAGCCAAGAGCTGCGTTTGCCGCCTACTGCTGATCCCTGGGAGTGTCCCTGCTGTTGTAATTGCCCTGCCCTAGGCAGGCCAGAATGGGTGGGGGCTGGGGATGGAGGAGTCTTCTCTCTCCCAGTCCAGCAGTGTCACACTCTTCCTGCAGGCCAGAAAAGGTGGGGGCTGGGGATGGAGGAGTCTTCTCTCTCCTAGCCCAGCAGTATCACACACTTCCAAACCTCTTCCTGGGGTCAGAGCTACAAGCTGAGTCTTTCCATATCCTGAGCATTACGGCTCCACTGTAATCTGACACTACTCCTCAGTTTAAGGGTCAGCTTGAGTCTCTGGACGGGCAGGAGTAGGATTCGGAGAGTGGTGGGAGGTGCCCAGGTATGGAGTTTATGTCCTTTGTCTGACCTAGGGCCCAGTTGGAGGTCTCAGCCTCAAATGCTGGATATGTTGCTCTCTTGGTGGGAGAGATCAGCTGTGGGACACAGGGAAAGAGCCCACCTCCTGGCTTTTGTGGTATCTGTTCTGTCCTGGGACCCCCTGTGTCTCTGCAGCTGCAGATGCAGGCATGTCTCCACTCTGCTCCCTTCCCTCTTCACCTACTCTCCCATTTGCCCACTTTCAAGTATGATGAGCAGAGAGTCCTTTGATGGGTTATAGATGTTCAATTTGTGGTAAGTTCTGGAGGAGAACTCAAGAAGTCCGCCTCACTGCCACCATTCCTATGACGTCAGTCTGGTTGTCTTCTTGTAAAGACCCCAGTCATATTGAATTAGAGTTCTACTCTACATCAGTATGACCTCATTTTTAACTTACTGAATTATATCTGCAATGACCCTATTTCCAAATAGGTCACATTCTGAAGCACTGGGAGTGAGAACTTCAATATATCCTTTTCCGGTGTCAACATAAGCAACATCCAAACCTGTAGAGTGTTTTTTTTTTTTTTTTTTTTTTAATGAGTTTATTTGAGCCAAACTGACAACAGTTTCTGGCAAGCAAAATCTCAACAGATTGAGAAAATGCTCTGGAGAATGGCTGTTTTACAGCTTATTTTATACATTAGAAGAAAAGGAGGAGATGTAAGGAGGGTGTCATGCAGGGTGACATGCGGGGTTTCTGGTCCCGCTCCCCACATAAGAACGCAGGACATGGTGAGGCCAAAAAGGAACACCCACAGAGCCATAGATAGGGGAATCATACCACTACACTCTTGCTGGCGGCATCCGCCTCTCTGCAATCTGCCCTTGCTAGCCCCCATTTTCTTGCTAGCCCCCATTTTGCTGCTAGCGTAGCCACAACAGTTATATTAGTGGCCAATGGCTCACTGGTTACAGATGACGGCCAACTAGCCACAGCTGATGGCCATCTGTGGGGACAGAGCCAGGAGTGCAGTTTCCAGGCTCTCAGCCTCACGTGGAAAGGTGCTGGCTCAGGTAGTAAATGGCCATCAACTGTGATTGGATGGCCATCAGCTGTGGCTAGTTGGCCATCAGCTGTAACCAGTGAGCCATTGGCCACTAATATAACTGCTGTGGCTATGCTAGCAGCAAATGGGGGCTAGCAAGAAGACGGTGGCTGAGCTAGCAAGTGCGGATTGCAGTTAGCATGGTGGATTGCAGCTGGCAAATGAGATTGGTTGGCAGAGAGAAGTGGACGGCAGGTTGCGGATAGTGTGGCTCCTGCTTGCTGTGTCTCCAACCCCGCTGCCAGCGAGTATATAGTGGTATGACTCCCCTATCTAAGGCTCCGTGGGTGTTCCTTTTTGGTCTCACCATATCCTGCGTTCTTATGTGGGGAGCGGGAGCTGAGACCCCGTGTGACACCCTGCACGACACCCTGCATGACACCATCCAATCACAGTTGATGGCCATTTACTACCCGAGTGAGCTCCTTTCCATGTGAGGGCGAGAGCCTGGGAACTGCACTCCTGGCTCTGTCCCCACAGAGGGTTACATGAAATCCATTGGTGGTAGATAAAGGTGGTGGGAGAAAGCAAAGCAGGGAAATCTCTGGGATTGGATAAAAAGTAAAACAGAGGGACACATACTTCTTTTACATTGGTAGGTACAAGATAGTTAATAATTAACATTTGCAGCACATGGAGATGGTATTTTGGGAACAGAATAACAATGAGGGCTTCTGTGGTCTCATGTTCTGGTGCAGTGGTTGTGCCCTAAGGTGTCTGGAAAAAGATTACTCTGACATTTCAAAGGTTTGTTATCTTAGATGCAAGACAACAATAGACAGGCTCACTTCAGGTAAAGATTGACCTTTGTCGAGAAAGCTATAGGCTCAGGATATGACTACCTGCCATGACTGCTTTTAGTTGGGAATTTTATGTTCAGATCATCCTATGTGGTTAATTTCGATGTCTGAGTTTGTAAGGCCCACCATGCCCATGCAGGCCTCCCCTGAGCTTGTCAGTTTTAGTATATGCCCCTTTTTTTTGTCCACACCAGGGACACAATTCAGCCAATAACTGTCTGCTCTTTGCCTACACCCACCATTCATGTCCTTCCCACATGCAATATACATTCACTCCATTCCAACAGTCCCAAATGTCTTAATCCAATTCATCATCAACTGTAAGTCCAAAATCTCATCTATATATCATCTAAAGCAGGTATAGGTGAGACTTGGGGTATGGTCCATCCTGGAGCAAAGTTCCTCTCCAGGTGTGGGTCTGTGAAACCTACAAAAAAGTTATCTGTTTCCAAGATACAATGGTGGGATAGTCATAGGATAATCATTTCCATTCCAAAATGGAGAAATTGAAAGGTATCATTGGTTTAAAGCAGTTTGCAGTTTAAAGGGCAAATTCCTTTAGAATAATTCTCTATGCCTGTGTTCACTGGACCCACCTCCTCAGCCCTGGATTATGTCCCTGGACAGCAACCCTGTTCCTAAGCCCTGGGTGGAAGCCCCACTCCCTCAAACCAGGACAGCTAACCCACCCTCTGCGTCTGAGGAGGTGACCCCTCGCTCTGGAACCCAGGAGGAGGCCCTGCCCTATGGAAACCAGGAGGTGGTGGGGCCGCCTAGGCCCTGAGTGACAACTTTCCCCCCATGTCTGAGCATTGACCTCAGGCTCTAATCCCTGGTCAGAGATCCCACCCTCTCAGGCCAGGGCTTAGACCCTGCCTAATGGCCCTGTGCAGCAGCCCTGCCCTCTGGAATCCTGGCGGTGATCTTTCTCCCTTTTCCTGAATAGCAGCTTCATCCCCTGGATCCTGGATGGTGGCCCCACTCCCTCATTTCTGGGCAGTGGCTCTGCCCTTTAGAAGGAAGTGGCGGTTCTGTCCTCTGGAACCCGGGAAGCCCATCCATGGCTATTCCAGTCATTAGTCCTTCATTTCGTCCCTCTCTATTCCTTCCAGTCCAGGCTGGTAGTGTTTCTGAGATGCAAAATTCTCAAAAATTTTGTCAGTCTCCCCTGCAATTTGCAGAAGTCTCAGCCATCAGAAAAGAGGGTTCTCCACAGATCATTACTGGATAACTGCATCTCAATTCCTAGCTTCTGCTGAGATGGTTTTCTGGGTCCTTAAGTCACACTCATAATCTTTTTTTTTTTTTTTTTTAAGATTTTATTGGGGAAGGGGAACAGGACTTTATTGGGGAACAGTGTGTACTTCCAGGACTTTTTTCCAATTCAAGTTGTTATCCTTTCAGTCTTAGTTGTGGAGGGTGCAGCTCAGCTCCAGGTGGTTGCCGTTGCTAGTTGCAGAGGCCGCTGCCCACCATCCCTTGCAGACCTCGAGAAATTGAACTGGCAACCTTGTGGTTGAGAGCCCACTGGCCCATGTGGGAATTGAACTGGCAGCCTTCGGAGTTAGGGGCATGGAGCTCTAACCGTCTGAGCCACCGGGCTGGCCCTCATAATCTTTTTATCAAAGGTTGTCCAGCCACACTTTTGTTGTTCTCTCCAGAGCACACTTTCTAATTTTTTTAATGTGGTTAGGCTGAGAATATTTCAAATTTTCAAGTTCTGGTTACTTTTTGCTTAAAAATTTATTTCTTAATTTATCTCTTTTCTCTCTCATCATACTATAAGCAGCAAGGAGAAACCAGGCTATGTCTTCCACACTTAGCTTGGAAATTTCCTTAGCTAACTAAGTTCGTTGATTACAGGTTCTACTTTCTTCCCAACAGAAAATAATTCAGCCAAGTCCTCTGCCACTTTATAATAAGTATCACTTTTCTTCCAGTGCCCAACAACTTGATGCTCATTTCTGCCTGGGACCTCACGAAAAGCACCTTTAACATTCTTATTTCAAGCAACATTCTTTTCAAGGCAATCTAGGCTTCTTCTATCATAAACCTCAAAATTCTCTCAGCCTCTATTCATTATCTAATTCCAAAGCCACTTCCACATTTTAAGTATTTGTTAAAGCAGTACTTTGTAAAGTTTGTTAAAACACTTCCTGATATCAAAATCTGTATTAATTTTCTAGGGCTTCCTAACAAAGTACCATAAATTGGGTAACTTAAAACAATAGAGACTTGAAGCTAAGGAGTACTTGAAGGTGCGCTAATTGGGCGAGCAGGGGAAGGAAAAAGAGGAGCGGAGTGAAAACGCCCGGCTGGCAGCGGCGGGAGAACCCAGCCGCAATGGAGCCTCAGCTGGCGGGGGCGAAAACCGAAAACCGCGGTGGTACCCGCAGTTCCGGGCACGCACGGGATCCCAGGGCGGAACGGAGAGCACAGAGACCAGGAGGGGGGCTCTTTCCCTGTGTCCCACGGCTGATTTCTCCCACCGGGAGGGCGGCCAGAGGGCCTTACGGTGGACAAAGAACACAGTCTCCATACCTGGGCCCCTCCCCCGCCCCGCTCTTCCAATCCTACCCCGCCCTTCCAGAGACTTAAACTGGAAACCGCGGTGGAACCCGCTGTTCCGGGCACACACGGGATCCCAGGGCGGAACGGAGAGCACAGAGACCAGGAGGGGGGCTCTTTCCCTGCGTCCCACGGCTGATTTCTCCCGCCGGGAGGGCGGACAGAGGGCTCTAGGGTGGACGGGGAGCACGGTCTCCATACCTGGGCCCCTCCCCCGCCCTGCTCTTCCAATCCTACCCCGCCCTTCCAGAGACTTAAACCAGCCCCTGAACTGAGGAGTGGTGTCAGATTACAGAGGAGCTGTAGTGCTCAGGCTCTGGGAAGCCTGACGGGCAGCCCTGACCCAGGAAGACTGGGAAGTGTGTGTGATTTTGGCTGCGCTAGGAGAGAAGAGACTCCTCCACCCCCAGCCACCACCTTTTCTGGCCTGCGGGAAGAGGGTGACGCGCGGCTGGGCTGGGAGAGTGAAGACCTCTCCATCCCCAGCCCCCACCTTTCCTGGCCTGCCTAGGGTGGGGCGGGTGCAGCTGCAGAGACACACCTGGAGATCAGCAGTGAGGCAAGCGCACCTCTGGGCTTTCAGCAGATCAGAAATCTCCCGCCCGCACCCATACACACACACACTGAAGAAGTGCCTTAAGACTCAAGAGTACTGGACACGGGACTGGTGGTGCCACTCTCAGTGTGTATATGTGCAGGCAAGGGCAGAAACTGCACTGACTTTGTAAAAACTATCATCCAGACCCCTCAGGCCCACGCATTTAAGTCTGCAGTCCCAAAGTCTCTCTGGGTACCAGGTGACCGGCTCTGCCTGCGCAATAAGCAGGGGGCTCTTTGGTACAGCAGAGGACAACCTGGACATTGCTTGGTGGGCTTAGGCCTAGACTGTCGCTGCTTTTTGTTTTGCTCTGTTTGGTTTTGTTTTGCTTTGTCTTTATACCTTTGATATCTTTGCCTGTGTCGAGTGGGGGTTATCAGGTGTTTTTGCATGTGAATGTATTTGATTTTTTTCTGTGTTGTTGTTGTTGCTGTTGTGCTTGGTGATTTGCTTTGTTCTGAAACTGCCCTGCCGGGGCCCCGCTTGTGAGGTACGGTCAGCAGATCAGAAATCTCCCGACCGCACCCCCCCATACACACGCACACTGAAGAAGTGCACTAAGACTCAGGAGTACTGGACACGGGGCTGGTGGTGCTATTCTCAGTGTGCATATGTGCAGGCAAGGGCAGAAACTGCACTGACTTTGTAAAAACTATCATCCAGACCCCTCAGGCCCACGCATTTAAGTCTGCAGTCCCAAAGTCACTCTGGGCACCAGGTGACCGGCTCTGCCTGCGCAATAAGCAGGGGGCTCTTTGGTACAGCAGAGGACAACCTGGACATTGCTTGGTGGGCTCAGGACGAGACTGTCGCTGCTTTTTGTTTTGTTTTGCTTTGTTTTGTTTTGCTTTGTTTTTACATCTTTGATATCTTTGCCTGTGTCGAGTGGGGGTTATCGGCTATTTTTTGCATGTGAATGTACTTGATTTTTTTCTTTGCTGTTGTTGTTGCTGTTGTGCTTGGCGATTTGCTTTGTTCTGAAACTGCCCTGCCGGGGCCCAGCTTGAGAGGCACGGGATTCAGCATATCCAGGGGCCAACTCCAGACCAAACCGGAGTGCTGCCGGGTTTGACCTGCAGGTCACACACCCAGAGGGGTTTCTCTGCAGGCACTGGAGCCCATAGAGGCCAAACCACATTTGGGTGGTCAACCCTCATGCAGCAGAGCGCCCTGTGGGGGGCAGAGCCAAGTCTCACAACGGGCCAGCCCAGGAGTTAACCCCACCTACTCACAAGCAAAAACCAATTAAAGATCTTCTTGAACTGGACAGTGTACACAACACAAGAGTCACCTTTGGAGCACACGCAGAGGAGGACGACGTGGTGCGAGTCAAATATAAAGGACACATACTACATAAGATAAGCTAGCAAGAACTAAGAACTCTAGGGGATCTACCTAATATTCAAAATAAACACAGTCAGCCAGAATGGTGAAACAAAGATACACGTCCCAAATAAAAGAACAGAAGAAGCCTTCACAACTGGAACCAAATGAAGCAGACGTAACCAACCTCTCAGAGTCAGAGTTCAGAACACTGGTGATAAGAATGTTTAAGGAGCTTAGAGAAGACATAAAGAAGGATGTAGAAATCATAACGAACGAGCTTAGAGAAAACATAAAGAAGGATGTAGAAATCATAACGAACAACCAGTTAGAACTAAAGAACACAATTACCGAAATTAAGAACTCACTTGAAGGAATTACCAGCAGGCTAGATGAAGCAGAGGATCGAATCAGCGACTTAGAAGACAAGGTAGCAGAGATCACCCAAACGGAACAACAGAAAGAAAAAAGAATAAAAAACAATGAGGATGGCTTAAGAGACCTCTGGGATAACATCAAGCGCAACAACATGTGCATCATAGGAATACCAGAAGGTGAAGAGAGTAAGCAAGGGATTGAGAACATATTTGAAGTAATAATGTCTGAAAACTTCCCCAACCTGATGAAGGAAACCAACATACAAGCCCAGGAAGTGCAGAGAGTTCCAACCAGGATTAACCCAAACAGGTCCACACCAAGACACATTATAGTTAAAATGGCAAAGCTTAAAGACAAAGAGAGAATCCTAAAAGCAGCAAGAGAAAGACGGAGGGTTACATTCAAGGGAACTCCCATAAGACTATCAAATGATTTTTCTACAGAAACATTGAAGGCCAGGAGGGAGTGGCAGGAGATACTCAAAGTGATGGAAAACAAAGGCCTACAACCTAGATTGCTTTATCCAGCAAGGCTATCATTTAAAGTTGATGGAGAGATAAAGAGCTTTCCAGAAAAAAATAAGCTAAAGGAATTTATTACAACCAAGCCAGCATTGCAAGAAATACTAAAAGGACTTCTGTAAATAGAAGAAAGATCAAAACAACCTAACTACAAATTTAAAAATGGCAATAACTATGTACCTATCAATAATCACTTTAAATGTAAATGGATTAAATGCTCCAAACAAGAGACATAGGGTGGCTGAGTGGATAAGAAAGCAAGATCCTTGTATATGCTGTATACAAGAGACTCACCTCAGAACAAAAGACACACACAGGCTGAAAGTGAAGGGTTGGAGTAAGATATTTCATGCAAATGGAAACGAGAAAAAAGCTGGAGTTGCAATACTTATATCTGACAAAATAGACTTTAAAATGAAGAACATACTAAAAGATAAAGATGGGCACTATATAATAATAAAGGGATCGATCCGACAAGAGGACATAACCCTAGTAAACATCTATGCACCCAACATAGGAGCACCTAAATATATAAAACAGGTACTGACTGACATAAAGGCAGAGATCAACAGTAACACTGTTATAGTAGGGGATTTCAACACACCTCTGACAACAAGGGACAGGTCTTCCAGACAGAAAATCAATATGGAAACAACAGCCTTAAATGATACATTGGACCACTTGGATTTAATAGATATTTTCAGAACATTTCACCCCAATGCTTCAAAATACACCTTTTTCTCAAGCGCACATGGAACATTTTCCAAGATAGATCATGTTAGGCCACAAAATAAGTCTTGATAAATTTAAGAAAATTGAAATCATACCAATTGTGTTCTCTGATCACAATGCTATGAAATTAGAAATGAACTACAGGAAAAAAACTGGAAGACACACCAATTCATGGAGGCTGAATAACTTATTACTAAATAATGAATGGGTCAAGCAGGAGATCAAGGAAGAAATCAAAAGATATCTCGAGATAAATGAAAATGAAAACACGACGACCCAAAATCTATGGGATGCTGCGAAAGCAGTCCTAAGAGGGAAATTCATAGCTTTGCAGGCCTACCTAAAGAAACAAGAAACATCACTAATCAACAGTTTATCTTCACATTTAAGGGATTTGGAAAAAGAACAGCAAAATAAGCCCAAAGGGAGCACAGGGAAGGAGATAATAAAGATCAGAGCAGAAATAAATGAAATAGAAACCAGAAAAACAATACAAAAGATCAATGAATCCAAGAGTTGGTTCTTAGAGAAGATAAACAAAATCGACAAACCTTTAGCCAGACTCATTAAAAAAAAGAGAGAGAGGACCCAAATTAATAAAATCAGAAATGAAAGAGGAGAAGTGACAACGGACACTGCAGAAATACAAAAAGTTTTAAGAAGTTACTATGAGCAACTATATGCCAACAAATTTGACAATTTGGAAGAAATGGACAATTTTCTAGAGGCGTACAACCTTCGAAGGCTAACTCAAAAAGAAACAGAAAACCTGAATAGACTGATTACCACCACGGAAATTCAATCAGTAATCAACAGTCTCCCAACAAACAAAAGCCCTGGACCAGATGGCTTTACAGGTGAATTTTACAAAACGTTCAAAAAAGAATTATCACCTATTCTCCTCAAGCTCTTCCAAAAAATCCAGAAGGAAGGAAGACACCCAAACACTTTTTACGAAGCCACCATCACCCTGATCTCAAAATCAGACAAAGACACCACAAAAAAAGAAAACTACAGGCCAGTATCTCTAATGAACATAGATGCAAAAATCCTCAACAAAATATTAGCGAACAGAATTCAGCAATACATTTAAAAAATCCTTCACCACGATCAAGTGGGATTCATCCCTGGTATGCAAGGGTGGTTCAACATCCGCAAATCAATTAATGTGATACACCACATTAACAAAATGAAAAATAAAAATCACATGATCATATCAATAGATGCAGAAAAAGCATTTGATAAAATCCAACAGCCATTTATGATAAAAACCCTTAAGAAAGTGGGAATAGAGGGATCATATCTCAACATAATAAAGGCCATATATGACAAACCCACAGCTAACATCATACTCAATGGGGAAAAGCTAAAACCATTCCCCCTAAGATCAGGAACAAGGCAAGGTTGCCCACTATCTCCGCTTCTATTCAACATAGTGCTGGAAGTTCTTGCCACAGCAATCAGACAAGAAAAAGAAATAAAAGGCATCCAGATTGGTAAGGAGGAAGTAAAGTTATCATTGTATGCAGATGATATGATACTATATATAGAGAACCCTAAAGACTCCACCAAGAAGCTATTAGAGCTGATAGATGAATTTAGTAAAGTAGCAGGATACAAAATTAATATTCAGAAATCAGTTGCATTCGTATATACCAATAATAAAACATCAGAAGGAGAAATTAAAAAAACAATCCCATTTACAATCGCTCCAAAGACTATAAAATACCTGGGAATAAATTTAACCAAAGAAGTAAAAGATCTGTACTCAGAAAATTATAAGACATTGAAGAAAGGAATGAAGGAAGATATAAATAGATGGAAACACATATCATGTTCATGGATAGGAAGAATTAATATAGTTAAAATGTCCATACTGCCTAAGGCAATATACATATTCAACGCAATTCCTATCAAACTGCCAACGTCGTTTTTCACAGAAATAGAACATATAATCCTAAAATTTATATGGGACCATAAAAGACCCCGAATAGCAAAGGCAATCTTGAGAAATAAGAACAAAGTGGGAGGTATAACAATACCTGACTTCAAATTATACTACAAGGCTACAGTAATCAAAACAGCATGGTACTGGCATAAAAACAGACACATAGATCAATGGAACAGAATAGAGAGTCCAGAAATAAATCCACGCCTATATGGCCATTTAATCTACGACAATGGAAGCAAGAATGTACGATGGAGTAAAGACAGTCTATTCAATAAATGGTGGGATTTATTGAAACCTGGGAAACCTGGACAGACACATGCAAAAAAATCAAGCTGGACCACCTCCTTACACCATATACAAAAATAAATTCAAAATGGCTTAAAGACTTAAATGTAAGATCTGAAACCATAAAATACCTAGAAGAAAATATAGGAAGAAACTTCTCAGACATTACCCGGAGTAAGATTTTTACTGATATATACCCTCGCTCGAGGGAAGTAAGAGAAAAAATAAACATGTGGGATCATATCAAACTAAAAAGTTTTTTCACAGCAAAGGAAACCATCAATAAAACAAAAAGGGATCCTACTGAATGGGAAAAGATATTTGCCAATGATATGTCTGATAAAGGATTAATATCACAAATCTATGAAAAACTCACTCAACTCAACTCCAAAAAAACAAATGATCCAATTAAAAAATGGGCAGAGGACTTGAAGAGACATTTTTCTAAAAAGGACATACAGATGGCAAACAGACATATGAAGAAATGCTCAACCTCACTAACCATCAGAGAAATGCAAATAAAAACCACAATGAGATACCACCTCACCCCAGTCAAAATGGCTATCATCAATAAATCAACAAACAACAAGTGCCGGCGCGGATGTGGAGAAAAGGGAACGCTTGTGCACTGTTGGTGGGAATGCAGATTGGTGCAGCCACTATGGAAAACAGTATGGAGGTATCTCAAAAATCTGAAAATGGAACTACCCTATGATCCAGTAATTCCACTCCTAGGTATCTATCCGGAGAAATCCAAAACTGCAATTCAAAAATCTTTATGCACTCCTATGTTTATTGCAGCACTATACACAATAGCTAAGACATGGAAACAACCAAAATGCCCATCGGTAGATGACTGGATTAAGAAACTGTGGTACATTTATACAATGGAGTATTATGCAGCCATAAAGGAGAAAGAAATCTTACCATTTGCAACAACATGGATGGACCTAGAGAACATTATGTTAAGTGAAATAAGTCAGACAGAGAAAGATAAGTACCATATGATCTCACTTATTTGCGGAATCTAAAGAAAAGAATAAGTGAATGAACTAATCAGAAACAGTTTTGGAGACAAAGAGGAAAAACTGAGGGTTGCTAGATGGGCGGGAGGGGTGGGGGGTGGGGGGGAGGGTGAGGGGATTGGAGGGCAGTCGGCGACCACAGGATGGCCACGGGTTTGAAAATTAATCTGGGGAACGTAATTTGGTGGTTACCAGAGGGTAAGGGGGTTGGGGGGTGGGGGATGAGGGTGAGGGGGATCAAATGTATGGTGATGGAAGGGGAGCTGACTCTGGGTGGTGAACACACAGTGTGATTTATGGATGATGTGATACAGATTTGCACACCTGAAATCTATGTAATTTTACTAACAATTGTCACCCCAATAAATTTAAAAAATAAAATTAAAAAAAAAGAAAGATTTTGTAGGGTATCCAATGGACACTTTTCTCATTAGGGAGACCACCTCAGGGAAGATGTAGATGCTTGATCACTGCACTGTACACCTGAAGCTGAAGCTGAACAATAATGAATGTCAACTACAAGTTTATATATACATATGTGTGTGTGTGTGTGTGTGTGCGTGTGTGTATGTGTGTGTATATATATATAAAACAAGAAGCGGAGTACAGCATTAGGAATACACACAGTGGAAATATAATGACTGTGTGTGATGTCAGAGAGATTAGTGGATGGGGGAAGGGGGGTTGACACAGTGTGAGGGATATAAATGATAAATGTCTAACTATTACATTGTTTTGTGCGCCGGAAACTAATAAAAAAATAAAAGTGATCTACAACAACAACAACAACAACAACAAAAACAAACAAACAAACAAAAACAATAGAAACTTATTGTCTCAGTTCTGGAGGCTGGAAGTCTGAAATCAAGGTGTCAGCAGGGCCAGGCTCCCTCTGAAACCTGTAGGTGAATCCTTCTTTGTCTTTTCCTAGCTTCTGGTGATTTGAGGGCAATTTTTGTTCTTTGGCTTTTCAACTGCATAACTTCAATTTCTGCCTTCATCATTATGTGACATTCTCCCTGTGTGTCTGTTTCATGTGGCCATCTTCTTATAAGGGCTCCAGTTATATTGGACTAGGGGCCTATCCTACTCCAGTATGACTTCATCTGAACTAATTACATCTGCCACGTTCTGAGGTACTATGGGTTAGGACTTCAATATATCTTTTTTTTTTTTTTTGAGGGGACACAATTCAACCCATAACAGCACCTGAACAAGGTGAGGAGGGTCTTCTCATGTGTGGATGGCCTGATATGGGGAATCAGAGCTGGAGCAGGGTGAGGAGGTCATGTGTGTGGCATCATGAGACATGTCAGATCCTAAGCAGAGTGAGTGTGGAATCTGTGCAAGGGAAAGCCTGGTGAAGGGTTCTGAGCCCAAGCAGGATGAGAACATCTGTGAGGTATGCCAGGTTTCTGAGCCTGAACAGGGTGAGCAGGGCTGTGCTTTACAAGGGGACGGGAGGGGAGGAATGTGTATGGATTTTAAGAGCCTCATGGAGTAGGGAGAAATGCATCCATGTAGGAGAGATGACTCAGCTTGGAGTGCTAGAGTCAAAGCAAGGTGAGGAGGTTAACTGTGTGGACAGCCAGGCATGGGTTATTAGAGTCATCACGGGACATTATTGAGGCAATTGGCATAACTTAAACAGGGTCTGAAAACTTTCATGGTTGTATTGTGGTTATGTAGGAAAATGTTCTTGCTCATATTAAGTACTTAAGTATTTGGGGCATCAAATTGGACACTAGAAAAAAATCTCTTTGACCTGTAGTATCTTTTCTGTAAGTTTCACAGTAGAAACATAATTAAAAACTTGGAAGCACATATGGCAAAATGTTATAATTCTAGAAACTTGGGTAGTATACTCAGATACTTATTATGATTATCTTTAGTTTTCTATCAGATTACAACATTTCAAAATAAAAAAATTCAAAAAGGAAAGGTAATGCCTGCTTATAATAACAAAAAGTCAGTAAATCACTCATGAACTCATTGCTCAAAGACACTGTTAACACTGGGTATATTTTCTTTATGTTGAATAAAGACAATTATCAAAGTAAACTGAACTTGATGGCATAAGCTTTAGAAGGGCGAGAGATTTTTTAAAAAGCAAAATCAGAGAGGTCATTTGCCTTTTTTCACGTTTAGAGGAAAAGTTGAAATTGCTCGAGTTGGTGTGTTAAGATAGATTTAAGGTGCCTGTTCATTTGCAAGTCATTGCTGGAGTCACTAGAGGGCGCAATCCTATCAAAGACCGTACAAAGTTCTGAAAATAAAATGTAATATTTTTTGAAATCTTAAAAAAAAAAAAAAAGCTTCAAATAAACTTCCATCCATCTTTGAAAACACCAGCATGGTATCCTGGTATCCTTTTTATTTATCTTATGTGTGCTTACTTTACTTTTAGAATAATAACAGTGGAATCCATTGTTGTCTACATCGTGGCTGTCAAAATATTAGATTTTCTCTTTAAGTCTAATTCTACCTCTTTGCGGTATGTAATAGTACAAACCCTCTTGAGGTTCTGTAGGTTCTCCCTACAATTTTCTCACACTTCCACAGAGGTGGAATTGTCACAACTACCCTGTCAGTGGTCCTGTCCTAGATATGTCACCCTCCTTTTGGAGTTATGAGACTGTTTTTTTTGTATTTGTGGATTAAGAGTTTTATTTTGTGAGTTTGACGGTTTTGAGAAAAAGTTAAAGAAGTTTTCCCTTGTTTGAAAGGCAAATGAATCCTGATATTGGGATGTATGGGAGGGGTGTAAGAGCTGGGTTTATGTGAGTAGGTGTTTGGGGGTGGCAGTACTTGCTGGTGGATCTTTGGCCATGAAGCAAGCCTATTGCCAGACCTAAGATTGTGCCAGTTTACTGTTGCTGTGATGAATACATCATTGAGACCCCGAGGGTGGCAGCAGTGAGAGAAACCTAAACAAACAACATCGTTTTCTATCAGTATTTAGTGAAATCCTAGGGTTCCACAAATATTTGATGTGAATTTTGTTAAGAATATTTTAAGCCCAAATTTGTACTAAAGGAAAATGTGTGCACTCCAATGCCAGACTAGGTTTTTCTGGGGTATACCTCAAACTAATTACTCTTGGTATCTCAGTACTCATATTTAAACTTCTTTTAAATTTCATTGATTAATAGTAATAGCTGGTTATATACTGGATGCTTACTATGTGGCAAACATTTTACATGCATCATTGGATTTAATAGTGTGGTTAACATCATTATTTTCCCACTTTGCAGATGAGGAAAGAGAGGCTCAAGGGATGAATTTTTAAAGTTCCAATCAGATAGGTAGTTTTCTTTTTTTCACCTCTAAGTAATTTGATCACTTAATTTAGGTCTGTTGGACTCTAAGTCTTATTTACCTAACCATTAAACTATATGGTCTTCACAAGTAGTTTATAACACTATGCTTTCCCCACCAATCACAGCCTACAAAACAGCCTACATGCATCTGTTTATGTCAAGTTGTATAAGCAAATGAGCCACAAAGTGCTTATTGGCCACATTCAGATCAAAGCTAAGCAAGCCTTTGGCAATTTGCACTTGGCACGTGCTCTTGTCACAACAGAGAACATTGAGTGAAAAGACTTGATGGAAACCTGTATGGAAGTTTGAGGGGCAGCAAAGTAGGGCAGTGTGGCTGAAGTAGAGTGAGGCGGAGAATAATAGAAGGGACCAAATTAATAAAAAGGGGACCAGATTTTACAAGGACTTACAGACCTTTGTAAAGCTTTTACTCTGAATAAAAAGTGAACAGATGAGAGACACGATCTGACTCAAAGGTTTAACAAGATCATTTAAGTTGTTGTGTCAAAACTAGACAGTGGATAGTCAAGGGTAGAAACAAGGAAACCAGTTAGGAGGTATATTAGTTTCCTAGGACCAAAACAAAGCACCACAAATTGGGTGGTTTAAAGCAATAGAAATTGATTGTCTCACGGATCTGGAAGCTACAAGTCTGAAATCAAGGTGTCAGCAGGGCCATACTCCCTCTGAGCCTCTGGGTAGAATCCTTCTTGGCCTCTTTCCAGCTCCTAGTTGTGGCTGTTGATACTTGGAATTCCTTGCCTTTGCAGCTGCGGCACTTCAGTCTGTGCCTCTGTTGTCCTATGGCTTTCTCCTTGTGTGTCTCTATCTTCACATAGACATCTCCTCTCTGTGTCTTTCTCTTATAAGGATACCAGTTATATTGGATTAAAGGTCCATCCTACTATAGTATGATTTCATCTGAACTTACATCTGCAATGGCTCTATTTCCAACTAAGGTCACATTCTGAGGTACTGGGAGTTAGGTTTAACATGTCTTTTGAGAGGACACATTTAACTCATAACAGGAGGATATTACAGTAATCCAGGCAAGAGATAAGGGGAACTTGGGCCAAGATGGCAGCAATAGTGCTAGTGAGAAGTTTTCTGGTTATAAATACATGTTGAAGGTAGAGCCAAAAAGTTTTACTGATGAATAGAGTGTGAGGCCTAAGATAAAGAGATAAATATGACTCCAAGGTGTTTTGCTTGAGCAACTGGAAGGATGACGTTAGTAACAACTGAGGTGGTTAATGTAGAAGAGGAGCAGATTTAGGAGAAAATCATGGTTTGATTAGGGACAAATTAAATTTGAGATGCCTATTAGACATTCAAGTAAAAATGTCCAGAATAGAAGGCAGTTAGCTGTATGATCCTGGAATACAGGAAAGAGTTCAGGGCTAGAGACAAAAATTTAAGAGTGACTTATAAGGAGCATGAGATCCCACTTACGATTTGAAGTCATAAAGCTTAAACTGTAACTTGTTCTAGCTAGGATCAGTTTCTGGGATGCAGATGTAGAAAAGATGGAGAGTTGAATTTAACCTTGGTTCAGGTTTTTCCACTTAAATTGCTGGTGAGACCGGGAGTTGGGAGTTGAGAATAGATGTCAAGGAGTGATTATAATAGTGGGTCATGGAATATAAGTTGGAAAAACATGGAAATGAAGATTTGAAGGGGTGATGTAGAGCAAAAAATAAATAAATTGTTAGGGGTGGGAGGATTACTGGAGTGGAGGTATTAGAGGGAATTAAACAGAAAGAGGGAGGAGTGGGAGTGCTTAAAATTGAGATTTTTAAAAAAAATTTATTGGGGTGACAATTGTTAGTAAAATTACATAGATTTCAGGTGTACAGTTCTGTATTACATCATCTATAAATCCCATTGTGTGTTCACCACCCGGAGTCAGTTCTCATTCCATCACCATATATTTGATCCCCCTTACCCTCATCTCCCAACCTCACACCCCTTACCCTCTGGTAACCACTAAATTATTGTCTGTGTCTAGGAGTTTTTGTTTCTCATTTGTTTGTCTTGTTCTTTTGTTGTTTTTGGTTTATATACCACATATCAGTGAAATCATATGGTTCTCTGCTTTTTCTGTCTGACTTATTTCGCTTAGCATTATACTCTCAAGATCCATCCACGTTGTCACAAATGTTCCTATATCATCTTTTCTTACCGCCGAATAGTATTCCATTGTGTATATACACCACAACTTCTTTATCCATTCACCTATTGAAGGACATTTTGGTTGTTTCTATGTCTTGGTCACTGTAAACAAAGCTTCAATGAACATTGGAGCACACGTGTCTTCATGTATAGATGTTTTCAGATTTTTTGGGTAGATACTCAGGAGAGGGATTGCTGGGTCACATGGTAATTCTATTCGTAATTTTTTGAGGAACCTCCACACTGCCTTCCATAACGGCTGTACTAGTCTGCATTCCCACCAACAGTGTATGAGGGTTCCTTTTTCTCCACAGCCTCTCCAACACTTGTTACTATTTGTCTTGTTGATGATAGCCATTCTGACTGGGGTGAGGTGATACCTCATTGTAGTTTTTATTTGCATTTCTCTGATGATTAGCGATGTTGAGCATTGTTTCATATGTCTATTTGCCATTTGTATGTCCTCTTTGGAGAAATGTCTCTTCAGGTCCTCTGCCCATTTTTCAATTGGGTTGTTTGTTTTTTTGTTGTTGAGTTGCATGAGTTCCTTGTATATTTTTGATATTAGCCCCTTATTGGAGGCACTGTTTGCAAAAATCTTCTCCCATTCAGTTGGTTGCCTCTTTATTTTGTCGATGGTTTCTTTCGCTGTGCAGAAGCTTTTAAGTTTCATATAGTCCCATTCGTTTATTTTAGCGTTTACTTCCATTGCCTTTGGAGTCAAATTCATAAAATGCTCTTTGAACCCAAGGTCCATAAGTTTAGTACCTATGTTTTCTTCTATGCAGTTTATTGTGTCAGTTTATATGCCAGTCTTTGATCCATTTTGAATTAATTTTGGTACACGGTGACAGATAGCAGTCCAGTTTCATTCTTTTGCACGTGGCTTCCAATTCTCCCAGCACCATTTATTGAAGAGGCTGTCTTTCCTCCATTGTATGTTTTTAGCTTCTTTGTCAAAAATTATCTGTCCATATTTATGTGGTTTTATTTCTGGGTTCTCAATTTTATTCCATTGCTCTATGTGTCTGTTTTTCTGCCAATACCATGCTGTTTTGATTATTGTAGCCCTGTAGTACAAGCTAAAGTCACGGAGTGTGATACCTCCAGTATTGTTCTTTTTTCTTAAAATTGCTTTGGCTATTCAGGGTCTTTTGTGGTTCCAAACACATCTGATGATTTTTTGTTCTATTTCTTTAAAAAATGCCATTGGGAATTTGATGGGGATTGCATTAAATCTGTATATTGCTTTGGGTAATATGGCCATTTTAACTATGTTGATTCTTCCAATCCATGAGCACGGAATGTCTTTCCATTTCTTTGTGTCTTCTTCAATTCCTTTCAAAAATGTCTTATAGTTTTCAGCATATAGGTCCTTCATACAAAATTGAGATTTTTAAGGTGGTGTGATAATCTGTAATGACAAGGTCTAGGAAATGAGCATGGGAGTGGGTGGCTAAGGCTGGTAAAAGGATAAGATCTTTGGAGCAGAAATCAACTGAAAAACCAGAGTATTACATGGATTGTTTACAATGTAGGTAGGCAATGTATGCACGTATGCAGACTTCACATGGATATCGAAATCTCCAAGAATGATGACATGAGCAGTGTGAGAGAAAATGAGCCATGAGCTAAAATCATCAACGAATAAAGGAGTTTGAACAGGCAGAGAGCAGATGTCTGAAATAAGGAGGTGTAGTAAATGATATATTCTCATAGCAAAGTGATTGAAAGGGACTAGGGTTGGGAATTTATGGAGGACCTAGAGACAGGAAGTGGCAAGGAGGAACAAGGACACGTACCCTACCTCTGGACCCAGTGCTACATTAGGTATGAGAAAAAACAGCCACCACTAAAGAAGGCTATACAGCTGTATCCTAAGAGAGTGCCAAGTTTTTGATAAAACAAGAAGTTCAAGGAAAATTTTGGAAAAGTTGAGGATGTCAGGGACTTTGCAGAGAGCAGGGCAGAAGGGTTTGGGAGGGTTGCAGAGGATTGGTAGATTGAGTCAGATTAGGGGATGTAGGAATTCATTTCCACGTAAATATTGTGAGTAATAATGGATGGTTTAGGTGGTTTGAACTTTTTGTAATGACTGAATAGGCATTTAGAGCCTGGTGAGTTCTCATGATCTCTTGGTGGGTGTGCAGAGGATCAGTTTTAAATATAGTGTCGGAACTGGCGTCTTATGTAGTGCATAGTCATTGATAATGGGGATTATAGGGTGAAGTGGAGCAGTGGTCTCACCAGGAGCATGCT
The DNA here is from genome assembly GCF_004115265.2 of Rhinolophus ferrumequinum. Lineage (NCBI taxonomy): Eukaryota > Metazoa > Chordata > Mammalia > Chiroptera > Rhinolophidae > Rhinolophus > Rhinolophus ferrumequinum. The sequence goes on along the minus strand of NC_046284.1, from coordinate 25,557,414 downwards.
GAACACTGGGCTCCTTTTGATTTTCTCCAGAGAGTCTGGAGGAGACTTGATCTTACCAGGAGGGATTGCAACTCTCAGGCCTCCCTTTTAATCCTGTTGGGTAATTGTAATATTTCATTTCTGGTTTTTATTTTAATAGCCTGCTCATCACTTAAAAATAGTACATTGGATCTTTGTTTTTATAAAAAATGATACATGGATCATTATAAAATATTCAATTAGTTGAGAAAACTGAAATGAAATTTAAAAAACCCCACAAATAAATATCATTAACACTAGGTGAACATCATCTCAGAAAACTGAATTTTTAGATTTGTAACTATTTTGCATACTATTTTGCATGTTCTTGGGGTTCTTTTAAATAACATGGGTTGATTGTTATAGTGTGAACACTATAAACTTATTCTAATCCTCTCACTTTACAAATGAGGACATTGAGTTCTAGAGACAAAAAAAAGACCTGTTCGGGGGCATTCATCCACTCAGTTAAACCCAGGTCTCTTAACTCCCAGTTCAGCGGTTCTTTTTTGTTTTTTTTCAATTAAACTATGCTCCTCTCTTCTTCTCTTACCACCTACATGGCATATCACCCATTGTTTCACTATGTCATAAATCTCTGAGTGGCTCATTTTGCATTTGGATTTGAACATTCATTTAGTCATTCAACAAATATTTATTGGACACTGACTATGTCCCAAGAAAAAGTGCTATCATTGGGGATATGGTGGTGAGCAAAACAGACAAGATCTCTGACCCTATGAAGCTTACATTCTGCAGAATGTACAGAAAATTTATGCCTCACTCCTCAACTTTCTCCAATCAGGACAAGACTCATATAACTATGATTTGTTCATAACCCTAAATACGTCAACGATGATGGGAAAACACAGTCGAGATTGTTAGACTTAAAATCACATCACTAGCACATGGGACGAGATTGTTAGACTTAAAATCACATCACTAGCACATGGGAGTACCAAATGAGTACTTGTAAGTAATAGATATTAACAAAATTCATGAGGTGTAAACCAATTTTCTGTAACTTTTTTGATTCTTTTAAATGTATTTAAAAGTTTAATTTAAATATATCATAGTGCTACGTATGAAAAAGAAAACATGCCCATAACCCAATCATTTAAAACATAAATATATACAATCTATAAAGAGACAAAAGTCCTCTTTAATCCTACTCTCCAGAGGTAACAATTCTAAACAATTTGATGTGAACCCTTACGAACTTTTTCCTATGCTTCTATGTATTTTAATTTTGGTTTTTAATAATAGAAGGAATATGTAATTGTTGCAAAATATTTCAAATGATACAGAAAGACCTATATAGTATAAGAGTGAAAGTTCCTCACTTCCTCACCCCCAATCCCAGTCCTTATGGGTAACCATTAACATATTGATGTGTGTTTGATGTAAATACTTTCAGATCTTTTCTATGCATTTACAAACAAGTGTGTGTGCACACACAGACGTGTGCACACACAGACACACACACACACATGCACATTCAAACAAAAGGGGCTCTTTAAGTTTTCCATTTTAAACCAGCAATGGTTGGAAGTTTAAAGTTCAGTAGTTGAGGGCACATTCCTGTGTTTTTCATTTTCTACAAGTAGAACAATACAGCCATATGCCAGTCCCTCTCTGGATTTAGTACTTGATGCTTGGAATGTGAGCAGATGCTGAAAGCTATTAGCAAAGCCCTTGTAGGGAGGCCCATTTGTGTATGTTGTAGACATAAGGCTAAAGTTGAATGTAGTAACCAACTGAGCAGCTGGCAAGGGGGTAGGAAAATGCAGAACATGCCAACACCAGTTGCAAGTTGATGGGCCATGGGAATCACATCATCCGGAGCAGTGTCCCGGAATTCCTATAATTTTGAAAATGGAAGTAACGCTTAGAGCCTTATAGTCTTTTAACCTCAATTGTGAAATTAGTGTGTTGCAAAACAAAAACGAAAACAAAAATACCCTGATATGGTCTAAATAAGACTAGTGTCTATCATGCCTAAAACTGGAAAACTACAAGATTTTCATTTTTAAATTCCTTAGATACAAAGAATAAGCCACAGTAATGTATGTTTGATTAATGCCAACTCTCTAAACTCATGTCAACTCACTACTCTTCATTACCAAACACCACATGTACTCTTCTTTCACTTTAGGCATACTGACCCAGCTGCAAAAGACACAGTGGTGATTTCTATCATATAAAAATATCAGATATTTGCCTTTTAATCAGATTTCACAAGAAACCTCAATGAAGTCATTATAACCAGACATGAAATAATTATTAGGTTGGTGCAAAAGTAATTGCGTTTTTTGCAATTATTTTTAACCTTTTAAACTGCAATTACTTTTGTACCAACCTGTCTTTTTTTTTATAAATAAAGTTTATTGGGGTGACAATTGTTAGTCAAATTACATAGCTTTCAGGTGTACAATTCTATAATACATCATCTATATATCATATTGTGTGCTCACCACCCAGAGTCAATTCTCTTTCCTTCACCATATATTGGATCCCCTTTACCCTCATCTACCCACTTACCATCTGGTAACCACTAAACTGTTGTCTGTGTCTATGCATTTTTGTTTCTTCATTCGTTTGTCTTGTTCTTTTGTTGTTTTCAGTTTTATATACCATGTATCAGTGAAATCATACGGTTCTTGACTTTTTCTGTCTGACTCATTTCACTCAGCATAATAATTTCAAGATCCATCCATGCTGTCACAAATGGTACTATTTTATCTTTTCTTATGGCGGAATAGTATTCCATTGTGTATATATACCACAACTTCTTTATCTAATCATCTATCAAATGACACTTTTCGTTGTTTCCATGTCTTGGCCACTGTAAATAAAGCTATAAGTTCATTGGAGCACATACATCTTTACAGATAAATGTTTTCAGATGTTTTGGGTAGATACCCAGGAGAGGGATTGCTGGGTCCTACGGTAATTCTATTCGTAATTTTTTGAGGAACCTCCACACTGCCTTCCATAACAGCTGCACCAATCTGCATTCCCACCAACAGTGTATGAGGGTTCCTTTTCCTCTACAGCCTCTCCAACACTTGTAATTATTTGTCTTGTTGATGATAGCCATTCTAACTGGTGTGAAGTGATATCTCATTGTGGTTTTTATTTGCACTTCTCTGTTCTCTGATGATTAGTGATGTTGAGCATTTTTTCGTATGTTTATTGACCATCTGTATGTCCTCTTTGGAGAAATGTCTATTCAGGTACTCTGCCCATTTTTTTCATTGGATTGTTTGTTTTTTTGTTGTTGAGGTGTATGAATTCCTTATATATTTTGGATATTAGCCCTTTATCTGAGGTGTTGTTTGCAAAAATCTTCTCCCATTCGGTTGGGTACCTCTTTATTTTGTTGATGGTTTCTTTTGCTGTGCAGAAGCTTTTCATGTTTTTGTTTTTGTTTTTTGTTTTTCAATTGTGATGATACGTTATCCTGGAAGTAGTTGATTCTGGTCCTCTTGTTGTTCATAATCGCCAGGTGTGTTTCTGAGAGTGCCTATTTCCCTGTACTATTTGGGGTATTTTATACCTGTGTGACCCTTCTCCCTACCTTTCCCATTTTTGATTCTACATCTGTCAATGGACTAAAGTATTTAATGACACTGGGCCCATGGAAAGATGGGGGCAAGTATTCACCTGGGGGCCCAGAGCTTGCCCCAGTTTCCCATAATGGTGCATGCTACCTCTCACCCTCACCCCATACTTTTGTCTACCACAAAAGTATTATAGACATACAAAGTTACTGAAATATCTAGGAGATGTTTGGCAAGGAGGTGTTATTTTTTCATGCCAATTCAGATTGGTTGATTGAAGACAGTGGCTTGGCTAGCTAAGGCCTGGCTTAGTGGAAAGAGAGTGGAAAGCCATGTTCAACATGTGTGAGGAGCACAGTAGACATTTTCCCTTCTTTCCAGTTCTAAGGTCCTATTCAGGCTCTGTGTACTGGTTGAGAGTAAGTGCAACCAGGAAGAGCCAAAAAACAAAGTATCTTCTTTATAGGTTCTTTGGTAACCAGTACTGACATGAGGTTCTTCCTTTCCCCACTCTCAGGGGTCAGAGAAAATTTCTCAAGGTGACTTACATAGCCTCTGTGGCCCAGAAAAGGGACCCTAAGCAAAACCTGATGACAAGAGATCTGTAATGAAGTGGCCGAATCAAAGCGGCCAGGAAGACAAGTCAGAGCAGTTAGTGAGTCAGGAGGACAAGAGAACAGATTTAAGTTTCCTCCTCGCTCCCATTAATGGTTTCTATGTTGCACTAAACACTTGGTAAATGGCGAGGCTAGGGAGTTTCCAAATGATGAAAAGTGGAAGCATGACCCCCGCCTCTTGGAGTTGGCTTTTGTACTTGCCTCCCTCGAGTTGCCCATTTTGGAAAACCCTACTCCCACCTTGAGCGATCCAGTGTGCTTAATGGATATCGTTCTTGTCTTTTAGACAGAATGCCCCTTCCAAAGAAGGATGTCTGTGAGTTCACCCTATGTGTTTATTCAGGTGTTTCTTTTTAATGGCAGTGTTTTGTTATGCTAGATTAGAACTGGGGTCATAGTGATCTCATATCTGTGTGTTCTCTCCCTTTAAGTTTTGTTCCTTCGAAACGTTTTCATTCATTATAGTTCTCAGTTTTAGTCTATGGCTCTCATTTTCGTTGGTTCTCTCTATCTCTCCTCAAGCCCCACCCCAACCCCTCACTCGTTCTTTCTCTCTCTTTTTCTCCTTGCCCTCTCCCACAAAAAAAGCATCTTTGACTGTAATGATCCCTGTAAGTAGCGTAACAACAAACACACACTCACCCTTGCGGTGGGTTTCACATTCTCTTTTGCTGTGAGTCTGAAGAGCTGGGTAGTTACTTTTTTGTCAGTGGAGTGATGTATACTTGCCAGAGTGCCTCCAGGAGAACCCATCCTCCCACACAGTAGCTGTGTGATTAGGGGCAAGTCAACTTCTCATTTTTCATCTATAAAAAGAATGTAATTCTCCATAACCTGTCTGTTTTGCAGGGTTTTTACAAGGATTAAATAAACACTTGTGAAACTTCTTTGTAAGTTATAAACTGCTATGTAAATGTTATTTTATTGCGTCTATCCTTTTGTAAATCTGCCCATCCCACTGTAGGGTACTAATTGTACTGCAAGAGGATATGATTGTCTTTTGTGGCACCTGACCAAGGAATGACAGCTTCTAGGCAATGCCTATCCAGAGTCATTTTCACTTATCTGGGATCTTCTTCCTATTCCCAAGAATGGTGTCTGATTTCCTGACATTAACCATAACATAGCCACATTCAAGAGGGAGAAGCTACTGGGGAACCTTCAGCAGTCAAGGAAACATCATCACTATCATTAGCATGCCACCCACATTACTCAGAGACTTTTATCTTTGCCATCCATAAACTTAGGTGCAGGTCAGAAATCTCCAGATCCTTTCCAACCCACTATAGATAAAATTGTGTAGGAAAAACATGCTTCCAGTGTAGCAATTAGGTTAGGCAGTCTTGTATTTGTATCTCAAATTAAACTCCTTCAATGCTGCATCTGTTTCCCTACTGGGTATGAAAGACAATTGGTGCTCTAGTCTAAGAAAATGATCAATTGCATCTAATCTGTGCTATGCTGCTTCAGAGCAGTTCCTGTGCATAAGCTTTTTAGTTTGATATAGTCCCATTCATTTACTTTAGCATTTACTTTCCTTGCCTTTGAAGTCAAATTCATAAAATCCTCTTTGCACCCAAGGTCCATACGATTACTACCTATATTTTCTTTTATGCAGTTTATTATTTCAGGTCTTATGTTTAGGTCTTTGGTCCATTTTGAATTAATTTTGGTACATGGTGACAGATAGCAGTCCAGTTTCATTCTTTTGCACGTGGCTTTCCAATTCTCCCAGCACCATTTATTGAAAAGACTGTCTTTTCTCCACTGTATGTTTTTTGCTTCTTTGTCAAAAATTATCTGTCCATATTTATGTGGGTTTATTTCTGGGTTCTCAATTCTATTCCATTGGTCTGTGTGTCAATTTTTCTTCCAAGACCATGCTGTTTTGATTATTGTTGCCCTGTAGTACAAGCTAAAGTCAAGGAGTGTGATACCTCCAGCATTGTTCTTTTTTCTTAGGATTGCTTTGGCTATTCGGGATCTTTTGTAGTTCCATACAAATCTGAGGATTTTGTGTTCTAGTTCTTTGAAAAATGCCATTGGGATTTTGATGGGGATTGCATTAAATCTGTATATTGCTTTGGGTAATACGGCCATTTTAACTATGCTGATTTTTCCAATCCATGAGCAAGGAATGTCTTTCGATTTCTTTGTGTCTTCTTCAGGTCCTTTTAAAAATGTCTTACAGTTTTCTGCATATAGGTCTTTCACATCCTTGGTTAAGTTTATTCCCAGGTATTTTATTATTTTTGTTGCAATTGCAAAAGGATTTTGTTTAAATTTCTTATCTGATATTTCATTGTTAGTATATAAGAATGCAATGGAATATTGTACCTTGATATTGTAGCCAGCAACTTTGGTGTATTAGTTTATTGTTGTTAATAGCTTTTTGATCGAGTCTTCAGAGTTTTCTGTATATAGCATCATGTCATCTGCAAAGAGTGACAATTTAACTTCTTCATTCCCAATTTGGATGCCTTTTATTTCTTTCTCTTGCCTGATTGCTGTGGCGAGGATTTCCAACACTATGTTGAAAAGCAGAGGTGATAGGGGACAGCCCTGTTGTGTTCCTGAACGTAGAGCAAAGTGCTTCAGATTTTCACCATTAATTCTGAGATTAGCTGAGGGTTTGTCATATATGGCCTTTATTATGTTAAGGTATTTTCCTGCTATACCTATTTTATTAAGAGTTTTAATCATAATGGATGTTGTATCTTGTCAAATGTTTTTTCTGCATCAATCGATATAATCATATGATTTTTGTCTTTATTTAGTTGATGTGATGTATCACATTGATGGATTTGCATATGTTGAACCATCCTTGTGCCCCTGGGATGAACCCCACTTGATCATGATGAATAATCTTTTTAATGCATTGTTGCACCTGATTTCCTAGAATTTTGTTTAGGATTTTTGCATCTGTATTCATCAGAGATATTTGTCTGTAGTTTTCTTTTTTTGTGTTATCCTTACCAGGTTTTGGTATCAGGGTAATGTTGGCCTCATAAAATGAGTTAGGGAATATTGTCTCTTCTTTTTTTAGGAAGAGTTTGAGTAGGACAGATAGTAGATCCTCTTTGAAGGTTTGGTAGAATTCAATAGTGAAGTCATCTGGTCTCGGACTTTTGCTTTTGGGAAGGTTTCAGATGACTGATTCAATTTCGTTACTGGTGATCGGTCTGTTTAGATTTTCCAGTTCTTTATGGTTCAGCCTAGGAAGGCTATATGTTTCTAAGAACTTGTCCATTTCTTCTAGGTTGTTGACTTTTTTGGCGTATGGTCATTCATAGTATTCTTGGATGATCCTTTGTATTTTGTGGCATCCATGATAAAATCCCCTCTTTCATTTCTGATTTTGTTTATTAGTATCTTTTCTCTTTTTATCTCAGTGAGTCTAGCCTAGGTTTTGTCAATTTTATTAATCTTTTCAAAGAACCAGCTCTTTGTCACATTAATTTATTCTATTGTATTTTTGTTCTCTATTTCATTTAGTTATGCTCTGATTTTTATTATTTCCTTTCTTCTGCTGACCTTGGGTTTCATTTGTTCTTCTTTTTCTAGTTCTTTGAGGTGTAACGTGAGGTTATTTATTTGGGATTATCCTTGTTTCTTGAGATAGGCCTGTAATGATATAAATTTCCCTCTTAAAACGCTTTTGCTGCATCCTCCAAATTTTGGTAGGATGTATTTTCATTCTCATTTGTTTTTATGTATCTTTTGATCTCTCCTCTTATTTCTTCTTTGACCCAGTCATTTTTTAAAGGTGTGTTATTTAATCTCCACATATTTGTTGTTTTTCCTGCTTTCTTTTTGCAATTGATGTCCAATTTCAAAGCCTTGTGATCAGAGAATATGGTTGGTATGATTTCAATCTTCTTAAATTTGCTGAGGCTAGTTTTATGTCCCAATTTATGGTCTATCCTTGATAATGTTTCTTGTACACTAGAACATTTGTATAGTCTGATGTTTTAAAATGAAGTGCTCTATAAATGTCAATTATGTCCATTTCATCTAATGTGTCATTTAGGGCTGCTATTTCATTATTTATTTTCTGTTCTGATGATCTATCCATAGCTGTCATTGATATATTTAGGTCCCCTACTACAATTATGTTTCCATCAATTTCTCTCTTTAGTTCTGTTAGTAGTTGCTTGGTATATTTCAGTGCTCACTGATTGGGGTGTTAAATATTGATGACTGTTATATCTTCCTGTTAGATAGTCCCCTTTATCATTATGCAATGTCCATCTTTGTCTCTTGTTACCTATTTTACCCTGAAGTCTGTTTCATCTGATATCAGTATGGCTACACCTGAGTTTCTCTGGATACCATTTGCGTGGAGTGTCTATTTCCACCCTTTCACTTTGAGACTATGTTTGTCTTTGTAACTGAGATGTGTCTTTTGGAGGCATTAGGTTGGGTTTAGGTTTTTGATGCAATCTGCTACTCTGTGCTTTTTTATTGGTGAGTTCGGTCCATTTACATTTATGGTGATTATTGATATGTGAGCGTTTCCTTTCATTCTATCTTTAGTGTTCTGTTAAGACTGTGTATCCATTGTTTCTTTGCATTTTTGTTGTTGTCTGTTATTTCTGTGTGGTGGTATTCTATGATTTTTCCCTCTGTTTTTTCTTTTATTACGTTATACATTTCAGTTCTGCATTTTTTTTGAGTGGTTACCATTAAGTTTATTTGAAAGAAAGTTTGATATTTAGAGTATTCCATTTACTTCAGCATGCTTACTTTTTCCATTCCCATATTCCGGTTCAGGCCTTTACTCTCTCCCTTTGTATGTTTTGGTTGCCACAAATTATTCCTATTGATGCTGGTTGAATAGCCTCCTTCATTATTTCTTGTAGTGCAAGTCATGTGTTAGAAAATTCTCTAAGCTTCTGTATATTTGGAAAGGTCTTTATTCCTCCTTCATATCTAAAGTATATCTTTGCTGGGTATATTATTCTTGGCTCAAAATGTCTCTCTTTCAATAGTTTGAATATTTGGTTCCACTCTCTCCTGGCTGTAGAGTTTCTGCTGAAAAATCTGATGATAATCTAATGGGCTTTCCTTTGTAGGTTACCGTCTTCTTTTTCCTGGTTGCCTTGAAGATTCTTTCTTTGTCGTTGATTTTTGACAGCTTCAATACAATGTGCCTTGGAGAAGGCCTGTTGGAATTGAGGTAATTAGGTGTTCTACTTGCTTGTTGGATTGGAGGATTCAGTTCTTTCCACAAGTATTGGAAGTTCTTATAGACTTCCCAAACTTTTGAATATACTCTCTGTTCCCTTCTCTCTTTCTTCTTCTTCTGGTCTGCCCATTATTCTTATGTTGCTCTTTTTGATGGAATCAGAAAGTTGTAGAGTTTTTTATTTCCGTTTTTTTTTTTTTTTAACTCTGAAGTCTCTTTCTTCTTCCATCTGTGTAATTTCCAGGTTTCTATCTTCGATGTCACTGATTCTTTCCTCCGTCTGGTCATCTCTGTTACCTAAGGTGGCTATTTCATTCTTCATTTCTTTTATTGAGTTCTTAATCTTCAGAAATTCTGTCCGTGTTTTTTTCTTTTTTTAAATTCAATCTCTTTGGTACAATGTTCATTTTGTTCATTGATTGTGTTTTGAGTTCGTTAAACTGCCTGCCTGTGTTTTCTTGCATCTCGTTGAGTTTTTTCAAAACTGCTATTTTGAATTCTTTGTCACTTAAGTCACACATTTTAATGTCTTGAAGTTCATTTACTTTCTGAGCTGCCTCATTACCTTGGTTATTCATGACAATTAATGAATCATTATTTCTCTTCCTACGCATCTACAGGAGTGGGTTCTGCAACAGATTATAGGAAGCAGGCTTCCTTGTCCTTTCCAATAGGTGTTGGTAGAATGTTTTATTTTCTATCCGACTGCAGCCTTTTTTTCTCTCCCACACTGTAGTGTTATGTTTTCTCTGCACTGTTCCAGCTTCTCACACAATGTGTTGTGGGTGATTCCCTGGAAGGTTGGCTTCTCGTATGTGAGAAGCCTGGGTCACCTGGGTCTCAGTGCACCACCTCTGTGGGTAGATGTGGGGAGCTTCTAAGTTCCAAAGCTCTTCCTGCACCAGAGTCAGAGCTTGTATGTTTGTGCGCCTCAGTTTAGTCCTGCAGGATTCCACCCAGATAGGTGGGGGCAGCAGCAGAGTGGGTTGTGAAAGGTGGCTCTGAGCAATGGTGGAGACCACCAGCACAGCCAGTCCTGCACCCAAGGCTCCCTCCCCTTCACCGGAACTAGTTGGGCCACGAGTCTGCTGCTGCTGGGCTACAGTTCTCAGAACTGCAAATATCTCTTCTTTTGATTTCACACTGCTGCTGTTCTGCTTCTATCACTGGGCAGGTGGATGTGGGGCAAGCTCTGGGAGGGTGAGGAGGGGTCACATAGGCTCTGTGCCTATATCATCTGTCCTCTTCTTGGCAGTGAGGGCTTAATTCATCATTCTCACCCTTCTTCCCTCAGTCTTTGCTCTGAGGTCTCTTTCGTGATGTATTGTTCTGCCGTGTTATATGCTGATCCCTCAGGTGGGACTGTGGGTCATTAGGGGAGCGCTAGCAGTCTAAATTCTTCCCTTTCCCACAACTGCTGTAGCTCTGAAATTCAGGGAGTTCAGGGCTCCAAGCTCCAGTTTGCATCCTGCAGCCCATGTCTCAGCACTTCCCCTTTCCTTCCTCCCCCACTTGCCCAATTTGCCCATCTTTAGATGATTTCCCTTGTGCTTCTCTTAGTCTTGCCTGTTTGCTGTGCAGGGAGTCCTTTGCGGAATTATACCTGTTCAATTTGTTGTAAATTCCAGGGGAGATTTCAAGAAGCTCACCTCATGCCACCATTTCTATGATGTAATCTCCCAAAGTTTTCTTTATTCACTTTTATTTATTGAACAGTTTCATCTTTTATTGTTAAAGCAAGTGAGCGGGATTTCTTATATTTCTTGCCCATAAAACCTAGTTATATATTTCCCTCCCTCCAAAAAAAAAAAAAGATGTGTCCCCCTTTGGGACAGTTGCTCTTAGTAGAAAAAAAGAGTGTCCATCCCTTCTGTGGGGGCTTTGTATTTTGCAGACCTATAGAGAAATAATATTCATAATAAGAACTAGCAACTATTGAGGTAACTTTGTGCCAGCGACTTATACATTAACTGATTCTAATAATAGAACCCACCCCAAATGGTTGTTGTGAAGAGTGAGCAAGCTCATATATATGAAGTGCTTAGTGCAGTGCTGTCAATAAAAGTCAGCAATTATCACTGTTTCACTGCTCTTACTATTACTACTACTACTATTACTATTGAGTTAGTGGAATAAGACACAGCCAATGCCCTTGAAAAAGCAAAGTTCAGGGTATAATAACCAAAATTCTTGCTAGATACAAGGCAGTTCAGAATAGATAGTATATAATTCTTGAGATATGACAGAGGAACAATTGTCTGGAAGCAACAAAAGGAGGAAGAAATAGGCTGACAACTGACTCACTTCCAGCCTTGGGGAAAAGGTATGATTACTTTTGAAGACAGTCTCTAGCAAGGCTAACTATAGTGAATGAGAACACATTCAGATTTGGGTTTCAGTCTTAGCTGTGTCATTCACTAGCTTATGACCTTGGATAAATTACTTTACTATTCAGAGTCTCAGTTTCTTCATCTGTAAAATGGGGACACTAATATAATTTATTTCAGAGGGTTGTGTGATAATCACATATGAGATCATAATACATGTGTAGTTACGTTAGAGTAACTGCTATTATTATCATTAACCTTCCAACCACCCTGCAAAGTAGGTATGAATACCCTCATTTTATAGTTGAGGAAATCAAGACTTAGAGGGCTTGTTCAAGGAACAATTACTAAGTTCAAGGCTAGAATTTGAACTACAATAGATCTGCCTCAAAGCCTATGATGTTTCCCAGAAACATTGTTCTTATTAATTTTTTTAATAATCAGAAATGAGAAGCACAAGGTTAGCCATCACCCTAAAATAGTAACAACAAATTCCAAACATGTGCCTTAGCCCTTGAGGTACCCTGGCTGTTCATTTCACTTGCTTTTAACTCCAGGGAAAAGGAGCTGTTTGTTACCTACAGTTTGGTGGAGCTATTTTTTTTTCTTCTCCAGAGCCCACTTCCCCTTTACAGTAACTTAGTGTCATTTCCATGAAACAAAGGTGTTTCTGATGTTTCAATTTTTTCATCTCCCGCTTAGCATCCACTTTCTGGCAGGTTTTATTTTCAGTTAGATGACTGCTGCCCCAAACACAGGGTCTAAGGATTTTCTGGAGCTTCAATATCTTTGTGAGAATGATGCCGGTGCTGGGCTTAGATTATGCAGGAAATTCTAGACATCACATTTTCAGAAGACCTACATGGTTCTCTCATCCCCCACATGATGCTGTACTCTCACCTTTGACTTCAGTTTTTTGGCACATGGCATTATTGGCTCTGGTATCTGATAATCTCTGCAGCTTTGGTGTTGCTTCTTTTCTTGAAATAGTGTGCCCTTTTAGGTTTCGCTCACATATGTCCTGTTTAGTACTGCTGGCTTATGGTGTTCCTAGAGCCTCACTATTCTTATCTAGCAGAGGGGTGAAAAGGGGCACATTTATCCTGCTGAACTTAGGGAGAGCAAGGATTCAGTAGGATTAATGTCTCAGAGAAATTAATGGAATCATGAATGGGAATCATTATTAATTGCACAATCTGAATTTATTTGACAGAAAATTATTGCATGTGTATTATGAAGAAAGCATTGTGCTGAATACTGCAAGATACAAAGATGTGGTCCTTGTCCTTATGGAGCACATGAGTTAATAGAGGGCTGAAACAACATTTAAAGTCTTTGTAGAGTTTGAAGTCCACAAGAAAAATACAACAAAAAAATCTTTGGGGATCCAGTGTCTTTAGGACCAGAGAAAGCCTCACAGAGGAGGTGATATCTGATCTGGCTGCGGCACAAAATAGGTGTTCAAGAAACATTTATTAAATTGGAGTTAGAAAGGTAAAATATGATAAAGGACATTGTAAATGGAGGGAATGGTGTGAGCAATACTGTGGAAGCAAGAAGAGTTGTAATGTCATAATGGCTATTACAAAAAAAAAAAAGGCAAATGCTGGTGAGGATGTGGAGAAAGGGAAACCTCGTGTACTGTTGGTGTGATTGCAAATTGGTGCAGCCACTATGGGAAACAGTATGGAGTTTCCTCAGAAAATTAAAAATAGAACTACCATATGGTCTAGCAATCCGACCTCTGTGTACTTATCTAAAAGAATTGAAATCAGGATCTGCACACCTATATTTATTGCAGCACTATTCTCAATAGCCAAGAAGGGAACACAACTTACATGTCCGTTGACAGATGAATGAGGTAAATGTGGTATGTACATAAATGAAATACTATTCAGCCTTAAAGAAAAGAAGGAAATTCTGCAATATATGACAATATGGGTGAACTTGGAGAACGTTATACTAAGTGAAATAAGCCAGTCACAGAAAGACAAATACTGCATGATTTCACTTATATAAGGCACCTTAAATAGTCAAACTGATAAAATAAAAAAGTGGAGTGGTGGTTGGAAAGAGAGGAAATAGGGAGTTACTAACCAATCAACACAATCTCAGTTCAGCAAGATGAATAAGCTCAGGAAATCTGTTGTACAACATTGCACCTATAGTCAACAACACTGTATTGTACACTTAAACATTTTTTAAGAGGGTAGATCTTATGTTAAGTGTTCTTACCACAATAAAGTAAAATAAAATAAAACATAAAAGAATGGTCATAATGTGTACTATAAGCAGGATGTGATTTAGGCCAGAGTAAAAGGTGAGAGAGGAATGGGGAATGAGGCTGGGAAGGAGGATCCTTGCCTGGAATGCGAGGCTAAGGAGTTTGACCTTTCTTTAGCAGGCATTAGGGAGCCACTGAAGATTTTTGAGCACTAGAATAATGACATATTTATTTCCTAAGATAACTCTGATGACAGAATTGGTGGACGATTTTTTTAAATAAGTGTTAGAGAGAGGTCAAGAGAATGAAAGTGATGAAAAAGGCCACTATGTTTGGTGATCAGGCTGCACTAAAGACTTCCCTCAAAAATACTTGTGGTAGAATGGTGGGGGTGGAAGCCAGATTTCAAAGATATAAAGGGATGAGTGTGGTAGTGGAAGGGAGGTGAGCTAGCCTTAGCAACTCTAGGGCCCGGGGCCGGAAGGGATGGCTGTGGAGTCAAGCATCTTTTAAGGAAGAGAGGAAGGGGCCTGTGGAGATGAAGACACTGGAAATGCAGAAGATACTCGCTAAACAGATCACAGATGAGGAGGGGCAAGATGGGAGTTAGTGGAAGGGTTTTCCTTGAAAAGGAGCATTATTTTCTTTTTCAGATATGGGACTAAAGGAAGAGAGATGAAAGGAAATGTTTTGAGGAAGACAATGAGCCACAAGAAAAGGAAAGAGTAACAAAACCTTGTTTAGGCCTACATATAGAGCCTCACTCTCTCTGCAGAATGCTCTGAACACACTTCTCAAAGTTTGCCCATCATCCAGGCTTCTTCCAAAAGACTTATGGCCTGATGATTCTCTTCAACTTCAGTCAGAGACAACCTGACAGCTGTAGTCAGCTCAACCCATCTTGCGGTGAGTTGACACCATTTCTGGTGAGCTCAAAGACAGGAGAGGAGGCTATGCTCAGGACCTAGGCAAACTCATTACACAATCAATTAAACTGCTCTCGCTTGAATGGAATTGATGGCAGTTCAAGGTCTGCGTGAGCAGACTTTGCATTTCCACGTTCACACATATTAGTATTACAGTCAAGGAATTCCCTACCACTGCAAGGGGAAGAAGTAAACATGACCTTAGAAACAGTAGATTCTTTCACTTTCTCTAAGGGGAAGTCTCAGTAGATCTTACTCATTAGACAGTAGGAAAGATCCATTTAATCTTTCTGACTGTAAAGGAGTCCAAGAAACCCTATAAATGGTGGGAAGCTCAAACATTTTGCTTTGTTGCACCCATCTGGACCCAGGTATGTCAATTCCTCAGTGTCTGTCCTTCCTGGGGGTTTCTAAGTGAGGTCTCTGGGTGTTGAGTGCAGTAAACCAAAGTTTGGGTTTTCCCCATAGAAAGGCTGGCTATAGTCCTCGTGCAAATACATTTTCCAGAAACTAATTTAGCTGGTTCCACTGAAATGAACTGGGAAATGACACAACAGAAGGACTGAAGTGGGGGGTGAGGGGCAGAGGGACATGTGTTAGTTATACCGTTGCATCAGGAGTGACCACGCTGGGCCTTTTGCTTTCTGTGGGAGAATGTTGACTTTTTGAGTGCAATGTACTTTCCAATCTACTTGACAGTGTTATTTAAATAAATTGCTTTGCTCTTGAGGGACTTTATACTCTTTGGATCAGTGAGAAGCTGGTAGATTGGAGTCCGAAGGAGCTGTCAATGTGGAATCTAATAGTCTCAATGTGGTACTATGAAGGGTCAGGCACAACCTCATTATTAGTTTTGCATCTTGTCATTAGATGACATGGATATTAATATAAAGAGTAAATATGTGAGGAGCACAAAGATTAAAGCTATAAATTGGCTAGAAGAAGTAGGAGATTTCAATGTGAAAGCAAGTTCTTCTATTCAAGAGGAGAACACCAAACCATTCTGCAGATGGCTCAGACTCCCTGCTTTACTCTAATCTCATAGTACTGTTTGCTGTTTGAAATACTGAATATTTTGGATTATTCATTGGTTCTTTCTATTTTTTTTATTTTTTGAGAATTTTTATGAGTTTATTTGAGCCAAATGGATGATAATTGCCAGGAAGCAAAATCTCAAAGGATTAAGAAAATGCTCTGGAGAATGGCAGTTTTGCAGCTTATTTTATACATTAGAATCAAAGGTAGAGACATAAAGAGGGTTACATGAACTCATTGGTGGTAGATTAAGGGGATGGGAGAAAGCAAAGTGGGGGAAAAAGTCTCTGTGATTAGATAAAATGTAAAATGGAGAGACATATGCTTCTTTTACATTGGTGGTTATATCGTGGTTCCCCAAAAATAAGACCTAGCCCGACAATCAGCTCTAATGTATCTTTTGGAGCAAAAATTAATATAAGACCTGGTATCATATTATATTATGTTATGTTATGTAATATCATGTCATGTCATGTCATATTATATTGTATTATAGACCTGGTCTTATAGTAAAATAAGACCGGGTCTTATATAAATTTTTGCTCCAAAAGAGGCATTAGAGCTGATTGTCCGGCTAGGTCTTATTTTTGGAGAAACATGATAGGATAGTTAAAAATTGACATTTACAGCACATAGAGATGGTATTTGGGGAACAAGATAACAATGACTGGCTCTGGTGTGGGTGGGTGTGCCCTAAGGGGTCTGAAAAAGGAGATTACTCTGACATTTTAAATGTTTGTTATCTTAGATGCAAAATGACAATAGACAGGCTCACTTACAGTAAAGATTGTTCTTTGTCAAGGAAGCTACAGGCCTAGAATATGACTACCTGCCATCTTAGTTAGGAATTTTTATGTTCAGACCATCCTCTGTGGTTACTTTCAGTCTCTGATTTTGTAGGGCTTGCCATGCTGGCGTCCACTAAGCTTGTAAGGTTTACTATGTGGCTCCTTTTTATCAACACTTCTTCCTTTTGGTCATAAATCAGTCCAAAGGATGCATTAATGACCAGCCTGTTGGTTGGATAATGTGATCCCACAGTGCTATGAAGGCTCATCCCTAGGAAGTCGTAGTGTTGTCATTTGTCTTGCTGAAATGGTGGACCATTGGAGATGGGGCAAGATCACTGGTTCTTTTTAAACAAGGTCAGGACTTCTTCCTTAGTGGTCCCAGTTGATAAGAGTTCAACAGCAGTGGACTAATGTTAATGGCAGGCTAAACAAACTTAATTAGGGAAGCTGTTCTGCTGTAAAAAATCACCTGCATTCTGAAACTGAACCTACTGTGCTTGTGAATTTTCTATTGTTTTGTATCATCTGCAATACTGCTTTCCTTTTTTCCTGCAAGGCAAGGCACACAGGGGCTTATTATTATCTTGCTGCCCTCCCTCTCCCACTGACTGACTGTGTGACCTTAGCTGAATTACTTAACTCCTCTGAACCTCAGTTCCTCCTATGTAAGATAGAGCTAATAATGGGACTTACCTCTGAAGATTGTTGAGAGTGTTCAGTGAAGTAATGCATCTGGAATGATTAGCACAGGGCCTAACACACAATAGGTACTAAGTAAATTGTAGTGGTTTAATGATAACAATAGCAGCCATTTAAAGCAACTATATACTGAATTGGATGCATATGTGCTTTGAAGGTTGATTCATTTTATTTGACCTGATTAAAGGTGTTTTGAAAAGGAAACATAAACATGAGGACAGAGGGTTAAGGAAAGAAATATATATCCGCATATCTATTTTCTTTGCATAGGAGGATTTTATAATTAAGATTTTAAACTAAGTCACAATGAGAAGGGTGCAATAATCTGCCCTTGCTAAAACTCTCAAAACTCAAGAGAAGACTATAACAAACTTCTTTGTTTTGTTACCCATAACTTATAACATAACTAGCATTATTGGTAATGATACATATTTTAAAAAATATATCAAGGGATGGGACCCAGGGGCCTATACTTGGTATTAGCTGAGGTATGCAGCATCTAATTTCTCTTTGATCCATCATTTTTTTAAATGGACACATCAGAAAAATTGGCACCTGGATTTCCTATAAAAATGCAGTATCTCAGGCCTCTATCCTTAGAGATTGAGATTTAGGAAGATTGGAATGGGGCCCGGGAATCAGAAGCACCATAAGTGACTGAGATGTTAGGATCCAAGAGTCAGTGGGATCCATCCTCTCCTCTACCCTAATGACACCCCTGGCCATTCCATCCTTCAAATCACTCTGCAGTCTGAGATCCCTTAGTATCCTTTAGTAAGCATGGCTTCAGAGCCCTAGTTCACCTCTACTCATCTCTGGCAGAGTAGAAATGGATCCTTAAGCAAAGTTTGCCCTCTCTTCCTGATATGAGCTCCCCCCAGCACTCGCATCATTACCATAATTGTCTCCTAACTTCTGATTAGACATAAATATGACACAAGCAATCATGTTTCATATTCAACTTGTAATTGAATGCAATATGGCGATTAGGCATCCTGATCAAAGGTCATTTCCATGGGATAATAAGTGCTGACAATAATCTCCTTGGGATGCTTTTTTCTTTTGCCTCATAGCTGTATGTCCTGTCCCAACTTCCCTTCCTAAAAAGGGAGAACATGACTTCAGCATGTGCTACTTATTTTGCCTTGATTTTTCTCATCATACACACACACACACACACACACACACACATCTCATTTGGAGCATCTGTTGTAAATTGGCTGCCTCCCACGGCTAGTCCGCCTTCTTGGGCTCTCTCCTTCTTCCAACAGTCCCTCAAATCCTCATGGTCAGTTGGAATGGAATTGATAAAAATGATCTGTGAATCACTTCTGTAGAAGACTAAGTTTTATCCCTCCATCAATACTTCAGAATGTGACAGTATTTGAAAATAGGGTTTTGCAGAGGTAATCAAGTTAAAATGAGGTCATTAGGGAGCCCTCATCCAGTACGACTAGTGTCCCTATGAAAGGGGGATTTGGGGCATAGAGACAGAGAAAGATAGTGCAAATACACACAAGGAGAAAAAGATAGCCATGTGACAGGAATAGTGCATCTATAAGCCAAGCAATGCCAAGGATTGCCAGCAAATGCTAGAAGCTAATAAGAGGCAAGGGAGGATTCTCCCCTAGAGCCATCAGAGAAAGCATGGCCCTGCTGACACCTTGATTTTTGACTTTTAGCCTCAGTAACTGTGAGACAATATATTTCTCTTGATTAAGCCACCCAGTTTGTGGTAGTTACAGCAGCCCTAGGAAATTAATATGCCCACCTTTGATACCCTTATAGTTCCAAAAAGTCAATTTATTAAAGCCAGAGAGAGAAATTTGTCAAAAGGGCAAGCAAGCATCTAACACACAAGGTTTGTCTGCTTTACATTACATTGCATTTGTACTTGGAAACAACAGCAAAAATAAATAAATAAATAAATAAATAAATAAATAAATAAATAAATCCATGGTGTGAGTGTTATGACTGTTGCCATGCCCTCTATTGAATCTATAAAAATTATTTTGTTCTTGTTGTTTTTTAATTATTAGTTTCAGGTGTACAAAACATTTATGCAGCTCACAAAATGATAACCCCAGCAAATCTACTGCCCATCTGACACCGTACATAGCTATTACAATACCACTGACTATATTCTCTATGCTGTACTTTGTATTCCATGACTATATATACGAGGTCCAATAAGTAAGTTTGCGAACTCATCCCAGAAAAAGTGCTACTACATACCTCATTGCTGAATAGCACTACAGTTACCTTCGAAGTACTCCCCTTGGGAAGCTATGCATGGACGCCAGCGCCTAGTCCATTCTTCAAAGCAATTTTGGAACTCTTTCTGGAATGGCCATCAGAGCTCTCATCGTATTACCCTTAATGTCCTGAATGTCATCAAAATGTCTTCCTTTCAATATTCCCTTTTTCTTTGGGTAAAGAAAGAAGTCATTGGGGGCCAGCTCAGGTGAGTAGGGAGGGTGTTCCAATACAGTGATTTGTTTACTGGAGAAAACTCCCTCACAAACAGTGCAGTGTGAGCTGGTGCATTGTTGTGATGTGAGAGCTCCTTTGGGACCATTTTTGCACACACCTGTTTCATGCCAAAATTTTCAGTTAAGACTTTCCTGTTTCCGTATTGATGTTTACTTGGTCTGCTATGCTTCTCACAGTCAGCAGATGATTCTGATGCACAATTTGACGAACGTTTGCAATGTTTTCATCAGTTCTGCCTGTTATTAGCTGCCCTGACCTCTCTTCATCAGTGACACATTCTCTTCCCTCAGAAAATTGTTTAATCCATTTATACACTGCCATTTTCTTCATGGCATTATCCCCATAAACTTTGACTAACGTGTCCCTGATTTCACTTCCACTCTTGCCAAGTTTAACAAGAAATTTAATGTCTGTTCATTGCTCTAATTCAAGCTCAGATATTCTTGCAATGGTACACAAAAACATGCAACAACAATAGTGAACGCCACTCAGCAAGACACCGCCATATGTCGACACGGACACAGCTGTGAGACACTGATATACCATGGTTATGAAACCTTACCGAGCTGTTTGTGCAGTGCTGCCATGTAAGCACATGGTGGTGAGTACACAGACTTAATTGTCAGACCTTGTATATTTTTAAAATTATAATTGACATTCAATATTATTTCCTCCACATTCTCACCAACACGTGATGTTTGTTGATTTATTGATGATGGCCATTCTGACAGATATGGGAGTGATATCTTATTGTGGTTTTTACTTGCATTTCTCTGACTAGTGACATCGCACATCTTTTCATATACCTACGAGCCATCTATATGTCCTCTTTGGAGAAATGTCTGCTCAGGTCCTCTGCCCATTTTTTAATTGGATTTTTTTTTTTTTTTGGTATTGAGTTGTATGAGTTCCTTATAAATTTTGGATATTAGCCCTTTATCAGATGTATCTTTTCCCATTCAGTAGGATGTCTTTTTGTTTTGTTGATGGTTTCCTTTGCTGTGCAAAAACTTTTCAGTTTGATGTAGTCCTATTTGTTTATTTTTTCTTTTGTTTACCTTGTCTAAGGAGATAGATCAGTAAAAATATTACTAAGGATAATGTTTGAGAGTTTACTTCCTATATTTTCTTCTAGGATTTCTATGGTTTCAGGTCTTACATTTAAGTCTTTCATCCATTTTGAGTTTATTCTTGTATACAGCGTAAGAAAGTGATCCAGTTTCATATGTTTTGCCTGTATCTGTCTAGTTTTCCCAGCACTATTTATTCAATAGACTGTCTTTACCCCAATGTATAGTCTTACTTTGTCATAGAGTAAATGACCATATAGACATGGGTTTATTTTGGGGCTCTCTACTCTGTTCCTCAAGCATTTTTATAACCATGTTTTAAACTGTGTCTCTGATAGGTTGGTTGCCTTCATTTCATTTAGTTCTTTTTTCTTGAGGTTTCTCCTGTTTTTTCTTTTGGGACATGTTTCTTTGTTTCCTCATTCTGCCACCTCTATGTGCTTGTTTCTATGCATTAAGTAGATCTCCTATGTTTCTCAGTATTTTCTTGGTGGCCTAATGTAATATGTGTCCTCTGTGGTCCAGTATCACAGTCTCCCTGATCGTGTGTGTGTGTGTGTGTGTGTATGTGTGTGTGTGTGTTCCAGGAGTGTCCCTTGTGTGTGTGTGTTCTTCTCTTGTAGTTCAGCCTTGATTACTTTCGGCTCACCAGTGGGTGGAATTAACTTTCAGGCTGACTGGCTGTGAGAACTGGCTACACCCAGAGTGTATGAGCTGCTGTGTGGAGGTTATCTTTCAGAGGTGGATTCATCCAAGTGGGCTCTTGTGCCTGATGAGACCACCCTTTGGGTGTGCTGCTTGTGGGGCTAATGCTGCTTGTGGGGCTAACCAGCTAGTGCTCTTGTGTGGTGTGAAGCCAGCCTCTGGATGTGTTGTTTCTGGTGTCTCTTAGGAGGACCTCCCATGCAGGCTAATTTCAGCCTTGCCTATGACTGGCCCAGAGCTACCTGGTAGGGGAAACAAAGCTATATGTGGTTGGTCAGTACCTATACTGGACATTGAGGCATGTGGGGGTGGCCTTGCTGTGAACAGAGGCCAGCTATCACCAGTATTGGGCCTGGGGAAGCTTAGCAATAAGCCCAGGGTTCCCCTAGGATTGTCGCCACCTGCCATCTGCCTGTAAGGCTTAGCCATTGAAAGAGCTTCCTTAGATGCTTGGGCTAGGCTGGTTGACTCAGTGTTGACAGCCTCCCCTGCGAAGCAGCACTAGCTGGGTGGGGCAAGGTACCAGGAAATCACAAACTGTTGCTCATGGTTTTAACAAAGTTAATGCAGATTCAGTTCTTGCAGCAGTGTTGGACCACTTTGTAGAATGTCTTGACAACACTGTGGCCAGCCACTGCTCGCCTCGGGCCCACAGATCCCTGAGAGCCACGCAAGAGAGGCTGCAGCACAAGTTGTGGCTGACTGCCCACCACTGAAAGTTCCACAAAGCGTCATGGATTGTCTGCTGCTGTAAAAGTCTTCCTCAGGTTGTGGGGCAGGTCCAGCCACTGAGGAACTGAGAGTACTCCTGGTGATGCAGCACTCGCTGGGCAGGGACCCAGGGCATCATCAAGGTAGTGTTCATATGCGGATTTTACCAGACCAATGTTGTCTCAGATTTGACCCTTTGGGGGAGGGTTCAACATAGTAAAGTTGGCGCCCTCCTGTAGGCTACTTGTGAGGCAGGCTTCACACAGGGACGATGGTGGCTGTCCATCCAGCCCTTGCCCCACCGCCAGACAACTCATTCTTTCTCTGTATGTCTCTGGTGCCTCTGGAATTGTTGCCTCTCCATCAGGGCCCAGGTGAGTGTTTGCAAGAGAGTGAGTCTGTGTGCAGGTCCTTTAAGAGGACATCTGGGTTTCCAGCCATCTTCTGTTTTACTGGGGCAGACAGACAGAGTCCTCACTGATTTTCACTGCAGATGTTGTGGGGACTCCTCTTCCTGGCACAGGATTCCTGGGCTGGAGAGATCAGTGCAGGGATGTGACCCCTCTCTGTTCAAGGGGCAGCTCTGCCAGCAAGGTGTCCCTCCCGGTGATCAACCACTACCTGTGGGTTTGGGGTCAGCCAGTTTCATGTCTCTGCCCCTCCTACCTGTCTCAATGTGTCCTTTTCTTTATATCCTTAGTTATAGGGGTTCTGTTCAGCTAGTCTTCAGATGATTCTTGAGGTTGATTGTTTTATAATTTAGTTGTAATTTTGATATGATCCTGGGAGGCATCAGGCATAGTGTTTATTTAATCCATCATTTTGGACTTTCTCCTCTATTTTGTTGTTGCTTTGATGCTTGTGCCTATTCTGAAACTTAGAAGATTTCTGAGGAGTATGTTTTGGTTGGTGGTTGCATAGGGTAGATGTGCTGGCCAGCACTGTTTCTCTAGACATACATAGTTACAGTTTTTGAGGATTATTATAGGTCTCCTACTTGTGTGGCACTATCCCGATATATCTTTGTTCTCTCATTTTGATTTCGAGCCAGTGAATCTGGGCCATAGTAACTTAAGGTCCTTTATATTATTGCCTTGGTACAGCTGTCACTACTATCTCACAGGACAGTGACAGGATCCAGGGACGATTCTTTTTGCCAAACATCAAAGCCAAGAAATGTATACCAATAACCACCTTCCTCCTCATCCTGGCACTGGTGGAGTTAGTAAGAATTGTCAATGCACGTGTAGTGCTAATCTACACTGAGAAATACCCAGACCAGACCTCATGACAGGTGCTTGGAAATTTTCATAAACAGGGATCTTTGCTTTAAATCCTCTTGATGGTGTCTTCCCAGGGCTGCGTTTGTAGTACTGCTGAAACTTAGATGGCTAAGAGTGTGCTGTGAAGACTGCATTGAGGTCAAGGAGAAGAAACAGAAACAGGAGTTATCTAGCCATGACTAAAGCAATCAATGATGAAAATTGGTGTAACTTTATAGAGGGCATTTTTAATGGGTACTGGGGCAGAATGAAAACAGCAAGAGCTTTGGCATCACTCTGTCTTGGCTTTGAATTCTGTGTTACTTTGGAAATATGACTTAAATTTACTGAGCCTCAGATATACAAGGGGTGACAAAAAATGTATACAAGTGGACACTTTGGTCAACTTAGCTCAAGCAGTAGTTCACCAAAATCAGAAGTATCTGGACGCTGATGGTAACCACTTTGAGCACCTCTTTTAATTGCAGAAGTCAAACATGACTCGTAATCATCTTTTGCTGTCAGTATATATTGAGTATTATAACTTAAATACAGTTTTTCTGTCTTAACATGTGTATACATTTTTTGGCACCCACTGTGTTCCGTGTGGTCCAATATCACAGTCTCCCAGATCGTGTGTGTGTGTGTGTGTGTGTGTGTTCCAGGAGTGTCCCTTGTGTTGTGTGTATTCTTCTCTTATACTTCAGCCTTGATTGCTTTTGACAAAGAAAATGGAAGTGAAGGTGTATTCATTTGCTTGGGCTGCCATAACAAAATACCATAAACTGGCAGGCTTAACAACAGGAATTTATTTCTTAAAATTGTGGAGTGTAGATGTCCAAGATCTAGGTGCTGGCAAATTTGTTTTCCTAGTCCTGGCTTGCAGAAGGCTGCCTTCCTGCTGTGTCTGAGAAAGAGAGCGAGAGAGAGAGAGGAGATTAAAAGGGCACTAATCCCATCATGACATCACTCTCATGACCTCATCCAACCCTTGTTACCTCCCAAAAGCCCATCTCCAAATACCATCACACTGGGAGCTGAGGCTTCAAAATATGAATTTTGAGCGGAGAGGGGACACACTTCAGTCTGTAGCAGAAGGGAAGAGAAGAGAAGAGAGAATAAAAATTGACCAGAACCTGAGAGAGTCCACATGAAGAAAGAGAAGAAGGCAAAGGAGCCAGGGGAGACAGAGACATTGGTCATAGTTGTTATGCCCTGGAGGGTTGGTCTCTTACTGGGTCTCTATCCAGTAAGGGAAAGGGGTTTCTAGGAGATGGGGCCAACAGTGTTGAATGTCTGTAAGTCACTTCAGTGGAGAAGGTCACATGGAAGTGCCCAAACATTGGATTTTGTCACTAGGGATGCTTCAGGGTAGTTGGCCAGCCAAGTGGTGGAGACTGAGGACAGACGGCAGAGGATTAAGGTAGGAGAGAACAAAGTACAAGTGGATGCTGAGGTTGGGTGGGGACAAGGTAAATAGAGGGAGGGGAGATCTCAGGTTGGAGAAAACAAATTTCAGATGGGGGATTCCAAATGATTTTGAATGATTGACTAGAAGAGAGTTCAAGCAAATCAGCAAGAGAGGGCAGTAAATCATTAATGGGGTGACTTCTTGGAGTAGCGGGGAGAGGAAGGGGATTTAAAAAAAATAAATGTTATAAACAATTATAATCATTATTCTTTTGGTACTGATTATCCCAAATTTGACTGGAGGGTTCCCCTTCAAGCTGGCTCTTATGGTCCTTTGATATGATCCCATTACTCTTTGAGTACTCTGTTGCTTTTCAGCACAAGGGGACATTCCAGGTTCACTTTATAGTTTCCCTGCCCAAGACTTGGAATCAGCTGTTTCTATAAAGAGCCTTTGTTTTCTTTTGGTACCAACTGCTAGATATGCTCTTGATACTGCAGTATAATTACTTCTAAGCCATTTTAGTGGACGGAGATACAAAATTTATTTTTTGAGTCATGAGTTCATATTCATAGAAGTAAAATTATTGTGACAAACATCTTTAAGAAGAGCACAATTTTCTGCAATAATTTTATATTCTCAACACCTATACTTTTCTTACTTCTTCTGAGGTTACACTTCATTACTGCTGGGTATTAAATTAGTCTATATTTATTCTAGAAAATTTATATAGAAGCATGTAAAAGAGCAGAAAAAAAATTACTAAAAATCACTGAAACACCATTTTTGATATGCTAGACTGTTTCTTTCCAGACTTTTTATTTAATGTAAAAGTTTTTCTGTATTTTATTTTTTGAATTTTCTAATTTTTTTTATTTTTCAATTACAATTTGCATACTAATATTACATTAGTTTCATATGTACAACATAGTGATCAGACGTTGATATAATCTACAAAGTGATCATCCCGATTAATCTCGAACCCATCTGACACCATACATACTTATTACAGCATTGACTACATTCCCTACACTATACTTTATATCCCCATGACTATTTTGTAACTATCGATTTGTACTTCTTTTTCTTTTCAGGTGCTCAACTATATTATTTACATATTTATTTTTAAAAAATTATTTACTTTTTTTCGGTTAGAGTTGACATTCAATATTATTTATTTTATTTTTTTAATTTATTGGGGTGACAATTGTTAGTAAAATTACATAGATTTCAGGTGTACAATTCTGCATTACATCATCTATAAATCACATTGTGTGTTCACCACCCAGAGTCAGTTCTCCTTCCATCACCATATATTTGATCCCCCTTACCCTCATCTCCCATCTCCCACCCCCCTTACCCTCTGGTAACCACTAAACTATTGTCTGTGTCTATGAGTTCTTGTTTCTCATTTGTCTTGTTCTTTTGTTGTTTTTGGTTTATATACCACATATCAGTGAAATCATATGGTTCTCTGCTTTTTCTGTCTGACTTATTTCGCTTAGCATTATATTCTCAAGATCCATCCATGTTGTCACAAATGTTCCTACAACCAAAATGTCCTTCGATAGATGAATGGATAAAGAAATTGTGGTATATATACACAATGGAATATTATTCGGCGGTAAGAAAAGATGATATAGGAACATTTTTGACAACATGGATGGATCTTGAGAGTATAATGCTAAGCGAAATAAGTCAATATTATTTTAAATAAGTTTCAAGTGTACGGCATAGTGGTTAAACATTTATATAATTTTTGCAGTGATCCCCCAATAAGTCTAGTACCCCCCTGACACTATACATAGTTGTTGCAACATTATTTTCTATATTCTCTATGTTGTATTTTACATCCTCATGACTATTTTGTACCTACCAATTTGTATTTCTTAATCCATTAACCTTTTTCATCCAGCGCCCCGACCCTATTCCCCTCTGGCAACCATCAGTTTGTTCTCTGTATCTATGAGTCTGTTTCTATTTTGTTTGTTCATTTATTTTGTTCTTTAGATTCCACATATAAGTGAGATCATATGGTATTTCTCTTTCTCAGTCTGACATATTTCACTTGGCATAATACCTTCTAGGTACATCTATGTTGTGCCAATGGTAAGATTATATACTTTTTTATGGCTGAATAATATTCCATTATATATATATAGTACCACATCTTCTTTATCTAACCCTCTATTGATGGGCTCTTGGATTGCTTACAAATCTTGGCTATTGTAAATAGTGCTGCAGGAAACATAGGGGTGCATATATCTGTTCAAATTAGTGTTTTGGATTTTTTTTGATAAATACCCAGAAGTGGAATTACTGGGTTATAAGATAGTTCTATAGCTAATTTTTTGAAAAACCTCCAAACTGTTTTCTATAGTGGCTGCACCAATTTGCAATCCTACTAACAGTACACGAGGTTTCCCATTTCTCCACATCCTTGCCAACACTTGTTGTTTGTTGATTTACTGACGATAGCCATTCTGACAGATATGAGGTGGTATCACATTGTGGTTTTATAAATAATTTGCATTTCTCTGATTATTAGTAACATTGAGCATCTTTTCATATGTCTATTGGCTATCTGTATGTCCTCTTTGGAGAAATATCTATTCAGGTCCTCTGCCCACTTTTTAATTGGATTTTTTGTTGTTATTGTTGAGTTGTATGAGTTTTTAAAATAAATTTTGAATATTAACCCTTATCAGATGTGTCATTGGTGAATAGCTTCTCTTATTCAGTAGTGTGTTTTCATTTTGTTGGTGGTTTCCTTTGCTGTGCAAAAACTTTTTAGTTCGATGTAGTCTCATTTGTTTATTTTTCTTTTGTTTTTCTTGCCTGAGGAGAGATGTCAGAAAAAATATTACTAAGAGCAATGTCAGAGAGTTTACCACCTATGTTATGTTCTAGGAGTTTTATGGTTTCAGGTATTACATTTAGGTCTTTAATCCATTTTATTCTTGTATATGGTGTAAGAATGTGGTCCAGTTTCATTTTTTGCATGTATAAATCCAGTTTTCCTAACACCATTTATTGAATAGACTGGCTTTACCCCCATTTTATATTGTTGCCTCCTTTGTCAAAGATTTAATGACCATATAAATGTGGGTATATTTCTGGGCTCTCTATTCTGTTCCATTGATCTATGTGTCTGTTTTGATGCCAGTACCATGTTGCTTTGATTATAGTCTTGTAGCATAGTTGGATATCGGCATGACACATTCAACTTTATTCTTCTTTCTCAAGACTGCTGTGGCTATTCAGTGTCTTTTGTGATTCTATATAAATTTCAGGATTATTTATTCTAATTCTGTGAAAAATGCCATTGGTATTTTGATAAGGACTGTATTGAATCTATAATTTCTTTGGGTTGTATGGACATTTTAATGATGTTAATTCTTCGCTACACAGTACATGCTTCCATTTATTTGTATCTTTTTCAATTTCTTTCTTCAGTGTATTATAGTTTTCCAAGTACAGGTCTTTTATTTCCTTGGTTAAATTTATTCCTAGTTATTTCATTAATTTTTGATGCAATTGTAAATGGGATTGTTTTCTTAATTTCTCTTTCTGACAGTTTATTCTTGGTGTATAAAAATGATACTTATTTCTGAATATTAATTTTGTATCTTGCTAATTTACTGAATTCATCAATCAGTGCTAGTAGTTTTTTTGGTGAAATATTTAGGGTTCTCTTTATAAAGTATCATGTCATTTGCAAATAATGACAGTTTTACTTCTTCCTTTCCAATTTGGATGCCTTTGATTTCTTTTCATTGTCTGATTGTTGTGGCTAAGATCTCTAATACTGTGTTGAATAAAAATGGTGAAAGTGTCTTGTTCCTGATCTTAAGGGAAATACTTTTAGCTTTTTGCCATTGAGTATGATGTTAACTGGGGGTTTGTCATATGTGGCCTTTATTATGTTGAGGTATGTTCCCTCTATTCCTACTTTGCTGGGAGTTTTCATCATAAATGGATGTAGATTTTGTCAAATGCTTTTCTGCATCTATTGATATGATCATATGATTTTTATCCTTTATTTTGTTTATGTGGTGTATCATGTTAATTGATTTGCAGATGTTGAACCAACCTTGCATCCCAGGAACAAATCCCACTTGATCATGGGGTATGATCTTTTAAATGTATTGCTGAATTTTGTTTCCATATATTTTGTTGAGGATTTTTGCATCTATGTTCAACAGGGATATCGGTGTATATATATATATATTTTTTTGTAATGTCTTTGGCTTTGGAATCAGTGTAATGGTGGCTTTGTTAAATGAGGTTGGGAGCCTTCCATCTTCTTGAATATTTTGGAATAGCTTTAGAAGAATAAGTATTACTTCTTTGAATGTTTGGTAAAATTTACCTGGGAGGCCATGTGGTCCAGGAATTTTGTTTGTTGGCAGTTTATTATTTTTTAAATTACTGTTCCAATTTTGTTAGTAGCAATTGGTTTATTTTGATTTTCTGTTTCTTCTTGATTCAGTCTTGGAAGATTGTATGTATCTAGAAATTTAACCATTTCTTCCAGATTGTCCAATTTGTTCGCATGTAATTGTTCATAGTATTTTCTTATACTCCTTTGTATTTCTGTGGTGTCAGTTTTCACTTCTGCTCTTTCATTTCTGATTTTATTTATTTGGGTCCTCTCTTTTTTTCTTGATGAGTCTGATTAAAGGTTTACCACTTTTTTTTTTCTTCAAAGAACCAGCTCTTAGTTTCATTGGTATTTTGTATTGTTTTTTAGACTTTATTTTGTTTAGTTCTGCTCTAACCTTTATTATTTCCTTCCTTATACTCACTTTAGGCTTTGTTTGCTGTTCTTTTTCAAGTTCCTTTAAGTGTAAAGTTAGATTCGTTATTTAATATTTTTCTTGTTTCTTGAAGTACACCTATATTACTGTGAAATTTTCTCTTAGGACTGCTTTTGCTGTGTCCCATAGATTTGGGGTTGTTGTGTTTTCATTTTCATTTGTCTCAAGATATCTTGATTTCTTCCTTGATTTTATTGTTAACCCATTCATTGTTTAGTAGCATGTTATTTAGCCTCCATGTCTAGTGTATTTTTCAGTTTTTATCTTGCAATTGATTTCCAGTTTCATACCATTGTGGTCAGGGAAGATGCTTGATATGATTTCAATCTTCTTGAATTTATTGAGACTTGTTTGGTGGACTAACAGCTCTGTCTATCTTGGAAAATGTTCCATGTGTACTTGAAAAGAATGATATTCTGCTACTTTGGGGTAAAACGCTCTAAAAATATCAACCTTATCTTTTGTGTTATTTAAGTCACCTATTTCCCTGTTGATTTTCAGTGTGGAAGATCTGTCCGTTGCTGTCAATGGGGTGTTAAAGTTCCCCATATGATTGTATTACTCTCAATCTCTCCTTTTATGTCAGTCAATATTTGCTTTACATATTTAGGTGTTCCTATGTTTGGCGCATAAATGTTTACAAGGGTTATCTCCTCTTGTTGTATTGATTGCTTTCTCATTATGTAATGTTCTTCTTTGTCTCTTATTATAGCATTTATTTTAAAGTCTATTTTGTGAGGTATAAGTATTTATACCCCAGCTATTTTTTTTATTTCCATTTGCATGAATTATGTTTTCCCATTCCTTTGCTTTCAGTCTGTGTGTGTCTTTCGATCTGAAGTGGATCTGTTGTAGACAGCATATGTTTGGGGCATGTTTCCATATCCATTCAGCCACCCTATGTCTTCTGATTGGAGGCTTTCATTCATTTATATTTAAAGTCTTCTTGATAGATATGTAGTTATTGCCATTTTATTATTTATATTTATGTGATTTCCCCCCCTTTTCTTCTTAAAGAAGTCCCTTTAACATTTCTTGTAATACTAGTTTGGTGTTGATGAACTCCTTTAGTTTTTCCTTGTTTTGAGAGCTCTTTATCTCTTCTTCAATTTTAATTGATAGCCATGCTGGTTAGAGTCTTAGTCATACGTCCTTACTTTTAATCACTTTGAGTATTTCCTGCTACTCCCTTTTTGCCTACATGGTTTCTGTTGAGAAATCAGCTGGCAATCTTATGGGTGCTCCCTTGTAAGTAACTAGTTGACTTCTTTTTTGCTGCTTTTAGGATTCTCTTTGTCTTTAACTTTTGTCATTTTAATTATGATGTGTCTTGGTGTGGTCCTTTTTGGGTTCATTTTGTTTGGGACTTCTGTGCTACTTGAACTTGTATGTCTATTTCCTTTGCCAGATTAGGCAAGTTTTTCAGTAATTATTTCTTCAAATACTTTCTCAATTCCTTGCTATCTCTCTTCTCCTTCTGGTAACCCTATGATGTGAATGCTGTTATGCTTGGTGATGTCCCAGAGATCTCTTGAACTAAGCTTTTTTGTTGTTGTTCTTTTAGCTTTCTGATTGAGTATTTTATGCTACCTTGTCTTCTAAATTGCTGATTTGATCTTCTGCTGGTGATTTTTTCTAGCACATTTTTCATTTCAGTTATACTTTATTTCTAACCATTTCTTTTCATGGTTTCGCTGCCTTTTTTTTTTTTTTATGGTTGATATCTGTTTGGGGAAGTTCTCACTAAGTTTCTTGAACATTCTTATGACCAGTGTTTTGAGCTCTGCATTTGGTAGATTGCTTGCCTCCATTTAATTTAGTTATTTTTCTGGCATTTTCTTCTGTTCTTTTATTTGGGACATGTTTCTTTGTTTCCTCATTTTGTCTGCCTCTCTGTGTTTGTTTCTATGTATTAGGTAGATCTGATACATCTCTCTCTGTCTTGGCCAGGTGACCTTATGTAGTAGGTGCTCTGTAAGGCTCAGTGACGCAGTCTCCCAGATTACCTGCACCAGGTGCTCCAGAAATGTCCCTTGTGTAGGTTGTGTGTGCCCTCCTGTTATAGTTGAGCCTTGATGGCTGTTTGCATATTATTGGGTGGGATTGACCCTCAAACTGACTTGTTTTGGAATTTGCTCACATCCACAGCTTATGGGCTGCCATGCTGGAGGCTTACCCTGTGGAGCTGAATTTGTTTCAGTGGCTCTGATGCCTGCTGAGACTGCCCTTTGGGTGTACAGCTTGTGTGGCTAATTGGGTGGTAGCCTGCTATGGTCTGAAGCTGACCTCTGGGTACATTGGCTCTGAGGCCTCTTGGTAGGGCTCTGTTGCAGGCATAGGTCAGGCACTGTTTGTGATTGGTTGCAGACAACCTGGAAGGAGCTGCAAAGTGATCTGTGGATGGTCATTGCCTGCGTTGGACCTGGGTGTGCATGGGAGAGGCCATGCTGTAAACCGAGGATGGCTGCCATCAGTACCATGCTTCGGGTTGCTCTGCAGAAAGCCCAGAGCATCCCGAGGCCTGTTGCTAGCTGTCAGTTTCTGTAAGGCTTGGCTGCTGAGAGAGGCTCCTGAGATACACTAGTGTTGATAGGCAGAATGTCAGGGAGTCACCAGGGTGGAATGAAGGATGTTCACTAGGTTAATGTAGATTCTGGTTGGGTGCCTGTTCTCAGCCTGGAGCTACTCAGCAAAAGTCTAAGAGCACACCGACACCAGCCACTGCACTACTGGGGCCCATGGACGTCAGAGAGTTGTCCAAGGAAGAGTGCAGCATGGGCAGGGCTGTTTCCCTGCCACGTAAAATGCCTCCAGCAGTGCACGAGTTGGATGGGGCATGTCCCAGGGAGTCACCAGGGTGGAGCAAGCAGATTTAACCAAGCCAATGAAGATTCAGATTTGGCTATGTTGGGGGAGGGCTTCACACAGGAAAGATGGTGGCTGCCTGTATACTTCACAGGAGGAAAGCTCAACACAGGGATCATGGCGGCTGTTCCTCCAGCCCTCGTACTGTAGCCACACCACTCATTCTCTCCCTGTGTCTTTGGCACCTCCCAAGTTGTCCCTCAGCCAGAGCCCAGGGTGAGTGCCTGGGAGCTAGCAAGTCTGTGCGTGGGCCGTTTAAGAAAACACCTGGGATTTTAGCACTCTCCCACCTCACCCCAAAGGACAGAATACCTGCTGATTTTCATAGCCCGAAGTTGTGGGTACTCCTTTTCTCGGCACTGGAACCCTGGCCTGGGCACCCCAATGTGCAGCTAGGGTCCTCCCCTGGAGAACAGGAGGAACCACCATGGCCAAGATATCCATACCAATTCTCAACTGCCACATGGAAATGTGGGGTTACCCATTCTGCATCTCTGCCCTTCCTACAAGGCTCTACATTTCTTCTTTATATCCTTAGTTATAGGATTTCTGTTTTGCTGGACTTCAGATGGTTCTCCAGGTTGATTGTTCTATAATTTAGTTGTAATTTTAATGTTGTCATGGGAGATGAGAAGTACAGTCTTTATTTACTCCACAAGCTTGGCTATTCTTTTCAATTTGTACTTCAAAATATCTTCCCCTTTCACCCATCTCCCAAACCCCCCTCCCATCTTAAAACCATCAAAATGTTCCCTGGATCTATGAGTTTATTTCTGTTTTGTTTGTTCATTTATTTTGTCTTTTAGATTCCACATATAAGTAAAATCATTTGGTATTTGTGTTTTTCTGTCTGACTTATTTCACTTAGCATAATACTCTCTATGTTCATCACATGTTGTTGCAGATGGCAAGATTTCATTCTTTTTTATAGCTGAGTAATGTTCCATTCTATATATGTACCACTTCTTCTTTATCTATTAGTCTATTTATGAACACTTAGGTTGCTTCCATATCTTGTTAATTGTAAATAATGCCACAGTAAAAATATGGATGTATATCTATTTTCAAATTAGTGTTTTTTTTTTTTTTTTGATAAATACCCAGAAGTGGTATTACTTGGTCCTTCTTAGTCTCTTTGTATAGTCTTTGTTTTAAAGTCTACTATGCCTAGTATAAGTATTGCTACCTCACTTTTTTTTATTTACATTTTCATGAAATACTTTTTCCATCTTTTTACTTTCAGTGTGTGTTTCTTTTGATCTGAAGTGAACCTCTTGTAGGCAGTATATGTAAGGGTCTTGTTTTCTTAGCCATTCAGCCACCTTATCTTTTGATGAGATATTTAATCCATTTACATTTTAAAGTAAATATTGATAGATCTGTAATTATTGCCATTTCATTATTCATATTTTTATCTTTTTTCTTAAAGAAGTCCCTTTAACATTTTTTTGTACCATGTTTCCCTGAAAATAAGGCCTAGCTGGATGACAATCAGCTCTAATGCGTCTTTTGGAGCAAAAATTAATAAGTAAAAATTAATAAAAAAAAATAAGACCTGGTCTTATTTTACTATAATATAAGACCGGGTATAATATAATATAATATAATATAATATAATATAATATAATATAATACTGAGTCTTATATTAATTTTTTGCTCCAAAAGACACATTAGAGCTGATTATCTGGCTAGGTCTTATTTTTTGGGAAACACGGTAGTACTGATTTGGTGGTAATGAACTCCTTTACGTTTTTCCTGTCTGGGAAGCTCTTTATCTCTCCTTCTATTCTAAATGATAGCTTTGCTTTGTAGAGTAATCTTCATTGTAGGTCCTTGCTCTTCATCACATTATTTCCTGCCAATCCTTTCTGACCTGCAAAATTTCTGTTGAGAAATCAGCTGACAGTTTTTTGGGAGCTCCTTTGTAGGTAATTAATTACCTTTCTCTAGCTGCTTTTAAGATTTTCTCTTTGTCTTTGTCTTTTGGAATTTTTATTACGGTATGTCTTGGTGTGGGCCTCTTTGGATTCATCTTGTGTGGAACTTTCTGTGCTTCCTGGGCTGGTATCCTTCACCAGGTTAGCAAAGTTTTCAGTCATTATTTCTTCAGTTGTGTTCTCAATTCCTTGCTCTTTTTCTTTTCTCTTTCGGGTACCCCTATATTGGTATGCTTGATATTGTCCCAGAGGTCCCTTAAACTATCTTCGTATTTTTTTTTCTTTTTGATGTTTGGATTCGGTGTTTTGTGCTACCTTGTCTTCCAAATCGGTGATTCAGTCCACTCATTAATATAATCTGCTGTTGATTCCTTTTTTTTTAAAAAAAAATATTGGGGTGACAATTGTTAGTAAAATTATATAGATTTCAGGTGTACAATTCTGTATTACATCATCTATAAATCCCATTGTGTGTACACCACCCAGTCAGTTCTCCTTCCATCACCATATATTTGATCCCCTTTACGCTTATCTCCCACCCTCTACCCCCCTTACCCTCTGACACCACTAAACTATTGTCTGTGTCAATGAGTTTTGGTTTCTCATTTGTTTGTCTTGTTCTTTTGTTGTTTTTGGTTTATATACCACATATCAGTGAAATCATATGGTTCTCTGCTTTTTCTGTCTGACTTATTTCGCTTAGCATTATACTCTCAAGATCCATCCATGTTGTCACAAAAGTTCCTATATCATCTTTTCTTACCGCTGAATACTATTCCATTGGGTATATATACCACAACTTCGTTATCCCTTCATCTATCGAAGGACATTTTGGTTGTTTCCATGTCTTGGCCACCGTAAAAACAGCTGCAATGAACATCGGAGCACACGTGTCTTTATGGATAAATGTTTTCAGATATTTTGGGTAGATACCCAGGAGAGGGATTTCTGGGTCATATGGTAATTCTATTCGTAATTTTTTGAGGAACCTCCACACTGCCTTCCATAACGGCTGCACCAGTCTGCATTCCCACCAACAGTGTATGAGGGTTCCTTTTTCTCCACAGCCTCTCCAACACTTGTTGCTATTTGTCTTTTTGATGATAGCCATTCTGACTGGGGTGAGGTGATATCTCATTGTGGTTTCTATTTGCATTTCTCTGATGATTAGTGATGTTGAGCATTTTTTCATATGTCTATTTGCCATTGGTATGTCCTCTTTGGAGAAATATTTCTTCAGGTCCTCTGCCCATTTTTCAATTGGATTGCTAGTTTTTTTGTTGTTGAGTTTCATGAGTTCCTGGTATATTTTGGATATTAGCCCCTTATCAGAGGCACTGTTTGCAAAACTCTTCTCCCATTCAGTTGGTTGCCTCTTTATTTTGTCGATGGTTTCTTTTCCTGTGTAGAAGCTTTTAAGTTTCATATAGTCCCATTCGTTTATTTTAGCTTTTACTTCCATTGCCTTTGGAGTCAAATTCATAAAATGCTCTTTGAACCCAAGGTCCATAAGTTTAGTACCTATGTTTTCTTCTATGCAATTTATTGTGTCAGGTCATATGATTAAGTCTTTGATCCATTTTGAATTAATTTTGGTACATGGTGACAGATAGCAGTCCAGTTTCATTCTTTTGCACATGGCTATCCAATCCTGCCACCACCATTTATTGAAGAGGCTGTCTTTCCTCCATTGTATGTTTTTAGCTTCTTTGTCAAAAATTATTTGTCCATATTTATGTGGTTTTATTTCTGGGTTCTCAATTCTATTCCATTGGTCTATGTGTCTGTTTTTCTGCCAATACCTTGCTGTTTTGATTATTGTAGCCCTGTAGTACAAGCTAAAGTCAGGGAGTGTTATACCTCCACTATTGTTCTTTTTTCTTAAAATTGCTTTGGCTATTCGGGGTCTTTTGTGGTTCCAAACAAATCTGATGATTTTTTGTTCTATTTCTTTAAAAACTGCCATTGGGATTTTGATGGGGATTGCATTACGTCTGTATATTGCTTTGGGTAATATGGCCATTTTAACTATGTTGATTCTTCCAATCCATGAGCATGGAAGGTCTTTCCATTTCTTTGTGTCTTCTTCAATTTCTTTCAAAAATGTCTTATAGTTTTCAGCATATAGGTCCTTCACATCACAGTTTATCCCTAGGTATTTTATTCTTTTTGCTGCAATTGCAAAAGGAATTGTTTTCTGTATGTCTTTTTCTGAGATTTCATTGTTAGTATATAGGAATGCAATGGACTTTTGTACATTGATTTTGTAGCCAGCAACTTTACTGTATTTGTTGATTGTTTCTAATAGCTTTTTGGTGAAGTGTTTAGGGTTTTCTATATATAACATCATGTCATCTGCAAAGACTGATAATTTAACTTCTTCATTCCCAATGTGGATGCCTTTTATTTCTTTCTCTTGCATGATTGCTCTGGCAAAGAATTCCAACACTATGTTGAAAAGCAGAGCTGATGGGGACAGCCCCCTCGTGTTCCTGAACGTAGAGCAAAGGGCTTCAGTTTTTCACCATTAATTATGAGATTAGCTGAGGGCTTGTCATATATGGCCTTTATTAAGGTGTTTTCCTTCTATACCTATTTTATTAAGCATTTTAATTATAAATGGATGTTGTATCTTTTCAAATGCTTTTTCTGCATCAATTGATATAATCATATGATTTTTGTCCTTTGTTTTGTTTATGTGATGTATCACATTGATGGATTTGCGGATGCTGAACCA
The DNA here is from genome assembly GCF_004115265.2 of Rhinolophus ferrumequinum. Classification (NCBI taxonomy): domain Eukaryota; kingdom Metazoa; phylum Chordata; class Mammalia; order Chiroptera; family Rhinolophidae; genus Rhinolophus; species Rhinolophus ferrumequinum. The sequence goes on along the minus strand of NC_046284.1, from coordinate 25,520,014 downwards.
TCCTTGTGCACCTGGGATGAACCCCACTTGGTCGTGATGAATGATCTTTTTAATGCACTGTTGTACACGATTTGCTAGAATTTTGTTTAGCATTTTTGCATCTGTATTCATCAGAGATATTGGTCTGTAGTTTTCTTTTTTTGTGTTGTCCTTACCAGGTGTTGGTATCAGGGTAATGTTGGCCTCATAAAATGAGTTAGGGAGTACTGTCTCTTCTCCTGTTTTTTGGAAGAGTTTGAGCAGGATTGGTATTCAATTCTCTTTGAAGGTTTGGTAGAATTCACTAGTGAAGCCATCTGGTCCCGGACTTTTGATTTTGGGAAGGTTTTGGATGACCGATTCAATTTCGTTATTGGTGATTGGTCTGTTTAGATTTTCCACTTCTTCATGGTTCAGCCTCGGAAGGTATATGTTTCTAAGAACTTGTCCAGTTCTTCTAGGTTATTGCATTTGGTGGCATATAGTCCTTCATAGTATTCTTGGATGATCCTTTGTATTTCTGTGGTGTCTGTGATAACTTCCCCTTTTTCATTTCTGATTTTGTTAATTAGTGTCTTCTCTCTTTTTTTCTTAGTGAGTCTAGCCAACAGTTTGTCAATTTTGTTAATCTTTTCAAAGAACCAGCTCTTTGTCACATTAATTTTTTCTATTGTCTTTTTGTTCTCTATTTCATTTAGTTCTGCTCTGATTTTTGTTATTTCATTTCTTCTGCTGACCTTGGGTTTCACTTGTTCTTCTTTTTCTAGTTCTTTAAGGTGTAACATGAGGTTATTTATTTGGGATTTTTCTTGTTTCTTGAGATAGGCCTGTTATGACATAAAATTCCCTCTTAAAACTGCTTTCACTGCATCCCAAAAATTTTGGTAGGATGTATTTTCATTGTCATTTGTTTCTATGTATCTTTTGACCTCTCCTCTAATTTCTGCTTTGACCCAATCGTTCTTTAAAAGTATGTTGTTTAATCTCCATGTATTTGTGTTTTTTCCTGCTTTCTTTTTGTAGTTGATATCCAATTTCAAAGCCTTGTGATCAGAGAATATGCTTGGTATGATTTCAATCTTGTTAAATTTGCTGAGGCTGATTTTATGTCCCAATATATGGTCTATCCTTGAGAATGTTCCATGTACACTAGAAAAGAATGTATAGTCTGATGTTTTAGGATGAAGTGCTATATATATGTCAATTATGTCCATTTCATCAAATGTGTCACTTAGGGCTGCTATTTCGTTATTTATTTTCTGTTTGGATGATCTATCCATAGCTGTCAGTGATGCATTTACGTCCCCTACTATAATTGTTTTGGTCAATTTCTCCCTTTAGTTCTGTTAGTAGTTGCTTGGTATGTTTCAGTGCTCCCTGATTGGGGGCATAAATATTGATGACTGTTATGTCTTCTTGTTGTATAGTCCCCTTTACCATTATGAAATGTCCATCTTTGTCTCTTGTTATCTTTTTCACCCTGCACTCTGTTTCATCTGATATCATTATAGCTACACCTGATTTTCTCTGGATACCATTTGCTTGGAGTGTCAGTTTCCACCCTTTCACTTTAAGTCTATGCATGTCCTTGTAGCTGAGATGTGTCTCTTGGAGACAGCATATGGTTGGGTTTAGTTTTTTGATCCAATAAAAAGGCTACTCTGTGCCTTTTTATTGGTGAGTTCAGTCCATTTACATTTAACGTGATTATTGATATGTGAGGATTTTCTGTCATTCTATCTTTAGTTTTCTGGTAAGGCTGTGTCTCCATTGTTTCTTTGCCTTTTTGTTGTTGTCTATTATTTCTGTGTGGTGGTATTCTATGACGTTTTCCTCTGTTTTTTTCTTTTATTACTTTTATTACAGTATGTATTTCAGTTCTGGATTTTTCTTGAGTGGTTACCCTTAAGTTTAAGTAAAAGAAAGTTTGATATCTAGAGTATTCCATTTTCTTTACCACGCTTACTTTCTCCATTCCCATATTCCAGTTCAGGCCTTTACTCTCCCCCTTTTTATGTTTTGGTTGCCACAGATTGTCCCTGTTCATGGTGGTCGAATAGCCTCCTTTCGTATTTCTTGTAGTGCAGGTCGTGTACTAGAAAATTCCCTCAGCTTCTGTATGTCTGGAAAGGTCTTTATTCCTGCTTCCTATCTAAAGGATATCTTTGCTGGATACGTTATTCTTGGCTCATAATATCTCCCTTTCAGTAGTTTGAATATTTGGTTCCACTTCCTGCTGGCTCATAGAGTTTTTGCTGAAAAATCTGATGATAATCTAATGGGCTTTTCTTTGTAGGTTACCGTCTTCTTGTTCCTGGCTGCCTTGAGGATTCTTTCTTTGTCGTTGATTTTAGACAGCTTCAATACAATGTGCCTTGGCAAAGGCCTGTTGGGATTGAGGTAATTAGGTGTTCTATTTGCTTCTTGGGTTCGAGGATCCAGTTCTGTCCAGAAGTTTGGGAAGTTCTCATCAACAATTTTTTGAATATATTCTCTGTTCCTTTCTCTCTTTCTTCTCCTTCTGGTATGCCCATTATTCCTATATTGCTCTTTCTGATGGAGTCAGAAAGTTCTTGTAGAGTTCTTTCATTTCTTTTAAGTCTCAAGTCTCTTTCTTCTTCCATCTGTGTAATTTCCAGGTTTCTATCTTCGATGTCACTGATTCTTTCCTCCATCTGGTCAACTCTACTACCCAAGCTGGTTATTTCATTCTTAATTTCTTCTATTGAATTCTTAATCTCCAGAAATTCTATTTGATTCTTTTTTAAAATTTCAATCTCTTTTGTAAAATGCTCATGTTCTTTGATTGAGTTTCTGAGTTCATTAAACTGCCTTTCTGTGTTTTCTTGCATCTCATTGAGCTTTTTCAAAACTGCAATCTTGAATTCTCTGGCGTTTAAGTCACATATTTCCATATCTTTAAGTTCCTTTTCTGGAGAGTTTTCACTTTCTTTCTGAGCTGTCTTGTTGCCTTGGTTACTCATGGCAATTACTGGTGTATTATTTCTCTTCCTAGACATCATCAGGAGAGGCTTCTGCAACAGGTTTATAGGAAGAGGTCTTTCTTTTGTTTTCCAGTACTTGTGGGTAGAATGTTTTATTTTCTCTCTGTCTGCAGCCTTTTTTTTCTCTCTCACACGGTAGTGCTATGTTTTGTCTGCACTATTCCAGTTTCTCACACAATGGGGGGATACCCTGGGAGACGGGCTTCTCCTCTGTTAATAGTTCGCTTGGGTCCCAGGGCACAGTGTCCATGTGGGTATGCGGAGAGCCTTTGAAGTTCCAAAGCTCTTCCTGCACCAGATTCATAGCCTGTATTTTCAGCAGTTGTGTTTACTCCTGCAGGGATCTGCCCTGATAGATGGGGCCAGGGGCGGGGTGAGTTGTGAGAGGTGGCCCAGAGAAATGGCAGTGACCACCACCACAGCTGGTCCTGCTTCCACAGCTTTCTCCCCTTTGCCGGAACTAGTTGGGCTGCAAATCTTTGTTTGAGGACCATAGTTCTCAGAACAGCAAATATTCTGTTCTTTTGATCTGACACCACTAATGTTCCACTTCTAGCACTGGGCAGGTGGGGTCGGGCGAGTTCTCGGAGGGTAGGGAGGGGCGGCTAGTCTCAGTGCCTAAGGCTTCTGTTCTGTGTGGCAGTGAGCGCTTAAACCACTGTTTTCAGCCTTCTTCCCTCAGTCTTTTCTCCGAGGTCTCCGCCATGAGTGTTGGGTTCAGCCGTGTTATATGCTGTCCCCTCAGCCCCGTGGGCCATAAACGGAGCCATAGCAGTCTGAGTTCTTCTGTCTCCTGCTCCTGCGGTAGTTCTGGGATGCAGCGCGCTCAGAGCACTGAGCTAGGTCTGCATCATGCACCTGTGTGGCTCCGTCTCTGCTCTTCTCCCTTCCCTCCTCCCTCGCTCGCGCGATTCGCCCACCTTTCGATGAATTCAGTAGCTGGCCTCTTCTTCTTGCCTGTCTGTTGTGCAGGGAGTCCTTTGTGGAGTTATAGTTGTTTGACTAGTTGTAAATTCCAGGGGAGATTTCCAGAGGCTCACCTCACACCGCCATTTTGATGACTTCTCTCCAATTGTTGATTTGTTGTTTCTGTTCCTAGACATCTACAGGAGTGAGTTCTGCAACATGTTGACAGGAAGAGGTCTTTCCTTTGTTTTCCAGTACATTTTGGTAGAATGTTTAACTTTCTCTGCAAATGCAGCCTTTTTCTCTCTCTCACACTGCAGTGTTATGTTTTCTCTGCACTATTCCAGCTTCTCACACAATGGGGGGATTCTCTGGAAGGTGGGCTTCTTTTCTGTTAACAGTTCACCTGGGTCATAGGGCACGGCCTCCTTGTGGGGATGCAGAGAGCTTTTGAAGTTCCAAAGCTCTTCCTGTAGAAGATTCAGATTCTGTGTGTTTCAGTAGTTATGTTTGCTCTTACAGGGATCCACCCAGATAGGTGGGAACAGGGGCGGGGTGGGTTTGAGAGGTGGCGCAGAACAATGGGCGCGACCACAACCACAGTTGGTCCTGCTTCCACAGCTCCCTCCCCTTTCCTGGTATTAGTTGGGCTGCGAATCTGTGTCTGAGGACCTCAGTTCTCAGAACTGCAAATATTCTGTTCTTTTTATCTGACACTGCTACTGTTCTGCTTCTAGCACTGGGCAGGTGGGGGCATGGCGATTTCTGGGAGGATAGGGAGGGGGTGGCTATTCTCAGTGCCTAAGGTTTCCATACTCTGTGGCAGTGATCCCTTAAACCACCATTTTCAGCCTTCTTCCCTCAGCCTTTGCTCTGAGGTCTCTACCGTGAGCGTTGGGTTCAGCTGTGTTATATGCTCTCCCCTCAGCCCTGTGGGCCATAAGTGGAGCCCTAGCAGTACAAGTTGTTCCATCTTCTGCAACTGCGTTAATTTCGGGATACAGCTAGCTCGGAGCCCTAAGCTAGGTCTGTTTCCAGCACCTGTGCGGCTTGATCTTGGCACTTCTCCCATCCCTCCTCCCCTGCTCCTGCAGTTTGCCCACCTTCAGGTGAATTCGGTAGTTAGCCTCTGTGTCTTGCCTGTCTGGTGTGCAGTGAGTACTTTGTGGAGTTATAGTTGTTTGATTTGTTGTAAATTCCAGGGGAGATTTCCAGAGGGTCACCTCACGCAGCCATTTTGATGACGACACAAACCTTTGCCATTTTAATAATGTGTCTGGTTTTGGGCTCGTTTGGGTTCATCTTTTTTGGACTCTCTGTGCTTCCTGGGCTTGTAGATCTATTTTTTTTTTTGTCAGGTTTGGGAGTTTTCCGTGATTATTTCTTCAAATAGGTTTTCAATTCCTTGATGTCTCGCTTCTTCTTATGGTACCCTATGATGAGAATGTTGTTATGCTTGATGATGTCCCAGAGGTCTGTTAAACTGTCCTTATTGTGCTTTAATTCATGCTGTTATATTTGGGTGTTTTCTGCTACCTTGTCTTCCAAGTAACTGATTCAACCCTCTGCTTCATCTAATCCGCAGGTGATTCCTTCTAGTGAATTCTTTATTTCAATTATTATATTACTCACTTTTGACTGGTTCCTTTTCATGTTTACTATGTCATTTTTTGTGCTTGCTACTGCTTTTTTGAAGTTCTCACCAAGTTCCTTGAGTATCCTTATAACCACTCTTTTGAACTCTGTATCTGGTAGGTTGCTTGCATTCATTGTATTTAGTTCTTTTTTTGAGATTTGTCTTATTCTTTTATTTGGCACATATTTCTTTTCCCCCCCAATTTTGGCTTCCTCTCTGTGTTTGTATGAATTAGGTAAATCTGCAATGTCTTCCAGCCTTGGCTGGGTGGCCTTATCTAGTAAGTGCCCTTTCAGACCCAGTGGTACAGTCTCCCTGGTCACTTGCTCTGGGTCCTTCGGGAGTGTCCCTTGTGGACATTGTGTGTGCTCTCCTGTTATAGTTAAGTCTTGATTGCTGTTGGCATGTCAGTGGGTGGGATTGACCCTAAGGCTGATTGACTGTGGATTTTGGCCACATCCGTAATTATGGGCTGCTGTGTGTGGGGCTTACCACATGGAGCGGGATTTTCCAAAGTTGGCTCTGGTGCCTGCCAAGACCACTGTTTGGGTGTACAGCTTGTGAGGCTAATTGGGTTGTGCTCTGATGTGTTTTGAATCTGTCCTCCAGGTGTCTTAGTGTTGGGGCCTCTTGGGCGGGTCTATCATGCAGGCCCACGTCAGCCACTGCCTGTGACTTGCTGGGTATTACCTGGTAGGAGCTACAAGACAATCCATGGTTGGTTGCTGCCTGTGCTAAACCTGGAGGCATGCAGAAGAGGCCATCCTGTGAATTGAGAATGGCTGCCACTAGTACCGGGCCTGAGATAGCTCTACAAAAAACCCATGACACCCCAAGACCTGCTGCTGCCTTCCTGCTCCTGTAAAGCTCAGCTGTGGTAGAGCCTCGTGCAGTACACAAGTTGGGTGAGGCTTGGTCTCAGGGAGTCACCAAGGTGTGACGAGTGCTCACCACATTAAAGTAGATTCTGATTTGGTGCTAATGTTGAGTCTGGAGCTACTCAACAAAAGTCTGAGAACTCACCAAACCCAGGTGCTGCTTTCCTGAAGTCCAGAGACCCCTGAGAGTTATCCAAGAAAGAGTACAATGAAGGCAGGGCTGGCTGCTCATTGAGAAATTGCCTCGGGCTTTGAGCAAATTGGATGCGGTGGGAATTCAGGGAGTCATTAAGGTATAGAAAGAGGAGTTCACTAGGCCAATGCAGATACAAATTTGGTCATGGAGGATGGGGCGTAACACAGCCAAAATGGTACATGTCTGCTGGCTGCACAGGAAGAGGCCTGTACACAGGGAAATCGGAGACTGTCACTCCAGTCCATGCCCTGAAACCACACAACTCAGTCTCTCCCTGAATGTCCCTGCAAGTGAGTTGGTGCATAGGTCCTTTAAGAGAACATCTGGGTTTCCTGCAGCCTCCCATCTTACCCAGAAGTTCATAATCCCCACTGTTTTATAGCCAGATGTTGTGCGAACTCCTCTTTCAGGTACTGGTACTCAGGGCTGGGGACCCTGAGGTAGGGCTGAGTCCTTTGTTTTTCTGGAGGGGACCTCTGTAGCCAAGACATCCCTCCCAATTCTTAACCACTCTACGGAGGTGTGGGACCAGCCCATTTCACATCTCTCTCTCTCCTGCCAGTTTTTTTTTTAAAGTTTTGTCAATTTTACTGATCTCAAAGAACCAGATACTTTTTTTGGGGGGGGGAGAAGGGGAACAGGACTTTATTGGGGAACAGTGTGTACTTCCAGGACTTTTTTTTTCCCAAGTCAAGTTGTTGTCCTTTCAGTCTTAGTTGTGGAGGGCGCAGCTCAGCTCCAGGTCCAGTTGCCATTGCTAGTTGCAGGGGACGCAGCCCACCATCCCTTGCTGGAGTCAAACCGGCAACCTTGTGGCTGAGAGCCCGCGCTTCAACCAACTGAGCCATCCGGGAGGCAGCTCAGCTCAAGGTGCCGTGTTCAGTCTTAGTTGCAGGGGGCGGAGCCCATCATCCCTTGCAGGACTCAAGGAATTGAACTGGCAGCTCTGTGGTTGAGAGCCCACTGGCCCGTGTGGGAATCGAACTGGCAGCCTTCGGAGTTAAGAGCATGGAGCTCTAACCACCTGAGCCACCGGGCCGGCCCCTCTCCTACCAGTTTTGATGTGGCTTCTTCTTTATATCCTTAATTATAAAACTTCTGTTTAGCTAGAGTTCAGATGGTTTTTACAGGTTGATTATTCTATAATTTAGTTGTAATTTTAATGTGGTCTCAGGAGGAGGCAAGCACAACATTTATCTACTCCACTATCTTGGATCCTTGGGAAAACATTTTTTAAAAATTATTACTCTTAGAGTACACATAGAAAATAAGTGAGGGAAAAAGTATGCAGGGGAAATGCATCACTACTTCTCTCTTTCTATTACCATAGTCAATCAAAGAGGTTCTTATTGCACTCTCAACGCTCAGTTGAGCTATGAATGATACCACACGCCAGGGGACTCCCAGTAGTTCCCTGTAGAACTCAGAAGATAGTGTTATTTAGTTACCCACACTTGGTCCCATACACATGCACACATGATTAATCTCCTTAGCCCTGTCTTTCCTTGTCCTTGTTCATTAAAATTCCAGTCTGATGTCATCAGTGATTTAATCTGCTTTATCTATGTCCCATACAGACTGACCCTTGAGTTCCAATATTGCTGGTGAAGAATTTTAGCTGTTTGCTGGTATAACAGGTATGCCCGAGGGTCCATGAATCACCTCTGATTTTCAGTAATCATTATAACAAACTTTCAATGGTATTAAATTTCGTTTTTGCATATGTGGAGTCTCGCCCTATGAAGGGAAAAATAGGCTGTAAATACAATGCTTTCAAGTGAAAGTAGTGATTAGTATTTGACTGCCATCTACTTTGTTTTGCTCTGTGGATTACTTCAGCTAGAATTTCTGGTGCTGCAGAAAACCAGTTGAGAAAATAACAATCCTTTATGAGCAATTTCGGCTTTCTAACCCTTTTGCAATCTTCTGCTTTAATTTATTTTCCATTAGTACATGCTGAAGTGTAAGTGAAAAGAAAGAGCACTGAGCTGGGAGTGGGAGATTGAGAATGTTCCAGCTCTGCCATTCTCTCTCTCTGGGACCGTGGTCAGGTTATTTCCTCTCTCAGGGCCTCAGTTTTCTCATTTATAAATAGAGGGGCTTGAACTGGGTGTTCTGGAAGGGCTCCTCCAGCTTTAATATTTTGCAATTTTAATCAAATATTCTGTTTTCATGGATTTTTTTACACAAAACTAAATTGGTAACACTGGCCATAGCAGGTTTTTCTGTTTGTTTATTTTTGTTTTACCCTTTATTTTCTTTCAATAATAAGCTTCTAGAGGTGGGGTTTCAAAATTAGAATTTCCTGCAGGCTGCAGCCATAATGATAAAACCGTCACATGAGTACTATTCGAGTTAATATTCTTATCTATAGATATCTAGAGAAGTTTAAAAATAATGTTTACAGATCTTTTTGCTGTTTCTCTGTAGGTCCTTTATCCAGAGGTGTTTGTATAACTAATGTATCTTAGTGGTAAGAAAAGTGGAAATGTAATGAGTGAAGGAAAATAAAGCACCTCCTCTTTTTATTTCTGTCCCAACCTTTTCTTGCTTGGGAACCTCAGCATATGTACTGGCACTCATTCACTACTAATAGGGGCTGCTAATAATGTTCTTATCTCCTGTCAGGGCTTTTACAGTTGATGTACTTCTTTTTATGTTTCTGTGAGTTCCATCAAGTTTAATAGCTGAAAATCAAGCTCATTAAGAAGCTCCTTAAGTATTTCAGAGTGAGCTAATTTTCTAAGGCTGGGCCTGGGCACAGAATCTGGTGAGAGGGAATCTAGAAATGGATCAAATAAGCACCAGGGGCTTTATTTCCAGAACTTTGGGAAGAGGGAGAAAAGTGAACAGTAAATGGGATGCCCCAAATGATGGCAAAATTGCCTGGTGACCTCAAGTATTTCTCCAAAGTCCATGCAGTTACTTAATATACTGGCATGTGCATAAAAGCAACTCAAGAATGGTGAGAGATTTTAACTTTAAATCATTCACTCATTCATTTATTTATTCTTTTTTTCCAGGTAACATGTAGATAGTGCAGACTTTGGTAAGACAACTCTTAAAATGATTTCCTCCTACATTTCTATTTGTTTCTTTTCAGTCTTCTTTGCAATTTCCTACTCATCTCTCCAGTTTGTTAATGTTAGAGGCTCTAAGGCTCAGTCCTTGAACTTCTTTTCTTTTCTAGCAATGCCCACTCCCTTTGTGATTTCATCCATGATTATATCTTTAAATATCATCTATGTGCCAACAACTCCCAAATTTATATCTCTAGCACAGACTTTTCCTCTGAATTTATATATCTAACTTACATATCTAACTGCATACTTCACATATTCACTTGGATTTGTAATAGATGTCTCAAACTGAAAATGTCAAAAACTGAATTCCTCATCAAATACCGTGTTTCCCCGAAAATAAGACCTAGCCGTACCAGCAGCTCTAATGCGTCTTTTGGAGAAAAATTATATGAGACCCGCTCTTATTTTACTATAAGATCCGGTCTTAATATAATGTAATGTAATGTGATGTGATGTAATGTAATACTGGGTCTTATTTTACTATAATATAAGACCGCGTCTTATATTAATTTTTGCTCCAAAAGATGCATTAGAGCTGATGGTCTGGCTAAGTCTTATTTTCGGGGAAACATGGTATGTTCATCCCATAGTCTTCCCCACCTCAAGTAATGGCTCTCCAATCTTCCAGTTGTTAAGGCTAAAAACCTGAAGTCATCCTTGACTCCTCTCTTTCTCTGACGCCTCACAACCAATCCATCAGGAAATCCTGTTGATTACAACTTCAATATCTATTTATCTCCTGCATTTAACCATTTATCTCCTGCATTTGATCATTCTGAAGCTAATGTCATCTGTCTTGGATTATTACAATAGCCTCTTCACTAGTGTCCCTGTTTCTTCCCACCTCCCTCACCTCTACAGTGCATTCTATTTTTTTTTTTTGTCATTTATCATACTCTTGTTGGCTTTTACTTTTTTAAAAAAATTTATTGGGGTGACAATTGTTAGTAAAATTACATAGATTTCAGGTGAACACACAATGGGATTTATAGATATTGTAATACAGAATTGTACAGTGCATTCTTAATGCAGCTTTCAGAGTGATTCTTTCAGTGGGTACGCCAGATCATGTTGCTTCTCTGCTCAAATCACCCCCAATGCTCCTCATCTCCCCAAAGATCATCAGAGTCTATAAGGCTCAACACAATCTGCCACCTCTCCTTCAGTTAACTCTCTGACTTCATCTCTTAATAATGTCCCCTTCACTCACTCTGCTCCTTTATGTTCCTCAAACACACCAGACATTTTCTTGCCACAGAGCCTTTGTATTCACTGTTTCTTCCGCAGGAATGCCCTTCCCCATCAGCATGCTCATTCTCTCATCTTCTTTAGGAGTATTCTCTGCTTTAGATTTTACATAACACATGTCATCATCTAACAGATATATCATGTGTGTGCATTTATTGTTTGTCTCTCTCCACTAGAATGTCAACTCCACAAGAAAAGTAGAAAAAATGATCTTTAAAAATTTTTATTGTTCAGTTCCAGTTGACATTAACTATTATATTAGTTTCAGGTGTACAACATGGTGGTTGGACATTTATATAACTTACCAAGTAATTGCCCTGATAAGAAAAATGATCTTTGTTTTCTTCACTGATGTATTCCCCGTTTTCATGGAGTACCCAGATATTTTATTAAACATTATTTCTGGATGTGTCTGTGAGGTTGTTTCTGGATGAGATTAGCATTTGAATTAGCAGACTGAGTAAAGCAGATTGCAATCCCTAATGGGCCCAATCTGTTGAAGGTCTGAATAGAACAAAAAAACCTGACCCTCCTGCAAGTAAGACAATTCTTCCTGTCTGACTGCCTTTGAACTGAGACATTGGATTTTTCCTGACTTTTGACCTAAACTGAAACATTGGCTTCTTCTGGGTCTTGAGCTTACTGGCTCTATGACTGGAACTACACCATTGGTTTTCCTGGTTCTCAACCCTTCAGACTCAAACTGGAAGTTTTACCATCAGTTCTCCAGGCTCTCAAGCCTTTGGACTCAGATTGGAACTACACCATTGGCTCTCTTGGGTCTTAAGCTTGCTGACTGAAGATCATGGAATCTCTCAGCTTCCATAATTATGTGAGGCAATTCCATATATATATATATATATATCCTATTGGTTCCTGTTTTTCTGCAGAACCCTAAATAATACACTTACATTATATTTATTCTTATAATGGCTGTGCAAGCCCTCATTCTCCTCACCCTCCTCAACATTCTTTCATAACCAGTGGGATAAATCATGGAATAAATGATCAAGTGTGGGAGACTAGGTGTGCAGTTCCTGGTCTTTTTATCATCATCATCATCATCATCATCATCATCATCATCATTTTTCATTCCTGTTTACCTAAGAGTAATGACACAGCAACCAATGACAAACTTAGTTTGAATCTATATTGTTTAATAGTTCTCTTTTCTTTCAGCACTGCTGAACTTTATATTAACAATCACCGTCTCATTTTTGAAACATTCTCTTAGGACATTAAGTTATGCTGGATAAGCATAACTATGGACCACTAATGGGTCAGTTCTCAATGTACTGTTTTTTTTTTTTTTTTTTTTTTTTTTTTTTTTTTTTTTTTTTTTTTTAGAATGTCTCTCAAATCCTTCTCCTCTTCTCCAGTCCTATTTCCATCACACTGGTCCAATGATCATCTTGTGCCTGGCAACTTTAATAGCCTTCTGCTTGACTCCCTAGCTTCCAGCTACTTTTTCTCTGTGATGCATCTTGGCATTCTAATTATCCTGCATCTTTTCAAGACTGTGGTTTTAGAATTTGGGGGTTTAAGAAAACAGCAGATACTGCTTAAAATGGAGAGATCAGGAAAGGAGGGCAGAACACTCATCAGCCTTCAGATTTAACTGGTCTAGAGAGAACCATTAGTCCTCAGGTGGGCAGGCTTGCTGAAATATTCTGGGCTAGGGTAAGCATTGGGGTCTAGTACTCAGACTGCAACTTATTAAGGGCTGTGACTAGTGGAACCAAGTACACCAGCAAACAAGCCTCCTGAAGATCCCTTATGATAGGAGGTCAATTGCTCCTATCACCCAGAATGCAATTTTTGTCAAGGGTCTGGGCCAGAAAGAACTCTCTGCTTATTAGCAGAATCTCCATGGGGAGTCCTCATACTTTCCCTGTAGTCACATTTCTTTGATGGTTGCAGTAAGGAGGGATATGTGGAGAAGAGGGTATGGCAACTATTGTTCTGGTTGACTAGTACTTCCCTTTTCAATCTTTTTCAGTCTCTCCCTGTCTACCCAGCTCCCCCCACCCCACAGCCACCTTCATTTTTCCTTGGCATTGCTCAACATTCCAATCCACTTACATGGTTCCCCCAGAAGTGCCCATTTTATTACATGACACTAGCCCCATGGCCACATGGTCTGGGTACTTGAATCAAGTTGGTCAGTGAGTCCTTTCCCAGAGTTTCTGTGTTTAAGATTAGAGAGTAGTTTAGTTATTCCTCCTCTGGGTAGCTGGCTTTGTTAAAATGTGAAGCTCTGGGGTTATTGGTGACAGTGGTGAGGGGGAAAAACTGAAGTCGTGCTCGAGATAGGAATGCAGACAAGAGACATACAGAAGCCTGGCTCATTCTGTGGCTCCAGTCCAGTTGTTTCTGAAGCCCAGAGGGATTCCTGGCCATTGATTCCCTTAGATAGTAAAGATGATAGTTACACATGCATCATTCCACAAGCACTTTAAATAATTTATTTAGGCCTCATAACAACACTATGAGGAAGACAATGTCATCCTCCCCATTTTACTGATGAAGAAATTGAGGCAAGGTTGAGTACCTTGTTTAAGGTTACAAACTCAGGATGTGTACCTTTGCAGTCAGGCTTCATGCTCTTAATCTTGTACTGTCAGTCCTTATAGAAATTCTCTATATTTCTTTGTTTAAGTCAGTTCAAGTGTTCTACAGTCACACGTAGGCAAGAGAAAGAGTCCTAGTGGAGAAGATTACCTTTTGTATGCTCAACTTTAAAGTTTAGTTCTCTCTGGCTCTCTCTCCCTTGCTACCACCCTTCTTCCATTCACTTGCCCTTCCTTTATTTCTCCTTTTATTTTTTCCTCTGTTCTTTCTATTCCACTCCCTCCCTTTTATTTTATTTATTTATTTATTTATTTATTTATTTATTTATTTATTTATTTATTTATTGAGAACAAGTAATTTATTTGGGAGGTGATCCCAGAAAACACCAGTAGGGAAGTAGAGAAGTGAGATAGGGAGGGAAATAAAGCCAATAAAGGTGTGTTTATGAAGCCAGTTGCTACAGTGAGCAATTGTAGCTGGTGTTACTTCACAAACTGTCCGTTACCTTGGATGCCTTGTATCTCTTTCTCTTGCCTGATTGCTCTGGCGACGACTTCGAACACTATGTTGAAAAGCAGAGGTGATAGGGGACAGCCCTGTCGTGTTCCTGAACGTAGAGCAAAGGGCTTCAGTTTTTCACCGTTATTTATGAGATTAGCTGAGGACTTGTCATTTATGGCCTTTATTATGTTAATGTATTTTCCTTGTATACCTATTTTATTAAGTGTTTTAATCATAAATGGATGTTGTACCTTGTCAAATGCTTTTTCTGCATCAATTGATATAATCTTATGTTTTTTGTCCTTTATTTTGTTTATGTGATGTATCACATTGATGGATTTGCGGATGTTGAACCATCCTTGTGCCCCGGGGATGAACCCCACTTGGTCGTGATGAATAATCTTTTTAATGCATTGCTGCATTTGATTTGCTAGAATTTTGTTTAGAATTTCTGCATCTGTGTTCATCAGAGATATTGGTCTGTAGTTTTCTTTTTGTGTGTTATCCTTACCAGGTTTTGGTATCAGGGTAACGTTGGGCCCATAAAATGAGTTAGGGAGTATTGTCTCTTCTTCAATTTTGTGGAAGAATTTGAGCAGGACTGGTATTAGATCATCTTTGAAGGTTTGGGAGAATTCACTAGTGAAGCCATCTGGTCCTGAACTTTTGCTTTTGGGAAGGTTTTGGATGACTGATTCAATTCCGTTACTGGTGATCGGTCTGTTTAGATTTTCCAATTCTTCATGGTTCATCCTAGGAAGGCTATGTTTCTAAGAACTTGTCCATTTTCTAGGTTATTGAATTTGGTGGCATATAGTCCTTCATAGTATTCTTGGTTGATCCTTTGTATTTCTGTGGCATCAGTGATAACTTCCCCTTTTTCATTTCTGATTTTGTTTATTAGTGTCTTTTCTCTTTTTATCTTAGTGAGTCTAGCCAAGGGTTTGTCAGTTTTGTTAATCTTTTTGAAGAACCAGCTCTTTGTCACATTAATTTTTCTATTGTCTTTTTTTCCCTCTATTTCATTTAGTTCTGCTCTGATTTTTATTATTTCTTTCCTCCTGCTGACTTTGGGTTTCATTTGTTCTTCTTTTTCTAGTTCTTTAAGGTGTAACGTGAAGTTATTTATTTGGGATTTTTCTTGTTTCTTGAGATAGGCCTGTAATGATATAAATTTCCTTCTCAAAACTGCTTTCACTGCATCCCCCAAATTTTGGTAGGATGTATTTTCATTGTCATTTGTTTCTATGTATCTTTTGATCTCTCCTCTTATTTCTTCTTTGACCCAGTCGTTCTTTAAATGTACGTTGTTTAATCTCCACATATTTGTGGTTTTTCTTGCTTTCTTTTTGCAGTTGTTATCCAGTTTCAAAGCCTTGTGATCAGCGAATATGCTTGGTATGATTTCAATCTTTTTAAATTTGCTGAGGCTAGTTTTAGGTCCCAATATATGGTCTATCCTTGAGAATGTTCCATGTACACTAGAAAAGAATGTATAGTCTGATATTTTAGGATGAAGTGCTCTATATATGTCAGTTATGTCCATTTCATCTAATGTGTCATTTAGGGCTGCTATTTCGTTATTTATTTTCTGTTTTGATGATCTATCCAAAGCTGTCAATGATGTAATTAAGTCCCCTAGTATAATTGTGTTTTGGTCAATTTCTCCCTTTAGTTCTGTTAGTAGTTGCTTGGTATATTTCAGTGCTCCCTGATTGAAGACATAAATATTGATGACTGTTATGTTTTCTTGTGATAGTCCCCTTTATCATTATGCAATGTCCATTTTTGTCTCTTGTTACCTTTTTCATGCAGAATTCTATTTCATCTGATATCAATATGGCTACACCCACCTTTCTCCATTTTCTTCAGCATGTATTCTTTCTTAATTCCCTTATCCCAGTTCAGTCCTTTACTCCCTTCTTTTGTATATTTTTGTTGTCACAAACTATCCTTATTTAAGCTGTGTGTTGATTTCTGCTCTGCAGTAGCAAGTTGTCATTTTCCTCCTTTTCTTTAAATGTTATTTATTTTTTTTATTTTTTGCCTTTTTTACCCTGTATGTTATGTTTAAGTGTATAGTGTCTTATTTGGTGTAGGTGTTGCCAGTTCCTGCTTATGTCTCTGTGTTCATAATACTACTCATGGTTTTGTATTCTTTTGCTTTTTTGTTTCAGGTCGAATAGCCTCCTTCAGTATTTCTGGTAGTGCATGCCATGTGGTGGAAAATTCCCTCAGGTTCTGTATGTCCTGGAAAAGTCTTTATTCCTCCTTCATATCTAAAGGATATCTTTGTTGGGTATGTTATTCTTTGCTCAAAATTTCTCTCTTTCAATATTTTAAATATTTGATTCCATTCCCTCCTGGCTTGTAGATTTTCTGCTGAAAAATCTGATGATAATCAAATGGGCTTTCATTTGTAGGTTACCATCTTCTTTTCCCTGGCTGCCTTGAGGATTCTTTCTTTGTCATTAATTTTTGACAGCTTCGATATAATGTGCCTTGGAGAAGGCCTGTTGGGATTGAGGTAATTAGGTCTTCTATTTGCTTCTTGGATTCTAGGATCCAGTTCTTTCCACAAGTTGGGGAAGGTGTTATCGACTATTTATTTGAATGTACTCTCTGTTCCCTTCTTCCTTTGTTCTCCTTCTAGTATGCCTATTATTCTTTATTGCTCTTTCAGTTGGAGTCAGAAAGATCTTGTAGAGTCCTTTCATTTCTTTTATCTCTCCAGTCTCTCTCTTCTTTGATCTGTGTCTTTTCCAGATTTCTATCTTTGATATCACTGATTCTTTCCTCCATCTGGTCAGCCGTATTACCTAAACTGGCTATTTTATTCTTTTTTTTTTTTAATTGAGTTCTTAATTTCCAGAAATTCTATTTGGTTCTTTTTTAAAATTTCAATCTCTTTGGTAAAGTGTTCATTTTGTTCTTTGTGTTTCTGAGTTAATTTAACAGCCTGTCTGTGTGTTCTTGCATCTCGTTGTGTTTTTTCAGAACTGCAATTTGAATTCTCTGTCATTTAAGTCTCATATTTCCATGTCTTTAAGTTCATGATCTGGAGACTTTTCATTTTCTTTCTGAGCTGCCTTGTTACCTAGGTTATTCATGGCAATTCATAAATTATTATTTCTCTTCCTAGGCATCTAAAGGAATGGGTTCTGCAACAGGTGGTAGGAAGAGATGTTTCTTTTGATTTCCAGTAAGTGTTGGTTGAACACTTTATTTTCTTTCTAACTGCATCCTTTTATTCTCTCGCTTGCTATAGTGTTATATTTTCTCTTGCACTGTTCTGGCTTCTCACACAATGTGTGGATTCCATGGAACGTGGGTTTCTCCTCTGTGAGCAGGTTTTCTAGGTCTCAGGACACCGCTTCCGGTGGGGAATGTGGAGAGCTCCTGAATTTCTGAACCTCTTCCTGCGCCAGATTTAGGGCCTGTGTGTTTCATCAGCTCTGTTTACCGCTGCAGGGATCCACCCAGATAGGTGGAAGCTGGGGTGGCTGGGTTGTGAGAGTTGGATGTGAGCAATGGCGATGAACCACCAGCACAGCCTGTTTTGCATCTAGGGTTCCCTCCCCTTTGCCTAAATTAGTTTGGCTGGGAGTCCATGGCTGTAGGCTGCAATTCTCAGAACTGCACATATTCTGTTCTTTTGATCCAACACTGCTACTGTTCTGCTTCTAGTACTGAGCAGGTGGGGTTGGGGCGAGCTCTTGGAGTATAGGGAGTGGTCGGCTAGGCTCTGTGACTAAGCCTTCCATCCTCTGATTGGCACTGAGGGCTTAAACCGCCTTTTTCAACCTTCTTCCCTCAGTCTTTGCTCCGAGGTCTCCGCCGTGAGTGTTGGGTTCAGCCGTGTTAGATGCTGATCCCTCAGGTTGGACTGTCAGCCATAAGAGGACTGGTAGCAGTCTGAATTTTTTCTCTCCCATGTTTGTGGTAGCTCCGGAATGCAGGGAGCTCAAAGCTTCGAGCTCTGATCTGTGCCTGTCCTGCACCCTCACTTCCGCTTCCCTCCTTCCCTGCTCACCCAATTGCCCATCCTTTAGATGATTTCAGTTGCGTGTCGCTTAATTTTGCCTCTCTGCTATGGAGGGAGTTCTTTGTGGAATTATAGCTGTTCAATTTCTTATAAATTCCAGGGGAGATTTCAAGAGGCTCATCTCATGCTGCCATTTCTATGTCATCTCCAAAGGCATCTGGGACACTGTTATCCCATCATTCTTGCCACTTTCTGAAGCAGTTCTGGAAGTCGACTTTTGTGAGTGTCGTTAGTTGTGCTGTTGTGGCTGCTTCAGTTTCCTGAATCGATTCAAAACATTTACCTTTTATGGTCATTTTGACTTTGGGGAAGAGCCAGAAGTTACACAGTGTCAGATCCGGTGAATAAGGTGGATGAGGACACACAGTAATGTTTTTATTTGACAGAAATTGCTGTACCAGAAGCAATGTGTGACATGAAGCCCTTTCATTGTGATTGTAAATATGGTGAATGCTGCTGCTGAGTACCATCCAATGGAAAGGCAGGGATCTTTAATACAGAAAGTGGCACATTGAACCTTTGTAACACTGTGTGACAATTTCAACTTGTTTGGTGCAGTCAGCTGGGTGTGAGCTACAGTTGAGAGAAGGTGTGTTTTAAAGTGTGCCATAAATCATCCTCCATCATGACAGTGCTCCGTGTCACACATCGCTTCTGGTATATGGTAATTTCTCTCTGAGAGAGAGAGAGAGAGAGAGAGAGAGAGAGAGAGAGAGAGAGAGAGAGAGAGAGAGAGAGAGAGAGAGAGAGAGAGAGAGAAAGAGAGAGAGAGAGATTTGTTTTAAGGAATTGGCTCATGTGATTATAGGGGTTGGCAAGTTTGAAATTTGTAAGGCTGAGAAGCAGTCTGGAAATTCTGGCAGGCATTAATGCTGTAGTTTGAGTCCAAAAGCAATCTGGAGGTGCAATTCCTTACTTCTCAGAGGACTTCAGTATTTTCTCATAAGTCTTTCAACTGATTGGATGAGGCCCACCACACTACAGAGAGTAATCTGCTTTATTCAAAGACTACTGGTTTCAATGTTCATCACATCTTAAAAATTTCTTCACAACAACATGTAGACTGGTGTTTGACCAACCAACTGGAGCTTACAACTGGAAACACAAAATTAACCATCACAATTAGTATATTCAAGCAGGCTGAGAGGTATACATCTGGACTAAATTGGCAGGAATAATAGGAAGAGACCATTTGTAGTACAAGTAGTAAATGAAGGATACCAAGGGGCCTGGGTGTGGTAGCTGTTGCTTTAAAATTTCATTTAAATAAGAAATAATTGATGTGTCAAATTTCCCTTGATTTCAGATATTATTAAAACAAGACATTTCAGGACCCCTGAGACTGAAGAATCAATGCCTTCTGCAGTGTTCATGACAGAGATGCTCCAGTGAGGAAGCTAGTGTAAAAATAACCCTAGCTTCCTTCTGGTGCCACAGCTGGGTGCTAAAGGGGGAAGCCAACTTTCAGCATGAATGGGTTGCTGTGGAACCCTATTTCTAGTTGTTAAGGCAGAAGGTTTAGCATCTTCTTCCAACATCCTGGTAACTCAAAGGAAGTAACTGAGATGATTTACTGAAGGATTACTTAGCAACAAATTCAAAACAGAACACCAAAATTAGGTATAAAACAGGAATATTTATCTTTTAAAAATACAACTTTGAACACTACCGACATCTCATTTACAAAGTATTTTCCTGAAATACTCTTCATCGGCTAACATCACAAAAGAAAAAATCATCTGTACCTCAGGATAGTAGCCCCAAATCCCCATTCTTTCCTCTCTTTTATCCCCATCAAGCAGGAATTCCTGACTGGTCCACCCATACACTGCCATTGCAATCTGCTGATGGGCACCACAGAACTGGAGGTGTTCCTGGAAATCAGCACTCTAAGTGGAGCTGACCTTTGTAGGAAGACTCACACACCCCGGACAATTATTTATTCATTACTAAGAGTTTTCTATTAATACACATATCAACTTTTTGCAAACATTCAGCATGAAGTAAACAGAGTATTTACAGCAGTACATCGTTTGCAATTCAACACAGTGATAGCAGAAGAAAAGAGACCAACAGACTTTGAAGGCCAGAGGGAAAAGCATATTACAATGAATCCCTTTTGTTAGTGTGTGTGTGTGTGTGTGTGTGTGTGTGTGTGTGAATGTGTGCATGTGTGCACATGTGGGTTTTAATTCATAGGAAACTAAACATGCCCTCCTTTAAAAGAAAACTATTTACAAGGAGATTCTGAATAGCTTGTACACATGCCAGTCATACTGGACACTTGCTTTCTGAACATACATCTAGGTTTTTTTTAAAAAATTCTGAAATTATCCTTTTATCTGATTTGTTAGAGAAAATAACTTTGGAACATTTCTCAACTTTTGGTTCACAGTAATTCTGCAAAACCCACTAACCATGCTTTGTCTTTTAAAAGGTGAACCTGGTCAGGCACCTTCTAGAAGACACAATTCACTTACTGGGGATTGGAAAGATGTCAGTTATGGAGTACCTAGTGCTCCTCACATTCTCCTCACAAGTAGCAACATTAATGTGAAGAGAAATTTTGAAACACAAATCACATACAAATCATTCAAATATTTCAGTTAACAGTGTTTAAAAAAACCCCAAAGTCTACAACAGTAGTACAGACATCGAAAACACCTCTAATACTCTTAAACCTTGGGCTTTTTAAAATACTACTAATTTAAAAAAGACAACCAATTAACAGAAAGGGAGGAAGTTACAGCACTTGAGGTTTGAGTCAATTTATTTTTTAGGGCCTGTAGCTTGAGGTGCTACTCTAGGATCCTTATTTTAACTCAAAAGAGGTTCTAGGAATGAATTGACAAATTTAAAACAATTTGCACCGAAGAACTATTAAAAATACAAATCACTTTTTAAGCTTGTCAAACACACATTTATTTTCAGGATCCCAGATTGTTAGGCAAAGGGATTCAGGTCAGTTTCAAACCCTCAAAGCCACAGAATTTCCACCTCTTCTCCAGACTGGCTCCAACTCCAGTCATTTCTTGCTTGAATGTATGCTGTAGTCTGCTCATGAGACACTCCACATCACTGGTGCAGATCTGTGGGACAGAGAGGACATCTCCATTCAAAACCAATTCTACCTTCCTAATCTGGTTCTTTTTCCCCCAGTGTTGCCTACTTTAGGATGCTGATGCATAGCTGTGTGTTAACGGTGGGATTGACTTCTTCTCCCTTCTTGTGCATGTGTGTGTGTTGGGTGAATGTCTTCCAGATGGCAGCCTTCCTCTGCTGTGACCACCAGACAGAATCCACTGAGCTTTATTTTTGTTTATGTATTTCATAATTGCTTTATTTAGGTATAATTTACATACAGTAAATTCATCTATTTTACATGTACATAATTTACATACAATAAATTCACATATTTTACATGTACAGTTTGATGAGTTTTGGTAAATTTATACAATTGTATAATTTTTTGTATAATATACAGTTGTATAAATTCAGTAAACATACAATTTATAAAACTATCACTGCAATTTAGTTTTAGAACATTCCATCCCCCCAAAAAAATTCCTCTGTGCCCCTTTGCATTCAATCCTCACTCCCGATCTCTGACTCAGATTTTTTCACTATGGTTTTGCCTTTTCTGAAAATTTCATATATGTATAATCATACAATATACAGTCTTTGTGACTAGATTTTTTTCACTTAGCATGATGTTTTTGAGACTGATCACCACTGAGCTTTCAATTGGAAAGAGATGGTGTCAGTCATGTGGAGAGGCTTGGCTTTGTAGCCAGCTGAATGGCAGCTGATCAGTTCCGGTTATCCTATGTGCAGGCCTACTGAAGCTGCGGAGCCTTTTGGGGAGGGAGGCAGACATGGCTTTCTCCAGACCAGAATTCTTCACACGTTTTAGTTCACAAAGGAAAAGTGATAGGAATGGGGAATACTCTGTGTTCCTACTTCTGTACACTGTGTCCCTCTCCTTCCTCCCCTCCTTACACACACTCACGTCAATATAAAAACAAAAACAAATCTGTAGACTCCTTGAGGGCTTGCTTCAGGTGGCCATCTTTATGTTAGTCACGCCTTTCCTAACTGTGGATCTGGGCACTAGGGCTTGACTGAAGAGAACTAGGGGATCCTTAAAGAAACCCCAAGTTGCCACGACACTGAATATTCCTGAAGCTGAAGGGAGGGATTCCCCGATTCTCTTGGTCCCATTTCAGGCTCTCTTTGGGAAATCCTGCCAGTACTCTTGCAGGAAGCTGCTCAGGAGGAACTGGGCCTGGACTAGGAGTGAGCTCAAACTTTCTTCTCCGTGCTAGTAGTAGTCTGTAAGTGAAGTTCCAGTTAAGGAAATGACATTGCAGAGAATCATATAGAGTCGAATCCCCTCTTCAAAAAACATAAATATGTAATGTTTAGCGATATATACACACAGTATAGCTGCAGCGTATATATAGAAAAGAGTTTGAAATAAAGATATGCCAAATTGTTAAGAGTGGTTAACCTTGAGGGGTAAAATTGTAACTTTCACTTTCCCTTTACTATATTTCTATATTACTTACATGTGTAAGACAATATGTACCCATTATTTTTACAATTAAAAACAAGAACCAGATCATTTTATGGACCCATAGTTCAATTTCATGCCACTTCAAGTTAACACTTGGTCCTGGTGCTCACATTCCATCCCTCCCTTAACTGCCAAGTGGGCTATTTAATTGCAGAATAGCATCACTTCCCAAGATGATAAATTATTGGGGAGCACTAGCTAGAACTGAAAAAACTGCCATGAGGATGATGTATTACCACAGCTGGATTCTCAAATGGGCCAGTGCCTCTGTTAAGAGGACATATGCTTAAACGGCTTAACATTTTGGACATACAGCTGCCAGGAGTCTGCATTCCAATGGCATTTCTCAAAAGGCCCAGATCCTGTGTAATAGTGAGTACAATTCATGTGCAGGTTTAACTGAATGCTGCTTCTGAAAAAAATCTATCATGATTTTATTTATTCTAATGGGGTCAAGATTCCCCTCCTCCCTCTACAAGGCATCCTTGTCTTTGTAGGAAACTAGCCCTTACCCTTGCTCCTGATGCTTTGTGAGTTACCCCACAAGATAGTATCCAGGGAAGGAAGTGACCTATGAGATCAACTGTGAGTAAATATTCAGTCTGCCCTACAGATTTATTATTCCATCTTTTTTTGTTTTGTTTTTTTTATTTCCCCCACCTTGATTGTTTCATCTAGATAATGGCAGTGGTGAGGGTGATGTTTGGGGAGGTGGTTAGAGTAAGACTTCCAGTTTGAAAATTAACATTAGCTAATGGCTAAAGGCCCAGGGCAAAAGTTTGATTGGTGAGTAATATTGGCTAACTTGCAGCTTATATGTAAATTAAAAGAAGGAACATTCTTCAAAGATGTACCTTGGAAGCTTGGTGGCCAACTCATTCAGGTTTGCCCAGGACTTCCCCAGTTTAGCACTGGAAGTCCAAAGTCCCAGGAAACCCTTCAGTTCCAAACAAATAGGGACAGATGGTCACCCTACTTGCAAGAGAGAGGCTCTATACTGAATCACAGTGAGAGAATAAGTGAGGGAAATTTCCTTAGAGCGATTACTAATGACCTATTCATGCTTGAGGAGAGTAAGGTCACCAGCTCACAAAGAATCCTATATCTTCTTTGATGCCTATTTCAGGCCCCCACATACCTTATTATCTAGACGGTGCAAGTAGGAACAGATGTATTCAATGCTTGCTCCAAATGGGTGGACATGAAGGAATGTGGAGATAATCCCTATAGAGACAATACCATGGAGGTTACACTTGAGCATTGTATTATTTAAAATGCCACATGATAGTGTATAGCAAGAGCTAACTCATAGATGTACAACATACTATGTACTGGGCACTATTCTAAGTTTACCTGTATTTTACTCATTTAATCTTTACAACAATTCTGTGAGGTAAGTATTATCATTCCCATTTCACAGATAAGGAGACACTGAGGCACAGAAAGTTTAAGCAACCTGCCCAAGGTCACACAACTGGCAAGTGGCAGAGCTTGTATTTGAACCCAGACAATAGTTCTTAACCACTACACATTTCACTACACCATACCACATGTAGAAAAGCTGTCCTTTGAAAAAACACTTCCATCATTTATGATGGCTAAAGATGATCTGAGTTCTACATTTTACAATGAATTTAGATTGTGCTGAACTTTTGCAGTTCCTCTGCATGGTCTTTAAATTTGACTTCAGCCTGTTATGCATTAACAATGTCTTGTTATTGTGGAAAAAATACAAATCATGTACTTGGCCTGATTAACCTTGTATCTCTCACAAGAGAATCCTCTGATTGTATTTGGGTTTTATTCTATGAGTAGCTCTGTAACGAAAAGTCAAACATTTCATTCACTCAAGTGATCACTAATATTTTGTTTGTGCTCAGAGCCCTGAATCTCTTCAAGTAACAGAATTCTTCTAACAGTTTAAAGCTTCCAGGAGTGTGCATGATTTCTACTCAGCCTAAGTCTGGGGTGATTGGCAACTACACATACTGTCTTGATTGTTCTGGCCATCAGGTTAATGGTTCTAATACTTCTTTCACTGGCAGTCAGTAGAATATAAATTGTTCAAAAATCTACTATTTCTTTCTTTAATTTTTTTGAATTCACCTCCTTTCATAAGATGTTAGATACCTCAAATAGATCCAGAATTGAGTTTACTGAAAACTGTGAGGAAATAAAAGCTAAATTTGATTTGGTTTATGAACTACAACTTGTCTGTGTCTTTTAGTGATTGACGAAGAATATCACAAGTTTAAATTGTAGCTTGAAGTTCAAACCAGTTCTTTGTGAAAATCCTCCAAATATTAGATGGCAAGGGGGTGCATTGTGGGATCCAGGAAGAACTGATGGTATGTTTCAAAATCTGTTCAAAATGGATGCTGTTATTTATAACACTACTTTCTTCTTAAATGACTAGGCAAATTGAATTTCTAAACAGTGACTCAACATGAGAAACTTAAATTCTGAAGAAGACAGTCCACGTTCAAAGGAATTCTAGATGCCATGGTCAAGAAAGGCTGTCAAATGCCAAGAAACAACTCTATAGGTTTCAAAACACTAAGCAGTTTTTGTGGGTTCATACCCCCAAAAAAACAATTTAAAAAATAGATTTTTCCCTTCCCTCTGTCAACCCAAGACTACTTTCTTTAGAAACAAATAACAAAAAACAAAACAAGAAACACTTATTCCAAGAATCTTTGTTTCTAGAACTATCCATTTACAGAAGCTTCCCCCTACTCCCAGCTCTTCTCTGATAGGTCTCCCAGTTGCCATGCCAATTTGTTAAAGAACTTTGAATTGGAAAATGGAAATAAATTGTCACTTTTCTTGAAGAATGAATGGCAAATCCCCCTGTGTATCTTTATTAACATATCAAACTGTTAAATCTGAGTACAATATCCATTACCGAAAGAGGCATATCTTAAAAATATGCAGAAGCTGGTCAGTGTGGAGAACTTTTGTGATAGGGGTGGGGCTACTGTGTGGGCTCAGCTTCCTAGAAGGCAGCTAGGGCTATCTGCTGAGGCCCAAGATTAGCCCATTTTAAAAGACTAAATATTTTAGGACCTCAGTCTGCTACTGCTCTCCAAATAGAATTAAAAGTCAACAACCATTTGTGAATAGCACTGTAAGTGCAAAACCTTTCTCATTTATTGAGGTCTTAACTATGGGCTTAGTATGGTACTAAGTGATTTAGATGAATTATTGTATTTCATACTCACAGCTGCCCTTTGACATAGGTAATATTATTATGCCCATTTTGCCGATGGCAGAACTGAGGCTCAGAATGGAAATAGTGTGGTCAGACAGAAGCCAGGTCTGTCTTATTCCTTAACCACTTATTCTATCTTGCCTCTGTGAATGAATTTTTATATAATGAGAGAAATTCTAGAATTTATGTCATCAGAGCCCACCAGTGTCCAACACCCCACAGGCAGCGTCCTGAGTCATCTGCTGGTGACTTGGAAAAACTTAAGAGAGGCACACACTTCCTCTAGAGGCTCATCTGGAAAAGCTCTGCCAAACAAACAGTATCTGCACTGTCCCTTCACTGGGAGTGAGAGGGCTCAGCTATCCTTGCACAGAGATTAAAAAAAAAACACTACAGTGTGTTTCTTTAGCAGACACCCTCTTAGCAAAGTGCTTATACTGACACACTTGATGTGGCAGTGGCCACGAGGAGCTTGAAGAGGGCTGGGGATTGCTGCTATTTGTATGGAAATCTTTATTGTTCCTATCACGTTGTCTTCAGGACTCTGGGTCCTTGCACTGTCATGTTTCATAAATGCTCAGTGTATGTTTATTCATCTTAAGTAAACCCCTCCCCCTCTCCACTGTACTCTATATATTGCATGTGTGTGTTAGCTTCCTTACCTACTAGTAGTGCTTCACGTTCAGATTTGATAGGACTGCTGCTCAGGGTCTTCTCAAGAGGGTAGTCACTATCCTGGCTCGATGCACACAGTCTAGAAGCACAGCTTTCCTGTGGGAATAATATGCTTCCTGGGTCAATTCACCTTATTTGGTAACAGACTTGGTTTCAATTGCATAACAGGGAACTTCTTAACACAGCACCCTAAAAGCAATACTGTCAAATTTTGATTATTGAATGCTAGGAAGGAAAATAGCATAAATTACAAAAGCATCACAGGTAATCCAAAGCTTCCTTATATGGCCTCAAAACAGAAAAAAAAAATAGACATTCATCTCCACCACTTTTAGTTTTCTGCCTTCATCATTTTTAATTACTCTATACAAGAACCAGATCCAACATTTACTGTTTACTAGATGCCAGGCACTGTTAGGTATGAATTATCTCCATTCTACAGATGGGGAAATTGAGGCTCAGATAAATTAGATAAATTGTCTAAGATCACATTTCTGGGTAGTGGTAGAGCCTGGATTTCATCTCAGGCCATCCACTGTTAAAAGAACCATTCTTTCTTATTTTAGGTCTGCACTTGGCTATAGGTAAGTCCCATCTGAATGAAGAATCTGCAATGTAGCTAATCCATTTATAGGTAATCAACTGTTGGCTTTTGAACCAAAAATAGGAGCCTCTATTCATTGACTGTTCTTTCTCTCTCTCTCTCCTCTCTGACAAGGACATTATCAGTTAGGATATTCCTGACTTTACAGCATTTTTCATAAGAGATACTCAGGTGAAATCCATGACCAGTAATCAAACTGAAAAATACCTCTAGACCTTTCATGGATCTTTCTTTTTCTCTTTGGGTACTGAGAACATCTTTTCTGTATTATAAATGTGAAGGAAAAGCCTTCAGAAGAAGGAATAAAAGAAATCATTGTGTAGATGCTGTACAACTGAAGTTGAAGTAGAATAATATCATATGTCAACTATAAGTAAATATATACACACACATATACGTGTGTGTGTGTGTGTGTGTGTGTGTGTGTGTGTGTGTGTCACGGGAGGTGGAGTATAACATAAGGAAGATAGTCAATGGAATTGTAACATCTATATAAGGTGTCAGAGGAGTAGTAGCTTGGAGGAGGGGGATTATCACTTTGTGAGGGGTGTAAATATCTAACTATTATGTTGCTTTGTACACCTGAAATTAATAAAAAAAATAATTGCTTCAGTCTCACTGATATTGTAAAGGAAAATGCTAGGGATATACTCCTGGGGAGCAGATCGTGGCTGACTCAGATGATTTGTCACTTCTTTCCTTCCACAAGCTCTCAGCAGGACAGGTTTCCTTTAAAGATGTCTTCAGAGCTTCCAGGATGCTGCCCTTGAACAAAATTAATGGTCTATGCTGCCAGGCACACTGTTTTCTGGATTTGCAGACTTCTGAGCTGTAGCCAGAAGGGAAACCTTTCTTGATGACCTACTCAACCTTTGGCCTTTAGAATCCAATCCAGGCAGTCATTGTTATGCCATGTTTGTTTAGATTACTGGTTCACTTCTAAGCCATGGGCTGTATATCTGCTTTTAAGTCTCTTAAAACATTAAATGACCTAATAAGCCATTTTTTAAATGTGAGAGTTTAATAGATTGGGGTTGATTTAAGATGTGAAGACATCGTGAGGAGTTCTAGCCAACTTGAATAGAAATGTAGCCTTACTGAAACTTGACTTCAATTTTATTATAGCTAGCATTTAAAACAAAACTAGAAGGTATATTTAAGGGAGGCTTATCACCTTGAATTTTATTAGCAGATACAAACAGCTAGTTCTTTCTGTAGTAGGGCAGACATAAGTCACATTGTTATATTGCAAAAACACTACCAATAACACATACTATGGTTTATTGTCAAGAAACCCAAGGAAAAACAAACAAAGATCCCTCCTCACCAAAGCGTACTGCTTTCCTTTCAACCTAAAATTACTTTTGCAGTCTAATGTGATGGTACTTTGCTTCCAAACCTAATGTGCCAGGTTGAAATATTTGCTCACAAATCAGCTTCCCAGAGTAGATCAGTTTATAATGAACTGTCATGACTTTCTCTGAAAGAAGGTTTGCTTAAAATAACAGGAAAAACCATATTCTGATACACATTTTCCTGATTATCAGTTGGATCCTTTGCCTTGTCCTCTTTAGCTGCTACTTCATTGTATATTCAATTTCAGAATGGGAAGCACTTCAACTTAGGCACAATATGGCAATTTTCTTCTATGCCATTTTGACCTCTTGCTTCTTTAAATTAAATACAGAAAGCTGTTTATGCCAAAGCACTGGAAATGCCATTACGCGCGCACACACGCGCGCATGCGTGCACACACACACACACACACACAATGCCCTTAAAAACCCTGGAAAAAACTGGGATTCTGGTCAAGATGGTGGAGTAGGTAAAGAATGTGTTTGCCTCCTCCCATCACCACATCAAAATGAAAACTAAATTATAGAATAATCAACCTGGAGAACCATCTGAAGACTAGCTGAACAGAAATCCTAAGGATATAAAGAAGAGGCCACACTGAGACTAGTAGGAGGGGTGGAAACACTAAATGGGCTAGCCCCACACCCACGTGTGGCGGTTGAGAACCAGAAGGGATATCTCAACTACAGACTTTTCCCCTGAGGAATGAGTGGTCCCAGCCCCATACCAGGATTCCTAGCCCAGAGCTCCAGTGCTGGGAAGAGGAGCCCCCACAACATCTGGCTGTGAAAACCAGTGACGACTGTGTTAGTTGGGATGAGAGGGAGGCTTCTAGAAACACAGGCATCCTCTTAAGGGGCCTGCACAGAAACTCATTCACTTGCAGGCACTCACCCCAGGCTCTGGTAGAATGATGGTGGCTCAGTAGGCTCCAGAGACATAAAGGGAGAGAATGAATTGTGTGGCTCCAGGGCTAGGGTTGGAGGGACAGCTGCCATTGTCCCTATGTTGAGCCCTCCTCCTTCCCAGCTGGCAGGTGGGTGCCACCTTTCCTGTCTTGAGCCCTTCCTCCACATGGCCAAATCTGAATCTTCATTGGCTTGGTGATCTCCACTTGCTCCACCCTGGCGACTCACGAGAACCCCCACCACCCAAATCACAGACCACCTGAGGCTCTTTCCATGGCAGCCCTCCACCTTTGGCCACACTGCATTATTTATTGGAAACTATTGGGGGTCTGCAAACTCCAGGCAAACCATGGCTGGCCTCACTGTGCTCTGTGCCTTTTGCTGAGTGGACTGGGCTCAGTACTGGTGCCAAATATGAATCTGCATTAACCTGGTGAACACCATTTACTCCACCCTGGTGAAACCTTGAGACTCAGTCTCACCCAACTCACATACCACCTGAGGCTCTGTCAGCAGCTAGACTTACAGGCAGCCAGCAGGTGGCAGCAGGCCTCAGGTGTCCTGGGCCTTTTGCTGAGCTGCCCCAGGCCTGGTATTGGTGGCAGCCAGCTTTGGTTTACAGTGTGGCCTATCCCACACACTTCTAGGTCCAGTACAGGCAGCAACCAACTGCATATCATTTTGTAGCTCCTATCTAGTTGCCCAGGGCTGGTCAAAGGCAGTGGTTGAGCTCCTCACAAGAGGCCCCACAACTAACAGACCCAGTGGCTGGCTTCAGACCACAACAGAGCACCACTTGAATATCCACACAAGCGGCATGCCCAAAGTGTGGTCTGGGCAGGGACCAGAGCCCACTGGGGTGAATCCCACTCCATGGGGTCAGCCCTTGACCAGCAGCTCATATGCTATGCTCATGGCCAATCCTCACCACCAGTCAGCCTGAGAGTCAATCCCATCCATAGATGTGTCAGCAGCAATCAAGACTCAACTACAACAGGAAGGCACACACAACCCACACAAGGGACACTCCTGGAGCAACCAGCGCAGTTTATCAGGGAGACTGTATCACTGGGCCCCACAGAACACCTAATACATAAGGCTAACCTGCCAAGACTAAGAGACGTAGTAAATCTACCTCATACATAGAAACAAACAAAGAGAGGTAGCCAAAATGAGGAGACAAAGAAACATGTGCCATATGAAAGAACAGAAAAAAACGCCACACAAAGAAATAAACAAAATGGAGGCAAGCAATCTATGAGACACAGAGTTCAAAACACTGGCTACGTAGTGGGAACTTGAACAAAGAGATATCAAGTTTATGCTTGATATCTTCAAAAGGACCAGAAACCATAAAAAAGAACCAGTCAGAAATGAAGAATACAATAACTAAAATGAAGAATACACTAGACAAAAATCAACAGCAGATTAGATGTAGAAGAGGATTGAATCAGCAATTTGGAAGACAAGGGGGCAGAAAACATCCAATTATAATAGCAAAAAGAAAAAAGAATTAAAATATTAGGATAGTTTAAGGGACCTCTGGGACAACATCAAGCATAGCAACGTTCAGATTAAAGGGGTTCCAGAAGGAGAAGAGAGAGAGCAAGGATTTGAGAACCTATTTGAATAAATAATGACTGAAAACTTCCCTAACCTGGTGAAAGAAATAGACATACAAGCCCAGAAGTGCAGAGGGTCCCAATCAAGATAAAACCAAACAAGCGCACACCAAGACACATCATAATTAAAATGCTAATGTTTAAAGACAAAGAGAGAATCTTAAAAGCAGCAAGAGAAAGGCAACTAGTAACTTATAAGGGCGCTCCCATAAGACTGTCAGATGATTTTTCAACAGAAACTTTGCAGGCCAGACGGGATTGGCATGAAATATTCAAAGTGATGAAAAGCAAGGACCTACAACCAAAATTACTCTATCTATCAAATCTATCATTTAGAATAGAAGGAGTGATAAAGAGCTTCTGAGACAAGAAAAAGCTAAAGGAGTTTATCATCACCAAGTCAGTATTAAAATAAATGTTAAAGGGACTTCTTGAAGGAGGACGAGGAGGATGAAGAGGGTGAGGAGGAGGTGGTGGCGGAGGAGGAGGAGGAAGAGGAGAAGAAGAAGAACAACAAGAAAAAGAAACATAAATATGAATAATAAAATGGCAATAACTACATATCTATCTGCAATTGCTTTCAATGTAAATGGATTAAATTATCCAGTCAGAAGACATATAGTAGTTGAATGGATAAGAATACAAAACCAATACATATGCTGTCTATAAAAGACTCACTGCAGATCAAATGACACACACAGATGGAAAGTAAAGGGAAGGAAAGATATTTCATGAAAATGGAATTGAAAAAAAAAGCTGGAGTAACAAAACTTATACCAGACAAAATAGACTTTAAAACAAAGACGATAACAAAAGACAAAGAAGGACCCAGTAATCCAACTGCTGGGTATTTATATGAAGAAATCCAAAATGCTACTTCAAGGGGATATGTGCATCCATTTTTTCACTGCATCATTTTTTACAAGGGGCAATATGTGGAGGTAGCCTGGGTATCACAATGGATGAATGGATAAAGAGGAGGAGATATATATATATATATACAATGCAATATTGCTTGGCCATGGAAGGGAATGGGTTCTTGCCATCTGGTGGCACGGATGGATCTGGAGGTATTATGCTGAGTGGAGTATGTAAAAAAGAGAAATATAGACGCAATGTGATTTTGCTTGTATGTGAAATCTAGAGAACAAAATAAATGAACAAACAAAACAAAAATAAACTCATAGAAAGAAGTTTCGATTGTTGCTAGATTGGAGGGGGTCATGGGAGCCGGTGAAAAAGGGGAAGGGAGTAAGAAGAACAAATAGGTTGTTACAAAGTAATCGTGGGGTTGTAAGGTACAACATAGTAATATAGTGAATAATATTGTAATAACTATGTGTGGTGTCAGATGGCTACTAGATTTATTGGGATAATAGATGGGAGGAGTGTTGACAGGCATGGTGAAAAAGGTGAAGGGATTAAGAAGTTCAAATTAGTAGTTACAAAATAGTTATGGGATGCAAAGTAAAGCATAGAGAATATAGTCAATAATACGGTAATTGTGTATAGTTCCAGGTGGGTGCTAGTCTTGTCAGTGGGATCACTTCTTAAATTATATAAATGGCTAACCATTATGCAGTATACCTGAAATTAATACAAAACAATATTGAATGTCAACTGTAAATGAAAATTTTAAAAAGGAGGGTAAAGTTGAAAGTAAATAAGAGGTTCAAATTTCAATGTAAAAAACAAGTCATGGGGATTTAATTTACAGCATAGGTAATATAGTCAATAATACTGTGATAGCATGGTATGGTGTCAGATAGTTTCTGAACTTATCATGGTGATCACTTCTTTATGTTTATAAATGTTTAATAACTATGGTGTACTCCTGAAAGTAATATAATATTGTATGTTAGCTATATTTTAATAAAAATCTTTTTTAAAAAAGAAAATGAAAACACAATGACCCATAATCTCTGGGACATAAGAAAGAAATCCTAAGAGGGAAATTCATAGCAATACAGGGCAACCTCAAGAAACAAGAAAATCTCATAAACAATCTAACTTTAAACCTAAAGGAACTAAAAAAAGAACAGCAAACAAAACCCAAAGTGAGTAGAAGAAAGGAAATAATACAGATAAGAGTGGAAATAAGCTAAATAGAATCTAAAAAACTATACAAAAGATCAAAAAAACCAAGAGCTGGTTCTCTGGAAAGATAAAATTTACAACCTTTAACTAGAGTCATCAAGAAAAAAGGGGAGAGAACTCAAGTTCCAGTCAAGATAGCACAGTAGGTAAACACTGTCTTACCTTCTCTCACGACCATATAAAAATTACAATTAAACTACAGAACAACCATCATTGAGAATCGCCTAAAATCTTGCTAAACTAAAGCCCTACAACTAAAGACATGCGGAAGAAGCTACCTTGAGACTGGTAGGAGGGGCAGAGATGCAGAACGGGCTGGTCCCACACCCATGTGTGACCATTAAAAATTGGGAGGGATATCTCAGCTGAAGAGGTCTGCCCTGGAGGAGTGAGGGGTCCCAGCCTCTCCCCAGCACAGGGTTCTATTGCCGGGAAAAGAAGTTCCCATAATTTCTAGTTGTGAAAACCAGCAGAGATTGTGATTGAGTAAAATGGAGGACAGCTGGAGTCACAGGTGCTCCTCTTAAAGGGACCGAGCACAGACTTACTCACTGAAGGAATCAGTGGATCTGAGCTCCAGTACTGGGGCAGCAGCTGGAGAGGCAGCACAGACATATGGCAGGAAACTAAGTTGTCTGGCTGCACGACGAGGGCTGGAGGGGCAGCTTTCTCTTGGACTGACAAGCTGGGGGAGGCCATTGTTTCTTTGTTGAGTCCTCCCCCTTCACAGCATGCAGACACAGGCAGCCACCATATATAAGCCTCCATTAAGTTGGCTAACTGTTCATTTGCCATGCATTGGTGATTGGAGATACCCCCCAACCCAACTTTTGGGCACATCCAAGTCACTTCTAGTGGCTTTTTCATACAAATGGCTTGCCTTGGTTCATGCTGCAGACTTTCCCAGGATTCTCAAAGTTTTATGAAACCCAGAAAAGCAGCCTCTGACTTGAGCATGTCCTGTATCTCTGCTGAGCAGCCCTAAGCCTGGCACTAGCGGCAGCTGGTTTTGGTGCAAAGCTTGGCCTCTCAAGGCACTTCCAAGCACAGTGTGGGTGGAAGCGATCTGTGGATTGCTTTGTGGCTCCTGCCTGGTGGCTCTGGGTGGGCCATAGGCTGTGGCTGAACTTGACCTGCAGTAGGTCCCCTTTCAGGTGACCTGCAGAATTGCAGCCCCAGTGGCAAGCTTTCAAATGAGCTGGAGCATCACCCAGGCTCCTCCAAGGATGACACACCCAAGGCACAGATTGGGCAGGCAACAGAGCACTGCTGAGGCAGATCCTGCTCTGTAGGGTCAGCCCCAGTGCCACAACTTTTCCACTGTGGTCAAGGCCAGTCCTCACAACCAATAAGCTTCAGGGCCAATCTCTCCAATTGAAGTGCAAGTAGCAACCAAGGTTCAATTACAAGAGGGGGGCACACACAACCCACACAAGGAAACACTTGGAGTGCATAGCACAAGTGACCAGAAAGACTGTGCCACTGAGTCTCACAGCACACCTACACCATAAGGCCACTCTATTAAGACTGGGACACATAACAGCCTTACCTAATACACAGAAACAAACACAGTGAGGCAACCAAAATGGGGAGACAAAGAAATATGCCCCAAATAAAAGAACAGAACAAAGTTCCAGAAAAAGATCTGGAGACAAGTAATCTACCAGACACAGAGTTCCAAACACTAGCTATAAAGATGCTCGATGATCTCAGGGAGAACTTCAACAAAGAGATAGGAAACATAAAAATGGAGATAGAAAACATAAAAAAAGAAGCAGTCAGAATTAAAGAATACAATAATGGAAATGAAGAATATATTACATGGAATCAACAGTGGATTACATGGCGAAGAGGATCAATCAGAGATTTAGAAATAATGTAGCAGAAAACACCCAATCAAAACAGCAAAAAACAAAGACTTCAAAAAAATTAAGAGAGTTTAAGGGGCCTCTGGGACAACATCAAGCATACCAACATTTGCATTATAGGGATACCAGAAGAAGAGAGAGAGCAAGGAATTGAAGCCTCAGCAATCTTGAGAAATAAGAATAAAGTGGGAGGTATAACAATACCTGACTTCAAATTATACTACAAGCCTACAGTAATCAAAACAGCATAGTACTGGCATAAAAACAGACACATAGATCAATGGAACAGAATAGAGAGTCCAGAAATAAATCCATGGCTATATGGCCATTTAATCTATGACAATGGAAGCAAGAATGTACGATGGAGTAAAGACAGTCTATTCAATAAATGGTGCTGGGAAACCTGGACAGACACATGCAAAAAAATCAAGCTGGACCACCTCCTTACACCATATACAAAAATAAATTCAAAATGGCTTAAAGACTTAAATGTAAGATCTGAAACCATAAAATACCTAGAAGAAAATATAAAAAGAAACTTCACAGACATTACCCAGAGTAAGATTTTTACTGATATATCCCCTCGCGCGAGGAAAGTAAGAGAAAAAATAAACATGTGGGATTACATCAAACTAAAAAGTTTTTTCACAGCAAAGGAAACCATCAATGAAACAAAAAGGGATCCTACAGAATGGGAAAAGATATTTGCCAATGATATATCTGATAAAGGATTAATATCACAAATCTATAAAAAACTCACTCAACTCAACTCCAAAAAAACAAAAGACCCAATTAAAAAACGGGCAGAGGACTTGAAGAGACATTTTTCTAAAAAGGACATACAGATGGCAAACAGACATATGAAGAAATGCTCAACCTCACTAACCATCAGAGAAATGCAAATAAAAACCACAATGAGATACCACCCCAGTCAAAATGGCTATCATCAATAAATCAACAAACAACAAGTGCTGGCGCGGATGTGGAGAAAAGGGAACGCTTGTGCACTGTTGGTGGGATTGCA
The DNA here is from genome assembly GCF_004115265.2 of Rhinolophus ferrumequinum. Lineage (NCBI taxonomy): Eukaryota > Metazoa > Chordata > Mammalia > Chiroptera > Rhinolophidae > Rhinolophus > Rhinolophus ferrumequinum. The sequence goes on along the minus strand of NC_046284.1, from coordinate 25,484,025 downwards.
GATTGGTGCAGCCACTATGGAAAACAGTATGGAGGTATCTCAAAAATCTGAAAATGGAACTACCCTATGATCCAGTAATTCCACTCCTAGGTATCTATCCGGAGAAATCCAAAACTCCAATTCAAAAATCTTTATGCACTCCTATGTTTATTGCAGCAATATACACAATAGCTAAGACATGGAAACAACCAAAATGCCCATCGGTAGATGACTGGATTAAGAAACTGTGGTACATTTATACAATGGAGTATTACGCAGCCATAAAGAAGAAAGAAATCTTACCATTTGCAACAACATGGATGGACCTAGAGAACATTATGTTAAGTGAAATAAGTCAGACAGAGGAAGATAAGTACCATATGATCTCACTCATATGCGGAATCTTAAGAAAAGAATAAGTGAATGAACTAATCAGAAATAGTTTTGGAGACAAAGAGGAAAAACTGAGGGTTGCTAGATGGGCAGGGGTGGTGGGGGTAAGGGGGAAGGTGAGGGGATTAGAAAACAACCAGTAACCAGAAGATGGCCACGGGGTTTGAAAATTAATCTGGGGAACGTAATTTAGTGGTTACCAGAGGGTAAGGGGGTTGGGGGCTGGGAGATGAGGGTAAGGGGGATCAAATATATGGTGATGGAAGGAGAACTGACTCTGGGTGGTGAACACACAATGTAATTTATAGATGATGTGATACAGAATTGCACACCTGAAATCTATGTAATTTTACTAACAATTGTCACCCCAATAAATTAAAAAATAAATAAATAAATAAATAAATAAATAAATAAATAAATAAAGCTAAAAAAAAATAATACAGGTAAAACTTACCCTTTTACACTCCTTAGCCTCATCCTGGACCCTCCTCCCCTCCTACCCCTGCAATCAAGTTTGTGTTAATTCTTTCAAATTTTTGGAACAAGTATATTTACATGTCAGTAGAATTTCAGTAGAAAACATATGGCATTGTTAAATTAGAACTGTTTTGCTTTTGTTTTTAGCTGATGGAACGAAATATTCTGAAGTGTCTTATAAAAAAAAAGAAAAGAAACTTTGGTACATTTATACAATGGAGTATTACGCAGCCGTAAAGAAGAAAGAAATCTTACCACTTGCAACAATATGGATGGACCTAGAGAACATTATGTTAAGTGAAATGAGTCAGACAGAGAAAGATAAGTACCATATGGTCTCACTTACATGCGGAATCTAAAGAAAAGAATAAGTGAATGAACTAATCAGAAACAGTTTTGGAGACAAAGAGGAAAAACTGAGGGTTGTTAGATGGGCGGGGGGGTGGGGGTAAAGGGGAAGGTGAGGGGATTAGAGAACAGTCAGTAACCACAAGATGGTCACGGGGTTTTGAAAATTAATCTGGGGAACGTAATCAATAATGTTGCAAAGATTTTGAGGGTATCCGATGGACACGTGTCCCATTTGGGAGACCACCTCAGGGAAGTTGTAGATGTCTGATCACTGCACTGTACACCTGAAGCTGAACAATAATGAATGCCAAGTATAATATTATACATATATATGTATATATATGTATGTATACACTTACAAGAGGCGGAGTACAGCATTGGGAGTGGAGACAGTAGAAATGTGATGGCTCGGTGCGATGTCAGAGAGATAGTGGATGGGGGGAGGGGGGTCCACAGTGTGAGGGATATAAATGATAAATGTCTAAGTATTACTTTGTCTTGTACACCTGAAACTAATTAAAAAAATAATAAAAAATATAAATGAACTACTGCAACATGCCCAATGTAGATTAATCTCAAAACCATAATGTTGAGCAAATGAAGCCAGACACCTAAGAGTACATATTATATCACTGCATCTATATGAAGTTCTAGAACAAACAAAACTGGTGGAAAAAAATCAGAAAAGGGTTGCCTCTGGGGGATGAGTTGGGGGTTTGTATTCACCAGAAAGGGATATAAAGGAACTTCCTAGGGGTTATGGCAATACATTACGTCTTAGTAGAATTTAGGTTACACTTAAGATTTGAGTATTTCACTGTATGTAAATTTTATCCCCAAAAGAAGCCAAACCTCTAAATGATTAAACCCAAGTTATTGATATCCATGCTGACATATTTAGGGGTAAAGTGTACTGATGTTTGCAACTTATTTATTTATTTTTTTTTGACTTTGCAAATCTTTACTAAATACCAAAGAGCAAACAGAAGCAAATATATCTGGAGAACAAAATATAGTAAGATGCCATAGAGAGCACGGTTCCTAATCATACTCTATCTGGTTTACTCTGAGGGCTTTGAAGGCATCACTTCGCTAGTTAGTGACCGAGCCAGGATCCAACCCCTTTTTTTCTGATTCTTTTTTTTTTTTTTAAATTTATTTTTAATTTATTGGGGTGACAATTGTTAGTAGAATTACATAGATTTCAGTTGTGCAATTCTGTATCACATCATCCATAAATCACACTGTGTGTTCCCCACCCAGAGTCAGCTCCCCTTCCATCACCATACATTTAATCCCCCTCACCCTCATCCCACACCCCCCAACACCCTTACGCTCTGGTAACCACCAAATTACGTTCCCCAGATTAATTTTCAAACCCCGTGGCCATCCTGTGGTCACCGACTGCCCTCCAATCCCCTCACCCTCCCCCCCACCCCCCACCCCTCCCGCCCATCTAGCAACCCTCAGTTTTTCCTCATTGTCTCCCAAACTGTTTCTGATTAGTTCATTCACTTATTCTTTTCTTTAGAATCCGCAAATAAGTGAGATCATATGGTACTTATCTTTCTCTGTCTGACTTATTTCACTTAACATAATGTTCTCTAGATCCATCCATGTTGTTGCAAATGGTAAGATTTCTTTCTTCTTTATGGCTGCATAATACTCCATTGTATAAATGTACCACAGTTTCTTAATCCAGTCATCTACCGATGGGCATTTTGGTTGTTTCCATGTCTTAGCTATTGTGTATAGTGCTGCAATAAACATAGGAGTGCATAGAGATTTTTGAATTGAAGTTCTGGATTTCTCCGGATAGATACCTAGGAGTGGAATTACTGGATCATAAGGTAGTTCCATTTTCAGAATTTTGAGATACCTCCATACTGTTTTCCATAGCGGCTGCACCAGTCTGCAATCCCACCAACAGTGCACAAGCGTTCCTTTTTCTCCACATCCGCGCCAGCACTTGTTGTTTGTTGATTTATTGATGATAGCCATTCTGACTGGGGTGAGGTGGTATCTCATTGTGGTTTTTATTTGCATTTCTCTGATGGTTAGTGAGGTTGAGCATTTCTTCATATGTCTGTTTGCCATCTGTATGTCCTTTTCAGAAAAATGTCTCTTCAAGTCCTCTGCCCATTTTTTAATTGGATCGTTTGTTTTTTTGGAGTTGGGTTGAGTAAGTTTTCCATAGATTTGTGATATTAATCCCTTATCAGATATATCATTGGCAAATATCTTTTCCCATTCAGTAGGATCCCTTCTTGTTTTATTGATGGTTTCCTTTGCTGTGAAAAAACTTTTTAGTTTGATATAATCCCACATGTTTATTTTTTCTCTTAGTTCCCTCGCGCGAGGGTGTATATCAGTAAAAATCTTACTCCGGGTAATGTCTGAGAAGTTTCTTCCTATATTTTCTTCTAGGTATTTTATGGTTTCAGACCTTACATTTAAGTCTTTAAGCCATGCAACTTATTTTTAAATGCATAAAAAAAAGGATGACATGAATAGAGGGAAATGAGTAGTGGATATGTAAACTAACATTGTAAAATTAATTGTAGAATCTAGATAGTAAGCATATTATGTTCACTGCATAACTTTTTTTTAGCTTTTCTGTATTTTTGAAAATTTTCATAATAAATGTTAAAAAAATAGAAAAAATAATTATTTTTATATTAATTATTAAAAATAATAATTATTTATGTTAAGATATTTTCCTTCTATGTCTATTTTATTAAGTGTTTTAATCATAAATGGATGTTGTATCTTGTGAAATGCTTTTTCTGCATCAATTGATATAATCATATGATTTTTGTCCTTTATTTTGTTTATGTGATGTATCACATTGATGGATTTGCGGATGTTGAACCATCCTTGTGCCCCTGGGATAAACCCCACTTGGTCATGAGCATTTTATGAATTTGACTCCAAAGCTAAGGGAAGTAAAAACTAAAATAAATGAATGGGACTATATCAAATTTAAAAGCTTCTGCACAGCATAAGAAACCATCAACAAAATAAAGAGGCAACCAACTGAATGGGAGAAGATTTTTGCAAACAATGCCTCTAATAAGGGGCTAATATCCAAAATATACAAGGAACTCATGCAACTCAACAACAAAAAAACAAACAACCCAATTGAAAAATGGGCAGAGGACCTGAAGAAACATTTCCCCAAAGAGGACATAAAAATGGCAAATAGACATGTGAAAAAATGCTCAACATCACTAATCATCAGAGAAATGCAAATAAAAACCACAATGAGATATCACCTCACCCCAGTCAGAATGGCTATCATCAACAAGACAAATAGTAACAAGTGTTGGAGAGGCTGCAGAGAAAAAGGAACCTTCATACACTGTTGACGGGAATGCAGATTGGTGCAGCTGCTATGGAAGGCAATGTGGAGGGTCCTCAAAAAATTACAAATAAAATTACCATATGACCCAGAAATCCCTCTCCTGGGTATCTACCAAAAAAATCTGAAAACATTTATCCATAAAGACAAGTGTGCTCCAATGTTCATTGCAGCTTTATTTATAGTGGCCAAGACATGGAAACAATCAAAATGTCCTTCGATAGATGAATGGATAAAGAAGTTGTGGTATATATACACAATGGAATACTATTCAGCAGTAAGAAAAGATGAAACAGGACCATTTGTGATAACATGGATGGATCTCGAGATTATAATGCTAAGTAAAATAAGTCAGACAGAAAAAGCAGAGAACCGTATGATTTCACTGATATGTGGTATATAAAACAAAAACAACAAAGGAACAAGACAAACAAATGAAGAAACAAAAACTCATAGACACAGGCAATAGTTTAGTGGTTACCAGAGGGTAAAGGGGTGGGGGGTGGTAGATGAGGGTAAAGGGGATTAAATATATTGTGATGGAAGGAGAAGTGACTCTGGGTGGTGAACACATATTGTGATTTGTAGATGATGTAATACAGAAATGTACACCTGAAATCTACATAACTTTACTAACAATTGTCACCCCAATAAACTGTAATTTTAAAAAAAAGAAATAGTGACAGAAAAGTTCCCTAACGTGGTGAAGGAAATAAATATAGAAGCCAGGAAACACAGGGAGTCCCAAACAAGCTGAACCCAAGCAAACCCACACCAAGACACATCATGATTAAAATTCCAAAGGTTAAGAACAAAAAGACTTTTAAAAGAATCAAGAGAAAGGCAGTTAGTTACCTACAAGGGAGCTCCCATAAGTGTATCAGTTCATTTCTCAAAAGATACTTTGCAGACCAGAAGGGATCGGCAGGAAATATTCAAAGTGATGGAAAAAAAAGAACGTACAACCAAGATTACTCTACTGAGCAAAGCTATCATTTAGAATCAAAGGACAGATAAAGAGCTTCCCAGACAAGAAAAATTTAAAGGAGTTAATCATCACCAAACTGGTATTATAAGGAATCTTAGTGGGACTTCTTTAAGACAAACAAAAAAATAAAAAATAAAAAATTGTGAATAATAAAATGGTAATAACTACACACCCATCAACAATTATTTTCAATATTAATGGATTAAATGCTCCAATCAAAAGATAGATGGAGCTGAATGGATAAGAGAACAAGAACTTTACATATGCTGCCTACAAGAGACTCATTTTAGATCAAAAGACAATACAGACTGAAAGTATAGGGATGGAAACACATATTTCATGAAAATGGAAACAAACAAACAAAGGTTGGGGTGGCAATACTTATACCAGACAAAATAGACTTTAAAACGAATACTGTAACAGGAGACCAAGAAGGACCTAATAATCCCACTTCTGGGTATTTATCCAAACAAACCCAAAACGCAGCTTTGACAGGACATTCACATCCATATGTTCATTGAAGCATTATTTACAATAGTAGAGATATGAAAGCAACCTTGGTGTCCTTGAATGGATGAATGGATAAAGAAGAGGTGGTACATATATACAGTGGAATATCATTCAGCCATAAAAAAAGAATGAAATCTTGCCATCTGTGACAATATGGGTGGACCTACAGTGTATTTTGCTGAGTGTAGTAAGTCAGACAGCAAAAGACAAATGTCATATGGTTTCACTTATAAGTGGAATCTAAAGAACAAAATAAACAACGAATGAAACAGAAATAAAGTCATAGATACAGAGGTCATTTTGATGGTTGCTAGATGGGCAGAGGGTTGGGGGTGGGTGAAAAGGGGAAGACAGTAGGAAGTACAATTTGTTTGTTACACAGTAGTTGTGAGGATGTAGGGTATAGTGTAAGGGATATAGTCAATAATATTGTAATAATTATGTATGTTGTCAGATGGGTACCAGAGTTGGAGCAGTGATTATTGGGAGAGGGGAGGGGGCAGGGTGAAAAAGTTGAAGGGGTTAAGAAACCACAAATTGGTAGTTACAAAATAGTCATGGGGATGTAAAGTATAGGCAATATAATCAATAATATGGTAATACCTGTGTATAGTTCCAGGTGGGTACTATTCAGGGGGATTACTTCCTAAATTATATAAATGTCTAACCACACTGCTGTTCACCTGAAATTGACATAAAATAATACTGAATATTAATTCTAATAAAAAAGGAGGGTCATAGATAATGAATAATAAAAGGTTCAAAGTTCCAGATATAAAACAAATAAGGCTTAGGCATGTAATATACGGCATAGGAAATACAGTCAATAAAATTGTGATAGCATAATACAGTGTCAGATGGTTGCTGGTCTTGTCATGGTGATCACTTCTTTAGCATAGGGAATATAATAAATAATGTGGTAATAACTCTGTATAGTGCCAAGTGGGTACTGTTGAATAACTATGATGTACCCCTGAAATCAATATATTATTGTATGTTAGCTATATATTCATAAAATTTTTTTAAAAGAGAGAAGACCCAAATAAATAAAATTAGAAATGAAAGAGAAGTGACAAATTACACCACAAAAATATAAAGGATTATAACTAAAGATTATGAGCAATTATATTCCAATAGTTTGGACAACTTGGAAGAAATGGACAAATTCCTAGAAATATGCACTATTACAAGACTGAATCAAGAAAAAAACAACAACAGAAAATCTGATCCAACTGATTACTACTAACAAAATTGCATCAGTAATCAAAAAACTGCCAACAAACAAAAGTCCTGGACTGGATGGTCTCACAGCTAAATTTAACCAAATATTCAAAGAATAATTAACACTATCCTTCTCAAAGTATTCCAAAAAACTTCAAGAGGAGTGAAGGCTCCAAAGATTACTTTATGAAGCCAACATTATCCTGATTCTAAAACCATATAAAGACATTACAAAAAAAGAAAATTATAGGCTGATATCCCTGATAAACACAGATTTAAAAATACTCAAAAAGTATGAGCGAACGGAATTCAGTAATACATTACAAAGATCATACACCATGATTAAGTGGAATATATTCCTGGCATGCAAGGTGGTTCAATATCCACAAATCAATTAATGGGACATATCACATAAGCAAAATGAAAGATAAAAATCATATGATCGTATGAATAGATGCAGTAAAAGCATTTGAAAAAAAATCCAGCATCTATTTATGATAAAAACTCTCATCAACGTGGAGATAGAGGGAACATATCTCAACTTAATAAAGGCCATATATAACAATCCCACAGGTAACATCATACTCAACAGGGAAAAGGTAAAAGTATTTCTCTTAAGATCAGGAACAAGACAAGTGTGCTCACTTTTACCACTTATATTCAACGTAGTATTGGAAGTCCTGGCCACAGAGATCAGAAAAGAAAAATAAATGAAAGCCATCCAAATTGAACGAAAGAAGTAATATTGTCCCTGTTTGCAGATGACATGATACTATATATAGAGATGCCTAAATATTCCACAAAAAAACTAATAGAACTGATAAATGAATTCAGTAAAGTATAAGAATGCAAAATTAATATTTGGAAATTGAGTGCATTTGTATACACCAATCACAAAGTATCAGAAAGAAAACTTAAGAAAACAATCCCATTTACAATAGCATCGATAAAAATAAAATCCCTAGGAGTAAATTTAACCAAGGATGTAAAAGGTCTGTACTCAGGAAATAATAAGACATTGAAGAAAGAAAGTGAAGAAGATACAAATAAATGGAAGCATATAACATGCTCGTGGATGGGAAGAATTAACATCGTTATAATTTCCATACTACCCAAAGCAATCTATATATTCAATGATATCCCTTTTAAAACACAATGGCACTTATCACAGAACTAGAACAAATAATCTTAAAATTTATATGGAATCACAAAAGACCCTGAGTAGCCACAGCAATCTTGAGAAGAAGAACAAAGTTGGAGGTATCACACTACCTGATAGCTGCAAGCTATTGTTATCAAAACAACATGGTACTGGCATAAAAACAGACACATAGATCAATGAAACAGAATAGAAAGCCCGGAAATAAACCAATGCCTACCTATATGGTCATTAAATCTACGACAAAGTAAGTAAGACTATACATTGGGGTAAAGACAGTTCTATTCAGTGAATGGTGATGGGAAACTGGACAGACACATGCAAAGAAATGAAAATAGACCACTTTCTTACACCATATATATAAATAAAATAAACATGGATAAAGACTTAAATGTAAGCCCTGAAACCATAAAACTCCTAGGAGTAAACATAGGCAGTAAACTCTTGGACATTGCTCTTACTAATATATTTTTGTTTTTGATATATCTCCTCATGCAAGGGAAACAAAAGGAAAAAAACAGACAAAAGGGACTACATCAAACCAAAAAATTTTTGCACAGCAAAGGAAATCATCAAGCAAATGAAAAGACAATCTACTGAAAGGGAGAAGATATTCACCCATGAAACATGAGATAAGAGGTTAATATCCAAAATTTATAAAGAATTCATTCAACTTAACACCAAAACAAACAAACAAACAAACAATACAATTTAAAAACGGGCAGAGTACCTGAATAGACATATCTCCAAAGATTACATAGAAATGGCCAATAGACATATGAGAAGATGCTCAATGCCTTAAAAACACAATGACATATCACCTCACATCTGTCAGAATGGCTATCATCAATAAATGAAAATACAACAAGTGTTCGCTAGGATGTGGTGAAAAGGGAACCCTCATGCACTGTTAGTAGGACTGCAAATTGGTGCAGCCATTATGGAAAATGGTTTGGAGGTTCCTCACGAAATTAAAAATAGAACTAACTTATGACCCAGCAATTCCTCTTCTGGTTATTTATCCCAAGGAATCCAAAACACTAATTCGAAAAGGTATACGTACCCCTAAGTTCATTGTAGCATTTATTACAATAGCCAAGATATGGAAGCAACCTAAGTGCCCATCAATAGACGACTGGATAAAGAAAAAGTAAGACACACACACACACACACACACACACACACACACACACACTGCACATACTGGAATATTACTTCACCATAAAAAACGAACAAAATCTTCTCATTTGTGACAACATGAATGGAACTATAGGGTATTATGGTAAGTGAAACAAGTCAGACTGAGAAAGGTAAATACAATATGATTTCACTTATATGTGGAACCTAAAGAACAGAATAATTGAAAAAAACAAAACAGAAAGACTCATATATACAGAGAACAAACTGATGGTTGCCAGATTGGAGCAGGGTTGGGGAGTTGGATGAAAAAGGTTAAGGGATTCAGAAGTACAAGTTGATAGAAAACAGTCATGGAATTTAAAAGAAATCATAGGGAATATAATCAATAATATTGTACTAACTATAGTGCCAGGTTGGTACTAGACTAATTAGCAGGATCACATCTTAAGTTATGTAAATGTCTAACAACTATGCTGTACACCTGAAACTAACATAAAATAAAATTGAATGTCAATTTTGATTGAAAAACGATTAAAAAAAACCTTGGAGAAAATGCAAACTCACAAAATAGAAATGCAGATTGATTTTGTATCCTGTAACTTTTCTGTATTTCTACATGTTTATTATTCCTAATAGTTTTTGGTGGAGTCTTTAGGGTTTTCTATATTAAGAATGATGTCGACAGAAATGGTGGCATGAGGAGTAGTTCTTGAAATCTCCCCTGGAAGTAATAACAAATTGAACAGCTATAATTCAACAAAGGATTCCCTGCACAACACACAAACATGTCTGAGAGACCCACACATTGAATCACCTGAAGGTGGGCAAATCGAGCTAGCAGGGGAGGAAGGAAGGGGTAAGCGCAGAGACGTGGGCCGCAGGATTGCAGGATACAGACCAGAGCTCACTGCAGTCGGGAGCTCACTGCAATTATGCAAAAGGGAAGAATTCTGGCTGCAGCACACCCACTGTGGCCCAGTCCTGCCTGAGGGAACAGCATATAATACGGCTGAAAGTAGCACTCATGACAGAGACCATGGAGTAAAGATCAAAAAAAGAAGAGTGAGAATGGTGGTTTTAGCCCTCATTGCCAGGCAGAAAACAGAAAATAAAAACATGGAGACCAGCTGCCTTTCCCACTGCTCCCAGTGTAGGAAGTGGGATCCAGAAGAAATGGTAGTACTGTCAGATTAAATAACAGAATATCTACAGCACTGAGAACTGCAGCATCAGTCCTGCAGCCACAGACAGCTAATTCCAGCAAAAGGGAAGAAACTGTAGGGGCAAGAAAACTGTGGGTTGGTAGTACCCATTGCTCAAGCCACAAATGCACCAGCCACCTCTCAGAGGCCACTCCAACCCCACCATTCTGGGTGGAACACTGCAGGGGCAACCAGAGCTGCTGAGACACACAGGATCTCCATGGGGCTGCAGGGGCAGCATTGGAATTTCAGAAGCTCAGAAGTTTATTGCTCTCCACATTCTCCCACAGAGGCAGTGCCCTGAAACCCAGGCAACTGCTCACAGGAGAAGCCCACCTTACAGGAAACCCCTCATCATGTAACAAGCCAGAAGAGCACAAGAGAAAACATAATGCTAGAGTGTGAGAGAAAATAAAAGGCTACAACAGGAGAGACAATAAAACATTCAATCAACACCTACTGGCAAGCATGGAGAGACCTGTTTATATCAACCTGTTGCAGAACCCACTTGCATAGAACCAGAAAGAGAAATAATAATTCATTAACTGCCATGAATAAGCAAGGTAACAAGACAGCTAAGAAAGAAAATAATAATAAAAAAAACACTCCAGAAAACAAACATAAAGACATGGAAATATGTGACTGAAATGACAGAGAATTCAAGATTGCAGTTCTGAAAAAACTCAATGAAATGCAAACAACAACAACAACAACAAAAACAAAAAAAACCCCCACAGATAGGCAGGTTAATGAACTCAGAAACAAAATCAAAGAACAAAATGAACATTTTATTCAAGAGATTGACATTTTAAAAATGAACTAAATAGAAATTCTAGAGATGAAGAATTCAATAAAAGAACTGAAGAATGAAATAGCCAGCTGAGGTGAAAGAGCTGACCAGAAGGAGGAAAGAATGAGTGATATCGGTTAACTTTTGGACGTCATCAAAATGGCAGCGTGAGGTGAGACTCTGGAAATCTTCCCTGGAATTTACAACACAGAAAAACTATAACTCCATAAAGGATTCCCTGCACAGCAGACAGGCAAGACGAAGAGGCTCACTACTGAATTCACCTAAAGGTGGGCAAACTGCGCAAGAGGGGAGGAGGAAAGGGAGAAGTACAGAGACGGGTTCACATGGGCTCAGGATGCAGACCTAGCACAGTGCTCTGAGCTTGCTGCATCCCAAAACTACTGCAGCTGCAAGACAGGGAAGAACTCGGATTGCTAGGGCTCCGCTTATGGCCCACAGGGCTGAGTGGACAGCATATAACACGCTGAACCCAACGCTCACCGCAGAGACCTTGGAGCAAAGAGTGAGGGAAGAAGGCAGAAAAGAGTGGTTTAAGCCCTCACTGCCACAGAGAATGGAAGCCTTAGGCACTGAGACTAGTCGCCCCCTCCTTACCCTCCCAGAGCTCACCCCAACCCCACCTTCCCAGTGCTAGACAGAACAGTAGCAGTGTCAGATGAAAAGACCAGAATATTTGCAGTTCTGAGAAGTGTGGTCCACAGACACAGATTCACAGCCCAACCAATTCCACAAAGGGGAGGGAGCTATGGAAGCAGGGCCAGCTGTGGTGGTGGTTGCTGCCATTGCTCTGGGCCACCTCTCACAACCCACCCCGCCCCTGTTGCCCCCTATCTGGGCGGAACCCTGAAGGAGTAAACAGAACTACTGAAACACACAGGCTCTGAATCTGGTGCAGGAAGAGCTTTGGAACTTCAAAAGCTCTCCACATCCCCAATGGATGCGGCACCCTATGACCCAGGCAAACTGTTAACAGAAAAGAAGTCCGCCATCCAGGGAATCCCCCATTGTGCGAGAAGCTGGAATAGTGGAGAGAAAACATAACACTAAAGTGTGAGAGAGAAAAAAAGGCTGCAGTCAGAGAGAAAATGAAACATTCTACCAACACGTACTGGAAAACAAAAGAAAGACCTCTTCTTATCAACCTGATGCAAAACCCACTCCTGTAGATGTCTAGGAAGAGAAATAATAAATCAGTAATCGCCATGAATAACGAAGGCAACAAAACAGCTCAGAAAGAAAGTGAAAAGTCTCCAGAAAAGGAACATAAAGATATGGAAATATGTGACCTAAATGACGGAGAATTCAAGATTGCAGTTCTGAAAAAACTCAAAGAGATGCAAGAAAACACAGAAAGGCAGTTTAATGACTCAGGAACACATTCAAAGAACAACATGAACATTTTACCAGAGAGATTGAAATTTTAAAAAAGAACCATATAGAATATCTGGAGATTAAGAACTCAATAGAAGAAATTAAGAATGAAATAGCCAGCTTAGGTAGTAGAGTTGACCAGATGGAGGAAAGAATCAGTGTCATTGAAGATAGAAACCTGGAAATGACATGGATGGAAGAAGAAAGAGACTTGAGACTTAAAAGAAATGAAAGAACTCTACAAGAACTTTCTGACTCTATCAGAAAGAGCAGTATAAGAATAATGGGCATACAGAAGTGGAAGAAAGGGAGAAGGGAACAGAGAGTATATTCAAACTAATAGTGGATGACAACTTCCCAAACTTGTGGAAAGAACTGGATCCTTGAATCCAAGAAGCAAATAGAACACCTATTACCTCAACCCCAACAGGCCTTCTCCAAGGCACATTCTATTGAAGCTGTCAAAAATCACCAACAAAGAAAGAATCCTCAAGGCAGCCAGGGAAAAGAAGACGGTAACCCACAAAGGAAAGTCCATTAGCTTATCATCAAATTTTTCAGCAGAAACTCTACAAGCCAGGAGGGAGTGGAACCAATTATTCAAACTATTGAAAGAGAAATTATGAGACAAGAATAATGTACCCAGCAAAGACATCCTTTAGATATGAAGGAGGAATAAAGACCTTCATACAGAAGTTGACAAGAAATACTAAAGGAGGCTATTCGACCAACATCAACAGGGACAATTTGTGGCAAGCAAAACATGAAAAGGGGGAGAGTAAAAGCCTGAACTGGAATATGGCAATGGAGAAAGTAAGCATGCTGAAGAAAATGGAATACTCTAAATATCAAACTTTCTTATACATAAACTTAATGGTAACCAATCAAAAAAAAAAAATCCAGAAATGAAATATGTACTGTAATAAAAAAACAAAAATAGAAGGAAAAATCATAGAATACCACCACACAGAAATAACAGAGAACAACGAAAAGGCAAGGAAACATTGGAGACACAGTCTTACCAGAAAACTAAAGACAGAATGACAGGAAATCCTCACATATCAATAATCACCCTAAATGTAAGTGTAAATGGACTGAACTCACCAATAAAAAGGCACAGAGTAGCGGATTGGATCAAAAAACTAAACCCAACCATATGCTGTCTCCAAGAGACACATCTCAGCTACAAGGACAAGCATAGATTCAAAGTGAAAGGGTGGAAATTGACACTCCAAGCAAATGGTACCCAGAGAAAATCAGGTGTAGCCATACTGATATCAGATAAAACAGACTTCACGGTGAAAAAGATAACAAGAGACAAAGATGGACGTTTCATAATGGTAAAGGGGACATACAACAAGAAGACATAACAGTCATCAATATTTATGCCCCCAATCAGGGAGCACTGAAATATACCAAGCAACTATGAACAGAAGTAAAGGGAGAAATCAACCAAAACACAATGATACTAGGGGACCTAAATGCATCATTGACAGCTATGGATAGATCATTCAAAAAGAAAATAAATAATGAAATAGGAGCCCTAAATGACACATTAGATGAGATGGACATAACTGATATTTATACAGCACTTCATCCTAAAACATCAGACTTTGTATTTTCTTCTAGTGTACATGGAACATTCTCAATGGTAGACCATATATTCGGACATAAAACTACCCTCAGCAAACTTAAGAAGACTGAAATCATACCAAGCATATTCTCTGATCACACGGCTTTGAAATTGGATATCAACTACATAAAGAAAGCAGGATAAACCACAAATACTTGGATATTAAACAACATACTCTTAAAGAATGAATGGGTGAAAGAAGAAATTAGAGGAGAGATCCAAAGATACATAGAAACAAATGAGAATAAAAATACATCCTAACAAAATTTTTGGGTCGCAGTGACAGCAGTTTCAAGAGGGATATTGATATCATTACAGGCCTATCTCAAGACACAAGAAAAATCCCACATAAGTAACCTCACATTACACCTTAAAGAACTAGAAAAAGAAGAACACATGAAACACAAGGTCAGCAGAAGAAAGGAAATAGTAAAAATCAGAGCAGAAATAAATGAAATAGAGAACAAAAAGACAATAGAAAAAATTAATGTGACAACAGCTGGTTCTTTGAAAAGATGAACAAAATGGATAAACCCTTGGCTAGACTCACTAAGACAAAAAGAGAGAAGACAGTAATAAACAAAATCAGAAATGAAAAAGGGGAACTTATCACGGATGACACAGAAATAAAAAGGATAATCTAAGAATAGTATGAAGGACTGTATGCCACCAAATTCAATAACTTAGAAGAAATGGACAAGTTCTTAGAAACATATAGCCTTCCTAGGCTGAACCATGAAGAACTGGAAAATCTAAACAGACCGATCACCAGTAATGAAATTGAATCAGTCATCCAAAACCTTCCCAAAAGCAAAAGTCCGGGGCCATATGGATTCACTAGTGAATTCTCCCAAACCTTCAAAGAGGATCTAATACCAATCCTGCTCAAACTCTTCCAAAAAACTGAAGAAGAGACACTACTCCCCAACTCATTTTATGAGGCCAACATTACCCTGATACCAAAACCTGGTAAGGACAACACAATAAAAGAAAACTACAGACCAATATCTCTGATGAATATAGATGCAAAAGTCCTAAACAAAATTCTAGCAAATCGAATGCAAAAATGCTTTAAAAAGATTATTCATCACGACCAAATGGGATTCATCCCAGGGTTACAAGAATGGTTCAACATATGCAAATCCATCAATGTGATACATCACATAAACAAAATAAAGGGCAAAAATCATATGATTATATCAATTGATGCAGAAAAAGCATTTGATAAGATACAACATCCATTTATGATTTACACACATAAATAAAACAGGTATAGAGGGAAAATACCTTAACATAATAAAGGCCATATATGACAAGCCCTCAGCTAATCTCATAATTAATGGTGAAAAACTGAAGTCCTTTGCTCTACGTTCAGGAACACGACAGGGCTGTCCCCTATCACCTCTGCTTTTCAACAGTATTGGAAGTCCTCCCCAGAACAATCACTCAAGAGAAAGAAATAAAAGGCATTCAAATTGGGAATGAAGGAGTTAAATTGTCACTCTTTTCAGATGACATGATGATATATATAGAAAACCCCAAAGACTCAACCAAAAAGCTACTAGAAAGAATCGATGAATACAGTAAAGTTGCCAACTACAAAATCACCGTACAAAAGTCCATTGTATTCTCATATACTAACAATGAAAGCTAAGAAAAAGAAAGAAAAAAAAATTCCTTTTACAATTGCAGCAAAAAGAATAAAATACCTAGGAATAAACTTAACCAAGGATGTGAAAGAACTATATGCTGAAAACTATAAGACATTTTTAAAAGAAACTGAAGAAGACACAAAGAAGTGGAAAGACATTCTGAGCTCGTGGATTGCAAGAATCAACATAGTTAAAATGGCCATATTACCAAAAGCAATAACAGATTTAATGCAATCTCCATCAAAATCCCAATGGTGTTTTTTTAAAGAAACAGAACAAAAAATCATCAGATTTGTTTGGAAACACAAAAAACCCTGAATACACTTAGCAATCTTAAGAAAAAAGAGCAATACTGGAGGTATCACACTCCCTGACTTTAGCTTGTACTACAGGGCTACAATAATCAAAACAGCATGGTATTGGCAGAAAAACAGACGCATAGACCAATGGAATAGAACTGAGAATCCAGCAATTAAACCACAAAAATGTGGGCACATAATGTTTAACTAAGAAGCAAAAAACATACAATGGAGAAACGACAGGCTCTTCAATAAATGGTGCTGGGAGAATTGGAAAGCCACGTGCAAAAGAATGAAACTGGACTGCTATTTGTCACCATGTACCAAAATTAATTCAAAATAGATAAAAGACTTAAGCATAAGACCTGACACAATAAACTGCATAGAAGAAAACATAGGTACTAAACTTATAGACCTTGGGTTCAAAGTGCATTTTATGAATTTGACTCCAAAGGCAATGGAAGTAAAAGCTAAAATAAACGAATGGGACTATATGAAACTTAAAAGGTTCTGCACAGCAAAAGAAACCATCGACAAAATAAAGAGGCAACCAACTGAATGGGAGAAGATTTGTGCAAACAGTGCCTCCAATAAGGGGCTAATATCCAAAATATACAAGGAACTCATGAAACTCAACAACAGAAAAACAAACAACCCAATTGAAAAATGGGCAGAGGACCTGAAGAGACATTTCTCCAAAGAGGACATACAAATGTCAAAGAGACATATGAAACAATGCTCAACATCACTAACCATCAGAGACATGCAAATAAAAACCACAAGGAGATATCACCTCACCCCAGTCAGAATGGCTATCATCAACAAGACAAATAGTAACAAGTGTTGGAGAGGCTGTGGAGAAAAAGGAACCCTCATACACTGTTGGTGGGAATGCAGACTGGTGCAGCCGTTATGGAAGGCAGTGTGGAGGTTCCTCAAAAAATTACGAATAGAATTACCGTATGACCCAGCAATCCCTCTCCTGGGTATCTACCCAAAAAATCTGAAAACATTTATACATAAAGACACGTGTGTTCCAATGTTTATTGCAGCTTTATTTACGGTGACCAAGACATGGAAACAACCAAAATGTCCTTTGATAGATGAATGGATAAAGAAGTTGTGGTATATATACAGAATGGAATACTATTCGGCGGTAAGAAAGGATGATGTAGGAACATTTGTGACAGCATGGATGGATCTTGAGAGTATAATGCTAAGCGAAATAAGTCAGACAGAAAAAGCAGAGAACCATATGATTTCACTGGTATGTGGTATATAAACCCAAAACAACAAAAGAACAAGACAAACAAATGAGAAACAAAAACTCATAGACCCAGACAATAGTTTAGTGGTTACCAGAGGATAAGGGGCTGGGGGGTGGGAGGTGAGGGTAAGGGGGATCAAATATATGGTGATGGAAGGAGAACTGACTCTGGGTGGTGAACACACAATGGGATTTATAGATGATGTAATACACAATTGTACACCTGAAGTCTGTGTAATTTTACTAACAATTGTCACCCCAATAAAAAAAATAAAAAAAAAATTAATGACAAAAAAAGAATTCTAAAGGCAGTCAGGGGAAAAAAACAGTAACCTACATGGGAAAGCCCATTAGACTATCATCAGAGTTTTCAGGAGGAACTCCACAAAGAGAAGGGAATGGAATAAAACATGGAAACGACTGAAAGAGAGAAATTATGAGCTAAAAATAATATATTCAGCAAACATATCCTTCATATATGAAGGAGGAATACAGACTTTTCAGACATACAGAAGCTGCGGGAATTTTGTAACAGATGACCTGCATCACAAGAAATACTAAAGGAGGCTATTTGACCTGAAACAAAATATCAAAAGAATACAAAACAATGAGCAGTAGTATGAATAGACAGAGAGAAGGATGAAATGGGAACCCATACGCAAAGTAGCACACTATACACTTAAACATAACATAAAGGGTAAAGAAGAATAAACATTAAAAAAAGGAAAAAGAAGAAAAAGACAACTTGTTGCTGCAACTCAGATATCAATTCACAGCATAAGAATGGATAGATTGTGACAACAAAAACATAAAAGGGGAGACAGTAAAGGTCTGAACCTGCAAACAGGAGTGGATATAAGAAGCATGCTGAAGAAAAAGGACTAGTGTAAACATGAAACTTTCTTTTACTTAATCATAATGGTAACCACTCAAAAGAAAAAAAGCTAGAACTGAGATATATAACAAAAAAAGAACCAGAGGGAAAAACCATAGAACACCACCTCACTGAAATAAAAGACAGCAACAAAAAGGCAAAGATACAATGAGTCCTGAGCCACTTGAAAACAAAAGTCAAAATGAGAGGAAATCCTCATGTATCAATAATCACCATAAGTGTAAATGGAGTGTACTCACCAATAAAAAGGCACAGAGTAGCAGATTGGATAAAAACAAAACAAAACAAACAAACAAACAAACAAAAAACTAAACCAACCATATATTGCCTCCAAGAGACACATGTCAGTTACAATGACAAAGATAGACTCACAGGGAAAGGGTGGAAATTGATACTCTAAGCAAATGGTAGCCAAAGAAAAGCAGGTGTAGGCATACCGATATCAGATGAAACAGACTTCAGGGTCAAAAAGGTAACAAGAGACAAAGATGGACATTTCATAATGATAAAGGGACAATCCAAAAAGAAGATATAACACTCATCAATATATGTTACACAATCAGGGAGCAAAGCAACTACTAAAATAACTAAAGGGAGAAATTGACCAAAACACAATTATAGTAGGGGACTTAAATACATCATTGACAGCTATGGATAGATCATCCAAACAGAAAATGAATACGGAAATATCAGCCCTAAATGACACACGAAAAGAAATGGACATAATTGACATTTATACAGCACTTCAATCTAGAACATCAGACTATACATTCTTTTCTAGTGTGTATTGAAAATTCTCAAAGGTAGACCATATACTGGTCTCAGCAAATTTAGGAACATTGAAATAATCCCAACTATATTCTCTGATCACAAGACTTTGAAATTGGATACCAACTACAAAAAGAAAATGGGGAAAACACAAATATGTGGAGATTAAACATGCTTTTAAAGAACGACTGGGTCAAAGAAGAAATAAGAGGAGAGATCAAAAGATACGTAGAAACAAATGACAGTGAAAATGTATCCTGTCAAAATTATTGGGATGCAGTGAAGAAGTAATAAGAGGGAAATTTATATCATTACAGACCTATCTTAAGAAAGAAGAAAACTATGAGATAAACAACCTCATATTGTACCTTTAAGAACTAGAAAAAGAAGAACAAATGAAATCCAAAGTCAGAAGAATAAAGGAAAGAATAAAATTCAGAGCAGAATTAAATGAAATAGAAAACAAAAAGACAGTAGAAAAAAATTAATGTGACAAAGAGCTGGTTCTTTTTAAAGATTAATAAAATTGACACACCCTTGGCTAGACCCATTCAGATAAAAAAAGACACAAATAAACAAAATCAGAAATGAAAGAGGAAAAATTAC
The DNA here is from genome assembly GCF_004115265.2 of Rhinolophus ferrumequinum. Classification (NCBI taxonomy): domain Eukaryota; kingdom Metazoa; phylum Chordata; class Mammalia; order Chiroptera; family Rhinolophidae; genus Rhinolophus; species Rhinolophus ferrumequinum. The sequence goes on along the minus strand of NC_046284.1, from coordinate 25,463,939 downwards.
CGTGACCACCACAGAAATACAAAGATCATGCAATAATACTATGATCATTGCAAAGGATCATGCAATAATACATATGGCCTATATGCTCCCAAATTCAATAACCTAGAAGAAATGCTTAAGTTCTTAGAAACATACAGTTTTCCGAGACTGAATCACGAAGAACTGGAAAGCCTAATAGACCGATCAACAGTAAGGAAATTGAATCGGCCATGTAAAACCTTCCGCAAATCAAAAGTCCAAGACCAGATGGCTGCACTAGTGAATTCTACCAAACATTCAAAGAAGATCTAACACCTGTCCTCCTCAAACTCTTCCAAAAAATTGAAGAAGGGATAATACTTCTAACTCATTTTATGAGGCCAATATTACCCTGATAGAGAAACCAGGTAAGTATAACACAAAAAAAGAAAATTAAAGTCCAAGATCTCTGATGAATACAGATGCAAAAATCCTACCAAACAAAATTCTAGCAAATTGAATACAACAATACATTAAAAAGATTATACATCCTAATCAAGTGGGGTTCAATCCAGGGGCACAAGGATGATTCAGTATTCGCAAATTGATCATTGTGATACACCACATTAAAAAAAAAAGATAAATATCATATGATTATATCAATAGATTTAGAAAAAGCATTTGACAAGATACAGCATGCATTTATGATTAACACACTTACAAAATGGGTACAAAAGGAAAATACCTTAACATAATAAAGGTCATATATGACAAACCCTCAGCTAACATCATAATTAATGGTGAAAAACTGAAGACTTTTGCTCTATGTTCAGGAACAAGACAGGGTTAACAACATAGTATTAGAAGTCCTAGCCAGAGCAATCAGGGAAGAGAAAGAAATAAAAGGCATCCAAATTGGGAATGAAGAAGTTAAAGTCACTTTTTGCAGATGACATAGTTCGTTATTTAGAAAACCCTAAAGACTCCACCAGAAAGCTATTAGAAACAATAAACAAATACAATAAAGTTGTTGGCTAAAAAAATCAATGTACAGGGCCAGTCCGGTGGCTCAGGTGGTTAGAGCTCCATGCTCCTAACTCCGAAGGCTGCTGGTTCAATTCCCACATGGGCCAGTGGGCTCTCAATCACAAGGTTGCCAGTTCAATTCCTTGAGTCACACAAGGGATGGTGGGCAGCGCCCCCTGCAACTAAGATTGAACACGGCACCCTGAGCTGAGCTGCTGCTGAGCTCCCAGATGGCTCAGTTGGTTGGAGCGCGTCCTTTCAACCACAGTTGCTGGTTCGACTCCTGCAAGGGATGGTGGGCTGCGCCCCTGCAACTAGCAATGGCAACTGGACCTGGAGCTGAGCTGCGCCCTCCACAACTAAGACTGAAAGGACAACAACTTGAAGCTGAATGGCACCCTCCACAACTAAGATTGAAAGGACAACAACTTGACTTGGAGAAAAAAAAAAAAAGTCCTGGAAGTACACACTGTTCCCTCAATAAAGTCCTGTTCCCCTTCTCCAATAAAATCTTTTAAAAAAAAAAAGAGCAATGTACAAAAATCCAGTTGCTTACTGATGGGCATTTTGGTTGTTTCCATGTCTTGCGTTTTCTGAATAGTACTGCAATAAACATAGGGGTGCATATATTTTTTCGAATTAGCACGTTGGATTTCTCTGGATAGCTACCTAAGAGTGGAATTGCTTGGTCCTAAGGTAGTTCCATTTTCAGTTTTCTGAGATACCACCATACTTATTTCCATAGTGGCTGCACCAATCTGCAATCCCACCATCTTATTAGGGAGAACACTTCATGGACATTGTAGATGCCTGACCATTGTGCTGTACACCTGAAACTGAATAATATTGAATATCAACTATAATATAATGTAATATTACATATGTGTGTATATATACATACATATATATATATATATATTATATATATATATATAGTCACAGGATGTGGAGTACAGCATAGGGAATAGAGTCAATGGAATTGTAACAGCTATATACGATGTCAGAGGGGTAGTAGATTGGGGGAGCGAGGTTATCACTTTGTGAGGGGTGTAAATGTCTAACTATCACATTGTTTTGTACACCTGAAGCTAATAAAAAAAATCCATCGCATTCCTATATACTAACAATGACACTTTAGAAAAAGAAAAAAAATAATTCCTTTAGCAATTGCAACAAAAAGAATAAAATACCTAGTGATAAACTTAAGCAAGGATGTGAAGGACCTATACACTGAAAACTACAAAATATTTTAAAAAGAAATTGAAGAAGACACAAAGAAATGGAAAGGCATTCCGTGTTCACGGATTGGAAGAATCAGCATAGTTAAAATGGCCATATTACCCAAAGCAAGATACAGATTTAATTCAATCCCCATCAAAATCCCAATGGCATTTTTTAAAGAAATAGAAGAAAAAAATCATGAGATTTGTATGGAATCACAAAAGACCCAGAATAGCCAAAGCACTACTAAGAGAGAAGAATAAGGCTGGAGGTATCACACTTCCTGACTTCAGCTTGTGCTACAGAGCAATGGTAATCAAAACAATATGGCATTGGCAGATAAACAGACACACTGACCAATGGAATAGAATTGAGAACCCAGAAATAAACCCTCATAACAATGGACAGATAATTTTTGAGAAAGGTGCCAAAACATACAATGGAGAAAAGAAAGCCTCTTCAAAAAATAGTGCTGGGAAAATTGGAATGCCGCATGCAAAAGAGTGAAACCAGACTGATCAATCTGTCACCATGTACCAAAATTAACTGAAAATGTATCAAAGACATAAACATAAGCTCTGAAACAATAAACTGTATAGAAGAAAGCATAGGCACTAAACTTATAGACCTTGGGTTCAAAGAGTATTTTATGAATTTGATCTCAAAAGCAAGGAAAGTAAAAGTTCAAATAAATGAATGGGACTATATAAAACCAAAAAGCTTCTGCACAGCAGAAGAGACTGTTGACAAAATGAAGAGGCAACCAACTGAATGGGAGAAGATATTTGCAAGCAACACCTCCCATAAGGGGCTAATATCCAAAACATATAAGGAACTCATACAACTCAACAACAAAAAGGCAAGGAGTGACGTCATAGGAATGGCGGCAGCAGGGCACACTTTCTGAGTTCTCCTCCGGATCTTGTTGCAAACGAGACCTATAACCCATCAAAGAACTTTTCGCTCATCACACAGAATAGCGGGGAGATTCGTGGATTACTTGAAGCTAAGGAGTACTTGAAGGTGCGCTAATTGGGCGAGCAGGGGAAGGAAAAAGAGGAGCGGAGTGAAAACGCCCTGCCGGCAGCGGCTGGAGATCCCAGCCCGCAACGGAGCCTCAGCTGGCGGGAGCTAAAACCGAAAACCGCTGTGCCGGGCACGCACGGGATCCCAGGGCGGAACGGAGAGCGCAGAGACCAGGAGGGGGGCTCTTTCCCTGCGTCCCACGGCTGATTTCTCCCGCCTGGAGGGCGGCCAGTGTGCCCTACGCTGGACAAGGAGCACAGACTCCATACCTGGGCCCCTCCCCCGCCCCGTTCTTCCAATCCTACTCCGCCCTTCCAGAGACTTAAACCGGCCCCTGAACTGAGGAGTGGTGTCAGATTACAGAGGAGCTGTAGTGCTCAGGCTCTGGGAAGCCTGACGGGCAGCCCTGACCCAGGAAGACTGGGAAGTGTGTGTGATTTTGGCTGCGCTAGGAGAGAAGAGACTCCTCCACCCCCAGCCACCACCTTTTCTGGCCTGCGGGAAGAGGGCAACGCGCGGCTGGGCTGGGAGAGTGAAGACCCCTGCAACCCCAGCCCCCACCCTTCCTGGCTTGCCTAGGGCAGGGCGGGTGCAGCTGCAGAGACACACCCGGAAATCAGCAGTGAGGCAGGAGCAGCTCTGGGCTTTCAGCAGATCAGAAATCTCCCGCCCGCACTCATACACACACACACTGAAGAGGTGCCTTAAGACTCAAGAGTACTGGACACGGAACTGGTGGTGCCACTCTCAGTGTGCATATGTGCAGGCAAGGGCAGAAACTGCACTGACTTTGTAAAAACTATCATCCAGACCCCTCAGGCCTACGTATTTAAGTCTGCAGTCCCAAAGTCTCTCTGGGCACCAGGTGACCGGCTCTGCCTGTGCAATAAGCAGGGGGCTCTTTGGTACAGCAGAGGACAACCTGGACATTGCTTGGTGGGCTTAGGCCTAGACTGTCGCTGCTTTTTGTTTTGCTTTGTTGTGTTTTGTTTTGCTTTGTCTTTGTATCTTTGATATCTTTGCCTGTGTCGAGTGGGGGTTATCAGATGGTTTTGCATGTGAATGTATTTGATTTGATTTTTTTCTTTGTTGTTGTTGTTGCTGTTGTGCTTGGTGATTTGCTTTGTTCTGAAACTGCCCTGCCGGGGCCCTGCTTGTGAGGCACGGTCAGCAGATCAGAAATCTCCCACCCGCACCCATACATACTCACACTGAAGAAGTGCCCTAGGACTCAGGAGTTCTGGACAAGGGGCTGGTGGTGCTACTCTCAGTGTGCATAAGTGCAGACAAGGGCAGAAACTGCACTGACTTTGTAAAAACTATCATCCAGACACCTCAGGCCCACGCATTTAAGTCTGCAGTCCCAAAGTCACTCTGGGCACCAGGTGACCGGCTCTGCCTGCGCAATAAGCAGGGGGCTCTTTGGTACAGCAGAGGACAACCTGGACATTGCTTGGTGGGCTCAGGCCGAGACGGTCGCTGCTTTTTGTTTTGCTTTGCTTTGTTTTGTTTTGCTTTGTCTTTATATCTCTGATATCTTTGCCTGTGTCGAGCGGGGGTTATCGGCTGTTTTTTTTTACATGTGACTGTACTTGATTTTTTTCTTTTTTTTTTTTGCTGTTGTCCTTGCTGTTGTGCTTGGTGATTTGCTTTGTTCTGAGGCTGCACTGCCGGGGCCCAGCTTGAGAGGCACGGGACTCAGCATATCCAGGGGCCAACTCCAGACCAAACCGGAGTGCTGCCGGGTTTGACCTGCAGGTCACACACCCAGAGGGGGCTCTCTGCAGGCACTGGAGCCCATAGAGGCCAAACCACATTAGGGTGGTCAACCCTCACCCAGCAGAGCGCCCTGCGGGGGGCAGAGCCAAGTCTCATAACGGGTCAGCCCAGGAGATAACCCCACCTACTTACAAGCAAAAAGCAATTAAAGATCTTCTTGAACGGGACAGTGTACACAACACAAGAGTCACCTTTGGAGCACACGCAGAGGACAACGACGTGGTGCGAGTCAAATATAACGGACATATACTACATAAGATAATCTAGCAAGAACTAAAAACTCTAGGGGATCTACCTAATATATCAAAATAAACACAGTCAGCCAGAATGGTGAAACAAAGATACACGTCCCAAATAAAAGAACAGAAGAAGCCTTCACAACTGGAACCAAATGAAGCAGACGTAACCAACCTCTCAGAGTCAGAGTTCAGAACACTGGTGATAAGAATGTTTAAGGAGCTTAGAGAAGACATAAAGAAGGATGTAGAAATCATAACGAACGAGCTTAGAGAAAACATAAAGAAGGATGTAGAAATCATAACGAACAACCAGTTAGAACTAAAGAACACAATTACCGAAATTAAGAACTCACTTGAAGGAATTACCAGCAGGCTAGATGAAGCAGAGGATCGAATCAGCGACTTAGAAGACAAGGTAGCAGAGATCACCCAAACGGAACAACAGAAAGAAAAAAGAATAAAAAACAATGAGGATGGCCTAAGAGACCTCTGGGATAACATCAAGCGCAACAACATGCGCATCATAGGAATACCAGAAGGTGAAGAGAGTAAGCAAGAAATTGAGAACATATTTGAAGTAATAATGTCTGAAAACTTCCCCAACCTGATGAAGGAAACCAACATACAAGCCCAGGAAGTGCAGAGAGTTCCAACCAGGATTAACCCAAACAGGTCCACACCAAGACACATTATAGTTAAAATGGCAAAGCTTAAAGACAAAGAGAGAATCCTAAAGGCAGCAAGAGAAAGACGGAGGGTTACATACAAGGGAACTCCCATAAGACTATCAAATGATTTTTCTACAGAAACATTGAAGGCCAGGAGGGAGTGGCAGGAGATACTCAAAGTGATGGAAAACAAAGGCCTACAACCTAGATTGCTTTATCCAGCAAGGCTATCATTTAAAGTTGAAGGAGAGATAAAGAGCTTTCCAGAAAAAAATAAGCTAAAGGAATTTATTACAACCAAGCCAGCATTGCAAGAAATACTAAAAGGACTTCTGTAAATAGAAGAAAGATCAAAACAACCTAACTACAAATTTAAAAATGGCAATAACTATGTACCTATCAATAATCACTTTAAATGTAAATGGACTAAATGCTCCAATCAAGAGACATAGGGTGGCTGACTGGATAAGAAAGCAAGACCATTGTATATGCTGTATACAAGAGACTCACCTCAGAACAAAAGACACACACAGGCTGAAAGTGAAGGGTTGGAGTAAGATATATCATGCAAATGGAAACGAGAAAAAAGCTGGAGTTGCAATACTAATATATGACAAAATAGACTTTAAAATGAAGAACATACTAAAAGATAAAGATGGGCACTATATAATAATAAAGGGATCGATCCGACAAGAGGACATAACCCTAGTAAACATCTATGCACCCAACATAGGAGCACCTAAATATATAAAACAGGTACTGACTGACATAAAGACAGAGATCAACAGTAACACTATTATAGTAGGGGACTTCAACACACCCCTGACAACAAGGGACAGGTCTTTCAGACAGAAAATCAATATGGAAACCACAGCCTTAAATGATACATTGGACCACTTGGACTTAATCGATATTTTCAGAACATTTCACCCCACTGCTGCAAAATACACGTTTTTCTCAAGCGCACATGGAACATTTTCCAAGATAGACCATATGTTAGGCCACAAAACAAGTCTTGATAAATTTAAGAAAATTGAAATCATACCAATTGTCTTCTCTGATCACAATGCTATGAAATTAGAAATGAACTACAGGAAAAAAACTGGAAGACACACCAATTCATGGAGGCTGAATAACTTATTACTAAATAATGAATGGGCCAAGCAGGAGATCAAGGAAGAAATCAAAAGATATCTCGAGACAAAAGAAAATGAAAACAAGACGACCCAAAATCTATGGGATATCACAAAAGCAGTCCTAAGAGGGAAATTCATAGCTTTGCAGGCCTACCTAAAGAAACAAGAAACAGCACTAATCAACAGTTTATCTTCACATTTAAGGGATTTGGAAAAAGAACAGCAAAATAAGCCCAAAGGGAGCACAAGGAAGGAGGTAATAAAGATCGGAGCAGAAATAAATGAAATAGAAACCAGAAAAACAATACAAAAGATCAATGAATCCAAGAGTTGGTTCTTAGAGAAGATAAACAAAATCGACAAACCTTTAGCCAGACTCATTAAAAAAAAGAGAGAGAGAGGACCCAAATTAATAAAATCAAAAATGAAAGAGGAGAAGTGACAACGGACACTGCAGAAATACAAAAAGTTTTAAGAAGTTACTATGAGCAAGTATATGCCAACAAATTTGACAATTTGGAAGAAATGGACAATTTTCTAGAGGCGTACAACCTTCCAAGGCTAACTCAAGAAGAAACAGAAAACCTGAATAGACTGATTACCACCACGGAAATTGAATCAGTAATCAACAGTCTCCCAACAAACAAAAGCCCTGGTCCAGATGGCTTTACAGGTGAATTTTACAAAACGTTCAAAAAAGAACTATCACCTATTCTCCTCAAGCTCTTCCAAAAAATCCAGAAGGAAGGAAGACTCCCAAACACTTTTTACGAAGCCACTATCACCCTGATCCCAAAATCAGACAAAGACACCACAAAAAAAGAAAACTACAGGCCGATATCTCTAATGAACATGGATGCAAAAATCCTCAACAAAATATTAGCGAATAGAATTCAGCAATACATTAAAAAGATCATTCACCATGATCAAGTGGGATTCATCCCTGGTATGCAAGGGTGGTTCAACATCCACAAATCAATTAATGTGATACACCACATAAACAAAATGAAAAATAAAAATCACATGATCATATCAATAGATGCAGAAAAAGCATTTGATAAAATCCAACAGCCATTTATGATAAAAACCCTTAAGAAAGTGGGAGTAGAGGGATCATATCTCAACATAATAAAGGCCATATATGACAAACCCACAGCTAACATCATTCTCAATGGGGAAAAGCTAAAATCATTCCCCCTAAGATCAGGAACAAGGCAAGGTTGCCCACTATCTCCGCTTCTATTCAACATAGTGCTGGAAGTTCTTGCCACAGCAATCAGACAAGAAAAAGAAATAAAAGGCATCCAGATTGGTAAGGAGGAAGTAAAGTTATCATTGTATGCAGATGATATGATTCTATATATAGAGAACCCTAAAGGCTCCACCACGAAGCTGTTGGAGCTGATAGATGAATTTAGTAAAGTAGCAGGACACAAAATTAATATTCAGAAATCAGTGGCATTTGTATATACCAATAATAAAACATCAGAAGGAGAAATTAAAAAAACAATCCCATTTAAAATCGCTCCAAAGACTATAAAATACCTGGGAATAAATTTAACCAAAGAAGTAAAAGATCTGTACTCAGAAAATTATAAGACACTGAAGAAAGGAATGAAGGAAGATATAAATAGATGGAAACACATATCATGTTCATGAATAGGAAGAATTAATATAGGTAAAATGTCCATACTGCCTAAGGCAATATACATATTCAATGCAATTCCTATCAAACTGCCAACGTCGTTTTTCACAGAAATAGAACATATAATCCTAAAATTTATATGGGACCATAAAAGACCCCGAATAGCCTCAGCAATCTTGAGAAATAAGAACAAAGTGGGAGGTATAACAATACCTGACTTCAAATTATACTACAAGCCTACAGTAATCAAAACAGCATGGTACTGGCATAAAAACAGACACATAGATCAATGGAACAGAATAGAGAGTCCAGAAATAAATCCACGCCTATATGGCCGTTTAATCTACGACAATGGAAGCAAGAATGTACGATGGAGTAATGACAGTCTATTCAATAAATGGTGCTGGGAAACCTGGACAGACACATGCAAAAAAATGAAGCTGGACCACCTCCTGACACCATATACAAAAATAAATTCAAAATGGCTTAAAGACTTAAATGTAAGATCTGAAACCATAAAATACCTAGAAGAAAATATAGGAAGAAACTTCTCAGATATTACCCGGAGTAAGATTTTTACTGATATATACCCTCGCACGAGAGAAGTAAGAGAAAAAATAAACATGTGGGATTATATCAAACTAAAAAGTTTTTTCACAGCAAAGGAAACCATCAATAAAACAAGAAGGGATCCTACTGAATGGGAAAAGATATTTGCCAATAATATATCTGATAAGGGATTAATATCACAAATCTATGAAAAACTCACTCAACTCAACTCCAAAAAAACAAACGATCCAATTAAAAAATGGGCAGAAGACTTGAAGAGACATTTTTCTAAAAAGGACATACAGATGGCAAACAGACATATGAAGAAATGCTCAACCTCACTAACCATCAGAGAAATGCAAATAAAAACCACAATGAGATACCACCTCACCCCAGTCAAAATGGCTATCATCAATAAATCAACAAACAACAAGTGCTGGCGCGGATGTGGAGAAAAGGGAACACTTGTGCACTGTTGGTGGGATTGCAGATTGGTGCAGCCACTATGGAAAACAGTATGGAGGTATCTCAAAAATCTGAAAATGAAACTACCCTATGATCCAGTAATTCCACTCCTAGGTATCTATCCGGAGAAACCTAAAACTTCAATTCAAAAATCTTTATGCACTCCTATGTTTATTGCAGCACTATACACAATAGCTAGGACATGGAAACAACCAAAATGCCCATCGGTAGATGACTGGATTAAGAAACTGTGGTACATTTATACAATGGAGTATTACGCAGCCATAAAGAAGAAAGAAATCTTACCATTTGCAACAACATGGATGGACCTAGAGAACATTATGCTAAGCGAAATAAGTCAGACAGAGAAAGATAAGTACCATATGATCTCACTTATTTGCGGATTCTAAAAAAAGAATAAGTGAATGAACTAATCAGAAACAGTTTTGGAGACAAAGAGGAAAAACTGAGGGTTGCTAGATGGGCGGGAGGGGTAGGGGGTGGGGGGAGGGTGAGGGGATTGGAGGGCAGTTGGTGACCACAGGATGGCCACGGGTTTGAAAATTAATCTGGGGAACGTAATTTGGTGGTTACCAGAGGGTAAGGGGGTTGGGGGGTGGGGGATGAGGTTGAGGGGGATCAAATGTATGGTGATGGAAGGGGAGCTGACTCTGGGTGGTGAACACACAGTGTGATTTATGGATGATGTGATACAGAATTGCACACCTGAAATCTATGTAATTTTACTAACAATTGTCACCCCAATAAATTAAAAAAAAATTAAAAAAAAATCTAAAAAAAAAAAAAAAAAAAACTAGGACAACTCCCTCTTCAAGGCTCATATACGAGAATGCTATGAACATGCTAGTAACCCCAACAAACAAGTTACAGTTACCTAATCAAAGGGAAAGTGATGGCAAATTATGTTACAAGCATTGTTCCTACTAAAAGTGTTTAAAATCTGCAAATCTATGAGTTCTCATTTTTTAGAAGAAGAGAATAATAAAAACTTATTCTTTAACAGTTAAAATAATAAAAAAAAAACAAAAAGGCAAACAGCCCAATTTAAAAACGGTGATATTACATGAACAGAAAATTCTCCCAACAAGACATACAAATGGCTGACAGATACATGAAAAAATGTTCCACTTCAGTAGTTATTAGGGAAACACAAATCAAAAGCACAATGTGATATCACCTCACACTTGTTACAGTGGCTATTATCAACAAGACAAATAATAACAAGTGTTGGGTAGGCTGTGGAGAGAAAGGAATCCTCATACACTGTTGGTGGGAATGTAAATTGGTACAGCCACTATGGAAAACAGTATGGAGGTTCCTCAAAATTTACGAGTAGAATTACCATATGACTCAGCAATCCCTCTCCTGGGTATCTACCCCAAAATTCTGAAAACATTTACCCGTAAAAATATATGTGTTCTGATGTTCATTGCAGCTTTATTTATGGTGACCAAGACATGGAAACAACAACAGTGTCCTTCCATAGATGATTTGATAAAGAGGATATAGTATATATATACATGGAATACTACCCTCCCATAAGAAAAGATGAAATGCTGCCATTTGCAGCAACATGGATGGATCTTGAGATTATTATGCTAAGTGAAATAAGTCATACAGAAAAAGCAGAGAACCATATGATTTCACTGATATGTGGTATGTGAACCAAAAACAACAAAAGAACAAAACAAACAAATGAGAAACAGAAACTTACAGATACTGACAATAGTTTGGTAGTTACCAGCAGGTGAGGGGGGAACGGGTGTTACATGAGGGTAAAAGGGATCAAATATATGGTGATGGAACAAAACTGACTGGGTGATGAACACACAATGTGATATATAGATGATGTATTACAGAATTGTGCACTGAAACCTATGTACCTTTACTAACAATTGTCCTCCTAGTAAACTTCAATTAAAAAATAAAAATAAATGAGTGGGACTACTTCCAACTAAAAAGCTTCTGCACAGCATAAGAAATCATCAAAAAAAAAAAAGAGGCATCCAACTGAATGGGAGAAGATATTTGCAAACAATGCCTCCAATAAGGGGCTAATTTCCAAAATACATAAAGAACTTGTACAACACAACAACATAAAAACAGGCAATCCAATTGAAAAATGGACAGAGTACCTGAACAGACACATCTCCCATGAAGACATACAAATGGCCAACATATATATGAAAAAATACTCAACTTCACTAGTTATTAGGTAAATTCAAATCTAAACCACAATGAGATGCCACCTTACACCTGTTGGAAGAGTGTTGGAGAGGCTGTGGAGAAAAAGGAACCCTCATACACTGTTGGTGGGAATGTAAATTTGTACAGCCAGTATGGAGAACAGTATGGAGGTTTCTCAAAGAATTAATAATAGAATTACCATACAACCCAGCAGTCTCTCTTCTGGGTATCTACCCAAAAAATCTGAAAGCATTTATCTGTAACATAGGGGTACATTTATCTGTACATTTAAATGTACTCCTATGTTCACTGAAGCATTATTCACGGTGGCCAAGACATGGAAACAGCCAAAGTGTCTTTCAATAGATGATTGGGTAAAGAATACGTGGTATAGTATATACACAATGCGATATTACTTTGGCATAAGAAAGATGAAATACTTCCATTTGCAACAACATGGATGGATCTTGAAATTATCTTGCTAAGCGAAATACGTTAGACAGAAATAGTTGAGAACCATATTACTTCACTCATATGTGGGATATGAAACTGAAATCAACAGAGGAACAAGACAAACAACAACAACAAAAAACTCATACACAGAGACACAGAGAAGTTTGGTGTTTACCAGAGCATAAGAAAACGGGGTGGTAGAAGAGGTAAAGGGGGTCAAATATATGATGATGGAAGGAGAATTGACTATGGGTAGTTAACACAGAATGCAATATATAGATCACATATTATAGAAATGTAACCTATATAACTTGAAACCTATATAATTTTACTAACCAATGTCACCCCAATAAATTTAATAAATAAAAATTTTCTTCAGTCATTTGTTGATGTCAATCTTAAAGAGGATTCTAAGAATGTCATTAGCATAATCCCTAGTGTATCTAAAATCTTCTGGGCACACATTCCATTTTATAGAAGAAGCAGAACAGCTATGTAGGAGCTCTGGTACATTTTAGAACCTCTGGTAGAATGAGGAAAGTCCTGGTAAATAGAGCAGCTTTGGCACTTTTCAGTTAAAAGTTTGATAAATGAATTTCCCTGGGATTGTTTGTGTCTTTAGTAGCATCCACAAAACTAGAAAGTGAGTTGGTTTCATGAAGTGAAAGAATTTAAAAGCATATTGTAAATGGCATCCAGAAGAAAACACTTTCCATGATTTGTTTCAACTACACCATGGTTGTCAGTTCTTAATGGCACTCTGGAGTAAGTCACTATGCTGGCAAATACGCCCAGTGCCTGTATGCATTGCATGTTCCTGAGCCGAGCACAGAAGACAAAGAGCATGCGCTCTTGTGGAACTGTAGCATTGTTGATTTCTGGCTCTTGATCTAAGATCTTAATCTTCTCTTTCTTCTGAGACATTAAAATTTGGCAGTTGTGTTCAACAGGCCTCTCTTTTCAGAGGATAACTTCAGTTGAATGTTCAGGCATAAAGGAAATTAAGAAAGGAAGATGGAGACACCATCAGTAGACTTTACATACTTTAAATAGGCTGGGCTTCCCATTTATGGTTGTGATATATTAATCCACCCAGATGTTAATAGACTTTCGTAGAGGGCCTCACTGGTGGTTCCTATTAGGGAAAGTCCCATCTTGCCTTCCCTGTTTCTATCATCTAACTTTAGAATATTGTGTCTCCTTGTTTACTTTCCATGGTTTCCCCCATTTTGGTTTTGGCTATTTCCTGCAGCTGCTCATTATTACATTAAATGGAGTGTCTGCAAAGAAACATCAATGTTCTAGTTGCACTTGCATTTCGTCATTTAATGAAGTGCTTAACTAAAGGTACTCTGTTACATGAGTTTTCTGTGTTGTTATTTGCTTGACAAGATGAAGCTGAGATGTGGTGTACACTTTGGTCTTCTCCAAGAGGGAATACTGAGGAATTTTAGGGATGTACTGACTTTTTTCATTGAAAAGTACACTCTATAGTACCCTTAGAAATGCCAAGGACTCACACTTAAAAGCAGAGTCTGTGAGTCAAGAGTTACCCTGGAGATGGGGCTTTTAATTTCCAATCAGCCAAACATTCCACATTGATTCCTATTGAAACAACTTCCATGGCATTTTCATTGTCACTGAAAGTGGGGCAGGGGCAAGGGAAAAAGTTCACTTAGGACTCATATACCTTTTCCTTAAGATTTTCCAACCCTTTTTCCACCTGTATCTTGTCATCTTTGATTTTTTCAAGTTCAGCTTCTTTCCTTTTGTATTCCTCTTGGACTTTGAGTAGATGCTACAAGAAAGACCAAAGACAATTAATCTTAAGGAGTCACACTTCATTTAAAAGCCCTGGCTGAAATTAGATATTAGGCTTGCCTGCCTAACTTTACCCCAGCACATACAACCATTTCTCTATGCAGAAATACTAAATGGAAAATCAAGATACTTTTCACTTAAGGTTATTTTATTTGGCTTTTATGAACTTCCTTTGTATTTCTTCATATTTTAGAAAGAGTCTGAGAAACTAACTGAACTAATCACTTAACTTTCCTATTCTAGCCAGGGTAAGGGCAGTGTGCAGTTAATACTGTGTGGACAATATCTTGATTGCTGCATAGAACTGAATTTAATGTTGTAAAACATCCTTGCAAATAGCCATTTTCCAAGCCAAATTCGATTTCTATGAGGAAAGTAATAAAGACTCCAAATTTTACAAATGTTAGTTTCCATAACAGTAAGCAAGGAACTGGATTCATCATCATTAATAATTACAACAAATAATACTTATTAGGATTTAGCATGTGCCAAGCACTGTGCAAAGGATTTCATGTGCATGATCTCAATTAAGACTCACAATAACCCTGTGATACATAATCTTGAGCCTTAGAGAGTTTTAGTTATTTGCCTAAGGCTATTCAGTGGCAAAACTGGGATTTAAATCCAGGTTGGATCAACCCCATAGTTCATGCTCTTAGTCACCATATTAGACTACACATCTTTTTGGGATAATATATGAGAAATCTTATCATTGTTTACAAGGCTATTTTCCAATAAAATGTGATCAAAATGAGTGAAGTTAATTATTCACAAGTAGAGACCTAATTGTCAGGTCTTTGAAGTGATGAAATGAAAAAAAAAATCATTATTTAAAAATTGTATTTAAGTAGCAGAATTGTCCTTATGC